>NW_027362765.1:429110000-429710000 GCF_046119375.1 Phyllobates terribilis
AAAAGAGGGGGTACTGTTTGAACCCTCCTGTTTGTTTTTTCCATCTTGTGTTTTGTGGTCACATGACCATCTGCCTTTATATTCCGGCTCCGCCCTTCTGGCTGTGCTGGACTTCAGTGTTGTTTGACTGTCTTTCTAGCCAGGTACTTCGGTGCCTATCTCTGTCAGTTCGCTTGGTCCTTCTGGGGCCTCTAGTACCTTTTTGTCTGTTTGTCTTTTTGTGTTCTGCAACAACTTCTCTGTTTAGGAGGTGTCCCATTTTTGTTCCAGTCCTTAGTTCTTTTAGGGACCCCTCCCCTTATGCTATAGGTCTTCGTTCAGACTAGCCGAGGACTAAGGCGGGTCTGTTTGCTAGGAGCAGGCAGCCCACTCCATCGTAGGGATTCGGCTTAGTATTGCTATAGGGACAGCTTTCCCCTGTCTTTCCTTAGTACATGTTGCAGATCATAACATCTTCTATACTGTTATTGCTATGCAGTGACTACAACTGCTGCCAAAAATTTGGCGGAAATCCAATGCCCCTTGCAAAAGACGTAGAGGTTAGAGGGCTTTCTGAAAACAATGTTCCCATTACTAGGAAGTGTGTCTCCCATACACAGGCCTGTTATTTGCTAATACTATCCTTCACAGATACCTAGTGTAAATAGCTTGACCGACACACTGCAACGGAATGAAAATGGAAGAAATGTCTGATTTTGGAACACTCTTATAGCTGTTATGTCTGACAGAGAACCACGGTTTTAAATAGCAGGCCTGTTATTTGCTAATACTACTGTATACTTCACAGACACCTAGTTTGAATAGCTTAACCGACACACTGCAACAGAATGGAAAAGGAGGCCAATATTCTCAACGTTCAGTTTAAATTTCTTGATTTTATCGCTGAAATATGGAACAGATCTGGCTTTATTCTGCAGTGAGAACAAGCAAATGGAGCAGAAAAATGGTGTACTCTGGATTGCTTTTTAAGCAAATAACCAGGATTAAGATGAAAAAAAATTCCCTGGCCCCTGATATATGGGGCTATGTCTACAAATATCTGTAAGAACAGCAGCAGCAGGAACATTCAGCGGACCCTCTTGCACTATATGCACTGCAGTCTGCCACATACACTGCTTGCCTGCCAAATTCCTGCTGTCACCACTAAATATATGCAGCTGGATTAGTCCTTAAAAGGACTGTTAGTTCAGATGGATATATATACACTGTGTGCAGAATTATTAGGCAAATGAGTATTTTGATCACATGATACTTTTTATACATGTTGTCCTACTCCAACCTGCATAGGCTTGAGAGCCAACTACCAAGTAAGTAAATCTGGTGATGTGCATCTCTGTAATGAGGAGGGGTATTGACTAATGACATCAACACCCTCTATAAGGTGTGCTTAATTATTAGGCAACTTCCTTTCCTTTGGCAAAATGGGTCAGAAGAGAGATTTGACGGGCTCTGAAAAGTCCAAAATTGTGAGATGTCTTGCAGATGGATGCAGCAGTCTTGAAATTTCCAATCTTTTGAAGCATGATCACCGAACAATCAAGCGTTTTATGGCAAATAGCCAACAGGGTCGCAAGAAGCGTGTTGGCCAAAATAGGCGCAAAATAACTGCCCATGAATTGAGGAAAATCAAGCGTGAAGCTGCCAAGATGCCATTCGCCACCAGTTTTGCCATATTTCAGAGCTGCAACGTTACTGAAGTATCAAAAAGCACAAGGTGTGCGGTACTCAGGGACATGGCCAAGGTAAGGAAGGCTGAAAAATGACCACCTTTGAACAAGAAACATAAGATAAAACGTCAAGAATGGGCCAAGAAATATCTTAAGACTGATTTTTCAAAGGTTTTATGAACTGATGAAATGAGAGTGACTCTTGATGGGCCAGATGGATAGGCCAGAGGCTGGATCAGTAAAGGGCAGAGAGCTCCACTCCGACGCCAGCGAGGTGGAGGTGGGGTACTGGTATGGGCTGGTATCATCAAAGATGAACTTGTGGGACCTTTTCGGGTTGAGGATGGAGTGAAGCTCAACTCCCAGACCTACTGCCAGTTTCTGGAAGACAACTTCTTCAAGCAGTGGTACAGGAAGAAGTCGGTATCGTTCAAGAAAAACATGATTTTCATGCAGGACAATGCTCCATCACATGCATCCAACTACTCCACAGCGTGGCTGGCCAGTAAAGGTCTAAAAGAAGAAAAAATAATGACATGGCCCCCTTGTTCACCTGATCTGAACCCCATAGAGAACCTGTGGTCCATCATAAAATGTGAGATCTACAGGGAGAGAAAACAGTACACCTCTCGGAACAGTGTCTGGGAGGCTGTGGTGGCTGCTGCACGCAATGTTGATCAAAAACAGATCAAGCAACTGACAGAATCTATGGATGGAAGGCTGTTGAGTGTCATCATAAAGAAAGGTGGCTATACTGATCACTAATTTTTTTGGTTTTTGTCTTTGCATGTCAGAAATGTTTATTTCTAAATTTTGAGCACTGATATTGGTTTACCTGGTGAAAATAAACAAGTGAGATGGGATTATATTTGGTTTTTATTAAGTTGCCTAATAATTCTGCACATAAAATAGTTACTTGCACAAACAGATATCCTCCTAAGATAGCCAAATCTAAAAAATAAAACACTGAAACTTCCAAAAATATTAAGCTTGGATATTTATGAGTCTTTTGGGTTGATTGAGAACATAGTTGTTGATCAATAATAAAAATAATCCTCTAAAATACAACTTGCCTAATAATTCTGCACACAGTGTATATATATATACAGTTATATGAAAAAGTTTTGGCACCCCTATTAATCTTAAGCTTAATGTTTTTATAAAAATTGGTGTTTTTGCAACAGCTATTTCAGTTTGATATATGTTGGACACAGTAATGTTTCTGCCTTGAAATGAGGTTTATTGTACTAACAGAAAATGTGCAATCTGCATTCAAACAAAATTTGACAGGTGCATAAGTATGGGCACCCTTATCATTTTCTTGTTTTAAATACTCCTACCTACTTTTTACTGACTTACTAAAGCACTTTTTTTGGTTTTGAAACCTCATTGAGCTTTGAACTTCATAGCCAGGTGTATGCAATCATGAGAAAAGCTACTTAAAGTGGCCCCTTGCAAGTTGTTCTCCTGTTTGAATCTCCTCTGAAGAGTGGCATCATGGGCTCCTCAAAACAACTGTCAAATCATCTGAAAACAAAGATTATTCAACATAGTTGTTCAGGGGAAGGATACAAAAAGCTGTCTCAGAGATTTAACCTGTCAGTTTCCACTGTGAGGCACATAGTAAAGAAATGGAAGAACACAGGGACAGTTCTTGTTAAGGCCAGAAGTGGCAGGCCAAGAAAAACATCAGAAAGGCAGAGAATAAGAATGGTGAGATCAGTCAAGGACAATCCTCAGACCACCTCCAGAGAGCTGCAGCATCAACTTGCTGCAGATGGTGTCACTGTGCATCGGTCAACTATACAACGCACTTTGCACAAGGAGAAGCTGTATGGGAGAGTGATGCGAAAGAAGCCGTTTCTGCAAGCACGCCACAAACAGAGTTGGCTGAGATATGCAAAAGCACATTTGGAGAAGCCAATTTCTTTTTGGAAGAAGGTCCTGTGGACTGATGAAACCAAGATTGAGTTGTTTGGTCATACAAAAAGGCGTTATGCAGGGCGGCAAAAAAAACACAGCATTCCAAGAAAAACACTTGCTACCCACAGTAAAATTTGGTGGAGGTTCCATCATGCTTTGGGGCTGTGTGGCCAATGCCGGCACCGGGAATCTTGTTAAAGTTGAGGAACGCATGGATTCCACTCAGTATCAGCAGATTCTTGACAATAATGTTCAAGAATCAGTGATAAAGTTGAAGTTACGCAGGGGATGGATCTTTCAGCAAGACAATGATCCAAAACACCGCTCCAAATCTACTCAGGCATTCATGCAGAGGAACAATTACAATGTTCTGGAATGGCCATCCCAGTCCCCAGACCTGAATATCATTGAACATCTGTGGGATCGTTTGAAGAGGGCTGTCCATGCTCGGCGACAATCAAACTTAACTGAACTGGAATTGTTTTGTAAAGAGGAATGGTCAAAAATACCTTCATCCAGGATCCAGGAACTCATTAAAAGCTACAGGAAGCGACTAGAGGCTGTTATTTTTGCAAAAGGAGGATCTACTAAATATTAATGTCACTTTTCTGGTGAGGTGCCCATACTTATGCACCTGTCAAATTTTGTGTGAATGCAGATTGCACATTTTCTGTTAGTACAATAAACCTCATTTCAAGGCAGAAACATTACTGTGTCCAACAGTTATTACATATATCAAACTGAAATAGCTGTTGCAAAAACACCAATTTTTATAAAACAATAAGCTTAAGATTAATAGGGGTGCCCAAACTTTTTCATATAACTGTATATATATATATGTTGTGGAATACCTATACTAACAGGACGTTCAATGGACTCTCTTGTGCTGTATCATGCACTACGGTCTGCCACATACACTGCCTGCCTGCTTAACTCCTGCTATCACCACTGAATATATGCAGCCGGATTAGTCCTCAGAAGGACTGTTAGTTCAGTTGGATATATATATATATGTTGTGGAATACCTATACTAACTATGAAGAAGCAAATCTCTCCCTGACGCAGCAGCAGCTCTCCCTACTCTGCCTGGTTCTGGAGTAGACTGTGACGAGCATGGCCACTCCCGGTCTTATATACACCTGATGATGCTGTGCGACCATCAAATCACTGTAATGCCCACAACCAAAATGGCTACGGCATTACAGTGCATTGCAGGCAATCCCTGAATGTTCATTGGCTCTCTAAAGAGCCCCAAACATGCAGGGAGGTGACCAGAGTTTCCGCCCGAGCAACCCGGAAGTAGTACCGAGCACAATAATAATAATATTTAGTTTTATATAGCACTAACATATTTCGCAGTGCTTTACATACATTATCGTCGCTGTCCCCATCAGGGCTCACAATCTAGATTCCCTATCAGTATGTCTTTGGAGTGTGGGAGGAAACCCACACAAACACAGGGAGAACATACAAACTCCTTGCAGATGTTGTCCTTGGTGGGATTTGAACCCAAGACCCCAGCGCTGCAAGGCTGCAGTGCTAACCACTGCGCTACCGTGCCGCACAATCACTCATCACTAGTCTTAACATTTCAAAAATTTTTTAGTAACATCAGCAGCACTAGCAACAAGAGGCACAGAAGCCATGACAAAGGTGTCACAGAACGCAATAACGTGAGATCAATGCAGCACACTAAAAACTGCCCCATCGCCTAGTCTGCCCAGTTTGCAACTGGGGTGCAGAAGTCATTGGGTATCCATGACTTGTTCATCTTGATGAAAGTTAGGCGGTCTACACTACACTCTGCTGGTGCACGGGCTGGTCTAAAAAATGTTTGAAATGACATTTACACTGCTGCTACTTCTAATGTTTTTGCGTTGACAACTCGAATTTCCTGGGGTTGGAAGTCTATAACTGCGATGCACAATGTGTGCCTCACTGCTGTCTTGGGGAAAACTAGTCTCAAGATTGTCTTCAAGCATGTTTTGATACTCCAGCATGGGCGCATCCCTTTCCAGGGGGGAAGCATCTGGCAAAATTTACTCTAGTACCGTAAATCGAACAGGGTGGCAAGCCAGTAGTCAGTACTATTTCTAAACCTAACAATACAGGCAACAATCATGGGTCTGTCTCTTCAATGAGGTTCAAGTCCATACTGTGTTGGTGGTGGGATAACACTCAAGTTTGCTACATCCATCCTCTCCCACCAACCACGGAAAACAAAGAGAGGATAATTATCTTCTTCATCTCCTGTTACACGCCCATCCCCTCTTCCTCCTTGTCCTCCTCCATTTGTTCCTTGCCTCCTGAACCTTCACTAACAGTTTCTTTAGTACCATGAGCCCCCCTTAATCACTGCAATCCACCCTCCCATGGCAACCGCCTGTGAGAGGACAGTCAGAAACTTAGAGATATTGTTATCATTCCGCATCCTCCTCTGCTTCCTCCTCTTCCCCTGGGAACAACACCTCCTCCCACAGACTATTTAATGTGTCCTCCAGCAGGTAGGTGACAGGAATAGTGATGCTGATATTGGCATTGTCCGCCCTAACCATCTTAGTAGCCATTTCAAAAATGTGCATAAGGGTGCAGAGGTCCTTCATCTGTGTCCACTCCGCAAGTGTGATTTGCACCACATTCATACTGCGTTGACTCAGTGTCACGCAAGGTGTGGGAAAGACTTAGTGCAACACAAAGGGAAGAGGGAAAGGGAGCTCAGACACTACGGAAAGGGGGGAGTGGAGATCTTCTAGTCTGGTCTAGTGTCACCCTGTCTCAACTACCATCCTTATATTGGCTCATCACCAATCGCCGCACGTGTGCCTCGCCCTGACTTTCCCTGGCGTATGGCTAAGGCTAGGGAAGGAAGGAGATGAGCAATAGCCGATCTCCACTAAACTCTATAGACAACAAGGGTAGACAAACAGGGGGGGAATTGCTTAGCTTTAGACGACGCCAAACAAATACGCACACGGCCTCAAGCTCCAGAGAGGACGAAGTACTACTCTTGCTAAGCCTCACAAGTAGTAATGAATATCGCTGGCACCGACCTCTTCAGCCAGAGGGAGGTAGCAGTTGGGTCCTAGAGACATCCCACCTCTAAAAATATTTTTGTAATGCCAAACGTAGAGATCTACTGCAACCAACTGCAGGGCGACTGTCTGTCACCTCTGACACACCCGTGACACCCAGGCTATGTAAAATGACATAATGAACCAGGGCTTGTAGGTGCTGCCACAATCGCTGCAACATGTGAAGAGTTGAATTAAACCATATCAGCACATCGTATATCAACAGGTTAACCGGTAGGCTGAAAGATCTCTACAGCAATGCAAGTCGATGAACCGCAGATTGCAAATGGCGGAAGTGAGCACACAGAGGCTTCCGCAGCAGCACATCCAGGCCAGGATAGTGGAGGAGAAATTGCTGTACCACCAGGTTGAGGATGTGAGCCAGTGCAAGGCACGTGTATGAGGTTGCCCTGGCGTAGGGCCGCCACTAGGTTCAACCATTATCGCACATGGCCTTCCCTGGCTCCAGGTTCAGTGGAGACAGCCATTGCTCAAACTCGGCCTGGATAGTTGTCTACAACTCTTGAGCTGTATAACTGCGATCTCCAAGGCATATTAATTTAAACACTGCTTGATTGCAGAGAGCCCTGGCTGCACAGTACAGAGGTGGGGGAGATTCTCTCTCCACTGTTGGAATGTTAGTTTAGTTCTACATCTTCTGGTGTGTAGTGCTTTAGTTCTCCAACACTAGCTATTTAGTAGTTTAGTTCTCCAACCCCTGTTGTCTAGTAGTTTAGTTTTCCATCTTCTGGTGGATAGTGGTTTAGTTCTCCATCCCCAAGCTCCCTGCAAGCCTTGGGGGTTCCAAGACTTGTGGAGCAGCCAATTCCATGCCTGCCCCCACAGCCAACAGAGTTACCCAGTGCCCAGTCAGTGAGATGTAATTCCCCTGGCCATGCTTGCTTGTCCACGTGTCAGTGGTGAAATGCACCCTGTCAGACATAGATTTTTTCAAAGAATGGTTGATGTCTGCAATATGCTGGCGTAGCGCAGACACATCTTTCATAGAGAAGTAATGGCGACTGGGCAACTGGTACTGGGGGACTGTGACGGCCATCAGCTTTCGGAAAACATCTGTATCCACCAGGCGGAAAGGCAGCATTTCCGTGGCCAACAGATTGGAGATGGTGAAGGTCATGTTCTTTGCTTTGACATGTAGGAGGAAACAATCTTTTACGTGACCACAACTGTGGTACTGGGGATTGGCTGCTGTCCTGAGAGAGGGTGGAGTAGGGTGAACACCACAAACTGCTGGACTGTGAGAAAGGTGCAGGTGGAGATGTTATAGTGTATTGAAAAAGATGTGGTGTGCTCGGTGTCTGAGATCAGTCAAAAACAGCAGGCATGTCCTCTTCCACAACAACTGAAAGGCTCTCACTCACCCAGTCTGTTGCTAGTAAACAAGTGGAGGTTCTGCGGCCAGTGACCTGGGTGATAACACTTGCCACGGTGACGGAGGAGGAAGAAGCAGCAGTGGCAGATGATGGGGCAGCCGGTGGTTGGCGAGGCCCACTAGTCTGCTTTTTAGAGCAGTGAGATTCCCAGTCTAATGCATGTTGATCGCGCATGTTCCAGTTCATGCATGTAGTAGTCATATTATTGCAATTTTTGCCTATACTCAATCGTTTTTTTACAAAGTTGGCAGATAACGTGAGTTGTGTCATCCTTTGCGGTCTCCTAAAAGACCCAGGCTAGGCAACCCTTGCCACCCCTGCGAACTGGAGACCCGTGACAGCTGCTGGCCACAGTTGTCGCTGTGGATACAGTGCTTATTCTGGTTGCATCACTCAGTGTTTGTGCAGGAAGCCGCAATGTAACCTCTTCGTCTTCCTCCTCCTCCACCTCCTCTGCTGAGCTAATCAGCTTCGTGCCTCTGGGTTCACACCAAGTGAGATCTACAACCTCATCATCATCCTATTTGTTCTCCCACTCCTGGCCCTGAGAGTCACCCTCCTCCTCTACCTGCACTGACAGCACAGTATGGTCCGTGTGCGTTTCAGGTATCTGAGTCTCATCAGTATCACCGAATTCATCATCTTTCCACCTTCTCATTCAACCCCCTCAACTGAGCTATCTATAAAAGTCAATGGCTGACCTCTCTCCCTATTCCCGCAACTTGACTCTGATCTCTTCTTCAAACCTGAGATCCAAGCCCTTTCCACTTCCTGCTGACTCCAACTCCAAAATATCTCCCAGATCCGCACATTCCTCAACCATGAATCTGCAGAAACACCATCTCCCACCTACTGCAACCTCCTGCTTTGTGGCCTCCCTTCTAACACTTTCACACCCCTCCAATCTATCCAAAACTTTGCTGGCCGACTAATACACCTGTCACTCTGCTATTCCCCGGCTTCTCCCCTCTGTCAATCCCTGCACTGGCTCCCTGTTGCCCAGAGACTCCAGTTCAAAACCTTAACTTTGGCATACAAAGCCATCCAAAACCTGTCTCCTCCATACATCTGTGACCTAGTCTCCCAGTACTTACCTGCGCGCAACCTCCGATCCTCACAAAATCTCCTTCTCTACTCCCCTCTTATCTCCTCCTCCCACAATCGCATACAAGATTTCTCCCGTGCATTCCCCCTACTCTGGAACTCTCTACCCCAACGTATCAGACTCTCGCCTACCATGGGAAACTTCAAATGGAACCTGAAGACCCACCTCTTCCGACAAGCGTACAACCTGCAGTAACCCTAGCTCCACCATACCGCTGCATGACCAGATGTACCCTCACCTACTGTATCCTTACTCATCCCTTGTAGGTTGTTGTGAGCCCTTGCGGCAGGGCCAGATCCAGGTTTTGTGGGTCCTGGGCGAAAGATTCTCAGTGGGCCCCTTTAACACATACCACGTCTCATGATGCACAGATACCGCAGAGAAATATATATATATAGTGCAAGGCCAAAGATTTCCCTTCTTACATTACATGAGTGATATCTATTGTAAATTCTACAATAGCTCAGAAACCGGTGAATCGTTCCATACAGGATACTGGACCCCATATAACGCTCCATACAGGATACTGGCCCCCATATAACGCTCCATACAGGATACTGGCCCCCATATAACGCTGCATACAGGATAGTGAGCCCCATATAACGCTCCATACAGGATATTGGCCCCCATATAACGCTCCATAAAGAATACTGGCCCCCATATAACGCTCCATGCAGGATGCACCCCCACATAATGCTCCATGCAGGCTGTTCCCTCCACATAATGCCTCATGCAGGCTGTTCCCCACGCAGGCTGTTCCCCCCACATAATGGCCCACACACGCTGTTCCCCCCACATTTCACCCCCTCTTATAATGCCCCATTTAGGATGTCACACACACCCCCTCACTTATAATGCCCCATGCAGGATGTCACCCCCCTCGCTTATAATGCCCCATGCAGGATGTCACACCCCCTCCCTTATAATGCCCCATGCAGGATGCCACCCCCCCTCCCTTATTATGCCCCATGCAGGATGTCACACACACCCCCTCCCTTATAATGCCCCATGCAGGATGTCACACTCCCCCCTCCTTTAAAATGCCCCCTGCAGGATGTCACCCCCCTTATAATGCCCCATGCAGGATGTCATCCCCCCCCTTATAATGCCCAATGTAGGATGCTACATACCCCCACCCTACCCCACCCCACCATACAATGCCCCATGCCTCCATACAATTAAAAAAATAAAAATCAAATATTCACCTCACTCCTCACCTGCTGCCGCTGCTCCGGACTCCTCATGCGTGCTGGCGTCTTCCCGCTCTGTGCTGTGACTTCTCAGGAGAGCGCGCGGTGGAAAGACGTCACCGCGCCCTCTGACCTGAGATGTCACTGTGCAGCAGCCGCGGAAAAGACAGGACCTGCTGCGGAGGCATGGGGAGAGGTAAGTATTGCGCCGGCTGCCGGGGCCCTGAGAAAGGGGGGGGCGGCGCTGGCACCGCTCTCCTCCGCTCACGGATCCCATAGCGCGGCGGGGTGCCCGGCGGCGAGTGGGCCCTCCCGCCTGCTCAGGGCCCCGGCACTTGCCCGGGTGCTGACGCCGGCCCTGCCTCGCGGGCAGGGTCCTCTTTACTCCTCCTGTACCAGTCAGTGACCCCTTTTCACTTGTAAAGTGCCATAAAATAAATGGCTCTTTAATAAATAATAACAATAATTATACTATTTGTACACTGTGGGTTAATTGATACCACTTTTTCCGGTGTCTGCCCTCAATTTTAGCTGCTTTGGAACTTTTTGGCCCCCTTTGAAGGTGTTGTCTATGAGTTTGGTTTTGCCTCCGATTGAATGCAATGGGATTCGGATATTTTTGTCAAACTGTACGACGAATTGTTTGGAGAATATGGGGAAGTTCGCTGATCTGAACCGAATTGAACCTTGAGAGGTTCGGACATCTCTAGTTACAACCTACAGTGCCTTGTGAAAGTATTTGGCCCCCTTGAACTTTTCTACCTTTTGCCACATTTCTGGCTTCAAACATAAAGATATAAAATTCTAATTATTTTGGGAAGAATCAACAACAAGTTGGACACAATCGTGAAGTGGAACGAAATTTATTGGATATTTTAGACTTTTTTAACAAATGAAAAACTGAAAAGAGGGGCGTGCAATATTATTCGGCCCCATTGAGTTAATACTTTGTAGCGCCACCTTTTGCTGCGATTACGGCTGCAAGTCGCTTGGGGTATATCTCTATCAGTTTTGCACATCGAATGGCTGAAATTCTTGCCCATTCTTCCTTGCAAAACAGCTCGAGCTCAGTGAGGTTGGATGGAGAGCGTTTGTGAACAGCAGTTTTCAGCTCTTTCCACAGATTCTCGATTTGGATTCAGGTCTTGACTTTGACTTGGCCATTCTAACACCTGGATACGTTTATTTTTGAACCATTCCAATGTAGATTTTGCTTTATGTTTAGGATCATTATGTTTGGGATCTTCCAGAATGGTCCTGTATTTGGCTCCGTCTATCTTCTCATCAATTTTAACCATCTACCCTGTCCCTGTTGAAGAAAAGCAGTCCAAACCATGATGCTGCCACCACCATGTTTGACAGTGAGGATGGTGTTTTGAGGGTGATGAGCTGTGTTGCTTTTACGCCAAACATATCGTTTTGCATTGTGTCCAAAAAGTTCGAATTTGGTTTCATCTGAGCAGAGCACTTTATTCCACATGTCTGATGTGTCTCCCAGGTGGCTTGTGGCAAACTTCAAACAAGACTTTTTATGGATATCTTTGAGAAATGGCTTTCTTCTTGCCACTCTTCCATAAAGGCCAGATTTGTGCAGTGTATGACTGATTGTTGTCCTATGGTCAGACTCTCCCACCTCAGCTGTAGATCTCTGCAGTTCATCCAGAGTGATCATGGGCCTTTTGGCTGCATCTCTGTTCAGTCTTCTCCTTGTTCGAGATGAAAGTTTAGAGGGACGTCCGGGTCTTGGTAGATTTGCAGTGGTCTGATACTCCTTCCATTTCAATATGATCGCTTGCACAGTGCTCCTTGAGATGTTTAAAACTTGGGAAATTTTTTTGTATCCAAATCCGGCTTTAAACTTCGCCACAACAGTATCTCGGACCTGCCTGGTGTGTTCCTTGGTCTTCATGATGCTCTCTGCACTTGAAACAGAACCCTGAGACTATCACAGAGCAGGTGCATTTATACGGAGACTTGATTACACACAGGTGGATTCTATTTATCATTACCAGTCATTTAGGAGAACATTGGATCATTCAGAGATCCTCACTGAACTTCTGGAGTGAGTTTGCTGCACTGAAAGTTAAGGGGCCGAATAATATTGCACGCCCCACTTTTCAGTTTTTAATTTTTTTAAAAAGTTTAAAATATCCAATAAATTTTGTTCCACTTCACGATTGTGTCCCACTTGTTGTTGATTCTTCCCCATAAAATAGAATTTTATATCTTTATGTTTGAAGCCAGAAATGTGCCAAAAGGTAGAAAAGTTCAAGGGGGACAAATACTTTCACAAGGCACTGTACATGTGAAAATAATAATCATTATTACCTGTTTGCTACAATTGATTACTTATACACCTGACTATATTTCTAGAAAGTCCCTGACTTTGTACAAGTGAACCTAGAAAGATGTCTTTTCTTTATTCACTTTGCACTTTGTTAATTAATAAAAATAAACTATTAACACTTCTGTATGTGAAAGCTTTCTTACTTTGCAACATTTTTTTCACACCTAAACATTTTGCACAGCACTGTATATATATATATATATATATATATATATATATATATATATATAAAATAGGTGTTCTTTGTGCGGCCGTCTACATCAGGGGACCTCAAACTACGGCCCGTGGGCCACATGAGGCCCGCGGAGGATTTTTATCCGACCCGCCAGGCTGTGGGCGGAGGAGAGCGGTGTCAGCGCCCGCTCCCTCCCGCTTGCTCAGGGCCCCAGCAGCCGGATACTTACCTCTCCCCGTGCCTCTGTAGATCCGCTGTCTTCCTGCTGTGCGCTCCCTGTGAGGTCTCAGGTCAGAGGGTGCGGTGACGTCTTTACACCGCGCCCTACCCTGAGCCATCACAGGCAGCGCAGAGCAGGATGAGGCCAGCGAAGATGGAGTCCGGACCTTAGCAGCTGCGGCAGGTGAGGAGGAGTGAGGTGAGTATTTGATTTATTTATTTTTTTAATGTATGGAGGCATGGGACATAATATTAGGGGTGACATCCTGCATGGGGCATTATAAAGACAGGGGAGTGATATCCTGCATGGGGGATTATATGGGGGGTGACATCCTGAATGGTACATTATAACGACAGGGGAGTCATATCCTGCATGGGGCATTATATGGGGGGTGACATCCTGCATGGGGCAT
Organism: Phyllobates terribilis; assembly: GCF_046119375.1. Lineage (NCBI taxonomy): Eukaryota > Metazoa > Chordata > Amphibia > Anura > Dendrobatidae > Phyllobates > Phyllobates terribilis. The sequence continues at coordinate 429,123,505 of NW_027362765.1, forward strand.
TATAAAGAAAGGGGAGTGATATCATGCTTGGGGCATTATATGGGGGGTGACATGCTGCATGGGGCATTATATGGGGTGGTGACATGCTGCATGGGGCATTATATGGGGGGTGACAGGCTGCATGGGGCATTATATGGGGGGGTGACATCCTGAATGGGGCATTATAACGACAGGGGAGTGATATCCTGCATGGGGCATTATATGGGGGGGTGACATCCTGCATGGGGCATTATAAAGACAGGGGAGTGATATCCTGCATGGGGCATTATATGGGGGGTGACATCCTGAATGGGGCATTATATGGGGGGGTGACATGCTGCATGGGGCATTATTTGGGGGGTGACATCCAGCATGGGGCATCATATGGGGGGGGATGACATCCTGAATGGGGCATTATAGAGACAGGGGAGTGATATCTTGCATGGGGCATTATATGGTGGGAGAAAGGGACATCCTGCATGGGGCATTATATGGGGGGTGACATCCTGCATGGGGCATTATAAGGGGGAAACAGCCTGCATGGGGCATTATAAAGGGGGAACAGCCTGCATGGGGCATTATAAGGGTGGATCAGCCTGCATAGGGCATTATAAGGGGGAAACAGCCTGCCTATTGAGGACCTATGCTGCCTATTGGGGACATTTACTTGCCCATTGAGGACCTATGCTGTCTATCGGGGACATTTACCTCCCCACTGAGGACCTATGCTGCCTATTGGGGATATTTACCTGCCTATTGGGGACATTTACCTGCCTATTGGGGACCTATGCTGCCTATTGGGGACATTTACCTGCCCATTAAGGACCTATGCTGCCTATTGGGGACATTTACCTGCCTATTGAGGACCTATGCTGCCTATTGGGGACATTTACCTGCCTATTGGGGACCTATGCTGCCTATTGGGGACATTTACCTGCCCATTAAGGACCTATGCTGCCTATTGGGGACATTTACCTGCTTATTGGGGACCTATGCTGCCTATTGGGGACATTTACCTGCCCATTATGGACCTATGCTGCCTATTGGGGACATTTACCTGCCTATTGGGGACCTATGCTGCCTATTGGGGACCTATGCTGCCTATTGGAGACATTTAACTGCCTATTGAGGACCTATGCTGCCTATTGGGGACATTTCCCTGCCTTTTGGGGACCTATGCTGCCTATTGGGGACATTTACCTGCCTATTGGGGACCTATGCTGCCTATTGGGGATATTTACCTGCCTATTGGGGACCTATTGTTATGCACACGCCCGGGCTGAGCGGCGTGTGCGTGTGATTGTAGTGATTCCACTGGACCGTGCCGGAGAGTGAATGCCTGGAGGGGCTTAACTAGGTATTCACCCGATCCGACCAGGGTCGCACGACGGCATACGACGCCAGTGCACCAAGGAGGAACCGAGCAGAGGGACCAGGTGCTACTCCAGGACAGACCCCGGACACGGCTGTTGACCCACACAGGGGAATACAGGAACAGACTGGTAGGCTGGCACACAGACTGGTGGGTATAGGCAGGCACGACTGGTATGCAGGAAGGCGGGTATGCAGGCAGGGGGGTACAGGCAAGCACAGCTAGAGTGCAGACAGGGAGGCACTAGCAGGTAGGAACACAGGCGGGATAGGACCCAGTACACACTGGGACTCAGGAACAATACAGGCAGAGGGGTACAGGCAAGCACAGCTAGAGTGCAGACAGGGAGGCACTAGCAGGTAGGGACACTGGCGGGATAGGACCCAGTACACACTGGGACTCAGGAACAGAACCACAGATGTGGCGGACAAACACAGCAGAGTGAGGCCGCCCAGAGAGGTGAGCGAGAACAGGGCAGGACAAGGCCACCTGTAGCGGTGAGCAAGAGTAGAGCAGGACAAGGCCGCCAGGAGCGGTGAACAAAGGATCAGAGCTGAGCGAGACTGCTGGAGCAGTGAGCAAGAGTAAAGCAGGACGAGGCCGCCTGGAGCGGTGAGCAAGAGTGGAGCGAGACTGCCGGAGCAGCGAGCAAAAGGGTCAGAGCGGAGCAAGGCTGCCGGAGCAGCGAGCAAGGAGTCAGAGCAGGCTAGAACCGCCGGAGCGGTAAGCAAAGGAGTCAGAGCAGACTAGAACCGCCGGAGCGGTGAGCAAAGGAGTCAGAGCAGACTAGAACCGCCGGAGCGGTGAGCAAAGGAGTCAGAGCAGACTAGAACCGCCGGAGCGGTGAGCAAAGGAGTCAGAGCAGGCAAGGCTGAGTAGGGGGGACAGGGCTCTGTTCACACGGAACAGACAGGAAGGGAAAGGCAGAGCCAGACACCCACAGGGTACTTGCAGTGAAGTAGCGAGTGGACCACAAACTCACAAACGGGAGTACAGAGACAACAGGCAGGAGTTAGGTACGAGTTCAGACTCTGCAGAAAAAGGAAAGGAACGGACATAGAGAAAAGACAGATGAAAGATAGGAGAGAGTACAGACTGGAACTGAGTGTACGGAGGAGACCGACACAGGAGCGGGACACAGGAGCAGGTCTGGGTAATCGGCCCCCAGAGAGGCAGGACGAACAGGCAAGGAGCGTGTTCAGACAGGACAGACAAGATACAGGAACGGATCTAGGTAATCGGCCCCTAGAAGGCGGGAGGAACAGGCTAGGAGCGTGTTCAGACAGGCCTGGAAATACAGCCTCCAGGAAAGGCAGCAGGCAAGAGTACACAGACAGGACTCAGTTCAGACACGGGAACTGATACCGCAAGGCAGGAGACAAAGAACGGGACCTGGCACCTTCAGAGTGAAAGCACACACTGAATGAAACACTATGCTCAGGCAGGGATAGATGGGAGCAGCTGAGCTATATACCAGGTGACAGACAGCAATAGGCTGAGGACGCACAAGGGGTGTGACCCACAGCAGGTACAAAAAGCAGGAAGTGATCGGGCGCCGCCCTTAAGCAGCAGAAACAGACACAAACAGACAGCATGGAGGGAAGCCAGAGAGACATTCTGGACTGGAGATCAAGTGCACGCTCTTGCACAGTGGGAGATGGACCACCATGCAAGGACGCCGCCAGGTATGTTACACCTATGTTGCCTAATGGGGACATTTACCTGCCTATTGAAATACCGGTTGATTTAACTTTACTTGTTCTTCATTTTAAACATTGTATTTGTTCCTGTATTGTTTTTTTTACTTCAAAATAAGATATGTGCAGTGTGCATAGGAATTTGTTCATAGTTTTTTTTAAAAACTATATTCCGGCCCTCCAATGGTCTGAGGGACAGTGAACTGGCCCCCTGTTTAAAAAGTTTGAGGACCCCTGGTCTACATCATCTGGGTGATCAGGGATCAGCTCTAGCGGCCATGTCACAATATATTCGACAAACACAGAAATTCATCTAGGAGAAGAATGATGTACAGCAGGTAAATGATCAGCCCATGAATCAGACTGGTCACAGGATATGATTCTCCGGGTGGGAAGAGAGACTGTTCTGTCGCCGGCTCCTCCCAGGTGCAGACAGTTAATTTGCATAGCCAGCGACAAAGCTTTAAAAGTCTTTATTCTACAATCTGTTGGTGCATTTAGGATTATAGTAACACGCTGGTGATGCCTGTCTCATGACGTATACCCTACTGGGGGCAGTTCAGAAGGCATAAACCATATGACATGTTTCCTTTAAATATCATTACTCCATCTACTGCTACTTATTCAGACGACATCACTGATGACATCAGCACAGCTGGCAGTACTGACCCTGTGCAACATCACTGATGACATCAGCACAGCTGGCAGTACTGACCCTGAGCGACATCACTGATGACATCAGCACAGCTGGCAGTACTGACCCTGTGCAACATCACTGATGACATCAGCACAGCTGGCAGTACTGACCCTGTGCGACATCACTGATGACATCAGCACAGCTGGCAGTACTGACACTTTGCGACATCACTGATGACATCAGCACAGGTGGCAGTACTGACCCTGTGCGACATCACTGATGACATCAGCACAGCTGGCAGTACTGACACTGTGTAACATCACTGATGACATCAGCACAGCTGGCAGTACTGACCCTGTGTGACATCACTGATGACACCAGCGCAGCTGGCAGTACTGACCCTGTGTAACATCACTGATGACATCAGCACAGCTGGCAGTACTGACCCCGTGCGACATCACTGATGACACCAGCGCAGCTGGCAGTACTGACCCTGAGCGACATCACTGATGACATCAGCACAGCTGGCAGTACTGACCCTGAGCGACATCACTGATGACATCAGCACAGCTGGCAGTACTGACCCTGAGCGACATCACTGATGACATCAGCACAGCTGGCAGTACTGACCCTGTGCAACATCACTGATGACATCAGCGCAGCTGGCAGTACTGACCCTGTGGACATCACTGATGACATCAGCACAGCTGGCAGTACTGACCCTGTGCGACATTACTGATGACATCAGCACAGCTGGCAGTACTGACCCTGTGCGACATCACTAATGACATCAGCACAGCTGGCAATACTGACCCTGTGTAACATCACTGATGACATCAGCGCAGCTGGCAGTACTGACCCTGAGCGACATCACTGATGACATCAGCACAGCTGGCAGTACTGACCCTGTGTAACATCACTGATGACATCAGCACAGCTGGCAGTACTGACCCTGTGTAACATCACTGATGACATCAGCGCAGCTGGCAGTACTGACCCTGAGCGACATCACTGATGACATCAGCACAGCTGGCAGTACTGACCCTGTGCGACATCACTAATGACATCAGCACAGCTGGCAGTTCTGACCCTGTGTAACATCACTGATGACATCAGCACAGCTGGCAGTACTGACCCTGTGTAACATCACTGATGACATCAGCACAGCTGGCAGTACTGACCCTGTGTAACATCACTGATGACATCAGCACAGCTGGCAGTACTGACCCTGTGTAACATCACTGATGACATCAGCACAGCTGGCAGTACTGACCCTGTGTAACATCACTGATGACATCAGCACAGCTGGCAGTACTGACCCTGAGCGACATCACTGATGACACCAGCACAGCTGGCAGTACTGACCCTGTGTAACATCACTGATGACACCAGCACAGCTGGCAGTACTGACCCTGTATAACATCACTGATGACATCAGCACAGCTGGCAGTACTGACCCTGTGTAACATCACTGATGACATCAGCGCAGCTGGCAGTACTGACCCTGAGCGACATTACTGATGACACCAGCACAGCTGGCAGTACTGACCCTGAGCGACATTACTGATGACATCAGCACAGCTGGCAGTACTGACCCTGAGCGACATTACTGATGACATCAGCACAGCTAGCAGTACTGACCCTGTGCAACATCACTGATGACATCAGCACAGCTGGCAGTACTGACCCTGTGCAACATTACTGATGACATCAGCACAGCTAGCAGTACTGACCCTGTGCAACATCAATGATGACATCAGCACAGCTGGCAGTACTGACCCTGAGCGACATCACTGATGACACCAGCACAGCTGGCAGTACTGACCCTGTGTGACATCACTGATGACATCAGCACAGCTGGCAGTACTGACCCTGTGTAACATCACTGATGACATCAGCACAGCTGGCAGTACTGACCCTGTGTGACATCACTGATGACATCAGCACAGCTGGCAGTACTGACCCTGTGTAACATCACTGATGACATCAGCGCAGCTGGCAGTACTGACTCTGTGTGACATCACTGATGACATCAGCGCAGCTGGCAGTTCTGACCCTGTGTGACATCACTGATGACATCAGCGCAACTGGCAGTACTGACCATGTGTAACATCACTGATGACATCAGCACAGCTGGCAGTTCGGACCCTGTGTGACATCACTGATGACATCAGCACAGCTGGCAGTACTGACCCTGTGTAACATCACTGATGACATCAGCGCAGCTGGCAGTACTGACTCTGTGTGACATCACTGATGACATCAGCACAGCTGGTAGTACTGACCCTGTGTGACATCACTGATGACATCAGCACAGCTGGCAGTTCGGACCCTGTGTGACATCACTGATGACATCAGCGCAGCTGGCAGTACTGACCCTGTGTAACATCACTGATGACATCAGCGCAGCTGGCAGTTCTGACCCTGTGTGACATCACAATGCAGGCCTCAGTGATCTATGCGTTGGAGGACACTGGAGTCTTTTGAGGGTTTGATGTTGGAGAAAATGGATTTGCGGAGCATTGCTGTAGTGCTGTTCACAATTGTTTTCCATTGTGTAGAAGGGAGACCTGTTGAAACACCAGAGGGTAAGAAACATTGATAAATGAGGATTATATATTGTATTTTTTTCTATATGTTGATGGGTATTGGTTATAAAATAGTTGTGTGTGATATTGCATTTTATCGCCATTCTCTTGAAAGTCATAGAACTGCAATACCGGACACGGGTCATGGGCAGAAGTGGTGCTGTGGTATGAAAAAACTAGCCATTATTCTATAATTTAAGAATTCCCTTTTATAGAATAAAATGGGAATGTCTGAAGCCACCACTAGAGGGAGCTCACTGAATGCTGACTTCTATTGAGTTGAGTGTATACTTGTGTGTAGTAGTTCCCATATTCTCTAGTGGTGGCAGACAGAATTGTGTCATTTACCTCTATGGCTATACAGGCCATTGTGAGCTCCGTATGAGAAAACTCAGCTCTGACCATTATAAAGAAGTATGAGGATATTAATCAGTGAGACATTTTGAACATATTTACATCCTGAATCTTATTTATGGGAGAACATTTACTGTCAGCTGATGATACAATGTATTTAATGTCTCTACGGCTTTTCATAGATGTAAATGGAGGTAGAATCCACTGTACATATGATATTCCCATATAATGGCCATCAGTCCGGTCGTGTCTCTGATGACATCAGCAGCGTTCAGCAGCCCTGCCCCCACACTATAGCATTCTGACACTGTGTGACATCACAGCGCTGGGCCCAGTGCTCTATGTGTTGGGTCTTTTGAGGGTTAATTTTGTACCATATAAAAATGGAGAAAATTGTTCTATATGTTTGTTAATTTGCTCATATTTAGTTAAGAAAGTTCTAATGATATAAGCAGGTAATGGACATTATCACTGGGGACTGTGTTTGTAGGGTTCGGTTATAAGGAGTCTTCTGTCCCCTTCATGTTATTGGGGTCACTTGCTGCTATCATGGGGTTCATGTCTTCATTTTCCTTCTTTCTCTTATGGACAGTGGTTTCCCAGAGATCATGGGCTGTGATATTCCCCAGCTTGAACTTGAGGATCAGCGACGATAATAACAGTGAGTAGTCAATTCCTTCATCTCCTGATTCTACTCCCATCATCCTATACCAAGTCCTGCCTGCACTTATATATATAATGTGACGCCCCTGATCCTGACAATGTCTTCTAGAATATTCCGCCTGGGATAGGAATTAATAACCGGCATCTTGTTTCTTTATTCCCAGTCATTGGTCGCTATGTCCAGCCCGTGTGTCTGATGATAATGTTTACGTTCTTGGTCGGGATCTGGATCTGCTGGTGAGTTTCCATCTTCTCCTCTACATATCACATTATTCGTTTCCCATATAAATAGGCAGTATGGTGGCTCAGTGGTTAGCACTGTAGTCTTGCAGCACTGGGTCCTGGGTTCAAATCCCACCAAGGACAACATCTGCAAGGAGTTTGTATATCCTCCCCGTGATTGCGTGGGTTTCCTCCGGGTTCTCCGGTTTCCTCCCACACTATAAAATCATACTGATAGGGAGTTTAGAATGTGAGCCACAACAATGTGGGTTTCTCTGGGTAGTCCGAGTTTCCTCTTACACTTCAAAGACATAGTGAATCTAGATTGTGAGCCCCAGTGGGCACAGAGCCAATGATGTCTGTAAAGAGCTGTGGAATTAATGGTGCTATATAAGTAAGGAAAATAAATAAATAAAAAATACCTACAGGGGGCGCAGTAACTACAGCAGCTGGGCAATACTACAGGACTGTGTGGACTGTGATATAATCAGTAGCTGCCGTTCTCCTGGTCCTGGTGCTGTATAATGATGTAATATATACTAGGACTGGTATACGCTGTACCTTTATATCTCACCCTCTGTAGTGGGGGAGGGGCAGGGGCATATTCTTGTGGATAACTGAATATTATCTTATGTACTAGTTTATATTAATACATTTCTCTGTGTCACAGTTACCTGTATGGCGTCCGGAGACATCGGGGCATACTGAAGGAATCAGACCTGACCGAAGTTGCTGTGGTCCTGGAGCCAGGTAACTATTAATATAAAACCCAGGTACAAGCAAAGCCTATGTCACCCGGGCTCTTCAATGCTAACACAGTAATGTCCAAGTGATCTCAACCTATCTGGATAGGGAAAAATGAATGGCGACCATCTCACAATCCAAGAGGAACACTGTCTGTGACACAAACTTTAGTTTAGGGATTTTTGTTTAGTAGCAAAATTAGAACAGAGGGGTATTCAACTGCCCTCCTTGTCTCAGTGCGTGAGGAAGAAAAAGAGTGCTGCTATTAAGGTGCTGTTACCACCCGTGTGCACAGCGCTGTCCCAGCTCTGACCCTGCGCTGTCTCCCCTGTACAAGAAGTCACAAGATTGTCCCCATCTTGGCTGCCATCCTGTAATAACGTCCTCCATCCTGGAACCTATTCTGTAAGGATATCTATCATCCTGCCCCATCCTGTAATAACGTCCTCCATCCTGGAACCTATTCTGTAATAATGTCTATCATCCTGCCCCATCCTGTAATATTGTCCCCCTTCTTGGCCCTTATCCTGAAATAATGTCTATCGTCCTGCCCCATCCTGTAATATTGTCTCCCTTCCTGGCCCCTATCCTGTAATAATGTCTATCGTCCTGCCCCATCCTGTAATATTGTCTCCCTTCCTGGCCCCTATCCTGTAATAATGTCTATCGTCCTGCCCCATCCTGTAATATTGTCTCCCTTCCTGGCCCCTATCCTGTAGTAATGTCTATCGTCCTGCCCCATCCTGTAATATTGTCTCCCTTCCTGGCCCCTATCCTGTAATAATGTCTATCGTCCTGCCCCATCCTGTAATATTGTCTCCCTTCTTGGCCCTTATCCTGTAATAATGTCTATCGTCCGGCCTCCTCATCCTGCAATATTGTCCCCCTTCTTGGCCCCTATCCTGTAGCAATGTCTATTGTCTTGGCCCCATCCTATAGTAATGTCCCCCGTCCTGGCTTCTTCCTGTAATGTCCCATGTACTGGCACCCATTATGCAATTAAGTCCCCTGTCCTGTAATAATGTTCTCTGTCTGGGCCCCTGTGCTGATAATGTCCCTAATCCTGGCCCCTTCCAGTATTAATGTCCCCTATTCTGGCCCCTTCGTGTACCCTATCCTGGGGTTCTTTTCCAGCACATTAAAAAAAATGAATCAAAGGATTATTCTTACCTCCCCCCGCTCCGACAGCCAGCAGTGTCTCTTTCTGCTCTGTCGCTAGCACTGTCTCATAGCAAGTGACCTCATGTGCCATCCGCGATGGGCATGCCTCTGATTGCCCGGCGGTCTGTATAGTTGTTGTGGTGTAGGGAGCAGGCGGCTCTCTGTGCCACAATACTTTTCAGCTGAATGTGTGTACTCGGACACACATATAGCTAAAAAAGATGGTGCGTCGGCGGGCTCCCTGACTCCACAGGTCTGCTCATGGTCACACCTTCTACAACTGTGTTTTTACTCCCCTGATAGTGAATTAATACTCAAAATGTATTTTCAACATTTGGTTAGGAATATTCATGATGTACTTCTCAATTCAGATACAAATGTGATTTATGAATTTCTTCTCATGTTGAATCACATTGACTAAAGTTGGCCTCAGTGCAGTTTACTGTAGCGGAATGGGATAATTTTTCCCATGTACATATAGGGATGTACTGAATACTTTATTAGCATTTGTTTCTTTGATGTTGAGCCTCAATCATTGCTATTGCAATATTCTAAAAAGAGATTTATGTTTTTTTTGCTCCCGCAGATCTGAAAATACCAACTTCAGATAATGATTTGGACAATACCACCAGGTAGGACATCCATCTTCTCCATTACTAGAGACTTTATGGGGATTAATGATTAGTGGTGGGCTCACATTTTGTTACATTTATTTCACAGCTCCAATGACGACATCACTATTAGTGATAATGGGACTTCTAATAGTGGAGAAACTTCCACAGATAAAAGTAAGTAATAGTTTCAAGATGAAATTCAGGTTTATGTTATTGTAGAAAGAACAATTCTTAGTTTTTTGTGGTGGACACTTCCATACTGGCAAAACAACTGACCGCCATGTTGACTTATGGCCACCGTTGTCTTTACAGAATTTCTTACATCAATGCAATAAATTTGCGTGGGTTTTGCTGTAAGTCCCATACACATCGATAGCATCCTATAAAAGTGCTCCCACATCTCCATTAAAACCCATGGACACTACCATGACACATCAATTAAGGTCACGGCATGTCTATTTTCATGTTAAATGGAGGCCCCACTGGACAGACCTTTCCTTTTGATCTGCCATAAATAACTAATATGACAGTATTATCTGTGCAGAAGATATTAAGTGACTTAACTTTTCATAACTAGTTGGAAATCATCTAATCTCAGCATCCATTTATTTCCTGACAACCCTTGTTAGAATGGTTGAGATTGTTGAGGGTCCACACTCCGGTCCTAATGTTGGATCCTGTGGATCTCTGGTAGTCTGGTCAGTGATGTATTCTGCTCTGGTTTGAACCTACATTTGTAGTCTTTTTGGCTTTCCAGACTCCAGACTGTCTAGTATGGACCTGTATACTGACATACTTTATCAGCAAAATCATCAGTTTTGAGCCTAAAACTTTGAAAAATCTTTTCACTCTTCCATATTTCTGTACAGAAAATGAACCATCTGATAATCAGGAGAGCCCTGGCACAGAGGAGAGGTGAGTTATGTTGTATATAAATATCTCTATATAAACCATGAACTAGGTAAGAAATGTTTCCTGTGAATTTATAGATGATTCCTTATTTTTCCCAGAATGCCAATGTGCAAAATCCCTGGTTGTTTCCTGGAAGACATCATATTACCAAGTTCCATCTACGTGACAAACTTCCAGGAGAATAAAGAGGAGCTAGTGAAACGACTGTATCGGCTGTATAATGAAACCATCTTCGGGAATCTGGTATACCATCATCAGTATCTGGGTTATACATGAAAACAAGAAAAGCGGCTTTAGCTTTCTGGAGGGCACCCTAACACCTTTGTTACTGTTCTGTAATTTAGTTATTGAGAATCTCAGGAAAACCCTCTTCTTATCTATGGAATGAGTGGAGACCATACAGGAGATCCACCATACATAGACATAGAGAATCTCACATTTTATCTTGATGTTCAAAGGATTTTTACACTTGTATATAAATCCATCTAGTTGACATTTGAACATTTTATATTGAGTTTATTTTTGTTTTTGCTCTCACAATTTGGACTTCTCACAATACCCCATGTCCAATATAAGGATACCAGTAAAGTAAATTACATATGAGGGTGGGAAGTTTGTTAGATTGGGAGCTAAGAGTTTACAGATTTAATGGGAATTGTTTCCTCTTTTTAGCTTCCTGACGAAATGAAAATTGAGTGGAATAACAAGTTGACCACAACATCTGGTCAAACCTATAGCCTGGGGAACAACAACGATAGTTATTGCATTATAGAACTTTCCGATAAAGTCTTGAATTCTGCCGGTAGGTTTCACATCACTTCCACCAGCTTCATAAGATAATGTGTATACATGGTAAAAAGCAGCTACTTGGTTGTAATACATCTTATATACTCATTGTACATTCAATCATGAGAAGAACTAAGTACACCCTCTTTGAATTCTATGGATTTACATATCAGGACAAAATAAAAAAGGATTTGGTCCTTAGAACGTCTTAAAATTAGGTAAATACAACCTCAGAAAACAACACCTCCTGATCAATAACTCTGACATTATGTATTTGACAAAAATTCAGCCAACATAGAAAAGCAGTGTGTGAAAAATGAAGTACGCCTTATCTGATTTAAAAGGAATTAACAGGGGAAGTGTCTGCCATAGCTGCTAATAATATGGACCTAAAGAGAACCTGTCAGGTCCGATAATGCTATTAGCCTGCAGATATAGGGTTATTGTGTAGGGTAATAGTGTTACAAGGGAGCCCGGCCGCAGTACTGAATGTACAGCACCCGGGAGAAAATGAACTTTACTTCATCCGGGAGCTGCCGGCTTTCAGTGATGCAGGTGTGCCCGGAGCAATTACAGTCACCGGTGAGCACACCCCGGCACTGACTGATAGCCAGCTCGACAGTGCGCAGTTCAGTGTGCCTCTCAGTCAGAGTGTTTTTACAGCCACCGATTTCAGTGCCCTAAGTGGCAACTGTATTGCTCCAGGGATGCCTGTATTTCCCTTCTTTGAAGATCTTCTAATAATCAGATATTTTCTTATTATGTCCTGATATGTAAAGCAAAAAAATTCAAACCAGGTGTACTTAGTTAATCTCATGCCTAATAAATTATTTTCTTTTCAGAGCGATTACGATCCACACTTGCACACGAGATGTGCCATGCTGCCTGCTGGTTAATCGAGGATGTAATGGACAAGCATGGTCCGTTATGGCAGGCTTATGCAAAAAGGGTCAATTCTATCCATCCTGAGCTGCCAGAGGTGAAGAAATATCACAATTATACTTTATGATATAACTTCTACTGTCGATGTACTTTGTGATAACAGGTAAGTAAATTTGATGACTCTATACCTCATGAAACGCAATCACTGTGGAATGACACCGGTGCGGCTCTGTTGGTATTATGCTTTTATATTTTATTTCTATCAGAGTAGACTGACATCTGGAAGCTTTAGGGTTAAGGATGCTACATTATATTATATATATTATATATATTTTGTTGTCTACAGACAGTTCTTCATATATTTTTTTACAATTTGTTCCTTTTGATACAATCCATGGTACTAACCAACATTAATGCCAGTCTGTTAACCAATGTTCCTTCTATCTTTCTAGATTCAGGCATTTTAGAAAAGTAGCCGAGAATAAATGTTGTTGCCGTCGCTGTGGAGGTCGAGTACATCAATTGGCCACCATGTAAGGATGTGACAGCAACAAGAGCAACTCAGGGTGAAGAGACAAGGCGGACAGCTCTCCTCCTTATACAGTACAAGGCTGAACAAGCGATGGATGAATCTGTTGTATGGAAACAACTTGTCTGAATTACATTTGGGGCATCGCGGTGGCTCAGTGGTTAGCACTGCAGGCTTGCAGCACTGGGGTCCTGGTTTCAAATCCCACTAAGGACAACATCTGCAAGGAGTTTGTATGTTCTCCCCGTGATTGCGTGGGTTTCCTCCCACACTATAAAAACAGACAGATAGGGAGTTTAGAATGTGAGCCACAACAATATCAATAATTATATTGTGAGCCATTGCAATAATTAATACATGAAATAAAGTTTAACATCTCAGCTGAATAAAGTATTAATAACCTGATTCATTGCTTTTCCACCCATCTCATGATGATTAGAGCTCTCCAGTTTCAGATAATAGGTGACAAGCAGAAAATGTATCACTTACAAGAGTCATTTCTCATTTAAATTTTTCAGAACCTGGTGCTCTACAAATTACCAATCTTCAGGGGTCTTACCCCAAATATTTCAGGACCAATGCTTAGGTCTGCCTCAGCCTCATTTATAATTCCATTGGTTGCACAGCTCCAATATATTAGGATTAGTGATGATCCAGCACTAAATACTCTAGTGCTCAAATCAAGCATGTTGAACGCTCGGACGGGCTCTACTTGAGTACCGTGTATAATCTAAGTCAATGGGAAACTCGCACATTTTTCCGGAAGACCTTAACAGGAGGGTTGGGGAGGCAGGGAAAAAAATTGCTGAAATGGGTGAAAGCAGTGCTCACATGGAATGGAAACAGCATGGGGAAGATGTCTGGACTCATCTCTGACTCCAAGGTCGATGTTGGGGACAATGTTGTCAAGAGTTTTCCTCCACTTTTATAGACTGACAATTAAACATACAAAACTGAAGATAAAATGGATTTTACAGGAAAAAAATGTTCAAAACCATTACTTCCTGTAGGTCCAAGGTCAGTAGCTCCAAGGTCAATAGGTCCAAGGTCAGAGGGCTCGAGGTACAGAGAGGAAAGACAAGTGGCATGGCCAGGAGATAGTCCAGGGTCAAATGCCAGGAGAGCACATCAAGACAAAAGAGTAAGTTAAATGGATAGTCAGAGGCCAAGTCCAGGGTCAGGTATCATTACCAGAGGTAGCTTTCATTGATTGTAGGTCTGTTGCTAACTTCATAGATTCAGGACTAGTCCTCAGATTAGGATTTGGGACAGTTGTTGCCATTGACTTGACACTGTTACTCCAGAACTTTGTCCAGCTGATAATGGTGGAATTCACAATTAAAGTGGGAACAATTCACTCTGAGTCCATCTCCTGCTATGTTTTGGATAATTTGCCTGCTGGGTTGTTATTGGGGTTTCCATGGCTGCGCATTCATTATTCTGTTATTGATTGGTGATTGAAGAATATTGTTTTAAGTGGAGCCTCAACTGTGATAAGAAATGTTTTATTTCTTTAAGAATTTTTACCGGAGGCGCTCCTGTGGATAATGATAGAGACTCCACTGTAAGCTTAGTGGAAACGTTCCAATAGGCTCGCAGGTAACTGCTCAAAATCGCATAGATTCAAGATAAAAATTATTTTGAATTAAAAACCACTCAAGGGAGGAGTGGTTGGCATATAGTAGCATATAATGGCACAACGCGTTTCTGCTCTCAAGGAGCCTTCACCAGGTGCATGTTGAGCTATACAATATGCAAGCTGTAAATACCCTATTTGTATAGTAAGGGGTGGGGCTCTGTACCCCGGCATTAAGCTGAACTTCATTATATCAAACAGTCTACACCTTCCCACCCGCACACAGGCTGCGAGAACACTACACCATCCCAACTACATTTAAAAAAAAAAAAAAGCCTGCCAGTATCCTAAAAATGACCGCCATACACATGAAATACACAATTGATTGAAAGGATTCTATACACAAATAAAACCAAGAGAATAACCAAGGAGAAAATGAGATTCTCACAAAGAAATATAATGTATTGGATTGTAAAATAGATCTCTAAAGGAACCATTTTTGATTTTTAGCCTTACATTTGCATTCCCCATTTACTTCATATTCATTCATAAATAGATTCCTGTTTTGTATAGTTGGCCTTTAGATATGCAGAAAAATATATGTAAGTATTATAAATAAAGGGACGATAGTAAATAAAAAAAAAAATATATATATATATATATATATATATATATATACAGTACAGACCAAAAGTTTGGACACACCTTCTCATTTAAAGATTTTTCTGTATTTTCATTACTATGAAAATTGTACATTCACACTGAAGGCATCAAAACTATGAATTAACACATGTGGAATTATATACTTAACAAAAAAGTTTGAAACAACTGAAAATATGTCTTATATTCTAGGTTCTTCAAAGTAGCCACCTTTTGCTTTGATGACGGCTTTGCATACTCTTGGCATTCTCTTGATGAGCTTCAAGAGGTAGTCACCAGAAATGGTCTTCCAACAATCTTGAAGGAGTTCCCAGAGATGCTTAGCACTTGTTGGCCCTTTTGTCTTCACTCTGCGGTCCAGCTAACCCCAAACCATTTCGATTGGGTTCAGGTCTGGTGACTGTGGAGGCCAGGTCATCTGACGTAGCACCCCATCACTCTCCTTCTTGGTCAAATAGCCCTTACACAGCCTAGAGGTGTGTTTGGGGTGATTGTCCTGTTGAAAAATAAATGATGGTCCAACTAAACGCAAACTAGATGGAATAGCATGCTGCTGCAAGATGCTGTGGTAGCCATGCTGGTTCAGTATGCCTTCAACTTTGAATAAATCCCCAACAGTGTCACCAGCAAAGCACCCCCACACCATCACACCTCCTCCTCCATGCTTCACGGTGGGAACCAGGCATGTAGAGTCCATCCGTTCACCTTTTCTGCGTCGCACAAAGACACGGTGGTGGGAACCAAAGATCTCAAATTTGGACTCATCAGACCAAAGCACAGATTTCCACTGGTCTAATGTCCATTCCTTGTGTTCTTTAGCCCGAACAAGTCTCTTCTGCTTGTTGCCTGTCCTTAGCAGTGGTTTTCTAGCAGCTATTTTACCATGAAGGCCTGCTGCACAAAGTCTCCTCTTAACAGTTGTTGAAGAGATGTGTCTGCTGCTAGAACTCTGTGTGGCATTGACCTGGTCTCTAATCTTAGCTGCTGCTAACCTGCGATTTCTGAGGCTGGTGACTCGGATAAACTTATCCTCAGAAGTAGAGGTGACTCTTGGTCTTCCTTTCCTCGGGCGGTCCTCATGTGAGCCAGTTTCTTTGTAGCGCTTGATGGTTTTTGCAACTGCACTTGGGGACACTTTCAAAGTTTGCCCAATTTTTCAGACTGACTGACCTTCATTTCTTAAAGTAATGATGGCACTCGTTTTTCTTTACTTAGCTGCTTTTTTCTTGCCATAATACAAATTCTAACAGTCTATTCAGTAGGACTATCAGCTGTGTATCCACCTGACTTCTGCACAACACAACTGATGGTCCCAACCCCATTTATAAGGCAAGAAATCCCACTTATTAAACCTGACAGGGCACACCTGTAAAGTGAAAACAATTTCCGGTGACTACCTCTTGAAGCTCATCAAGAGAATACCAAGAGTGTGCAAAGCAGTCATCAAAGCAAAAGGTGGCTACTTTGAAGAACCTAGAATATGAGACATATTTTCAGTTGTTTCACACTTTTTTGTTAAGTATATAATTCCACATGTGTTAATTCATAGTTTTGATGCCTTCAGTGTGAATGTACAATTTTCAAAGTCATGAAAATACAGAAAAATCTTTAAATGAGAAGGTGTGTCCAAACTTTTGGTCTGTACTGTATATATTTATTTTTTTTTTGCAATAGAATAAATATATTAAAATGGCACGACCCTCCTCAAGTCCGAAAACTTTTCTTCCGATGTGAATTCAAACCATGGGCTATATTTGTATATATTTTATATATTCCATCTGTGAATAAAGAACATTGCAAATTTGAAACTGTTTTGCTTTAATAATCGCTAGTAAATAACCGTTTGATAACACTATGTTTGCATATTTAATTGTCATCTTGAGATTGGAAAAAATAAATAAATTATATATATAAAAAATGCTAAAAAAAACAAAAGAAACTGAAAAAAAAACCAAAAAACCCAAAAAAAACACACATAATTTTTTTATGTAAAAAAAATAAATAAAAATAATATTAAAAAAAAATTAAATAAAAATAGAAATAAATAAGGAAAGCCCTACTAGAATTGCAATAAATTACCAATCACAAGTGCGAAGTATATGCACCTACTGTATATCTGAAACGAAGAGGATTTTTATTTTGGCTGTGGGTGATTGATTCCATCTACTATTAACCGGTTCGCGACGGCCCACTGTAGATAAACGTCGGTGCTTGCTGGGCTCTGTCCAGCGCCGACATTTAAAAACGGTGGGTGGTCTCGCAGCACTCAGGACCCCCAGGGTCCTGCAAGCGCTGCGATTCCGGTGCAGAGCGTTAGCTCTGACAGGTAACATCATCGGGACCTGATTGGATCAGGTCCCAGTGATGTTAACCCTTAGCTATGTTCTATATGCCGCGATCTATAGTGATCGCGGCATATAGAAGATAGACAGAGGAGACGGGGTCGTCTTACTTACCTCTCCGACGACCCCTGATACCTTCCAGGACCTGGGGTTGCTATGGCAGCTGGAGGTCAGATGACCGCCTCCAGATCTGCCATATATGGTGTCCTGCCTGGCTCAGCCTGCAGCTGAAGCCAGGCAGGAGACTCTGACTGTGAAACAGTCAGCGAAGATCTCATGTAATGTAATATATGTCTATTACATTACATGAGATCAGTGATCAGAAAAATAAAAATTAATGTCCCATACAGGGACTAAGTAAAAATGTAAAAAAAAGTAAAAAAAAATGTTTTTAAACTGTTAAAAAAAAAAACACAAAATAAATAAAAATAAATAAATAAAATATTAAACCAATAAATCCGTATATTTTTACAAAACCAAAAAAAGTACACATATTTGGTATCGCCGCGTCCGAAACAACCCGAGCTATAAAACTGTCATACTAATTAACTCCTTCTGTGCACACCGTAATAAAAATAAATAAAAAACGGAGCAAAAAAAATGCTTTTTCATCATATTGCCAAACAAAAAGTGGAAAAAAATGCGATCAAAAAGCAAAATAGAAATAAAAATGGTACTGCTGAAAACGCCATCTTGTTCCGCAAAAAAAAAGCCTCCATACAGCTCCATCAGCCGAAAAATAAAAAAGTTATAGCGCTCAGAATAAAGCAATGCAAAAAAATATTTTTTTCTATAAAATTGTTTTATTGTGTAAAAGCGCCAAAACATAAAAAAAAATACAGTAAGTGTAGTATCGCTGTAAACGTACTGACCCGAAGAATAACGCTGCCTGATCACTTTTACCACATGCAGAACGGCATAAAAAAATCCCTCAAAAAACAATTCCTGAATTGTTGGTTTTTGTTAATTTTACCTCACAAAAAACGGAATAGAAAGCGATCAAAAAATGTCACGTACCCAAAAATGGTACCAATAAAAATGTCAACTTGTCCTGCAAAAAACAAGCCATAACATGACTCTGTCGGCCGAAATATGGAAAAATTATAGCTCTCAAAATATGGTGATGCAAAAACTAGATTTTGCAAAAAAAAGCGTCTTTTAGTGTGTGACAGCTGTCAATCATAAAAACCCGATATAAATCTGGTATCTCTGTAATCGCACCGACCCGAAGAATAAAGTAATCTAATCAGTTATATCACACTAGGAACGGCGTAAAAAATAAATAAAACCAATTCTTCACCTGCTACTGATTTGTTTATTATGCCTCCCAAAGATCGCAGTAAGGCTCGGCACACATTTATCCTGCGCTCTGCGCTAAGCACTTACGCCAGAGTTTCCGTGTAAATCTCTGAAATACGTGATTCAGCTGGAACCCATGACGGAAGATTCCCTGTAATGAGGCAGATATAGGCCACTGTGGACGCCGTCAGGTCTGTGATCCCACGGTGTCATTTGTTTTAGGTGTGCATAAAAGTGCCGTTGGCCACAGTTTTGTGCACTTCTGAATAAAAGGACACCGCTAAACAGAGGCCAGACGGAGTCCAGAGTAACTCTGCTGCCTCATTACAGTGAATGGATCCCGCAGGGGTTTCATCTGAATTACATCACTTGGAAATTTAGATGGAAACCCCGATGTAAGTGCTCAGCCTAGAGCGCCGGATAAATGTTACGTAAAATGTTCCCAATAAACGCTTCAACTCTGTCCTCAAAAAAAGCTAGTCCCCACTCAGGTCCGTCATCTGTTAAAAATATAAGGGACTTCCAAGATACTGGTAGCAGAAAGGCTCTGGAAAAGCGAAATGGCCCTTGCCCCCCAAAAGAAATTCAGAAAATTTTGTGCTCCCAAATCCAAATGCCTATTCTACAATAATTTGCTCTCCAATTGTCAAATAGCGCTCCGTCCCCCCCAGATCTCGCCGTATGGCTAAGCGGTACGATACAGCCACATATGGGGTATTGCCACTTTTAGAAGAAATTGCGTGACACATTTCGGCACCATTTTTACCCATTGCCCTGTGTGAAAATGTAAAATCTGAGGGTAAAACATTTTTTTGTGGTAAAAATATAATTCTGCTTTTTTCACTGCCCAATGGTATAAATTAAAAAACTAAAAAATACTCACTACTTCCCTAGATGAATTCCTTGAGAGGTGTAGTTTACAAAATGGGGTCACTTGTGGGGGTCTCTGCTGTATCGGCATGTCAGCGACTCTTCAAATGTGACATGGTGTCTGCAACCCATCCCAGCCAACATAGCGCTCCTTTCTCTTCCGAACCTTGCCGTACACCAAAGCAGTGGTTTTGCCCCACATATGGGGTATCGGCGTACTCAGGAGAAATTGCACAACAAATTTCATGGTGCAATTTCTCCTGTTATCCTTATGATAATGCAAAATTAGGGAATGAAAAACATTTTTTGTCGGAAAAATGTGAAAATTTTATTTTTACGGCTCAATATTATAAACTTCTGTGAAGCAGCTGGGGGTGCAAGGTGCTCACCACACATCTAGATAAGTTCCCTAAGGGGTCTAGTTTCCAAAATGGTGGCACTTGTGGGGGGTTTCCACTGTTTAGGCACATTAGGGGCTCCCCAAATGCGACATGGCGTCTGCTAATTATTCAAACAAATTTTACATTCAAAAAGTCAAATGGCGCTCCTTCCCTTTCAAACCCTGCCGTGCGCCCAAACAGTGGTTTGCCTCCACATATGGGGTATTGGCGTGTTCAGGAGAAATTGCACAACAAATTTCATGGTGAAATTTATCCTATTACCCTTATGATAATGCAAAATTAAGGGATGAAAAACGGTTTTGTGGGAAAAATGTGAACATTTTATTTTTACAGCTCAATATTATAATCTTCTGTGAAGCACCTTAGGGTTCAAGGTGCTCACCACACATCTAGATAAGTTCCCTAAGGGGTCTAGTTTCCAAAATGGTGTCACTTGTGGGGGGTTTCCACTGTTTAGGCACATCAGGGGCCCCCCAAATGCAACATGGCGTCCGCTAATTATTCAAACAAATTTTACATTCAAAAAGTCAAATGGCGCTCCTTCTCTTTCAAACCCTGCCGTGCGCCCAAACAGTGGTTTGCCTCCACATATGGGGTATCAGCGTGTTCAGGAGAAATTGCACAACAAATTTCATGGTGAAATTTTTCCTATTACCCTTATGATAATGCAAAATTAAGGGATGAAAAACGGTTTTGTGGGAAAAATGTGAAAATTTTATTTTTACAGCTCAATATTATAATCTTCTGTGAAGCACCTAGGGGTTCAAGGTGCTCACCACACATCTAGATAAGTTCCCTAAGGGGTTTAGTTTCCAAAATGGTGTCACTTGTGGGGGTTTCCACTGTTTTGGCAGATCAGGAGCCTTCCAAACGCAACATGGCGTCTGCTAATTATTCAGACAAATTTTACATTCAAAAAGTCTAATGGCGCTCCTTCCCTTCCGAACCCTGCAGTGCGCCCAAACAGTGGTTTTCCCTCACATATGGGGTATCAGCACCATCAAGAGAAATCGCACAAAAAAATTTGGGGTCCATTTTTTCCTGTTACCCCTGTGAAAATAAAAAAAATTGGGTCTAAAGTAACATTTTTGTGAAAAAAGTTAAATGTTCATTTTTTTCTTCCACATTCCAAAAATTCCTGTGAAGCACCTGAAGGGTTAATAAAGTTCTTGAATGTGGTTTTGAGCACCTTGAGGGGTGCAGCTTTTAGAATGGTGTCACTTTTGGGTATTTTCTGTCATAAAAACCCCTCAAAGTGACTTCAAATATGATGTGGTCCCTAAAAAAATGTTTTTGTAAATTTTGTTGGAAAAATGAGAAATCGCTGGTCAACTTTTAACCCTTATAGCTCCCTAACAAAAAAATTTTGGTTCCAAAATTGTGCTGATGTAAAGTAGACATGTGGGAAATGTTATTTATTAACTATTTTGTGTGACATATCTCTCTGATTTAAGGGCATGAAAATTCAAAGTTTGAAAATTGCAAAATTTTCAAAATTTTCGCCAAATTTCCGATTTTTTCACAAATAAACGCAAGTTATATCGAAGAAATTTTACCACTATCAAGAAGTACAATATGTAATGAAAAAACACTCTCAGAATCAGGGGAATACATTGAAGCGTTCCAGAGTAATTACTTCATAAAGTGACAGTGGTCAGAATTGAAAAAACTGGCCCGGTCACGAAGGCAAAAACAGGCTCTGGTGCGAAGTGGTTAAAGGATGGTGTTAGACGAACTCTACAACCTCATTTAAACCGTCCGGATGGAGGCTCCCAAGCTTAAAAATCCAGAAGGATTCTTTGGAATTAAGGGTGGCTCTTCTATTTCTGATACCTGCAGGGATCTATTCAAGCGGTGTGACTACTACAGAATCAAAATTTTTATTATGCACTAATGTGATGTACTTGGATAGACTTTTCTTCAGATAGCCTGTTTTGGCATTATGCCTGTGGCCGTTCTCACGATTCCGCAAGGTCTGAACTGTACGTCCCACATAATTGAGCCCACAGTTACATGTGACTGCATATATAAGAAATTCAGAACCACATGTGAACTCATACGTAGGCTTTGCAGTAACCTGAGCTATTTTATCGTTTGGGGCTCTCTTGTCAAAGTTGATGATTCTACAACAATAACACTTTTTCTTCCCGAATTTAAAGATTCCCACTTTTTCTTTATCAGGCCTCTGTACAGTATAAATATTTTCATTCCTCAACAGACTGGGCTCTAAACAATTTTTTATAGTTTTGCCCCTTCTAAACACTATATTGGGTCTCGGGGGGACTAGATCTTTTAAAATGGGGTCCTTCCTAACAAGATACCAATATTTATTTAATATTTTACGAATGATGTGGTTTCCTTTATTATATACTGTAATGAAACTATGTTTCCAGTCGGATTTGCTCTTCTCTGGATTGCTTGGCGGTTTCTGAATCAAACAATCGTTTTGAGTGAGCGCTAGATTATTTTGATAGGAGGATGCCATTAATGCTCTAGGGTAACCCTTCTCTTTGAATCTTGTGATCAATGTGTTTGATTGTACCTGGTGATCTGCTGTTGAGGTACAGTTACGCATAATGCATCAGAATTGACTTGGGGTAATGTGCGCTTGAGTAATCAAGGTATCCATTTGTGTCTACCAATTTGAAATATGTTCTACTTTGGATTTTTTGTCCTACAGTATATAGTTCAAGATCCAAATAAATAATTTTTCCTTTAGATGTATTGGTAGCGAACGATAAGCCCCAATCATTTTGGTTTAACTCTTTCACAAAGGACTCTGCTTCGCTTGTTGTGCCCCTCCATATTATGATTAAATCATCGATATATTTGCGATAATATGGAATGTGATCCTTGTATTTGGTGGCTGTGAGTGGTGACAGGGACTCAAATCGCCCCATGAATGAATTTGTGAAACTGGGTGCGACCCGAGTCCCCATCGCAGTCCTGAACTGCTGCAGGTACAGTGTGTTTTGGAACCAAAAAATATTATGTTCGAGTATAAATCTCAGGCTTTTGAGCAGAAAGATTTTTTGTTCCATCAACACCGCTGCGTCGTTTGATAAATAATAATCTATAGATTCGATACCCTGGTTGTGATCTATATTTGAATACAGCGCACAAACGTCAAGGGTGAAAAAAAGAAAATCGGTCTCCCATTCTATATCTATAGCTTCCAATATCAATTGTGTGGAATCTTTAAGATATGAGGGTAATTTTGATACATAATCCTGTCAGAGTAAATCAACATAATGGGACAGGGAGCTAATTAAGGAACCAAATGATGAGTCTTCCCGGATTATTTTTGTCTTTATGAATTTTGGGTAAATGGTAAAATATTGCCGGATTAGAATTATTATTGGTTAGAAACCGTTTTTCTTTTTTGTTGAGTACTTTTGCTTGATACGCTTCATTTATCAGGATGTTGTATTCTTTTTCATAGGATTTGGTAGGATCTACTGTAACAATTTTGTAGTATTTATTATCAGAAAGAATATTTAGTGCTTCCTTGATATAATCATCTCGATCTTGTACAACCACCCCCCTCCCTTGTCAGCTTGTCTTATGACAATTTTGGTGTTATTTTGTACACGTTTTAAAGCCAAACGTTCCCCTTTTCGTAAATTGTATGTACTTATTTTAGTTTTATTAATATTTTCGATCTCCCCCATCACAAGGTTATAAAAGGTTCCAAGAAAGTGTCCTCTATGATGTAGAGGATAACATTGAAATTTTGGTGCAACTGGTTGATGTATATACACACGTGGTCAAAATTGTTGGTACCCCTCGTTTAATGAAAGAAAAACCCATAATGGTCACAGAAATAACTTGAATCTGACAAAAGTAATTATAAATTAAAAATCTTTGAAAATGAACAAATGAAAGTCAGACATTGCTTTTCAACCCTGCTTCCACAGAATTTTTAAAGAAATTAAACTCATGAAATAGGCCTGGACAGAAATGATGGTTCTTCTTAGCTTAATATTTTGTTGAACAATCTTTTGAGGCAATCACTGCAATCAAACGATTCCTGTAACTGTCAATGAGAGTTCTGCACCTCTCAACAGGTATTTTGGCCTACTCCTCATGAGCAAACTGCTCCAGTTGTCTCGTGTTTGAAGGTTGCCAGACGGCATGTTTCAGCTCTTTCCAAAGATGCTCAATAGGATTTAGGTCAGGGCTCATAGAAGGCCACTTCAGAATAGTCCAATGGTTTCCCCTTAGCCATTCTTGGGTGTTTTTAGCTGTGTGTTTTGGGTCATTATCCTGTTGCGAGACCCATGACCGGCGACTGAGACCAAGCTTTCTGACACTGGGCAGCACATCCCTTGATAATCTTGAGATTTCATTGTACCCTGCACAGATTCAAGACACCCTGTGCCAGATGCAGCAAAGCAACCCCAGAACATAACAGAGCCTCCACCATGTTTCACAGTAGGGACAGTGTTCTTTTCTTGATATGCTTCATTTTTCCGTCTGTGAACATAGAGCTGATGTGCCTTGCCAAAAACTTCCATTTTTGTCTCATCTGTCCATAGGACATTCTCCCAGAAGCTTTGCGGCTTGTCAACATGTAGTTTGGCAAATTCCAGTCTGTTTTTTTTTAGATTTTTTTTCAACAATAGTGTTCTCCTTGGTCATCTCTCATGAAGTCCACTTTGGATCAAACAACGACGGATGGTGCGATCTGACACTGATGTTCCTTGAGCTTGAAGTTCACCTTTAATCTCTTTGGAAGTTTTCTGGGCTCTTTTATTAACATTCGTATTATCCGTCTCTTTGATTTATCATCAATTTTCCTCCTGCGGCCACGTCCAGGGAGGTTGTCTACAGTCCCATGGATCTTAAATTTCTGAATAATATGTGCAACTGTGGTCACAGGAACATCAAGCTGCTTGGAGATGGTCTTATAACCTTTAACTTTAACATGCTTGTCTATAATTTTCTTTCTAATCTTCTGAGACAACTCTTTCCTTTGCTTCCTCTGGTCTATGTTGAGTGTGGTACACACCATGTCACCAAACCTCACAGTGAGTATCTCCAGCCCTATATACAGGCCCACTGACTGATTACAAGAATGTAGACACCTGAGATGCTAATTAGTGGACACAACTTGATTTAACATGTCCCTTTTGTCACATTATTTTCACGGGTACTATCATTTCTGTCCAGGCCAATTTCATGAGTTTAATTTCTTTAAAAATTCTGTGGAAGCAGGGTTGAAAAGCAATGTCTGACTTTCATTTGTTCATTTTCATAGATTTTTAATCTATTATTACTTTTGTTAGATTCAAGTTATTTCTGTGACCATTGTGGGTTTTTATTTCATTAAAGAAATGCTACCAACAATTTTGACCATGTGTGTATACATCTGACTCTAAAGCCAAAGGTTCAGATTTCACTTTGGTTTTTCAATCTGGAAGTGTCTATCTAGCGTGAGTTTGCGAACTAACTTATTTAAATCCAGGAATAGTTGATATTCACTTGCTTGTTGTGAGGGACAAAATTTTTATCCTTTGGCCAGGAGATTAATTTCAAAGTTATCGACTGTATGTTGTGAAAAGTTGAAAATCTTTACAACTTGGGAGCATTTTTTGTGGGGTGTATTTTGGGGTACTGATTGTGATTTCTTCCCCCTCTTTTCCACATAATGTTCTTTTCTTTTTCGAGATGATTTGAGTGGTGGAAAGAACTTTGTTATGGAGTGTGACCAGAGGGATAGAGGAGGAGGGAGGGTAGTGGCGGGGCATATGTGCACTGGAAATGTCAAGGACAGGCATGTGGGGCCCAATCCTAAAAAAGAAATATCGGATGCATTGCTGAATGTTGATGCGACTGAGGATGAAGATGATTTGGGAAACCAGGAGGATGGAGTCGTGATATTTGTGGGAACTATGGTGTTTCGTGAAGAAGAATTGGCTGAAGAGTCATAAACAGAGATATTGCTGAGGTTAATAGGAGATAGAGTATTAGATCCAGAAGGTAAGGGGTATGTCCTTTTTTAATAGGGATGAATTCTGGTAAATTTGGATTGGGTGTGGGATAGCTGGAGAGATCCACAACCACCAGTGGATTGTGTGTATTAGGGGCAGATATGGAATGGTTTATAACAGGGTGGGATGGAGGAACAGGTGGGGTGTCCACTGGGGGGGCCGGTAAGATATTGTCTCTGGAATGAGATTTAGACCTAAGGGACTGAGTGAATGTCCATTGAATATCAGAAATAGAAGAACTGAAATAAATTAAATTTTTGATGATATTCTAATTTTGTGAGATGCACCTGTATGTGGACACATTAACTTTACAATAAATAAAATGTTCATTTTTAATACTTTGTAGAGAATCCTTTGCAGGCAATGACTGCCTGAAGTCTGGAAGCCGTGGATGTCACCAAATTCTGGTTTCTTCCTTTGTGATGCTTTGCCAGGCCTTCACTGCAGGTGACTTCAGTTGTTGCTTGTTTGTGCGTCTTTCTGCTTTAAGATTTGTCTTCAGCCTGTGAAATGCATTCTCAATGGGGTTGAGATCTCGTGATGACTCGGCCATTGCAGAATATTCCTCTTCTTTGCCTTAAAAAACTCCTGGGTTGCTTTCGCAGTGTTTTGGGTCATTGTCCGCCTGTACTGTGAAGCTCCAGACAATCAACCTTGCTGCATTTGGTTGAATCTGAGCAGAAGGTTTGACCCTGTACACTCCAGAATTCATCTCCTGGAGTGTGCTTCTGTCTTCAGTCACATCATCAATAAACAGTAACACTAATGACCCAGTGCCTTTAGTAGCCATGTATGCCCATGCCATCACACTGCCTCCACCATGTTTGACAGAAGATGTGGTGTAATTTGGATAATGAGCCGTTCCAAGCCTTCTCCATGCTTTCTTCTTACCATCGTTCTGGTACAGATTGATCTTAGTTTTGCTTTTCCAGAACTGGGCGGCTTCTTTAGAAGTTTTTTGGCAAAGTCTAATCTGGCCCTTCTCTGTTTAAGGCTGATTAATGGTTTGCACTTTGTGGTGAACCCTCTGTATTTGTTCTTCTCTTTATGGTAGACTTAGATACTGAAACACCTACTTCCGGGAGAGCGTTTTTCACTTGTGTGGATGTTGCAAAGGGGTTTTTCCTTCACCATAAAAAGCATTCTGTGATCATCCACCACTGTTGTCTTCTGTGGATGTTAAGGCCTTTTTGAGCTCCCAAGCTTACCAGTGTTCTCTTTTTTATGCAGAATGTACCAAGCTGTTGATTTGGCCACTCCCAGCATTTCTGCTATCTCTCAGATGGATTTAGTCTTTTTTTTCAGCCTAATGATGGTCTGTTTCTCTTTTTTTGAGAGCTCCTTTGACCACATGTTGTGGGTTCACAGCAACAGCTTCCAAATGCAAATGCCACACCTGGAATCAGCTCCAGACCTTTTATTTGCTTAATTGATGATCTCGTGATGACTTGGCCATTGCAGAATATTCATCTTCTTTGCCTTAAAAAAACTCCTAGGTTGCTTTAGCTGTGTTTTGGGTCATTGTCCACCTGTACTGTGAAGCTCCAGACAATCAACCTTGCTGCATTTGGTTGAATCAGAGCAGAAGGTTTGACCCTGTACACTCCAGAATTCATCTTCTGGAGTGTGCTTCTGTCTTCAGTCACATCATCAATAAACAGTAACACTAATGACCCAGTGCCTTTAGTAGCCATGTATGCCCATGCCATCACACTGCCTCCACCATGTTTGACAGAAGATGTGGTGTAATTTGGATAATGAGCCGTTCCAAGCCTTCTCCATGCTTTCTTCTTACCATCGTTCTGGTACAGATTGATCTTAGTTTTGCTTTTCCAGAACTGGGTGGCTTCTTTAGAAGTTTTTTGGCAAAGTCTGATCTGGCCCTTCTCTGTTTAAGGCTGATTAATGGTTTGCACTTTGTGGTGAACCCTCTGTATTTGTTCTTCTCTTTATGGTAGACTTAGATACTGAAACACCTACTTCCGGGAGAGCGTTTTTCACTTGTGTGGATGTTGCAAAGGGGTTTTTCCTTCACCATAAAAAGCATTCTGTGATCATCCACCACTGTTGTCTTCTGTGGATGTTAAGGCCTTTTTGAGCTCCCAAGCTTACCAGTGTTCTCTTTTTTATGCAGAATGTACCAAGCTGTTGATTTGGCCACTCCCAGCATTTCTGCTATCTCTCAGATGGATTTAGTCTTTTTTTTCAGCCTAATGATGGTCTGTTTCTCTTTTTTTGAGAGCTCCTTTGACCACATGTTGTGGGTTCACAGCAACAGCTTCCAAATGCAAATGCCACACCTGGAATCAGCTCCAGACCTTTTATTTGCTTAATTGATGATCTCGTGATGACTTGGCCATTGCAGAATATTCATCTTCTTTGCCTTAAAAAAACTCCTAGGTTGCTTTAGCTGTGTTTTGGGTCATTGTCCACCTGTACTGTGAAGCTCCAGACAATCAACCTTGCTGCATTTGGTTGAATCAGAGCAGAAGGTTTGACCCTGTACACTCCAGAATTCATCTTCTGGAGTGTGCTTCTGTCTTCAGTCACATCATCAATAAACAGTAACACTAATGACCCAGTGCCTTTAGTAGCCATGTATGCCCATGCCATCACACTGCCTCCACCATGTTTGACAGAAGATGTGGTGTAATTTGGATAATGAGCCGTTCCAAGCCTTCTCCATGCTTTCTTCTTACCATCGTTCTGGTACAGATTGATCTTAGTTTTGCTTTTCCAGAACTGGGTGGCTTCTTTAGAAGTTTTTTGGCAAAGTCTGATCTGGCCCTTCTCTGTTTAAGGCTGATTAATGGTTTGCACTTTGTGGTGAACCCTCTGTATTTGTTCTTCTCTTTATGGTAGACTTAGATACTGAAACACCTACTTCCGGGAGAGCGTTTTTCACTTGTGTGGATGTTGCAAAGGGGTTTTTCCTTCACCATAAAAAGCATTCTGTGATCATCCACCACTGTTGTCTTCTGTGGATGTTAAGGCCTTTTTGAGCTCCCAAGCTTACCAGTGTTCTCTTTTTTATGCAGAATGTACCAAGCTGTTGATTTGGCCACTCCCAGCATTTCTGCTATCTCTCAGATGGATTTAGTCTTTTTTTTCAGCCTAATGATGGTCTGTTTCTCTTTTTTTGAGAGCTCCTTTGACCACATGTTGTGGGTTCACAGCAACAGCTTCCAAATGCAAATGCCACACCTGGAATCAGCTCCAGACCTCTTATTTGCTTAATTGATGATCTTGTGATGACTTGGCCATTGCAGAATATTCATCTTCTTTGCCTTAAAAAACTCCTAGGTTGCTTTAGCTGTGTTTTGGGTCATTGTCCACCTGTACTGTGAAGCTCCAGACAATCAACCTTGCTGCATTTGGTTGAATCAGAGCAGAAGGTTTGACCCTGTACACTCCAGAATTCATCTTCTGGAGTGTGCTTCTGTCTTCAGTCACATCATCAATAAACAGTAACATTAATGACCCAGTGCCTTTAGTAGCCATGTATGCCCATGCCATCACACTGCCTCCACCATGTTTGACAGAAGATGTGGTGTAATTTGGATAATGAGCCGTTCCAAGCCTTCTCCATGCTTTCTTCTTACCATCGTTCTGGTACAGATTGATCTTAGTTTTGCTTTTCCAGAACTGGGCGGCTTCTTTAGAAGTTTTTTGGCAAAGTCTAATCTGGCCCTTCTCTGTTTAAGGCTGATTAATGGTTTGCACTTTGTGGTGAACCCTCTGTATTTGTTCTTCTCTTTATGGTAGACTTAGATACTGAAACACCTACTTCCGGGAGAGCGTTTTTCACTTGTGTGGAGGTTGCAAAGGGGTTTTTCCTTCACCATAAAAAGCATTCTGTGATCATCCACCACTGTTGTCTTCTGTGGATGTTAAGGCCTTTTTGAGCTCCCAAGCTTACCAGTGTTCTCTTTTTTATGCAGAATGTACCAAGCTGTTGATTTGGCCACTCCCAGCATTTCTGCTATCTCTCAGATGGATTTAGTCTTTTTTTTCAGCCTAATGATGGTCTGTTTCTCTTTTTTTGAGAGCTCCTTTGACCACATGTTGTGGGTTCACAGCAACAGCTTCCAAATGCAAATGCCACACCTGGAATCAGCTCCAGACCTTTTATTTGCTTAATTGATGATCTCGTGATGACTTGGCCATTGCAGAATATTCATCTTCTTTGCCTTAAAAAACTCCTAGGTTGCTTTAGCTGTGTTTTGGGTCATTGTCCACCTGTACTGTGAAGCTCCAGACAATCAACCTTGCTGCATTTGGTTGAATCAGAGCAGAAGGTTTGACCCTGTACACTCCAGAATTCATCTTCTGGAGTGTGCTTCTGTCTTCAGTCACATCATCAATAAACAGTAACACTAATGACCCAGTGCCTTTAGTAGCCATGTATGCCCATGCCATCACACTGCCTCCACCATGTTTGACAGAAGATGTGGTGTAATTTGGATAATGAGCCGTTCCAAGCCTTCTCCATGCTTTCTTCTTACCAGCGTTCTGGTACAGATTGATCTTAGTTTTGCTTTTCCAGAACTGGGCGGCTTTAGAAGTTTTTTGGCAAAGTCTAATCTGGCCTTTCTCTATTTAAGGCTGATTAATGGTTTGCACTTTGTGGTGAACCCTCTGTATTTGTTCTTTTCTTTATGGTAGACTTAGATACTGCAACACCTACTTCCTGAAGAGCGTTTTTAACTTGTGTGGATGTTGCAAAGGGGTTTTTCCTTCACCCTAAAAAGCATTCTGTGATCATCCACCACTGTTGTCTTCTGTGGACGTTCAGGCCTTTTTGAGTTCCCAAGCTTACCAGTGCTCTCTTTTTTTATGTAGAATGTACTAAGCTGTTGATTTGGCCACTCCCAGCATTTCTGCTATCTCTCAGATGGATTTAGTCTTTTTTTTCAGCCTAATGATGTCTGTTTCTCTTTTTTTTTGAGAGTTCCTTTGACCACATGTTGTGGGTTCACAGCAACAGCTTCCAAATGCAAATGCCACACCTGGAATCAGCTCCAGACCTTTTATCTGCTTAATTGATGATGGATTATATAGCCCATGTAGCCCATTAAAGAGCTTTTGAGATAATTGTCCAATTACTTTTGGTCCCTTGAAAACACCAAAGTCCAGAACAGTGTCGACGGGTGACACCACTGCCTCTTCCCCTGTTCTATGTGCACGCCAATCCCCTGTCCATGACGCAGGCGAAGATGCCTCTCACCCTGCACCTGTTGTTGCACACTTGCAACCACAGTCAGCAACCACGTCCTTATCCTTGTTCCAGCACAGCGTTCAGTTGGCCCTACCCCAGTCCTTTGAACGCAAGTGCCCAGTACATATTAAAGATATTCCTAAATCCTTACTCCAATTAGGATGTGCATACCCTCAAATTAAAGCTGAGAATCTGCACTTTAAGCCCATATTGATTGTATCTTGAATATGTTTTGGTAAAAGGCTAAAATGACAAAACGTGTGTCACTGTCCAAATATTTCTGGACCTATCTGTACATTACGGCCATAGTACCTGGACAACCTGTAGCTCTACTGAATTGCAATCAGGTCAACATGGGCCTGCAAAAGGAAGATGAGGACCTGTCAGCTATCTGTATTTCCAGTCCTCACATTGGCTAATGTTGTCTTTTGAGCAGTTCAGAGTTATGCAATCTCCTTACAGTTTTTTCTCCTGCTTAAATGATAGTACTGGTGAGCAGCAGAACTATTGTATTAGTAGAACTATAAAGCCCAGCATAAGTTCTGCTGTAACACATTCAGCTATCAGTGGTCTGTTCTAGAGTCTACAGTGATATTACTGTATTCACATATAGAGACAACCGGGCATTTGAACAAGCACACAGCTCAGGACAGTGAGAGCAGAGAGTTGAGATTAGGAGAACTACTGTGGGAAAGTCAATGATGAGGGCATGTGATTTATAACAGCAGCTTGTCAGGAGCTGAGACGGAGGCGGAAAGAGATGAGCAGCTAACTGCTGTATAGAAATCAAAGGTAAGTGGACCCGTTGAAGCGCAGGACTCGCGCGAAGCGGCCGTTGTCCTCTTAACCCCGCACCCCAGAACCTTCACCACCACTCCGCATGTGTAATCCCGAATAAACAGGACTATTATCAAGCAACACTGTTGGTGAGTGCATTATCTGTTCCATTTCTACAGCATTGACGTCATAGAAATCAATGGGTTGGAGAGAGCTGGCTGGGATGTAGGAGTTAACCACTCTCCTAGAATAAAGCTACTGTGCACACTCAGCTGGGGTTTGGGCAGGCAATAGTGGCCAAACTCCATGGAAACCAGCTGTACACTATGAAAGATAAAATATATTATTGCAGGAGAATGTCAGCAGATAGAAAAACCAAATCAATTGCAAACTTGCTTATTTTCATGCTGACTTATTAACTAAAGCAATTTAATAACTTCTGAATATTCCTCTGTCTGTTCATTTCCAGCAGAGAATTCTATGTGCGTGTTTTGTTCCTGTAAGTACTGCTGAGGCTGGCAAATGCTGCAGCAGTTTAAAGAGTTAAGGGGAATCTGTCATGTCTGATAATGCTATTAACCTGCAGATATAGTTTTTTTATTTGAGTTGGACAACACTAATTGCCCACAATTACCAACAGTCATCATTGATAATCACAAGAAGTGAACTATTACTGACTCTGGTCAGGAAGGTCAGGATAGTGATATCTCTTCTAAATCTTGTTAATCCATTTTTATAATAAGCAGCAGCTTTGTATCTTACTGTATGAAGAAGATAACAACTCCTCAGCGGTGGGGCAGAAGGTTTTGGGCTTCTTCATTGCACAGTGCTGTAGGAATTCACTATGATAAGGGCTGGAAGAGATGTCGTCACTCCTCATTTTTTAAACTTGCTGAAAACTTCAAAGAAGCAGAAAGGAGAAAAGGTTTAGGCTGGCTTATTGTACACTCATTGTGGCTTATTGTATACTCATTTTGGCTTATTGTATACTCATTGTGGCTTATTGTATACTCATTGTGGCTTATTGTATACTCATCGTGGCTTATTGTATACTCATTGTGGCTTATTGTATACTCATTATGGCTTATTGTATACTCATTGTGGCTTATTGTATACTCATTATGGCTTATTGTATACTCATTGTGGCTTATTGTATACTCATTGTGGCTTATCGTACACTCATTGTGGCTTATTGTACACTCATTATGGCTTATTGTACACTCATTATGGCTTATTGTACACTCATCGTAGCTTATTGTATACTCATTATGGCTTATTGTACACTCATTGTGGCTTATTGTATACTCATTGTGGCTTATTGTACACTCATCGTGGCTTATTGTATACTCATTATGGCTTATTGTACACTCATTGTGGCTTATTGTACACTCATTGTGGCTTATTGTATACTCATTGTGGCTTATTGTACACTCATTGTGGCTTATTGTACACTCATTATGGCTTACTGTATACTCATTGTGGCTTATTGTATACTCATTGTGGCTTATTGTACACTCATTATGGCTTATTGTACACTCATCGTGGCTTATTGTATACTCATTATGGCTTATTGTACACTCATTGTGGCTTATTGTATACTCATTGTGGCTTATTGTACACTCATCGTGGCTTATTGTATACTCATTATGGCTTATTGTACACTCATTGTGGCTTATTGTACACTCATTGTGGCTTATTGTATACTCATTGTGGCGTATTGTATACTCTCTGTGGCTTATTGTACACTCATTGTGGCTTATTGTATACTCATTGTGGCTTATTGTACACTCATTGTGGCTTATTGTATACTCATTATGGCTTATTGTATACTCATTGTGGCTTATTGTATACTCATTGTGGCTTATTGTATACTCATTATGGCTTATTGTATACTTATTGTGGCTTATTGTACACTCATTGTGGCTTATTGTATACTCATTGTGGCTTATTGTACACTCATTGTGGCTTATTGTACACTCATTGTGGCTTATTGTATACTCATTATGGCTTATTGTACACTCATTGTGGCTTATTGTACACTCATTGTGGCTTATTGTACACTCATTGTGGCTTATTGTACAATCATTATGGCTTATTGTATACTCATTGTGGCTTATTGTATACTCATTATGGCTTATTGTATACTCATTGTGGCTTATTGTATACTCATTGTGGCTTATCGTACACTCATTGTGGCTTATTGTATACTCATTATGGCTTATTGTATACTCATTGTGGCTTATTGTACACTCATTGTGGCTTATTGCATACTCATTGTGGCTTATTGTATACTCATTGTGGCTTATTGTATACTCATTGTGGCTTATCGTACACTCATTGTGGCTTATTGTATACTCATTGTGGCTTATTGTATACTCATTGTGGCTTATTGTACACTCATTGTGGCTTATTGTATACTCATTGTGGCTTATTGTACACTCATTGTGGCTTATTGTACACTCATTATGGCTTATTGTATACTCATTGTGGCTTATTGTATACTCATTGTGGCTTATTGTATACTCATTATGGCTTATTGTATACTCATTGTGGCTTATTGTATACTCATTGTGGCTTATCGTACACTCATTGTGGCTTATTGTATACTCATTATGGCTTATTGTATACTCATTGTGGCTTATTGTACACTCATTATGGCTTATTGTGCACTCATTATGGCTTATTGTACACTCATTGTGGCTTATTGTATACTCATTGTGGCTTATTGTATACTCATTATGGCTTATTGTATACTCATTGTGGCTTATTGTACACTCATTGTGGCTTATTGCATACTCATTGTGGCTTATTGTATACTCATTGTGGCTTATTGTATACTCATTGTGGCTTATCGTACACTCATTGTGGCTTATTGTATACTCATTGTGGCTTATTGTACACTCATTGTGGCTTATTGTATACTCATTGTGGCTTATTGTACACTCATTGTGGCTTATTGTACACTCATTGTGGCTTATTGTACACTCATTGTGGCTTATTGTACACTCATTATGGCTTATTGTATACTCATTGTGGCTTATTGTATACTCATTATGGCTTATTGTATACTCATTGTGGCTTATTGTATACTCATTGTGGCTTATTGTACACTCAATGTGGCTTATTGTATACTCATTATGGCTTATTGTATACTCATTGTGGCTTATTGTACACTCATTATGGCTTATTGTGCACTCATTATGGCTTATTGTACACTCATTGTGGCTTATTGTATACTCATTGTGGCTTATTGTATACTCATTATGGCTTATTGTATACTCATTATGGCTTACTGTATACTCATTGTGGCTTATTGTACACTCATTGTGGCTTATTGCATACTCATTGTGGCTTATTGTATACTCATTGTGGCTTATTGTATACTCATTGTGGCTTATCGTACACTCATTGTGGCTTATTGTATACTCATTGTGGCTTATTGTACACTCATTGTGGCTTATTGTATACTCATTGTGGCTTATTGTATACTCATTGTGGCTTATTGTACACTCATTGTGGCTTATTGTACACTCATTGTGGCTTATTGTATACTCATTGTGGCTTATTGTACACTCATTGTGGCTTATTGTACACTCATTATGGCTTATTGTATACTCATTGTGGCTTATTGTATACTCATTGTGGCTTATTGTATACTCATTATGGCTTATTGTATACTAATTGTGGCTTATTGTATACTCATTGTGGCTTATCGTACACTCATTGTGGCTTATTGTATACTCATTATGGCTTATTGTATACTCATTGTGGCTTATTGTATACTCATTGTTGCTTATTGTACAATCATTATGGCTTATTGTGCACTCATTATGGCTTATTGTACACTCATCGTGGCTTATTGTATACTCATTGTGGCTTATTGTACACTCATTGTGGCTTATTGTATACTCATTGTGGCTTATTGTACACTCATCGTGGCTTATTGTACACTCATTGTGGCTTATTGTATACTCATTGTGGCTTATTGTACACTCATTGTGGCTTATTGTATACTCATTGTGGCTTATTGTACACTCATCGTGGCTTATTGTACACTCATCGTGACTTATTGTACACTCATTGTGGCTTATTGTACACTC
This sequence comes from Phyllobates terribilis, assembly GCF_046119375.1. Lineage (NCBI taxonomy): Eukaryota > Metazoa > Chordata > Amphibia > Anura > Dendrobatidae > Phyllobates > Phyllobates terribilis. Next base: position 429,159,881 of record NW_027362765.1, read on the forward strand.
ATCGTGGCTTATTGTATACTCATTGTGGCTTATTGTACACTCATCGTGGCTTATTGTACACTCATTGTGGCTTATTGTACACTCATCGTGGCTTATTGTATACTCATAGTGGCTTATTGTATACTCATTGTGGCTTATTGTATACTCATCGTGGCTTATTGTACACTCATTGTGGCTTATTGTACACTCATTGTGGCTTATTGTATACTCATCGTGGCTTATTGTACACTCATTGTGGCTTATTGTATACTCATTGTGGCTTATTGTATACTCATCGTGGCTTATTGTATACTCATCGTGGCTTATAGTATACTCGTCGTGGCTTATTGTACACTCATTGTGGCTTATTGTATACTCATTGTGGCTTATTGTACACTCATTGTGGCTTATTGTATACTCATTGTGGCTTATTGTACACTCATCGTGGCTTATTGTATACTCATTGCGGCTTATTGTATACTCATCGTGGCTTATTGTACACTCATTGTGGCTTATTGTATACTCATTGTGGCTTATTATACACTCATTGTGGCTTATTGTATACTCATTGTGGCTTATTGTATACTCATTGTGGCTTATTGTACACTCATTGTGGCTTATTGTACACTCATTATGGCTTATTTTACACTCATTGTGGCTTATTGTACACTCATTGTGGCTTATTGTACACTCATTGTGGCTGATTGTTTACTCATTGTGGCTTATTGTATACTCATTGTGGCTTATTGTACACTCATTGTGGCTTATTGTATACTCATTATGGCTTATTGTATACTCATTGTGGCTTATTGTAGACTCATTGTGGCTTATTGTACACTCATTGTAGCTTATTGTATACTCAATGTGGCTTATTGTATACTCATTGTGGCTTATTGTACACTCATTGTGGCATATTGTATATTCATTGTGGCTTATTGTATACTTATTGTGGCTTATTGTACACTCATTGTGGCTTATTGTATGCTCATTGTGGCTTATTGTACACTCATTGTGGCTTATTGTACACTCATTGTGGCTTATTGTATACTCATTATGGCTTATTGTACACTCATTGTGGCTTATTGTACACTCATTGTGGCTTATTGTACACTCATTGTGGCTTATTGTACAATCATTATGGCTTATTGTATACTCATTGTGGCTTATTGTATACTCATTATGGCTTATTGTACACTCAGTGTGGCTTATTGTATACTCATTGTGGCTTATTGTATACTCATCGTGTCTTATTGTACACTCATTGTGGCTTATTGTATACTCATTGTGGCTTATTGTATACTCATTATGGCTTATTGTATACTCATTGTGGCTTATTGTACACTCATTGTGGCTTATTGTATACTCATTGTGGCTTATTGTACACTCATTGTGGCTTATTGTATATTCATTGTGGCTTATTGTATACTCATTATGGCTTATAGTCTACTCATTGTGGCTTATTGTATATTCATTGTGGCTTATTGTATACTCATTATGGCTTATAGTATACTCATTGTAGCTTACTGTACACTCATTGTGGCTTATTATATACTCATTGTGGCTTATTGTACACTCATTGTGGCTTATTGTATACTCATTGTGGCTTATTGTATACTCATCGTGTCTTATTGTACACTCATTGTGGCTTAATATATACTCATTGTGGCTTATTGTACACTCATTGTGGCTTATTGCACACTCATTGTGGCTTAATATATACTCATTGTGGCTTATTGTACACTCATTGTGGCTTATTGTACACTCATTGTGGCTTACTGTATCTTCATTATGGCTCATTGTGGCTTATTGTATACTCATTGTGGCATATTGTATATTCATTATGGCTTATTGTATTCTCATTTTGGCTTACTGTATACTCATTGTGGCATATTGTATATTCATTATGGCTTATTGTATACTCATTATGGCTTATTGTATACTCATTGTGGCTTATTGTATACTTATTGTGGCATATTGTATATTCATTATGGCTTATTGTATACTCATTGTGGCTTATTGTATACTCATTGTGGCATATTGTATATTCATTATGGCTTATTGTATACTCATTATGGCTTATTATATACTCATTGTAGCATATTGCATATTCATTATGGCTTATTGTATACTCATTGTGGCTTATTGTATACTCATTGTGGCATATTGTATAATCATTATGGCTTATTGCACACTCATTGTGGCTTATTGTATACTCATTGTGGCTTATTCTATCTTCATTATAGCTCATTGTATATTCATTGTGGCTTATTGTATCTTCATTATGGCTCATTGTATATTCATTATAGCTTATTGTATTCTCATTGTGGCTTGTTGTATATTCATTATGGCTTATTGTATTCTCATTGTGGCTTACTGTATTCTCATTGTGGCTTATTGTACACTCATTGTGGCTTATTGTACACTCATTGTGGCTTATTGTATACTCATTATGGCTTATTGTATACTCATTGTGGCTTATTGTATACTCATTGTGGCTTATCGTACACTCATTGTGGCTTATTGTATACTCATTATGGCTTATTGTATACTCATTGTGGCTTATTGTACACTCATTATGGCTTATTGTACACTCATTATGGCTTATTGTACACTCATCGTGGCTTATTGTATACTCATTATGGCTTATTGCACACTCATTGTGGCTTATTGTATACTCATTGTGGCTTATTGTATACTCATTATGGCTTATTGTACACTCATTGTGGCTTATTGTACACTCATTGTGGCTTATTGTATACTCATTGTGGCTTACCGTACACTCATTGTGGCTTATTGTACACTCATTATGGCTTATTGTATACTCATTGTGGCTTATTGTACACTCATTATGGCTTATTGTACACTCATTATGGCTTATTGTACACTCATTGTGGCTTATTGTATACTCATTGTGGCTTATTGTACACTCATCGTGGCTTATTGTATACTCATTATGGCTTATTGTATACTCATTGTGGCTTATTGTACACTCATCGTGGCTTATTGTATACTCATTATGGCTTATTGTACACTCATTGTGGCTTATTGTACACTCATTGTGGCTTATTGTATACTCATTGTGGCTTATTGTACACTCATTGTGGCTTATTGTACACTCATTGTGGCTTATTGTATACTCATTGTGGCTTATTGTATACTCATTGTGGCTTATTGTACACTCATTGTGGCTTATTGTATACTCATTGTGGCTTATTGTATACTCATTGTGGCTTATTGTACACTCATTGTGGCTTATTGTACACTCATTGTGGCTTATTGTATACTCATTGTGGCTTATTGTATACTCATTATGGCTTATTGTATACCCATTGTGGCTTATTGTACACTCATTGTGGCTTATTGTACACTCATCGTGGCTTATTGTATACTCATCGTGGCTTATTGTATACTCATTATGGCTTATTGTATACTCATTATGGCTTATTGCACACTTATTGTGGCTTATTGTATACTCATTGTGGCTTATTGTATACTCATTGTGGCTTATTATACACTCATTGTGGCTTATTGTATACTCATTGTGGCTTATTGTACACTCACTGTGGCTTATTGTATACTCATTGTGGCTTATTGTATACACATTGTGGCTTATTGTATACTAATTATGGCTTATTGTATACTCATTGTGGCTTATTGTATACTCATCGCGGCTTATTGTACACTCATTATGGCTTAATGTATACTCATTGTGGCTTATTGTATACTCATTATGGCTTATTGTATACTCATTGTGGCTTATTGTATACTCATTGTGGCTTATCGTACACTCATTGTGGCTTATTGTATACTCATTATGGCTTATTGTATACTCATTGTGGCTTATTGTACACTCATTATGGCTTATTGTACACTCATTATGGCTTATTGTACACTCATCGTGGCTTATTGTATACTCATTATGGCTTATTGTACACTCATTGTGGCTTATTGTATACTCATTGTGGCTTATTGTACACTCATCGTGGCTTATTGTATACTCATTATGGCTTATTGTACACTCATTGTGGCTTATTGTACACTCATTGTGGCTTATTGTATACTCATTGTGGCTTATTGTACACTCATTGTGGCTTATTGTACACTCATTATGGCTTACTGTATACTCATTGTGGCTTATTGTATACTCATTGTGGCTTATTGTACACTCATTATGGCTTATTGTACACTCATTATGGCTTATTGTACACTCATCGTGGCTTATTGTATACTCATTATGGCTTATTGTACACTCATTGTGGCTTATTGTATACTCATTGTCGCTTATTGTACACTCATCGTGGCTTATTGTATACTCATTATGGCTTATTGTACACTCATTGTGGCTTATTGTACACTCATTGTGGCTTAATGTATACTCATTGTGGCTTATTGTACACTCATTGTGGCTTATTGTACACTCATTAAGGCTTATTGTATAATCATTGTGGCTTATTGTATACTCATTGTGGCTTATTGTATACTCATTGTGGCTTATCGTACACTCATTGTGGCTTATTGTATACTCATTATGGCCTATTGTATACTCATTGTGGCTTATTGTACACTCATTATGGCTTATTGTACACTCATCGTGGCTTATTGTATACTCATTATGGCTTATTGTACACTCATTGTGGCTTATTGTATACTCATTGTGGCTTATTGTACACTCATCGTGGCTTATTGTATACTCATTATGGCTTATTGTACACTCATTGTGGCTTATTGTACACTCATTGTGGCTTATTGTATACTCATTGTGGCGTATTGTATACTCTCTGTGGCTTATTGTACACTCATTGTGGCTTATTGTATACTCATTGTGGCTTATTGTACACTCATTGTGGCTTATTGTATACTCATTGTGGCTTATTGTACACTCATTGTGGCTTATTGTACACTCATTGTGGCTTATTGTATACTCATTGTGGCTTATTGTATACTCATTATGGCTTATTGTATACTCATTATGGCTTATTGTATACTCATTGTGGCTTATTGTACACTCATCGTGGCTTATTGTATACTCATCGTGGCTTATTGTATACTCATTATGGCTTATTGTATACTCATTATGGCTTATTGCACACTTATTGTGGCTTATTGTATACTCATTGTGGCTTATTGTATACTCATTGTGGCTTATTATACACTCGTTGTGGCTTACTGTATACTCATTGTGGCTTATTGTACACTCATTGTGGCTTATTGTATACTCATTGTGGCTTATTGTATACACATTGTGGCTTATTGTATACTCATTATGGCTTATTGTACACTCATTGTGGCTTATTGTATACTCATCGCGGCTTATTGTACACTCATTATGGCTTATTGTATACTCATTGTGGCTTATTGTATACTCATCGCGGCTTATTGTACACTCATTATGGCTTATTGTACACTCATTGTGGCTTATTGTATACTCATTGTGGCTCACTGAATACTTATTGCGGCTTATTGTACACTCATTATGGCTTATTGCACACTCATTGTGACTTTTTGTATACTCATTGTGGCTTATTGTATACTCATTATGGCTTATTGTATACTCATTATGGTTTATTGTATACTCATTGTGGCTTATTGTACACTCATTGTGGCTTATTGTACACTCATCGTGGCTTATTGTATACTCATCGTGGCTTATTGTATACTCATCATGGCTTATTGTATACTCATTATGGCTTATTGCACACTTATTGTGGCTTATTGTATACTCATTGTGGCTTATTGTATACTCATTGTGGCTTATTATACACTCGTTGTGGCTTATTGTATACTCATTGTGGCTTATTGTACACTCATTGTGGCTTATTGTATACTCATTGTGGCTTATTGTATACAGATTGTGGCTTATTGTATACTCATTATGGCTTATTGTACACTCATTGTGGCTTATTGTACACTCATCGCGGCTTATTGTACACTCATTATGGCTTATTGTATACTCATTGTGGCTTATTGTATACTCATCGCGGCTTATTGTACACTCATTATGGCTTATTGTACACTCATTGTGGCTTATTGTATACTCATTGTGGCTCACTGTATACTTATTGCGGCTTATTGTACACTCATAATGGCTTATTGCAGACTCATTGTGACTTATTGTATACTCATTATGGCTTATTGTATACTCATTATGGTTTATTGTATACTCATTGTGGCTTATTGTACACTCATTGTGGCTTATTGTACACTCATCGTGGCTTATTGTATACTCATCGTGGCTTATTGTATACTCATTATGGCTTATTGTATACTCATTTTGGCTTATTGCACACTTATTGTGGCTTATTGTATACTCATTGTGGCTTATTGTACACTCATTGTGGCTTATTATATACTCATTGTGGCTTATTGTACACTCATTGTGGCTTATTGTATACTCATTGTGGCTTATTGTATACTCATCTTGCCTTATTGTACACTCACTGTGGCTTAATATATACTCATTGTGGCTTATTGTACACTCATTGTGGCTTATTGTACACTCATTGTGGCTTATTGTATCTTCATTATGGCTCATTGTATACTCATTGTGGCTTATTGTATACTCATTGTGGCATATTGTATATTCATTATGGCTTATTGTATTCTCATTTTGGCTTATTGTATACTCATTGTGGCATATAGTATATTCATTATGGCTTATTGTATACTCATTATGGCTTATTGTATACTCATTGTGGCATATTGTATATTCATTATGGCTTATTGTATACTCATTGTGGCTTATTGTATAATCATTGTGGCATATTGTATATTCATTATGGCTTATTGTATACTCATTATCCCTTATTATATACTCATTGTGGCATATTGCATATTCATTATGGCTTATTGTATACTCATTGTGGCTTATTGTATACTCATTGTGGCTTATCGTACACTCATTGTGGCTTATTGTATACTCATTGTGGCTTATTGTACACTCATTGTGGCTTATTGTATACTCATTATGGCTTATTGTATACTCATTGTGGCTTATTGTACACTCATTGTGGCTTATTGTACACTCATTGTGGCTTATTGTATACTCATTGTGGCTTATTGTACACTCATTGTGGCGTATTGTACACTCATTGTGGCTTATTGTACACTCATTGTGGCTTATTGTACACTCATTGTGGCTTATTGTATACTCATTGTGGCTTATTGTACACTCATTGTGGCTTATTGTACACTCATTGTGGCTTATTGTATACTCATTATGGCTTATTGTATACTCATTGTGGCTTATTGTACACTCATTGTGGCTTATTGTACACTCATTGTGGCTTATTGTATACTCATCGTGGCTTATTGTATACTCATTATGGCTTATTGTATACTCATTATGGCTTATTGCACACTTAATGTGGCTTATTGTATACTCATTGTGGCTTATTGTATACTCATTGTGGCTTATTATACACTCATTGTGGCTTATTGTATACTCATTGTGGCCTATTGTACACTCATTGTGGCTTATTGTATACTCATTGTGGCTTATTGTATACACATTGTGGCTTTTTGTATACTCATTATGGCTTATTGTACACTCATTGTGGCTTATTGTATACTCATCGCGGCTTATTGTACACTCATTATGGCTTATTGTATACTCATTGTGGCTTACTGTATACTCATTGCGGCTTATTGTACACTCATTATGGCTTATTGTACACTCATTGTGACTTATTGTATACTCATTGTGGCTTATTGTATACTCATTATAGCTTATTGTATACTCATTATGGCTTATTGTATACTCATTGTGGCTTATTGTACACTCATTGTGGCTTATTGTACACTCATCGTGGCTTATTGTATACTCATCGTGGCTTATTGTATACTCATTATGGCTTATTGTATACTCATTATGGCTTATTGCACACTTATTGTGGCTTATTGTATACTCATTGTGGCTTATTGTACACTCATTGTGGCTTATTATATACTCATTGTGGCTTATTGTACACTCATTGTGGCTTATTGTATACTCATTGTGGCTTATTGTATACTCATCTTGTCTTATTGTACACTCACTGTGGCTTAATATATACTCATTGTGGCTTATTGTACACTCATTGTGGCTTATTGTACACTCATTGTGGCTTATTGTATCTTCATTATGACTCATTGTATACTCATTGTGGCTTATTGTATACTCATTGTGGCATATTGTATATTCATTATGGCTTATTGTATTCTCATTTTGGCTTATTGTATACTCATTGTGGCATATAGTATATTCATTATGGCTTATTGTATACTCATTATGGCTTATTGTATACTCATTGTGGCATATTGCATATTCATTATGGCTTATTGTATACTCATTGTGGCTTATTGTATACTCATTGTGGCATATTGTATATTCATTATGGCTTATTGTATTCTCATTTTGGCTTATTGTATACTCATTGTGGCATATAGTATATTCATTATGGCTTATTGTATACTCATTATGGCTTATTGTATACTCATTGTGGCATATTGCATATTCATTATGGCTTATTGTATGCTCATTGTGGCTTATTGTATAATCATTGTGGCATATTGTATATTCATTATGGCTTATTGTATACTCATTATGGCTTATTATATACTCATTGTGGCATATTGGATATTTATTATGGCTTATTGTATACTCATTGTGGCTTATTGTATACTTATTGTGGCTTATTGTATACTCATTGTGGCTTATCGTACACTCATTTTGGCTTATTGTATACTCATTGTGGCTTATTGTACACTCATTGTGGCTTATTGTATACTCATTATGGCTTATTGTATACTCATTGTGGCTTATTGTATACTCATTGTGGCTTATCGTACACTCATTGTGGCTTATTGTATACTCATTGTGGCTTATTGTACACTCATCGTGGCTTATTGTATACTCATTATGGCTTGTTTTACACTCATTGTGGCTTATTGTACACTCATTGTGGCTTATTGTATACTCATTGTGGCTTATTGTACACTCATTGTGGCTTATTGTATACTCATTGTGGCTTATTGTACACTCATTGTGGCTTATCGTACACTCATTGTGGCTTATTGTATACTCATTGTGGCTTATTGTACACTCATCGTGGCTTATTGTATACTCATTATGGCTTATTTTACACTCATTGTGGCTTATTGTACACTCATTGTGGCTTATTGTATACTCATTGTGGCTTATTGTACACTCATTGTGGCTTATTGTATACTCATTGTGGCTTATTGTACACTCATTGTGGCTTATTGTATACTCATTGTGGCTTATTGTACACTCATTGTGGCTTATTGTATACTCATTGTGGCTTATTGTATACTCATTGTGGCTTATTTTACACTCATTGTGGCTTATTATACACTCATTGAAGCTTATTGTATACTCATTGTGGCTTATTGTACACTCATTGTGGCTTATTGTATACTCATTGTGGCTTATTGTATACACATTGTGGCTTATTGTATACTCATTATGGCTTATTGTACACTCATTGTGGCTTATTGTATACTCATCGCGGCTTATTGTACACTCACTATGGCTTATTGTATACTCATTGTGGCTTATTGTATACTCATTGCGGCTTATTGTACACTCATTATGGCTTATTGCACACTCATTGTGACTTATTGAATACTCATTGTGGCTTATTGTATACTCATTATGGCTTACTGTATACTCATTATGGCTTACTGTATACTCATTGTGGCTTATTGTACACTCATCGTGACTTATTGTATACTCATCGTGGCTTATTGTATACTCATTATGGCTTATTGTATACTCATTATGGCTTATTGCACACTTATTGTGGCTTATTGTATACTCATTGTGGCTTATTGTACACTCATTGTGGCTTATTATATACTCATTGTGGCTTATTGTACACTCATTGTGGCTTATTGTATACTCATTGTGGCTTATTATACACTCATTGAAGCTTATTGTATACTCATTGTGGCTTATTGTACACTCATTGTGGCTTATTGTATACTCATTGTGGCTTATTGTATACACATTGTGGCTTATTGTATACTCATTATGGCTTATTGTACACTCATTGTGGCTTATTGTATACTCATCGCGGCTTATTGTACACTCATTATGGCTTATTGTATACTCATTGTGGCTTATTGTATACTCATTGCGGCTTATTGTACACTCATTATGGCTTATTGCACACTCATTGTGACTTATTGTATACTCATTGTGGCTTATTGTATACTCATTATGGCTTATTGTATACTCATTATGGCTTATTGTATACTCATTGTGGCTTATTGTACACTCATTGTGGCTTATTGTACACTCATCCTGACTTATTGTATACTCATCGTGGCTTATTGTATACTCATTATGGCTTATTGTATACTCATTTTGGCTTATTGCACACTTATTGTGGCTTATTGTATACTCATTGTGGCTTATTGTACACTCATTTTGGCTTATTATATACTCATTGTGGCTTATTGTACACTCATTGTGGCTTATTGTATACTCATTGTGGCTTATTGTATACTCATCTTGTCTTATTGTACACTCACTGTGGCTTAATATATACTCATTGTGGCTTATTGTACACTCATTGTGGCTTATTGTACACTCATTGTGGCTTATTGTATCTTTATTATGGCTCATTGTATACTCATTGTGGCTTATTGTATACTCATTGTGGCATATTGTATATTCATTATGGCTTATTGTATTCTCATTTTGGCTTATTGTATACTCATTGTGGCATATAGTATATTCATTATGGGTTATTGTATACTCATTATGGCTTATTGTATACTCAATGTGGCATATTGTATATTCATTATGGCTTATTGTATACTCATTGTGGCTTATTGTATACTCATTGTGGCATATTGTATATTCATTATGGCTTATTGTATACTCATTAGGGCTTATTATATACTCATTGTGGCATATTGCATATTCATTATGGCTTATTGTATGCTCATTGTGGCTTATTGTACACTCATTGTGGCTTATTGTATACTCATTATGGCTTATTGTATACTCATCGTGGCTTATTGTACACTCATTGTGGCTTATTGTATACTCATTGTGGCTTATTGTACACTCATTGGGGCTTATTGTATACTCATTGTGGCTTATTGTACACTCATTGTGGCTTATTGTACACTCATCGTGGCTTATTGTACACTCATTGTGGCTTATTGTATACTCATTGTGGCTTATTGTATCTTCATTATGGCTCATTGTATATTTATTGTGGCATATTGTATATTCATTATGGCTTATTGTATACTCATTATGGCTTATTATATACTCATTGTGGCATATTGCATATTCATTATGGCTTATTGTATACTCATTGTGGCTTATTGTATACTCATTGTGGCATATTGTATACTCATTGTGGCTTATTGTATTCTCATTGTGGCTTATTGTACACACATTTTGGCTTATTGTATACTCATTGTGGCTTATTGTACACACATTTTGGCTTATTGTATACTCATTGTGGCTTATTGTACACTCATTGTGGCTTATTGTATACTCATTGTGGCTTATTGTATACTCATCTTGTCTTATTGTACACTCACTGTGGCTTAATATATACTCATTGTGGCTTATTGTACACTCATTGTGGCTTATTGTACACTCATTGTGGCTTATTGTATCTTTATTATGGCTCATTGTATACTCATTGTGGCTTATTGTATACTCATTGTGGCATATTGTAAATTTATTATGGCTTATTGTATTCTCATTTTGGCTTATTGTATACTCATTGTGGCATATAGTATATTCATTATGGCTTATTGTATATTCATTATGGCTTATTGTATACTCATTATGGCTTATTGTATACTCAATGTGGCATATTGTATATTCATTATGGCTTATTGTATACTCATTGTGGCTTATTGTATACTCATTGTGGCATATTGTATATTCATTATGGCTTATTGTATACTCATTAGGGCTTATTATATACTCATTGTGGCATATTGCATATTCATTATGGCTTATTGTATGCTCATTGTGGCTTATTGTACACTCATTGTGGCTTATTGTACACTCATCGTGGCTTATTGTACACTCATTGTGGCTTATTGTATACTCATTGTGGCTTATTGTACACTCATTGTGGCTTATTGTATACTCATTGTGGCTTATTGTACACTCATTGTGGCTTATTGTACACTCATCGTGGCTTATTGTACACTCATTGTGGCTTATTGTATACTCATTGTGGCTTATTGTATCTTCATTATGGCTCATTGTATATTTATTGTGGCATATTGTATATTCATTATGGCTTATTGTATTCTCATTGTGGCTTATTGTATATTCATTATGGCTTATTGTATTCTCATTGTGGCTTATTGTATTCTCTTTGTGGCATATTGTATATTCATTATGGCTTATTGTATACTCATTATGGCTTATTATATACTCATTGTGGCATATTGCATATTCATTATGGCTTATTGTATACTCATTGTGGCTTATTGTATACTCATTGTGGCATATTGTATATTCATTATGGCTTATTATATACTCATTGTGGCATATTGCATATTCATTATGGCTTATTGTATACTCATTGTGGCTTATTATACACTCATTGTGGCTTATTGTATTCTCATTGTGGCTTATTGTACACACATTTTGGCTTATTGTATACTCATTGTGGCTTATTGTACACACATTTTGGCTTATTGTATACTCATTGTGGCTTATTGTATACTCATTGTGGCTTATTGTATACTCATTGTAACTTATTGTATACTCTGTTGTTTATTGTACACTCATTATGGCTTAAGGCCCTGTCACAGTAAGCGACGCTACAGCGATTCCGACAATGATATGACCTGTCAGGGATCGTTGCTCCGTCGCTATGTGATCGCTGGTGAGATGTCAATCAGTCAGATCTTCCCAACGATGCAGCAACGATGCGGCGACTCGTAACGATCAGTATAACAATGCACACCTATGTGTTTTTGTGTCTGGGTCGTTAACAAGGTCGTTGGTAAGGTGTCAAACAGAGCGATGCATGCTACCCAGCGGGGCCTCAACGATCAAAGAAATGTCCAGACCATTCCGACACGACCAGCGATCTCACAGCAGGGGCCTGGTCGCTGCTAAGTGTCAAACGTTGCGAGATCGCTACTGAGGTCGCTGTTGCGTCACAAAACTTGTCACTCAGCAGTGATCTCGCTTAGTGTGACGGGGCCTTTATTGTACACTCATTGTGGCTTATTGTACACTCATCGTGGCTTATTGTACACTCATTGTGGCTTATTGTATACTCATTGTGGCTTATTGTACACTCATTGTGGCTTATTGTACACTCATTGTGGCTTATTGTACACTCATTGTGGCTTATTGTGTACTCATCGTGGCTTATTGTACACTCATTGTGGCTTATTGTATACTCATTGTGGCTTATTGTACACTCATTGTGGCTTATTGTATACTCATTGTGGCTTATTGTACACTCATTGTGGCTTATTGTGTACTCATCGTGGCTTATTGTATACTCATCGTGGCTTATTGTACACTCATTGTGGCTTATTGTATACTCATTGTGGCTTATTGTACACTCATTGTGGCTTATTGTATACTCATTGTGGCTTATTGTACACTCATTGTGGCTTATTGTATACTCATTGTGGCTTATTGTATACTCATCGTGGCTTATTGTATTCTCATTGTGGCTTATTGTATACTCATTGTGGCTTATTGTATACTCATTGTGGCTTATTGTATACTCATCGTGGCTTATTGTACACTCATTGTGGCTTATTGTATACTCATTGTGGCTTATTGTATACTCATTGTGGCTTATTGTACACTCATTGTGGCTTATTGTACACTCATCGTGGCTTATTGTACACTCATTGTGGCTTATTGTATACTCATCGTGGCTTACTGTATACTCATTGTGGCTTATTGTATACTCATCGTGGCTTATAGTACACTCATCGTGGCTTATTGTACACTCATTGTGGCTTATTGTATACTCATTGTGGCTTATTGTACACTCATTGTGGCTTATTGTATACTTATTGTGGCTTATTGTACACTCATCGTGGCTTATTGTACACTCATCGTGGCTTATTGTATACTCATTGCGGCTTATTGTATACTCATCGTGGCTTATTGTACACTCATTGTGGCTTACTGTATACTCATTGTGGCTTATTGTACACTCATTGTGGCTTATTGTATACTCATTGTGGCTTATTGTATACACATTGTGGCTTATTGTATACTCATCGTGGCTTATTGTATACTCATTGTGGCTTATTTTACACTCATTGTGGCTTATTGTACACTCATTGTGGCTTATTGTATACTCATTGTGGCTTATTGTATACTCATTGTGGCTTATTGTATACTCATTGTGGCTCATTGTACACTCATTGTGGCTCATTGTATACTCATTGTGGCTTATTGTATACTCATTATGGCTTCTTGTATACTCATTGTGGCTTATTGTACACTCATTGTAGCTTATTGTATACTCATTGTGGCTTATTGTATACTCATTGTGGCTTATTGTACACTCATTGTGGCTTATTACATACTCATTGTGGCTTATTGTACACTCATTGTGGCTCATTGTACACTCATTGTGGCTTATTGTATACTCATTGTGGCATATTGTACACTCATTGTTGCTTATTGTACACTCATTGTGGCTTATTGTACAATCATTTTGGCTTATTGTATACTCATTGTGGCTTATTGTATACTCATTGTGGCTTATTGTATCTTCATTATGGCTCATTGTATATTCATTGTGGCTTATTGTATCTTCATTATGGCTCATTGTATATTCATTATAGCTTATTGTATTCTCATTGTGGCTTATTGTATATTCATTATGGCTTATTGTATTCTCATTGTGGCTTACTGTATTCTCATTTTGGCTTATTGTATACTCATTGTGGCATATTGTATATTCATTATGGCTTATTGTATTCTCATTGTGGCTTATTGTACACTCATTGTGGCATATTGTATATTCATTATGGCTTATTGTATACTCATTGTGGCTTATTGTATACTCGTAACTTATTGTATACTCTGTTGTTTATTGTACACTCATTATGGCTTAAGGCCCTGTCACAGTAAGCGACGCTACAGTGATCCCGACAATGATATGACCTGTCAGGGATCGTTGCTCCGTCGCTATGTGATCGCTGGTGAGATGTCAATCAGTCAGATCTTCCCAACGATGCAGCAACGATGCGGCGACTCGTAACGATCTGTATAACGATGCACACCTATGTGTTTTTGTGTCTGGGTCGTTAACAAGGTCGTTGGTAAGGTGTCAAACACACCCATGCATGCTACCCAGCGGGGCCTCAACGATCAGAGAAATGTCCAGACCATTCCGACACGACCAGCGATCTCACAGCAGGGGCCTGGTCGCTGCTAAGTGTCAAACGTAGCGAGATCGCTACTGAGGTCGCTGTTGCGTCACAAAACTTGTCACTCAGCAGCGATCTCGCTTAGTGTGACGGGGCCTTTATTGTATACTCATTGTGGCTTATTGTACACTCATTCTGGCTTATTGTACACTCATTGTGGCTTATTGTATACTTATTGTGGCTTATTGTACACTCATTCTGGCTTATTGTATACTCATCGTGGCTTATTGTACACTCATTGTGGCTTATTGTACACTCATCGTGGCTTATTGTACACTCATCGTGGCTTATTGTACACTCATTGTGGCTTATTGTACACTCGTTATGGCTTATTGTACACTCATTGTGGCTTATTGTACACTCATCGTGGCTTATTGTACACTCATCGTGGCTTATTGTACACTCATCGTGGCTTATTGTACACTCATTATGGCTTATTGTACACTCGTTATGGCTTATTGTATACTCATCGTGGCTTATTGTACACTCATTGTGGCTTATTGTACACTCATCGTGGCTTATTGTACACTCATCATGGCTTATTGTACACTCATTGTGGCTTATTGTACACTCATCGTGGCTTATTGTATACTCGTTATGGCTTATTGTATACTCATTGTGGCTTATTATATACTCATTGTGGCTTATTGTACACTCATCGTGGCTTATTGTACACTCATTGTGGCTTATTGTATACTCATCGTGGCTTATTGTACACTCATTATGGCTTATTGTACACTCGTTATGGCTTATTGTATACTCATTGTGGCTTATTATATACTCATTGTGGCTTATTGTACACTCATTGTGGCTTATTGTATACTCATTGTGGCTTATTGCATACTCAACGTGGCTTATTGTACACTCATTGTGGCTTATTGTATACTCATTGTGGCTTATTGTTTACTCATTGTGGCTTATTGTACGCTCATTGTGGCTTATTGTACGCTCATTGTGGCTTATTGTATACTCATCGTGGCTTATTGTACACTCATTGTGGCTTATTGTACACTCATTATGGCTTATTGTACACTCATTGTGGCTTATTGTATACTCATTGTGGCTTAGTGCATACTCAACGTGGCTTATTGTATACTCATTGTGGCTTATTGCATACTCATTGTGGCTTATTGTTTACTCATTGTGGCTTATTGTACGCTCATTGTGGCTTATTGTCTACTCATTGTGGCTTATTGTACACTCATTATGGCTTATTGTACACTCATTGTGGCTTATTGTTCACTCATTGTGGCTTATTGCATACTCAACGTGGCTTATTGTATACTCATTGTGGCTTATTGTATACTCATTGTGGCTTATTGTACTCTTATTGTGGCTTATTGTACGCTCATTGTGGCTTATTGTATACTCATCGTGGCTTATTGTACACTCATTGTGGCTTATTGTATACTCATCGTGGCTTATTGTACACTCATTGTGGCTTATTGTACACTCATTGTGGCTTATTGTGTACTCATCGTGGCTTATTGTATACTCATCGTGGCTTATTGTACACTCATTGTGGCTTATTGTATAGTCATCGTGGCTTATTGTACACTCATTGTGGCTTATTGTATACTCATTGTGGCTTATTGTACACTCATTGTGGCTTATATTATACTCATTATGGCTTATTGTACACTCATTGTGGCTTATTGTACACTCATCGTGGCTTATTGTATACTCATCGTGGCTTATTGTACACTCATTGTGGCTTATTGTATACTCATCGTGGCTTATTGTACACTCATTGTGGCTTATTGTATACTCATTGTGGCTTATTGTACACTCATTGTGGCTTATATTATACTCATTATGGCTTATTGTATACTCATTGTGGCTTATTGTATACTCATTTTGGCTTATTATATACTCATTGTGGCTTATTGTACACTCAATGTGGCTTATTGTATACTCATTTTGGCTTATTGTATACTTATTGCGTCTTATTGTATACTCATTGTGTCTTATTGTATACTCATTGTGGCTTATTATATGCTCATTGTGGCTTATTGTACACTCATTGTGGCTTATTGTATACTCATTGTGGCTTATTGTACACTCATCGTGTCTTATTGTACACTCATTGTGGCTTATTGTACACTCATTGTGGCTTATTGTATACTCATTATGGCTTATTGTATACTCATTGTGGCTTATTGTATACTTATTATGGCTTATTGTATACTCATTGTGGCTTATTGTATACTCATTGTGGCTTATTGTACACTCATTGTGGCTTATTGTACACTCAATGTGGCTTATTGTATACTCATTGTGGCTTATTGTATACTCATTGTGGCTTATTGTATACTCATTATGGCTTATTGTATACTCATTGTGGCTTATTGTACACTCATTGTGGCTTATTGTATACTCATTGTGGCTTATTGTACACTCATCGTGTCTTATTGTACACTCATCGTGGCTTATTGTACACTCATTGTGGCTTATTGTATACTCATTATGGCTTATTGTATACTCATTGTGGCTTATTGTATACTCATTATGGCTTATTGTATACTCATTGTGGCTTATTGTATACTCATTATGGCTTATTGTACACTCATTGTGGCTTATTGTACACTCAATGTGGCTTATTGTATACTCATTGTGGCTTATTGTATACTCATTATGGCTTATTGTATACTCATTGTGGCTTATTGTACACTCATTGTGGCTTATTATATACTCATTGTGGCTTATTGTACACTCATTGTGGCTTATTGTACACTAAATGTGGCTTATTGTATACTCATTTTGGCTTATTGTATACTTATTGCGCCTTATTGTATACTCATTGTGTCTTATTGTATACTCATTGTGGCTTATTATATACTCATTGTGGCTTATTGTACACTCATTGTGGCTTATTGTATACTCATTGTGGCTTATTGTACACTCATTGTGGCTTATTGTATACTCATTGTGGCTTATTGTACACTCATTGTGGCTTATATTATACTCATTATGGCTTATTGTATACTCATTGTGGCTTATTGTATACTCATCGTGGCTTATTGTATACTCATTGTGGCTTATTGTATACTCATTATGGCTTATTGTACACTCATTGTGGCTTATTGTATACTCATTATGGCTTATTGTACACTCATTGTGGCTTATTGTATACTCATTGTGGCTTATTGTACACTCATTGTGGCTTATATTATACTCATTATGGCTTATTGTATACTCATTGTGGCTTATTGTATACTCATTGTGGCTTATTGTACACTCATTGTGGCTTATTGTATACTCATTTTGGCTTATTGTATACTTATTGCGTCTTATTGTATACTCATTGTGGCTTATTATATACTCATTGTGGCTTATTGTACACTCATTGTGGCTTATTGTACACTCATCGTGTCTTATTGTACACTCATTGTGGCTTATTGTATACTCATTGTGGCTTATTATATACTCATTGTGGCTTATTGTACACTCATTGTGGCTTATTGTACACTCATCGTGTCTTATTGTACACTCATTGTGGCTTATTGTATACTCATTGTGGCTTATTATATACTCATTGTGGCTTATTGTACACTCATTGTGGCTTATTGTATACTCATTGTGGCTTATTGTATACTCATTGTGGCTTATTGTACACTCATTGCGGCTTATTGTACACTCAATGTGGCTTATTGTATACTCATTGTGGCTTATTGTATACTCATTATGGCTTATTGTATATTCATTGTGGCTTATTGTACACTCATTGTGGCTTATTATATACTCATTGTGGCTTATTGCACACTAAATGTGGCTTATTGTATACTCATTGTGGCTTATTGTATACTCATTGTGGCTTATTGCACACTAAATGTGGCTTATTGTATACTCATTGTGGCTTATTGTATTCTCATTTTGGCTTATTGTATACTCATTGTGGCTTATTGTATACGCATTGAGTTTGATGCTTCCTACTGGTTTGAATGAACTTCAAACCTTTATTCTTGGTAATTATGACTCTGTACAGTATTCATGTCTGTAATCGGCTGCATTGCCTGAAGTTATATCTATCACCTAGTAATTTCAGTCAGGATGTGTTCCTCACTGTTTCAATTCTTCTACATGTAAAGTGTTGAATTGAAATATCTGTGCTGCACATGGTTACTATGTGTCAAGAATTTAAGAGTAACTAAACTTTTTTTTTATTTATCTTCCAGGCAGTCCAAATGTATGCATTTTTGGAATATACTTCATTTTCTTATTTTGGTTCCTTCTCTCCCAATCACTATGCTGCAGTGCTGTTTCAATGACCAGTTCTTGCTCCTTTAGAAGCTGCTTTTAGCTGCTGCTCAGCAAAGATCCCTATACTAGATTCAAGCAGTCTATGTATGAGAACGTCCCTGTCTGTGAGTTCTGGGGAGGGGAGCAGAGAAACTCAGACAGGGAAAGTCCTGTACACAGACTGGTTGCATATAGTGTAGTGACTTTTTCTGAGCAGCAGTTGAAAGGGGCTTCTAAAGGAGCATGGACTGGGCATTGATACAGCACTGCAGCATAGTGTTTGGCAGAGAAGAAAGCAAAATAATATAATAAAGTATATTCCAAAAAATGCATAACTTTGCAATGCTTGGAAGATAAATAAAAAAAAGTTTACTTTTAAATTCTATAAACATAGTAACCATGTGCAGCATTAGGACATTGTAGCTTTAGATACCAGGTGTACACAGACGGTCTGCTGAGTATAATCAGATGCAGACTATACACTGATCAGACACTGGAAATCACTTCTGACATATTTGTTTTAATGGATACCAGTTTTCCCAGTAGAATAAAAATTCTGCAGCATCTTTCCTTAGAAGTGTGCAATTCCTCTGTTATTCCTCCAGGAAACTAATAAATTGACAAGTAGGTGTTATAAGTCCCCTTGTCATCACCACACAGTCTGCCAGTAACCATTAATCTTTGCGTTTTCAAGAGAAATAGGAACACCCAGCTATTAATTAATCCTGGGCCTAGCGCTCATGCACACGTCCGATTTCTCCACGAATGAAAAAAATTTACCCATTATTCTGATCAGAGTTTGATCAGAGTGTGGTCCGAGTGTCATCCGATTTTCTCATACGTGGAGAAATTTAAAAAAAAAATTCCACTGTCACCATTCTGACAGTCCATGAAAATTGGACCACACATGAATGTCATCCGAGTGTGGTCCAGTTTTTTCACGGATCCATTAAGTTGCATTGCCGATTTTGATCCAACCCCTCGCGAAAAATCACTAACATGTGAATGGTGCCATAGACTATCACAGGTGCGACTGCTATCCATGAAAATCACAGATAGCACTCGTATGCAAAAATTGGACATCTGAATGAGGACATACAAAGACTTTCTGTAGTGCCACTAATTAATTTTAACCATGTGAGAGGCGCACTCACAAGACTGAATGTAAGTGCAGCTGTAGCTTTATAGAATAATTAAATTTTTACAAAAAGTCTCCATGGAGGACATTGTTTATTCATTTATTTGCAGGAGGAATAACAGAGGAATGTCAGAACGCAAAGCTCTAAGTAAAGTTGTTCCTGAAACATCTTTGGCCCCTCGCTTGTCCAACCACTATAAGAACGCAATTAAATTCAGACATAGACCAGACTCCAAAATAACACAGACCCAGACCCCTAAATAAATTCAGACCCCAGACCAGACTCCAAAATAACGCAGACCCTGACCACTAAATAAATTCAGGCCCCAAACCAGACTCCAAAATAACACCAACTCAGACCCCTAAATAAATTCAGACCCCAGACCAGGCTCCAAAATAACGCAGACCCTGACCACTAAATAAATTCAGGCCCCAAACCAGACTCCAAAATAACACCAACTCAGACCCCTAAATAAATTCAGACCCCAGACTAGGCTCCAAAATAACGCAGACCCTGACCACTAAATAAATTCAGACCCCAGACCAGACTCCAAAATAACGCAGACCCTGACCCCTAAATAAATTCAAACCCCAGACCAGACTCCAAAATAACGCAGACCCTGACCCCTAAATAAATTCAAACCCCAGACCAGACTCCAAAATAACGCAGACCCTGACCCCTAAATAAATTCAGACCCCAGACCAGACTCCAAAATAACACAGACCTTGACCCCTAGATCAATTCAGACCTCAGACTAGACTCAAAAATAACGCAGACCCAGACCCCTAAATAGATTCAGACCCCAAACCAGAGCCCTAAATGAATTCAATTAATTTAGAGCTTAGAACAGACCCCTAAGTAATGCAGGCCCTAGACCAGGCCCGGACTGCTAATCTGCCTTATTGGGCAGATGCCCGGTGGGCTGGTCTGTTAGGTCATAAAATGGGCTGCCTGGCTACTGTTGTCAGTGTACCATTGTGTATCAGTGAGTCATGCATTCTGTGTGGAGTCTGAGGTCATCTACTTATCTACTTTTTTATGGTAGGTAAATAAACAAATGACTGGACAACTTAGAGTTCTAAGAGTTTAGGATGGACAATCCAGACACAGATTTGACTTTGAAAAGCTGGTCTTTTATATTGTGCATTAATTAATAGCTTTTAATGCCTCTAACTGCAGAGTTTGGTCTGAAGAGCTCTCCTGTCCTGTATATATACACTGCACAGCACCACTCCTCCTGTCCTGTATATATACACTGTACAGTACCACTCCTCCTGTCCTGTATATATACACTGTACAGTACCACTCCTCCTGTCCTGGGTATATACACTGCACAGCACCACTCCTCCTGTCCTGTATATATACACTGCATAGTACCACTCCTCCTGTCCTGGGTATATACACTGCACAGTACCACTCCTCCTGTCCTGTATATATACACTGTACAGTACCACTCCTCCTGTCCTGTATATATACACTGTACAGTACCACTCCTCCTGTCCTGGGTATATACACTGCACAGCACCACTCCTCCTGTCCTGTATATATACACTGCACAGTACCACTCCTCCTGTCCTGTATATATACACTGTACAGTACCACTCCTCCTGTCCTGGGTATATACACTGCACAGTACCACTCCTCCTGTCCTGGGTATATACACTGTACAGTACCACTCCTACTGTCCTGGGTATATACACTGTACAGTACCACTCCTCCTGTCCTGGGTATATACACTGCACAGTACCACTCCTCCTGTCCTGTATATATACACTGCACAGCACCACTCCTCCTGTCCTGTATATATACACTGTACAGTACCACTCCTCCTGTCCTGGGTATATACACTGCACAGTACCACTCCTCCTGTCCTGTATGTATACACTGTACAGTACCACTCCTCCTGTCCTGTATATATACACTGTACAGTACCACTCCTCCTGTCCTGGATATATACAGTGCCTACAAGTAGTATTCAACCCCCTGCAGATTTAGCTGGTTGACACATGCGGAATTAACTTGGCATTGTGACATTTGTACTGCAGATCAGCCTGGAAGTGGGAAATGCACTGCAGCAAATATTGTTTTTGTTTTTTTTTTTGTTTTGTTTTTTAAAACGTTAAAAGTTAATTCAGAGTGTCATTTATTATTCAACCCCTCAAACCACAAGAATTCTGTTTGGTCCCCCTAAAGTATTAAGAAGTAGTTCAGGCACCAAGAATAATGAGCTTCACATGTGTGGATTAAAGATCTCTTTTGCCAGCCTTTTCTGACTATTTAAGACCCTCCCCAAACTTGTGAACAGCACTCAGACATGGTCAACATGGGAAAGACAAAGGAGCATTCCAAGGCCATCAGAGACAAGATCGTGGAGGGTCACAAGTCTGGCAAGGGGTACAAAACCCTTTCCAAGGAGTTGGGCCTACCTGTCTCCACTGTTGGGAGCATCATCCGTAAGTGGAAGGCTTATGGAACTACTGTTAGACTTCCACGGCCTGGACAGCCTTTGAAAGTGTCCTCCCGTGCCGAGGCCAGGCTTGTCCGAAGAGTCAAGGCTAACCCAAGGACAACAAGGAAGGAGCTCCGGGAAGATCTCATGGCAGTGGGGACATTGGTTTCAGTCAATACCATAAGTAACGTACTCCACCGCAATGGTCTCCGTTCCAGACGAGCCCGTAAGGTACCTTTACTTTCAAAGCGTCATGTCAAGGCTCGTCTACAGTTTGCTCATGATCACTTGGAGGACTCTGAGACAGACTGGTTCTAGGTTCTATGGTCTGATGAGACCAAGATCGAGATCTTTGGTGCCAACCACACACGTGACGTTTGGAGACTGGATGGCACTGCATACGACCCCAAGAATACCATCCCTACAGTCAAGCATGGTGGTGGCAGCATCATGCTGTGGGGCTGTTCTCAGCCAAGGGGCCTGGCCATCTGGTCCGCATCCATGGGAAGATGGATAGCACGGCCTACCTGGAGATTTTGGCCAAGAACCTCCGCTCCTCCATCAAGGATCTTAAGATGGGTCGTAATTTCATCTTCCAACAAGACAATGACCCAAAGCACACAGCCAAGAAAACCAAGGCCTGGTTCAAGAGGGAAAAAGTCAAGGTGTTGGAGTGGCCTAGTCAGTCTCCTGACCTTAACCCAATTGAAAACTTGTGGAAGGAGCTCAAGAATAAAGTCCACATGAGACACCCAAAGAACCTAGATAACTTGGAGAAGATCTGCATGGAGGAGTGGGCCAAGATAACTCCACAGACCTGTGCCGGCCTGATCAGGTCTTCTAAAAGACGATTATTAGCTGTAATTGCAAACAAGGGTTATTCCACAAAATATTAACCGGTTCAGGACCGCCCACTGTACATAAACGTCGGCGCTGCCTGGGCTCTGTGCAGCGCCGACGTTTAAAAACGGTGGGTGGTCCCGCAGCGCTCAGGACCCCCAGGGTCCTGCTAGCGCTGCGGTACCGGTTCAGAGCGATAGCTCTGACATGTGGCATCATGGGGACCTGATTGGATCAGGTCCCCATGATGTTAACCTGTTCCTATCTTCTAGATGCCGCGATCCATAGCGATCGCGGCATTTAAAAGATAGGGACAGCCGGTGGTCGGCGATCGGGACCCCCCACATACCTGTCAGCGGCGGGGATCCCGGTGCTGTGACCTCTGACATCATCGAGACCTGATTGGCTCAGGTCTCGATGATGTCAGCGTCACACCAGCCAATCAGAGAGATCACCAGGGAAGTTTGTTTTAGCAACAAACTTTCCCGGGCGATCTGCCTGATAAATGCAGTTTCTCCTCCGATCTCAGTGAGAGAGCAGAGGAGAAACAGTGTGACAAGAGCTGTCAGCCTTGCCACTGTGAAAGTAAAAAAAAAATAAAATAAAAAAGAAAGTAAGAGTTAGGGTTAGTGAGTCTGTCAGATCAGTCAGTCCTGTCAGATCAGTCCAGTCAGATCTGTCAGTCAGTCAGTCCTGTCAGATCAGTCCAGTCAGATCTGTCAGTCCTGTCAGATCTGTCAGTCAGTCAGTCCTGTCAGATCTGTCAGTCAGTCAGTCCTGTCAGATCTGTCAGTCAGTCAGTCCTGTCAGATCTGTCAGTCAGTCAGATCTGTCAGTCAGTCAGTCCTGTCAGATCAGTCAGTCAGTCCTGTCAGATCTGTCAGTCAGTCAGTCCTGTCAGATCTGTCAGTCAGTCCTGTCACATCAGTCCAGTCAGTCCTGTCACATCAGTAAGTCAGTCCTGTCAGATCAGTCAGTCAGTCAGTCCTGTCAGATCAGTCAGTCAGTCCTGTCAGATCAGTCCGGTCAGTCCAGTCCGGTCCCGTCCTTTCAGTCCGGTCCGTTCAGTCCAGTCAAAAAATATAAAAATAAAATGGCCCGTCAGACTTATACCGCAGAGGAGGTGTATGCCCTGCTGTGTTCTGACACTGATGACAGCGCAATCTCAGATGGAGATATGGATTTTGAGGGCTTTAGTAGCGGCGACACTGAGAGCCCAGAAATGAGCAGTGATTCTGGTCCATCCTCAAGCCCAAGGACCAGTACAGCAATAGGGGCAAATAGCGCTACTGGAGAAACGTCTCCAAATCAGGGAACACTGCCCAGTACAAGCGCTGTCCCTGCTACTAGTGAATTGGCGCACGCCAGTGTACAAGGGGCGTTGCCACATGATCTAGCATTTCCCAGATGGGAGGCTTCAGATTCGTCTGCTCCATTCAGCCCTGATTTCAACGCCATTCCTGGTGTAAATGTGGAGGTGGAAGATTTTGGACCAATTCATTTTTTTAATTTGTTTTTTACAGACAGCTTGCTAGAGCATATTGTCGTGCAAACAAATTTATACGTGTCCCAATTCATAAGCCAGAATCCCCGATCTTACTATGCTAGGGCAAATTTATGGACACCAACTAATGTCCCGGAAATAAAAAAAATTTTAGGACTTACAATTGCCATGGGGCTTGTTAAAAAACCGAGCATTCGATCCTACTGGTCCAACCACCCTGTTCAAGCCACCCCTATGTTTTCAGTCATTCTGCCTAGGACCCGTTATGAAATGCTCATGCGGTTATGGCATTTTAACGACAATAGTCAATGCCTGCCCAGAAATGCCCCAGAACATGACAGGTTATATAAAATTAGACCCATCATTGAAAATTTGTCAGAAAAATTCTTAAGCCTCTACACCCCAACACAAAATATTTCTATAGACGAGTCCCTTGTAAAATTCAAAGGAAGACTGCACCTCAAGCAATTTATCCCATCTAAAAGGGCAAGGTTTGGAATAAAGCTCTATAAAATGTGTGAACGTTCAACCGGATACACATCCGCTTTTCGCATATATGAGGGGAAAGATAGCCAACTAAACCCACCAGGATGCCCTACTTATCTGGGGACATCTGGAAAAATTGTTTGGGAGCTGATAAGTCCATTTTTTCAAAAAGGCTACAATCTATATGTGGACAATTATTACACCAGCATACCCCTATTTAAAAGTCTGGTTGAACACAACATCGGGGCTTGTGGGACCATCCGTAAAAACCGTCAGGGGTTTCCACAACCATTGGTCAACCAAAAGTTTCAAAAGGGGCAGTCAGGGGCTGTACGCAACGGAGAGCTGCTTGCCCTGAAATATAGGGATAAGAGGGATATTTTTGTCCTCAGCTCGATCCACACAGATGCCACAAGGGCCACTGTAGAACTAGGATCCACCACTCCGAAGCAAAAACCTGTGTCAGTCATTGACTACAACAAACACATGGGGGGTGTGGACCTTGCAGACCAGGTTCTACAGCCATACCAGGTATCAAGAAAGTCCTATACCTGGTATAAAAAGTTGGTTATTTATTTGTTTCAGGTGGCCACATACAATTCTTTTGTGTTGTACAAAAAAGCAGGAAATTCAGATCCTTTTCTTGATTATCAAGAAAAGGTAATTGAAAATCTTGTCTTTCAAAGTGTTAGCCCCGCTCATCCATTAGAATCTGAGGATGTGAAAAGACTCACTGAGCGACATTTTATTGCACTTATTCCAGCAAAGGAAACAAGAAGGAACCCCCAGAAAAGATGTCGTGTATGTACTAAGAGAGGAATGAGGCGTGATACCCGCTACTATTGCCCACAATGCCCATCATTGCCAGCCTTATGCGTCACTGACTGCTTTAAAATCTTCCACACAGAACCACGTTTTTAAACTGTAAAAATGTATCCCAATTTGTCATTCAAACATTTGGTTCATTTAGTGAATGACACATTCGAGTAGAGCTCACTTAATTTCCAGGGGGGGTTCTCCAGAATCTAAACCTTCCATTGCGTGCTTGTTTCTGGAAATCATCCATTGAGTTAAAATGGTCACTAAACCCATAGATGAATCCCCAGAGGGGTTTCATTTCCAAAATGGGGTCACTTCAGGGGGGATTCTTTAGCTCTGGTACTCTGAAAAGTGCCAGAACAGCATAATCCCCCCTGAAGTGACCCCATTATAGAAATGATACCTCTGTGGGAATTCATCTATGGGTTTAGTGACCATTTACCTATCTACTTATTTTCCCACCACTAGATTAATTTATACAGAGGAGTAGATTGTAAAATTCGGTCACTTGTTGTGGGTTTCCTCTGTTTAGGCACCTCAGGGGCTCTCCAAATGCAACATGGCGTCCGCTATCCATTCCAGTCAAATTTCCATTCCAAAAGTCAAATGGCGCTCCTTACCTTCCAAGCCATGCCGTGCGCCCAAACAGTGGCTTTGCACCACATATGGGGTATCAGCGTGCTCAGGAGAAATTGCACAACACATTTTGGGGTCCATTTTTTCTGGCTGCCCTTGTGAAAATTAAAAATTTGAGGCTAAAGTAGCAGTTTTGTGTTAAAAATGTGTTTTTTTATTTTCACACTTCAACATTATAAAATTCTGTGAAGCCCCTGGGGGTTCAAGGTGCTCACCACACATCTAGATAAGTTCCTTGAGGGGTCTAGTTTCCAAAATGGGGTCACTTGTTGGGGGTTTCCTCTGTTTAGGCACCTCAGGGGCTCTCCAAATGCAACATGGCGTCCGCTATCCATTCCAGTCAAATTTCCATTCCAAAAGTCAAATGGCGCTCCTTATCTTCCAAGCCATGCCGTGCGCCCAAACAGTGGCTTTGCACCACATATGGGGTATCAGCGTGCTCAGGAGAAATTGCACAACACATTTTGGGGTCCATTTTTTCTGGCTGCCCTTGTGAAAATTAAAAATTTGAGGCTAAAGTAGCAGTTTTGTGTTAAAAATGTGTTTTTTTATTTTCACACTTCAACATTATAAAATTCTGTGAAGCCCCTGGGGGTTCAAGGTGCTCACCACACATCTAGATAAGTTCCTTGAGGGGTCTAGTTTCCAAAATGGGGTCACTTGTTGGGGGTTTCCTCTGTTTAGGCACCTCAGGGGCTCTCCAAATGCAACATGGCGTCCGCTATCCATTCC
Source organism: Phyllobates terribilis (assembly GCF_046119375.1). Classification (NCBI taxonomy): domain Eukaryota; kingdom Metazoa; phylum Chordata; class Amphibia; order Anura; family Dendrobatidae; genus Phyllobates; species Phyllobates terribilis. Next base: position 429,188,109 of record NW_027362765.1, read on the forward strand.
AGTCAAATTTCCATTCCAAAAGTCAAATGGCGCTCCTTATCTTCCAAGCCATGCCGTGCGCCCAAACAGTGGCTTTGCACCACATATGGGGTATCAGCGTGCTCAGGAGAAATTGCACAACACATTTTGGGGTCCATTTTTTCTGGCTGCCCTTGTGAAAATTAAAAATTTGAGGCTAAAGTAGCAGTTTTGTGCTAAAAATGTGTTTTTTTATTTTCACACTTCAACATTATAAAATTCTGTGAAGCCCCTGGGGGTTCAAGGTGCTCACCACACATCTAGATAAGTTCCTTGAGGGGTCTAGTTTCCAAAATGGGGTCACTTGTTGGGGGTTTCCTCTGTTTAGGCACCTCAGGGGCTCTCCAAATGCAACATGGCGTCCGCTATTCATTCCAGTCAAATTTCCATTCCAAAAGTCAAATGGCGCTCCTTACCTTCCAAGCCATGCCGTGCGCCCAAACAGTGGCTTTGCACCACATATGGGGTATCAGCGTGCTCAGGAGAAATTGCACAACACATTTTGGGGTCCATTTTTTCTGGCTGCCCTTGTGAAAATTAAAAATTTGAGGCTAAAGTAGCAGTTTTGTGTTAAAAATTTGTTTTTTTATTTTCACACTTCAACATTATAAAATTCTGTGAAGCCCCTGGGGGTTCAAGGTGCTCACCACACATCTAGATAAGTTCCTTAAGGGGTCTAGTTTCCAAAATGGGGTCACTTGTTGGGGGTTTCCTCTGTTTAGGCACCTCTGGGGCTCTCCAAATGCAACATGGCGTCCGCTATCCATTCCAGTCAAATTTCCATTCCTAAAGTCAAATGGCGCTCCTTACCTTCCAAGCCATGCCGTGCACCCAAACAGTGGCTTTGCACCACATATGGGGTATCAGCGTGCTCAGGAGAAATTACACAACACATTTTGGGGTCCATTTTTTCTGGCTGCCCTTGTGAAAATTAAAAATTTGAGGCTAAAGTAGCAGTTTTGTGTTAAAAATGTGTTTTTTTATTTTCACACTTCAACATTATAAAATTCTGTGAAGCCCCTGGGGGTTCAAGGTGCTCACCACACATCTAGATAAGTTCCTTAAGGGGTCTAGTTTCCAAAATGGGGTCACTTGTTGGGGGTTTCCTCTGTTTAGGCACCTCTGGGGCTCTCCAAATGCAACATGGCGTCCGCTATCCATTCCAGTCAAATTTCCATTCCTAAAGTCAAATGGCGCTCCTTACCTTCCAAGCCATGCCGTGCACCCAAACAGTGGCTTTGCACCACATATGGGGTATCAGCGTGCTCAGGAGAAATTACACAACACATTTTGGGGTCCATTTTTTCTGGCTGCCCTTGTGAAAATTAAAAATTTGAGGTTAAAGTAGCAGTTTTGTGAAAAAAGTTTAATGTTCATTGTTTTCTTCCACATTCCAAAAATTCCTGTGAAGCACCTGAAGGGTTAATAAACTTCTTGAATGTGGTTTTGAGCACCTTGAGGGGTGCAGTTTTTAGAATGGTATCACTTTTGGATATTTTCTGTCATAAAGGCTCCTCAAAGTCACTTCAAATAAGATGTGGTCCCTAAAAAAATGTTTTTGTAAATTTTGTTGTAAAAATGAGAAATCGCTGGTCAACTTTTAACCCTTATAGCTTCCTAACAAAAAAAAATTTTGGTTCCAAAATTGTGCTGATGTGAAGTAGACATGTGGGCAATGTTATTTATTAACTATTTTGTGTGACATATCTCTCTGATTAAAGGGCATGAAAATTCAAAGTTTGAAAATTGCAAAATTTTCAAAATTTTCGCCAAATTTCCGTTTTTTTCACAAATAAACGCAAGTGATATCAAAGAAATTTTACCACTATCATGAAGTACAATATGTCACAAAAAAACAAACTCAGAATCAGGGGGATCCGTTGAAGCGTTCCAGAGTAATTACCTCATAAAATGACAGTGGTCAGAATTGAAAAAATTGGCCCGGTCACGAAGGCAAAAACAGGCTCTGGCGCGAAGTGGTTTAACATAGGGGTTGTATAATAATTGACCCACACTTTTATGTTTAAAATTTAATAAAATTCAACTAAGCAACATAACTTTTTGGTTTGTAAGATTTATGCTTCTGTTCATAAAACCTACTCTCGTTTGCAGTTTGAAGGCTCTAACTTATTTGCATCTTATCAAACCAGCTAAATCTGCAGGGGGTTGAATACTACTTGTAGGCACTGTACACTGCACAGCACCACTCCTCCTGTCCTGTATATATACACTGCACAGTACCACTCCTCCTGTCCTGGGTATATACTGTACACTGCACAGCACCACTCCTCCTGTCCTGTATATATACACTGCACAGTACCACTCCTCCTGTCCTGTACATATACACTGCACAGTACCACTCCTCCTGTCCTGTATATATACACTGCACAGCACCACTCCTCCTGTCCTGTATATATACACTGCACAGCACCACTCCTCCTGTCCTGTATATATACACTTCACAGTACCTCTTCTCCTGTCCTGTATATACACTGCACAGTACCACTTCTCCTGTCCTGTATATACACTGCACAGTACCACTTCTCCTGTCCTGTATATATATATACACTGCACAGTACCACTTCTCCTGTCCTGTATATATGCACTGCACAGTACCACTTCTCCTGTCCTGTATATATGCACTGCACAGTACCACGTCTCCTGTCCTGCATATATACACTGCACAGTATCACTTCTCCTGTCCTGTATATACACACACTGCACAGCACCACTCCTCCTGTCCTGTATATATACACTGCACAGTACCACTTCTCCTGTCCTGTATATATATATACACTGCACAGTACAACTTCTCTTGTCCTGTATATATACACTGCTCAGTACCACGTCTCCTGTCCTGTATATATACACTGCACAGTACCACTTCTCCTGTCCTGTATATACACACACTGCACAGCACCACTCCTTCTGTCCTGTATATATACACTGCACAGTACCTCTCCTCCTGTCCTGTATATATACACTGCACAGTACCACTCCTCCTGTCCTATATATATATATACACTGCACAGTACCACTCCTCCTGTCCTGTATATATACACTGCACAGCACCACTCCTCCTGTCCTGTATATATACACTGCACAACACCACTCCTCCTGTCCTGTATATATACACTGCACAGTACCACTCCTCCTGTCCTGTATATATACACTGCACAGTACCACTTCTCCTGTCCTGTATATATACACTGCACAGTACCACTCCTCCTGTCCTGTATATATACACTGCACAGTACCACTCCTCCTGTCCTGTATATACACATACTGCACAGCACGACTCCTCCTGTCCTGTATATACACACACTGCACAGTACCACTCCTCCTGTCCTGTTTATATACACTGCACAGTACCACTTCTCCTGTCCTGTATATATACACTGCGCAGTACCACTTCTCCTGTCCTGTATATATACACACTGCACAGTACCACTCCTCCTGTCCTGTATATATACACTGCACAGCACCACTCCTCCTGTCCTGTATATATACACTGCACAACACCACTCCTCCTGTCCTGTATATATACACTGCACAGTACCACTCCTCCTGTCCTGTATATATACACTGCACAGTACCACTTCTCCTGTCCTGTATATATACACTGCACAGTACCACTCCTCCTGTCCTGTATATATACACTGCACAGTACCACTCCTCCTGTCCTGTATATACACATACTGCACCGCACCACTCCTCCTGTCCTGTATATACACACACTGCACAGTACCACTCCTCCTGTCCTGTTTATATACACTGCACAGTACCACTTCTCCTGTCCTGTATATATACACTGCACAGCACCACTCCTCCTGTCCTGTATATATACACTGCACAGTACCACTCCTCCTGTCCTGGGTATATACTGTACACTGCACAGCACCACTCCTCCTGTCCTGTATATATACACTGCACAGTACCACTCCTCCTGTCCTGTACATATACACTGCACAGTACCACTCCTCCTGTCCTGTATATATACACTGCACAGCACCACTCCTCCTGTCCTGTATATATACACTGCACAGCACCACTCCTCCTGTCCTGTATATATACACTTCACAGTACCTCTTCTCCTGTCCTGTATATACACTGCACAGTACCACTTCTCCTGTCCTGTATATACACTGCACAGTACCACTTCTCCTGTCCTGTATATATATATACACTGCACAGTACCACTTCTCCTGTCCTGTATATATGCACTGCACAGTACCACTTCTCCTGTCCTGTATATATGCACTGCACAGTACCACGTCTCCTGTCCTGCATATATACACTGCACAGTATCACTTCTCCTGTCCTGTATATACACACACTGCACAGCACCACTCCTCCTGTCCTGTATATATACACTGCACAGTACCACTTCTCCTGTCCTGTATATATATATACACTGCACAGTACAACTTCTCCTGTCCTGTATATATACACTGCTCAGTACCACGTCTCCTGTCCTGTATATATACACTGCACAGCACCACTTCTCCTGTCCTGTATATACACACACTGCACAGCACCACTCCTTCTGTCCTGTATATATACACTGCACAGTACCTCTCCTCCTGTCCTGTATATATACACTGCACAGTACCACTCCTCCTGTCCTATATATATATATACACTGCACAGTACCACTCCTCCTGTCCTGTATATATACACTGCACAGCACCACTCCTCCTGTCCTGTATATATACACTGCACAACACCACTCCTCCTGTCCTGTATATATACACTGCACAGTACCACTCCTCCTGTCCTGTATATATACACTGCACAGTACCACTTCTCCTGTCCTGTATATATACACTGCACAGTACCACTCCTCCTGTCCTGTATATATACACTGCACAGTACCACTCCTCCTGTCCTGTATATACACATACTGCACAGCACGACTCCTCCTGTCCTGTATATACACACACTGCACAGTACCACTCCTCCTGTCCTGTTTATATACACTGCACAGTACCACTTCTCCTGTCCTGTATATATACACTGCGCAGTACCACTTCTCCTGTCCTGTATATATACACACTGCACAGTACCACTCCTCCTGTCCTGTATATATACACTGCACAGCACCACTCCTCCTGTCCTGTATATATACACTGCACAACACCACTCCTCCTGTCCTGTATATATACACTGCACAGTACCACTCCTCCTGTCCTGTATATATACACTGCACAGTACCACTTCTCCTGTCCTGTATATATACACTGCACAGTACCACTCCTCCTGTCCAGTATATATACACTGCACAGTACCACTCCTCCTGTCCTGTATATACACATACTGCACCGCACCACTCCTCCTGTCCTGTATATACACACACTGCACAGTACCACTCCTCCTGTCCTGTTTATATACACTGCACAGTACCACTTCTCCTGTCCTGTATATATACACTGCGCAGTACCACTTCTCCTGTCCTGTATATATACACACTGCACAGCACCACTCCTGCTGTCCTGTATATATACACTGCACAGTACCTCTCCTCCTGTCCTGTATATATACACTGCACAGTACCACTCCTCCTGTCCTGTATATATACACTGCACAGTACCACTTCTCCTGTCCTGTATATATACACTGCGCAGTACCACTCCTCCTGTCCTGTATATATACACTGCACAGCACCACTCCTCCTGTCCTGTATATATACACTGCACAGCACCACTCCTCCTGTCCTGTATATATACACTGCACAGTACCACTCCTCCTGTCCTGGGTATATACTGTACACTGCACAGCACCACTCCTCCTGTCCTGTATATATACACTGCACAGTACCACTCCTCCTGTCCTGTACATATACACTGCACAGTACCACTCCTCCTGTCCTGTATATATACACTGCACAGCACCACTCCTCCTGTCCTGTATATATACACTGCACAGCACCACTCCTCCTGTCCTGTATATATACACTTCACAGTACCACTTCTCCTGTCCTGTATATACACTGCACAGTACCACTTCTCCTGTCCTGTATATACACTGCACAGTACCACTTCTCCTGTCCTGTATATATATATACACTGCACAGTACCACTTCTCCTGTCCTGTATATATGCACTGCACAGTACCACTTCTCCTGTCCTGTATATATGCACTGCACAGTACCACGTCTCCTGTCCTGCATATATACACTGCACAGTATCACTTCTCCTGTCCTGTATATACACACACTGCACAGCACCACTCCTCCTGTCCTGTATATATACACTGCACAGTACCACTTCTCCTGTCCTGTATATATATATACACTGCACAGTACAACTTCTCCTGTCCTGTATATATACACTGCTCAGTACCACGTCTCCTGTCCTGTATATATACACTGCACAGTACCACTTCTCCTGTCCTGTATATACATACACTGCACAGCACCACTCCTCCTGTCCTGTATATACACACACTGCACAGCACCACTCCTTCTGTCCTGTATATATACACTGCACAGTACCTCTCCTCCTGTCCTGTATATATACACTGCACAGTACCACTCCTCCTGTCCTATATATATATATACACTGCACAGTACCACTCCTCCTGTCCTGTATATATACACTGCACAGCACCACTCCTCCTGTCCTGTATATATACACTGCACAACACCACTCCTCCTGTCCTGTATATATACACTGCACAGTACCACTCCTCCTGTCCTGTATATATACACTGCACAGTACCACTTCTCCTGTCCTGTATATATACACTGCACAGTACCACTCCTCCTGTCCTGTATATATACACTGCACAGTACCACTCCTCCTGTCCTGTATATACACATACTGCACAGCACCACTCCTCCTGTCCTGTATATACACACACTGCACAGTACCACTCCTCCTGTCCTGTTTATATACACTGCACAGTACCACTTCTCCTGTCCTGTATATATACACTGCGCAGTACCACTTCTCCTGTCCTGTATATATACACACTGCACAGTACCACTCCTCCTGTCCTGTATATATACACTGCACAGCACCACTCCTCCTGTCCTGTATATATACACTGCACAACACCACTCCTCCTGTCCTGTATATATACACTGCACAGTACCACTCCTCCTGTCCTGTATATATACACTGCACAGTACCACTTCTCCTGTCCTGTATATATACACTGCACAGTACCACTCCTCCTGTCCTGTATATATACACTGCACAGTACCACTCCTCCTGTCCTGTATATACACATACTGCACCGCACCACTCCTCCTGTCCTGTATATACACACACTGCACAGTACCACTCCTCCTGTCCTGTTTATATACACTGCACAGTACCACTTCTCCTGTCCTGTATATATACACTGCGCAGTACCACTTCTCCTGTCCTGTATATATACACACTGCACAGCACCACTCCTGCTGTCCTGTATATATACACTGCACAGTACCTCTCCTCCTGTCCTGTATATATACACTGAACAGTACCAGTCCTCCTGTCCTGTATATATACATTGCACAGCACCACTCCTCCTGTCCTGTGTATATATATATATATATATATATATATACTGCACAGTACTACTTCTTCTGTCCTGTATATATACACCGCACAGTACCACTTCTCCTGTCCTGTATATATACACCGCACAGTACCACTTCTCCTGTCCTGTATATATACACCTTTTAGGAGAGTGATGGGGGTGACAAAGTAAAGCAAAATTCACTGATCGGGGGTAATGAGTGTTAGGGTACGTGCACACGATCAGTAATTGCTGAGGATTGCACGCAGCGCAAGTGCGCTGCAATCCCCAGCGGCCGGATGTTACAGCATAGTGGATGGGATTTTTAGAAATCCCATGCCCACTATGTGTCTCCGTGCACCTGTGGATCACCCGCGGACTCAGATATGTGGCGCATCTTTCCAGACCGCAGCATGTCAATTTCTCTTGCGGAGATGCTAATCTCTGCAAGAGAAATTATATCAGTGCAATGTATGGGATGCGGTGAATGGTTCAATAAATATATGCGGATTCACCTGCGTGCAGCGCTTTGGACGCAGCATAAAGCATACCGCATTCAAAGTGTTGCCAATACGGACCATGTGCACATACCCTTATAGTATGTGGGGTTTGTGTGGCAGGGCTGCTTCTCTTGACCCAGTCCAGCCCTGCCCTAGACCTTTCTATATTCTTCACCATGTCAGTGGCTCCTTGACCTTAACATGAACATGGGAGTGAAGATCACTTTTATCAGCCATTATCTATTAGATACATCCAATCGATTGAAACAGATTAAAATAAACTTGGTGCAGTGATCTTTGAGGAGGTGGTGTACTTAAAGAGGTTGTCCATTACTAGGACAACCCCTTCTTCATCTAAATGTTTGGCCCTAATAAAATAAAACAACCTATACTCCCCTCTCGTGCCGGAGCCGTTCCTGCGGTGTCGGCACTCGCGGTCCCGTGTTGTTGTTGTGAGCCTCGCACCCAATCAGCGCTGGCGTCACTGTCCCGCCTTCATACAAATTGAACATGAAGAGGAAGTCAGAGATCAGCTGCAGCCCAGACTGCCTCTTCATGTTCAGTTCGACAGGAGGTGGGAACAGTGACACCAGTGCTGATTGGGCGCCGGGGTCACTTATCACAACAAGTCACCATGAGCCCGAGTGCTGACACCGCTGGAACGGAGCCAGCACGGGAGTTGAGAACAAGCTTTTTTATTTTATCGGGCCAAGCGTAGGGTATGAGAAGAAGTTGTCCATGTAGTGGACAACTTCTTTAATAAGGTTCCTTTTGGTCTAAGGATCTTCAACCAGAGCTGTGTGTCTCGGGCCTGTCTGATCAGGAGAAAGCCACTCTGAACTATATTGGTGGGGCATTGCTACTTTTAAACATGCACCTTGGGGGCTTTATTACTTAATAAAAAAATACTCAAGGGGTATTAATAAACGTTAAGGGGTAACTCAGGGCATGGTTGAAGGGGGTTCTTCGGGGCATTATTTATTTTTGGGGAACACTTATTATTTGTTAAAGGGCACTCTGGGGGCATTATTACTTAAAAGAGACGCTCAGGACAATATTACTTAATAGGGGGGCACTTGGGGAATTGTTACTTGTTAAGAAAGTACAGTAGGGGCATTATTACTTTATACGATGCACACGGGCCATTAATTTTCTATAGTGAGGGGGGGGCACAGAGAGCTTTTACATTTTTTTTATATAGAATGTGACTCACAATCTTCTCCAAGAGTCTCATGATGAATACGTTCGGGGACTCCTGGTTTAAGCAAATAGAATTTTCCAGGTTATGTTCTGCATGAATGTATTTATTACGTTATCCTGGTTATCTATGAAGGACATCGTGTTCACATTCACATCACAGAGCCATGGATGTGCCCGTGTGGTGCCCAATCTAATTGTCTGAGATAATTTGCCGCACACTTTCAATGCTGGAGTTTGGGAACGGATTGTTCCTTTCTGACTTTATTATGCAGTCTAGTAATAATGATTGTTGATGCCTATTTTACTAACACACAAAAATCCATTACCTATATTTGACTTTTTTCATATACTCAAGTACCGGCCATTTGTAAGTTATTTCCACACACTCCTTATTAAGGGCATACCCATATGTTACTCTCAGAAAATTCTTTTCATTCCTGCTTTGATCTTATACTACTTAATGAAGTGGCAAATACAAGGAATTTCGCCCTTTGTCTCCCCATACTTTACTTGTCAGGCGTAAAGAAACAAAACATTAGAGTGGCAGCAATTTAGTAAAGTTGTGGGACAGGTTACAGGATGGGGCAGAATAAGGAGACAACGTTCAATTTTGAAGCTCAATAAAAAACTTTACCAAATATATAAAACTTTACATTAATATATATTTCTCATTCTCCACGGAAGGGGACAAATACTTGAATATTGCAGCAAATAACATTACATGGGGCTTGTGGCCAGAACAAGTTAAAACACAGTTCACATTCTTCTCTTCCTTCAAAAACTCCAGATATTGCTGAAATATTCTTTGATGTGGCTACAAGGGGTCATGACATAGTCCCTGTTATTGCCTTTGTTACGCAGTTGTGCGGCAAGACCCTACAGAATTAATTACTGAAGTCCGGCACTTCATGCTTTTAACCCCTACTGCCGTAACAGTAGACCCTGAATGGACCTTACCCCCAGCAAGGTGGATAAGTGCACTACCTGAACATGTGCACCAATTTTCATGACAAGAGCACACCACTCTTTTTCAACTAGGTACAACAACTCCAAAGGGATGTCCGTGGGGTCACAAAGGAACCCAAGGTAACCTCTAAGCAACTAAAGGCCTCTTTCACATTAGTTAATGTTCATGAGTCCACCATCAGGAGGATACTGATGAACAGTGGTAGACACGGCAGGATTGGAAGGAGAATGCTACTGGACAAAGATCACTTGGGCAAGCCAGAAGGCTATTGCAACAATGTTTTGTGGATAGATGAGACCAAAATAGAGATTTTTGACTTAAATGAGAAGCGTTATGTTTGGGGAAAGAAAAACAACGAACTACAGTATAAAATCATTATTTGTGAAACACTTTGGTGGTATTATCATGGTTTGGGCCTGTTTTTCTGCATCTGGGACAGGACGGCTGCCATCATGGATGGAAACCATGAATTCAGAATTTTATCAGCAAACTATAAAAGAAAATGTCAGCACATCTGCCCATGATCTGAAAACTCAAGAAAATGTGGATCATGAGGCAAAACAATGACCCACAGTAAGGAAGTCATTCTAGAAAAGAATAGTTAAAGAATTAGGCTGTGTGCCCACTATGCGTTTTTTAAGCGTTTCCGCAGTGGCAATTCCACTGCAGAAACGCTTACAAAATGCTTGGTAGAAGGTCTGCCATGTTCCCCAATGATAATCCGCATGTGCTGTGCACATGCTGCGGAAATTTCCGCTGCGGATTATCATTGCGGGAAAATCCGCAGCACTACCAATTATTTTGCATAATCGCGGCGTTTTCGCAGCCATTGACTTGCATTGAATCTCTTAATATCCGCATGACTACATGTGCACATGCGGATATTAAGCGATTCAATGTGTGGATGGTACCCGGGTCTGGAGAAGAGGAGACTCTCCTCCGGACCCGGGTACCATAGTACCTGTAAAAAAAAAGAATTAAAATAAAAAATATACATTATACTCACCTTCTGATGGCCCCCGGTCTCCATAGTGATGCGTCCTGGCTTCCCGGCAGCTCGCGATGGTCTAAAAGGACCTGCCATGACGTCATTTAGTCATGTGACGGATCACGCGACCGCTGACGTCGGCAGTCGCGTGACCGGTCACATGACTAAATGACGTCTTGTCAGGTCCTTTTACACAACCGCGAGACACCGGGAAGACCGGACGCATCGGATAAGGAGACCGGGGGCCATCGGAAGGTGAGTATAATGTTTTTTTTTTTTACCATTTTTATTCTTTTTTTTTAACTAACTTGGTCACACTATATAAATCCATGCTGTTTGCATGGATTTATATAGTGTGACCAAGTTGTCAAGCACTTTCCAAGTAATTCTAAAATCGCTTGGAAAGTGCTTGACAACCCGCATGCGAAATCGCATGATCAAAACGCTTCACATCCGCTTGTCCCTGGCAGGAAAAACGCATGTAAAATCCGCATGTACAATCCGCATGTACAATTCACATGTACAATCCACATGCATTTTTTCTGCCAGGGAGATGCAGAAACGCTCAGGAAAAATCCGGAGCATTTCTGCATCGTGGGCACATAGCCTAAGGGTAAAGTTTTGGAATGACCAAGTCAAAGTCCTGACCTTAATCCTATAGAAATGTTGTGAAAAGATATGAAGCGAGCAGTTCATGGGAGAAAATCCACCAACATACCAGAGCTGAAGGGTTTCATAGGGAGGAATGGGCTAAAATTCCTCCAAGCCAATATGCAGGACTAATGAACAATTACCAGAAAAGTTTAGATGCAGTTATTGCTACACAAGGGGGTCACACCACATGCTGAAAGCAAGGGTTCACATACTTTTGCCACTCACAGACATGTGATATTGGATCATCTTCCTCAATAAAAAAATACCAAAGTCTAATACTTTTGACTCATTTGTTTGAGCATGACACTCTTCATCTACTTTTAGGACTTCTGTGAAAATCTGATGTAGTTTTAGGTCAAATTTATGCAGAAATATGAAGAATTCTGGAAGGATCACAAACTTTCAAACACAACTGTAAATTGTGTTATTCTGTGTGTAAATTATTTTTTTGGTCATTTGTAAAGAAATGATAAATGTTCCTAGTGTTGAACTGGGGTGCCAAGGGCCCACCAGTAACCAACTCCAGGGCCCCACTTTTCAGCTACATGCAAATGTGACATTATTGTCAATCACAGATTTATGTAACAATGAACTGGGTAGATTGTTAAATGAATAAGATGCCGCCTTTGTCTCTACATAGTGATTCGAGTATATTGTGCCAAGCACTGCTCGTATAAGAGGGTGATGGCCCACCGGAGGATTCTCCTGTTCTCCTGTGGGCCAGTCCAAGCCTGAGTTTCCCCATCAAACTATCCAAAAAGTTTAGAAATATTTCAACTATTTCTATTGTGCTTTTTAGCATTTTGGCAGGAATCATACTTCACATGGATCAGAAATATCATCTTATGCCGTGATGGAATTGAAAATGTCTTAGAAGGTTTCTATTTTACTGCTTCACACCTTTGGCATACTTGAACTTAATTTAAGCAACATGGAAATGAGTAATCATCTTCATATTCGATTGACAAGTTAAGTGCAGAGAAGTAATGATTTCATACTTCTCCGATTCTCCATTGCCAGCGGTCATGTGATCGTAGAATGCAATTTGCATACTTCTGGCCACATTCCGACTAGATGTGTCCGGCCTCGCTCAATTCACTTGTATTCAGTGAGTCGTGCACGTCTAGTTGGCATGTGACCGCATGTATGCAAATTGCACACTGGCAGGCACCGGAGAATCCTGACAGTGTAACACTGTGCGCACTGTGAGGACTCACAAATCAGCAGTCACATAGAGTGTCAGCAGACTTGAACCCAAAACCTGGACAACCCCTCGAAGGAAATTATGTTTTCAAAGTGATAACACTAAAAACAACAGACCTACATTAGTACACTTAGCACCTGTACATCTCTAAAAAGTATGATGGGATTTAGCATCCAGTTACAAAAGTTTTCTGGCATCGAAAAGTTGCAAAGGAATAATAGTGCAAAAATAATGTTACTTTTGACTCTTGTGAGATCTGGCATCGTAACACTTTACAGATTTAAATGATTTTGTAAATGCTTCAAAAAGTGGGTTTTAATTGTCCTTTTTTTTAGCAGAAATTCCTGGAGTTTTTTTTTTCTGAGTGTCTGCATTGTTACACATTTAGCCCAAAAGAAAATAGTACAGGTGCCACCTAGTGGCCAAAATAGTTGAAGGTCCTTTATCTTATCTGGAAGCTTGAACAGAAGATGTGTTAGGGCCAGGGGTTGTCCACTACTTGTGAGCTAAAAGATGTATAGGATAAGTTAATAAGTGCATTATTTAGGGGTACATTTTCACTATCTGTGAGTCATCCATATTATATATGTTGCTTATTATTTGCACTTGGTGCATTTATGTCTATTGCCGTAAATTCACTTATGGGATTTTTCATCTTTTCTATCTTATTCTGGCCATTTACTACGATTTAGTGATTTAGGGTAAGCTAAGATAATGGGTTCAGCCTATGCTGACAACACAATGTAACTCCAAGTCAATAACACTTCTGTGAAATCTACCTGTCCAGTTATGAAGCAACACTGATTGTGAATCCATTTCTCCTGCTGTTGTGCAAATGGAATAGACAACTGATAGAAATGATTAGCAAGATACCCCCTATAAAGGAGTGGTTCTGCAGGTGGTGACCACAGACCATTTATCTGTTCTCATCCTTTTTGGCTGTTGTTTTGGTCACTTTTTCATTTTGGTTAATAAATTTGATTTCCATTGATGATTTTTGTGTGATTTTTATTGTCAGCACATTCAACTTTGTACAGAACAAAGTATTCAATGAGAATATTTCATTCATTCAGATCTAGGATGTGTTATTTGAGTGTTCCCTTTATTTTTTTGAGCAGTGCATATATATATATATATATATATATATATATATATATATATATATATATATATATATATATATATATATATGGGGACTATCAGAGGCCTTTACCATACATATGTGAATAATAAGATATATGGATTGTTGGCCACCCGTCTAACCCAAAACTGCATTCTAGTACCTTATCTAATTTTGGCTTTACCAGTTCTTTGCAACCCCCTTCCTTTTATAACGAATCGCGGTTTTTATTTATTCACTATTGTATTGTAATAATACCTTTCTGGTGGCCTTTTTTCCTTTTGTCAATATTATTTGTGGTTTTAACAGATATTAATAAAGAATGTGATTTTAGGTATATTTCTTTGAGCTCTTCCTGTGTGTAAAATAACAACAGCCTGTACTCACCGATGGCGTTGCAGCAATGCCAGTGCTGGCGTGACGTTGTTATGACACGTGAGCCCTGCAGCCAATCAGTGGCCGTTTCACGCTCACCTTCTTCGTATTTAACTGACATTCAAAAGGAGTCAGAGAGTAGCAGGGTGTCAATTTCCTCTGAAGGAAGCTACATTCCCCATGATGAAGCGAGGCGAAACGTGCGTTGGGGTGGTCGACTGCCACAGGGTCTGTATAGATATGCTACTACTATGATACATTTCTTATTGTTTTGCTATCATCACTTGGACAATCTCATGTGTGGGTTGATTTTGTATACTGTTTAGTACCTGATAGGAGGGGGTTTCCCACTTATGTTACAGAACATTCAGCTGGTTATTTGTAAGCTTTTCCCACTAGTCTTCATGGTCTCCTACCTTAGGGCTTTTGCATGCACATAACGTTACCTGCTGGTCAGTAGTAGCTTATAATACAAAGTAATCTTCTGTATTTGTACTATTTATCCTACGCTACCCTTTGGTGGTTTCCTTTCTGTAATTCTCCCAATTTATATTATGTTCTTATTATTTAAAAATAAAGATGAGATCAATTTGTACATAATTTTATTGTCTGTATTGTTTTTTGATTTCTCACCATTACCAAGCATCATACTCAATCTGTTAGGAAAGTAGGGATATTTAAGATAAATCTTCAGGAGCCCACGGCTCTCCCCTGCTTCCCAACTTGCTGGAGGGAGGGTTGCACCCCTGAAGATTGACAGTTTGGGCCAGCGACATGGTTGAACTGTGCGCCAGTAGAGGCAGGTTCGCCTCTGCAGCCTCGGGAGAGTATACGGGCCCTGAAGCTGGTCATATTCAGCCAGCTGCGCTTACAAGCTATATAGCAAAGAGCTTGTAAGCACTGTGCTACTTCTAAGAGAACGTCCACCTCTGATCAACTGCAGTGGTGGCCAGTATTTTTAGGCAACTAGCAGTACACTATAGAATTCAAAATCTCTTTGTTCTTCAGAAAGGAGAAGATATTTAATAAGTAAATAGCATGTTTTTATAAGCACTTTGAAAGTTTAATTATCCTATTGAATCACCCCCTTAAGTCCAAGCCACCCAGGGAGGGCCACCTACCCTTCCGGTAATGTTCTTGACCCACACTGGAACATCCCCTTTTTATGAAGGGCTTACATAAAACATGCCCCTTTTGTCCAGAATGCCCCAAATTTGCCGGGTTTGTGTCTGAAAGTTCAGGACAGTCCTGGGAAATTTGAGACATTTAGCAGTTATGGAGCATTATCTTCTCTATGCTTCTGCTTCATCTCCACTGTACATCATACTCAGATCTGCTACATGAAAGGGGTTGTGCAGCTTTAGGCTACAAGTCTGCAGCTATTCTATGTGATTGAAGACTTGTGAATCCTCACGTCGCGCACACTGCAGGCTGTGAGGGTCCTCCAGTGCTGGGAGCGGCGGTGCATGACCACAAGTATGCAATTGCACACATGTGGTCACATGCTGACTAGACGTGTGCGGCCTAGCTCAATGCAAGTGTATTGAGCGAGGCCGAACATGTCTAGTCGGAATGTGGCTGGAACTATGCAATTTGCATACTTGTGGTCACATGACCGCCCGCTTCCTAAGAATCCTCACAGTAAGCGAGATGAAAAGATTCAAGTCTGTCGTGACATACAGTGACCAGAGACTTGTAGCCTGAGGCCGGACAACCCCTTTAATTAACAACCCCAGCTTATCCCACTACATGCTACACTCCACCCCAGGTACTTCATCTGTCTCTGTCTGCCTCCCTCTAATGTTATGTATCATCCCTTCATATAGTGCAGGGTGGACATACTGCATATGCAGCAGCTACAGCTGTCCAGGGGTCCGTGGTGGTTGTACCCAGAATACATCTATGTACTCAGACCCCAATACTGATCAAGGTTCAGTTTAGTGATTTTTCTGGTTTACAATCTCTTCTTTCAGCATTTATTCATAACTTTTACCTGGATCTTAACCACATTGCCCATAGACATGTATAGACCTTTATTTTTTCTCACATTTTCCTGGCAGATACATGAAGAATCTGTGGGGAACATTACGGCGCTCAGCTCATCCTGCTTTATTATGATGCATTCTGCCCTTGAGATATTACTTCTAGGATACGACTGCCGTCCAGGAGGATGATGCTATCGGCAGAGCCAGCACCATTCATCTCATCATTAATAGAATGAAAAAATGAGAAAGAAAAATTCCACCATTGTTTTTTGTCTTTACAAAGTTCACTTAACAGTAAAAATGACCATCTTTATCCTACAGGTCACTATGGATTTGGTGACACTCAATTTATGTTGTTTTTTTATATTTTTCTACTTACTGTACAGGATAAATATTATATTATTTTAGTTCAACAGTTAATGTATGCAGCGACTCCACATTGTTTTTTAAGATATTATTTACATTTTGGGAGGGGGTGGGTGATTTGAACACACACACATATATACTGTATATATAAAATTGTAAATTTACCGATCTCCTATGGGAGGCCTCCGTTGCCATGGCTTACCAATTGCATTGTGACATGCGGATGGGGTTCAAAGAGGGTTATACCCCCTCTAACAGCATCTGAGGGGTTAAACTGCTGCTTTAGGAGCTAGTCGCACTGACTATATGCACTGTGTACAAATGTTGGCAAATTGAAATCTGCACCCTGTGGACCCTCAGATGCAGAGGATCACTGTACACATTGGACCCCAGACGCAGTGGTCCCCAAACGCTGTGGACCAATATCCGCAGTGGACCCCAAATGCACTGGACCCTCACATGTAATGGATCTCCCACACATAGTGGTCCCCACATGCAATATATGCCAGATGCAGTGGATCACTGAAAGCAGTGGACTACCAGATGCCGTGGATCAATAGGCACAGTGGACCACCAGAGGCAGTGGATCCTCAGACGCAGAGGACCCTGAGATGCAGTGGATACCCCAGACAAAATATATGCCAGTTGCAGTGGATCACTATACGCGTTGAACCCACAGATGCACTGGATCACTATATGCAGTGGATGCCAGATGAAATATATGCCAGTAGAAGTGGATCACTATACACAATGGACCCCCAAATACAGTGGATCCCCAGACGCAGAGAGCCCCCAGACAGTGGACCTTGAGATGCAGTGAATGCTGGGTCCCCAGACGAAATATATGCCAGATACAGTGGATCACTGTATGCAGTGGATCCCCACACTAAATATATGCCAGATGCAGTGGATCACTGTACACAATGGATTTAGATGCAGTGGATCACTCAGTGGATCCCCACAATACAGTATATGCCAGATGCAGTGGATCACTGTACACAATGGATTTAGATGCAGTGGATCACTCAGTGGATCCCCAAAACAAAATATATGCCAGATGCAGTGGATCCCCAGCAGTCTCCCTGGTTCGCCAGTAGCTGACACCGGCCTTGACGTCTCCTGAATGAATTCCGTTGTTCTATTCCTCCATAGTCCCTAACATGATTCCTTCACACGTCCCTGGGTCACCTAGCCTGATTATGCTGCTGATCAGCTCCTAGGACACTGATAAGGAGCCCGCTACACACCATGTGGATCTTAAAGACTCTATTTTTTTCATAATAGAATAAAACATTAGCTGATAACTGATCATGTACAGCCATGTAACAAAACACAGCGCAGCGTGCAGAGACTGCTCAAAACAGAGACCACAAACGCCTGCAATTGTCCCTCTTCGGAGCCCGTCCTGCCACTGGTAAGCGTCAGTGTGAAGGCCGTCTACTCCGGTGACGTCACCGCGTACAGCGCGTTTTTCAAACAGCCCGGAAGTGAGTGGATTTGTTGTGATGCGGAGGATTTCCCGGCAGGTGCCGTCTGCGCTGCTCCGTGTCAGGTCGGTTGTATTTCCCGGTGTGGCCGGGGTGGTGTCTGGTAGTGTTCGGGCTGCTGCTGTGTGCGTGTATACAATGCCGGCATTATGTGCGGATGGAGGGTACAGCTGTCTATAGACAGACAGGGAGGGGGCGCGGAGTTTTTTTTTTTTATTCCTTCATAACTGACTTTTTCATTTTCTTTTCTATGTCTATATAATTTATATTTCTTTATTTTTTTTCCTTTTGCACGGCCAAACTATTTTATTTTCAACTATTAAAAAAAATTATATTTTGAGTTTTGTTTTTATTGCCTTCATTTTAAAAAAATAAATAAATAAATAACCCGGCAACGTGATTCTTCCACTTCTAAAGGTTTTAACTTTTTTTAATTACTATTTTTCCATTGGGGATCATCGTGTGTTTTATTTTGTGTGGGGGCAGCTGACATTTTTAGCGATACCGCCTTGCGGCGCATATGACGTTTTGATCACTTTTAATTGCATTTCTTCGGGAGGTGTGACTTCTAGAAATGACCTGCATATATACTGGCATTTTGATTCTCTTTACAGTGGTAACTACGTGGGTAATTTTTATATTTTCGTAGATCAGACGTTTACAGACGCACTTATCCAATATATTATTTGTTTTCTTTTTCTTAACTTTTGATCTAGGAAAAGTGGAGTGATTCAAACTTTTATATACAGTAGTGTAAAAGCTGCAAAATAGACATATTAATAGTTAGAACAAAGAGAAATCTAAATCACATCTATATTTGGTGTGACCACCCTTTTTTCTTTCAAAACAACATCCATTCATCTAGGTACTTGTACACAGTTTTTCTGAGGGAACTCGTCAGGGAGGTTTTTCCAAACATCTTGGAGAACTAACCACAGATCTTCTGTGGATGTCGCTTGTGCAAATCCTTATGTCTCTTCATGTATTACTAGACTGACTGACTGACTGATGTAGAGATCGGGGCTCTATGGAGCCATATCATCACTTCCAGGACTACTTGTTCTTTACACTGAAGGTACTTATTGACATCGGCTGTATTACATAGTTTATAACATAGTTACATAGTTTATAAGGCCGAAAAAAGACAAGTGTCCATCCAGTTCAGCCTATTTCTTGTGCACTGCAGCTATTCCGCAGCGTTGATCCAGGGGAAGGCAAAAAAAAAAACCATGCGGTATAGGCCAATTTACATCATTAAGGAAAAATTCACTTCCCGACACCAATCTGGCAGTCAGATTAAATCCCTGGATTAATTAACTAAACATAAGATGTAATTTTATTGTTCTCAAGAAAGGCGTCCAGGCCTCTCTTGAACTCTTTAAGTGAGTTGGACATCACCACTTCCTCTCCCAGAGAGTTCCAGAGTCTCACGGCTCTGACCGTAAAGAATCCCCTTCTATGCTGGTGCAGGAACCTCCTTTCCTCCAGACGCATAGTGTGCCCCCTCGTCTTTGTCACCATCCTTGGTATAAACAGGTCATGGGAGAGATCTCTGTACTGCCCCCTGATGTATTTATACATGTTTATGAGGTCTCCCCTAAGCCTTCTCTTTTCCAACGTAAATAGGCCTAATTTTGACAACCTCTCTGGGTATTCTAGTCCCTCCATTCCCTTTATTACCTTAGTCGCCCTCCTTTGTACCCTCTCTAGCTCCAATATGTCTTTCCTGGTCGGTGTCCTGCTGCAGAATAAATTTGGCGCCTTACTCCTCCCTGATGGTATTACATGAGGGATCTGCCTATATTTCTCAGCATTGAGGACACTATAAATCCTGACCAAATCTTCCACCATGCTTTACTGCTGCCTGTGGACTCTCATTATTGCCCCACTCTCCAGCAACAAACTGGCTTCTGTCACAGCCAAATATTTCACATTTTGACTCATCAGCCCACTTATACTGTTTTTCTGCATCCATGTTCCTATGTTTTAGTCCACAGTTGAGTCACTTGGCCTTTTTCCATCTTAAAGAAATTTTTGTATGCAATTCCTCTATGAAGACCAGTTCTGGCCAGACTTCTCTGGAGAGTAGATGGGGCTGGGTCCCACTAGCTACTGCTCGGCCTGTGCTGATGGCGTTGCTGGACATCTTTTGATTTAGGACAGAAGTAAGCATGATGTGTCATTTGTCTGCTGCAATAAGTTTCCTTATCTCACCACTGTGACGGTCCTCCAAGCTGCACATTTCTTGGTACTTTGAAAAGCGCTTAAACACCACATCTTGATACTCCAGTCTGCTTTGAAACTTTTGCTTGGGAGAGACCTTGATGATGCAGCATAACTACCTTGTGTCTTGTTGCTGTGCTCTGTCTTTTGCCACGGTGCATGACTGGTGAAATGAAACTATTCTACTACCTTATCTCTGTAAAGTTTGGCTGTTCCTCACCCAGTTTTAAACTTCTGACACAACTGTTGCTGTTTCAGTTGATGACTTGGTTATTCATATACCTGACAATTATTCTATAAAATCCCTGACTTTGTGCAAGTGTAACTAGAAGACTTCATGCTGTTTTGAAGGCAAAGGGCTGTCACTCCAAATATTGGTCCTATTTAGATTTCTCTGCATTCACTTTGCATTTTTTAATTGATAAAAATAAACGATCAATAGTTCTATTTTCTAACGCATTCTTTCACTTTTAGCATTGAAAAGGGTGAATATCTGCACAATGTCCGTTTTCTGCTGCATATTTTTCCCGCTGCTTGCTGATTTCAGCCTTCACGATGCACAAAATCTTCTCCGCAGGTCAATTTTTGCTGCAGATTCTGAGCTGCTTTTTTTTACATTGATTTTGGGGTCTATTGGGAGTTACCTGCTGTTTCCCCTAAGAGTCGAATAGTCACTGAGGTTCCCAGCATCAGACTGATCCTCGCTTCTTCTCATAGAAAAAGGAAGAATTTTCTGTATGTAGAACCAGCATTTCTTTTGCTTCATGACTGCCTTACTATTATACCATTAATGGTTGGCTTGCTACCTGATGTACATTTGTGCTTTCAAATCATAAACTTTTTTTTTTTTTCTTTTTTAGAAAGTCTTAAAAGAAAAAAAAAATGAATTCCAAAAACGGGAATAACAAGCCGAGTCTTAAAACTGCTGTGTCAAAATCGGACGGTGATTTAGAAAAACTGAAGAAGGAAAATGCAATCTTGAGAAAGAAATTGGAAGAGTCCTCTAAATCCAAACTGTCAGGTGCTGAGAGGAACAGACTATTGGAGGTGAGAGAGCTGCGATGTCCGATAATAGTGTCTGAGACTAATCCCCCTCCACCTTCTAGTGGTAGATCAGAAGGTCAGCAACATAGGCCGAGCTCACTAAACAGGTATGCAATAATCAGTATCCCCCCCCCCCCCCCCCCCCCCAGTCGGAACGTGCCAGTAGCAGAAATGTCATACGGGGCTTTACGTAGACCAGGGCTATCTGTATGTGGGTTATAGACAAGTTATAGCGTGTCATGCCCGATCAGAATACACGTCAGTCATACACTGGTGAGGCCTTGATATATCTCACAGTAAATAGAGAAACAGGTCCATGTGAGTCCATATTTTGTATTACTATTATATAGGATAAGATTTATTACTGTCAAAGCTGTATACTGTGGCTTGCGAAAGTATTCACCAAGTATTGGCATTTTTCGTGTTTTGCTAGCTCATAAACTGGAATTTCATTTTTTTTTTTTTTTTTTTTGAGAGAGAGTTTGCATCAGGTCATGTAAAAAACATGCCTACAACTGTGAAAATGTGGTTTTCCTTTTATCGTGAAGCAAACAACAAATAGGACAAAATAACTGGAAACTTCTGGGTGCATAACTATTCACCCCCCCCCTAAAATCAGTACTTCGTACAGCCTCGTTTTGCGACAACTACAGCTGCAAGTCGCTTTGGATAAGTCTTTGAGCTTTCCGCATCTTGCCACTGGGATTTTTGCCCATTCCTCAAGGCAAAACTGCTCCAGCTCCTTCAAGTTGCATGGTTTCCTCTGGTGAACAGCAATCTTCAAGTCTGACAACAGATTCTCAATTGGATTAAGGTCTGGGCTTTGACTAGGCTACTCCAAAACATTTACATGTTTCCCCTTAAACCACCCTAGTGTTGCTTTAGCAGTATGCTTTGTGTCATTGTCTTGTTGGAAGGTGAACCTCTGTCCCAGTCTCAAATCACTGACAGACTAAAACAGGTTTTGCTCAAGAATAACCTTGTATTTCGCACCATCCATCCTCCCCTCGATTCAGACCACCCCACCCCCACCCCCCTGGTGCCAAAATACACCCCCACAGCATGATGCTGCCACCACCATATTTCACTGTGGGGATGGTGTTCTTGGGGTGATGAGCAGTGTTGATTTGGCAACAGACATAGCGTTTATTTTGGTGGCCAAAAAGTTCTTTTTTTTTTTTGTCTCCTCTGACCACAGCACCTTCCTCCATACATTTGGGGAGTCTCCCACATGTCTTTTGGCAAACTCAAAACGAGCCTTACAATATTTGTGTTAGTAAAGGCTTTTTTTCTGGCCACTCTTCCATAAAGGCCTCCTATGGAGTGTACGGCTTATTGTGGTCGTATGGACAGATACTACAATCTCTCCTTGGGAACTCTGCAGCTCCTTCAGGATTTCCTTTAGTCTCTGCGCTGCCTCTCTGATTAATGCCCTCCTTGCCTGGGCTGAGAGTTTTGGTGGGCAGTCCTCTCTTGGCGGGTTTGTTGTGGCACCATGTTCTTTCCATTTGATGATAATGGATTTGATGATGCTCTGGGGGATCATCAGAAATTGGGATTTTTTTTTTATAACCCAACCCTGACTTGTACTCGACAACTTTGTTCCTGACTTGTTTGGAGATCTCCTCTGTCTTCATGGTGGTGTTTGGTTAGTGGTGCCTCTTGCTTAATGTTGTTGCAGCCTCTGTGGCCTTTCAGAAAAGGTAACGTGTATATACTGACACTTGGATTGCACACAGGTGGACTTGCTATCACTAAGCATGGGGCTTATGAAGGTAATTGCTTGCACCAGAAATTTTTAGGGGCTTCATCGCAAAAGGGGTGAATACATATGCCCATGCCAATTTTTAGATATTTGATTCCATAAATTTAATTTATGCCTATATTTTTCTCTCTTCACCAACTTAGACTAGTTAGTGCTGATGCATCACACAAATCGGATTACAACAATATTTAAACAGAGGTTGTATTGTAACAAAATAGGTAAAAAGCCAAGGGGGTGAATGTTTTCGCAAGCCACTGTAGGTCCTCAAAAACCCTCATATAACTTAATCTAAGTCGCTGCCTTGCTACAGAGGTTAGTACCCTAAGATAAACCACAAATGGCGCCGCTGCTCATTGTCGGGGCCTTAATATGCCCTATACTGACCCTTTATAGATAACGCCACATGTATGTTGGATCTGTGGTAACAGAAGTCAGCAACATGTGACGAGCCTGTATTACAGAAGCCAGTTCCCGTACTGAGTCAGGGTGTCCCAAATCACAGTATGCACATATTCCGATTACTATACTCATCTCAACGCATTTCCCCTCCATTGGTAGAGAATGAAAGGGGTCCACAGACAATTGAGGAGGTGCTTGAATCAGCTGCCTCCGGCTGGCTCACACATGGTCTGTTAAGTAAGTGACATGCCGTCTCCTTTCATTTTGCGCTCATTCTGCAGGGGGACATGTTTGCACTCGCAAAACAAAGAAAATACATGTGTGTATGTATCTATATGCAGTGGAGACTAAAAGTTTTGCTTTTTTTAAAAAAAAAAAAAAAGTGTGATTACTTCTGGTTGTTGTGATGCCATTTTCCTGGTGATGAATTGAAAGTGCATGAAGTTGTCATCATGCATAGTAACATAGTAACCTAGTCTTCCTTCAACCTTAAAAACTAAGTCCATCTAGTTCAGCCCATAGCCTAACTTGTTGATCCAGAGGAAGGCAAAAAAAAAACCCATGTGGCAAACACTAAGCTCCACATTGGGGAAAAAAATTCTTCCCGACTCCATACGACAATCAGACTAGTTCCCTGGATCAACGCCCTATCAAGGAATCTAGTATATATAACCTGTAATATTATACTTTTCAAGAAAGGCATCCATGCCCTTCTTAAATTTTTAACAGTGAATCACTCATTACAACATCATGCGGCAGAGAGTTCCATAGTCTCACTGCTCTTACAGTAAAGAATCCCCGTCTGTGATTATGATTAAACCTTCTTCCCTCCAGACGTAGAAGATGCCCCCTTCTCCCCGTCTCAGGCCTCAGAGTAAAAAGATCAGTAGAAAGGTCTTTGTACTGTCCCCTCATATACTTGTACATAGTAATAAGATCACCCCTAAGCCTTCTTTTTTCCACAGTAAATAACCCCAAGTGTAATAACCTGTCTTGGTATTGCAGACCCCCCAGTCCTCTAATAACCTTGGTCGCTCTTCTCTGCACCCGCTCTAGTTAAGCTATGTCTTTCTTGAACACCGGAGACCAGAACTGTACACAGTATTCTAAGTGTGGTCGCACTAGTGACTCGTATAGAGGTAAAATTATGTTCTCCTCATGAGCATCTATGCCTCTTTTAATGCATCCCATTATTTTATTTGCCTTTGCAGCAGCAGCCTGACACTGGCCACCAAACGTGAGCTTGTCATCCCCCAATACACCCAGGTCTTTTTCAGTTAGTTTTGCCCAGTGTTTTACAATTAAGCATATAATTATACATTTTATTTCCTCTGCCCAAGTGCATTACTTTACATTTATCCCCATTAAAGCTCATTTGCCATTTATCAGCCCAAGCTTCTAGTTTACATAGATCCTCCTGTAATATAAAATTGTCCTCCTCTGTATTGATTACCCTGCAGCGTTTAGTGTCATCTGCAAATATTGAAATATTACTCTGTATGCCCCCTACAAGGTCATTAATAAATATGTTAAAAAGAAGGGGGCCCAATACTGACCCCTGTGGTACCCCACTGTTAACTGAGACCCAGTCTGAGTGTTTTCCATTAATAACCACCTTAATTTTAACGAAAATGCTTTTGAATATAGGTATGGTCAATTAATTAAAGAAAACTGACTGCCAAACTTTTGCATTTATTATTTATTGGTCACAACATAGAGTATTTCATTGCTTACAATACCATAACTTAGTATTTTGTAGCATAACCTCTTGCTTTAATTACTGCACCGCACCGACGGGGCATTGAAGCCACTCGGGTATTCAAGACATCTTGAGGGATCTTGCTCCATTCCATTTGCAAATCTGCAAACAATTCATCTTTATTGCTATGGGTACAGGCCCCAACTTGTTGCCCTAGCTCATCCCAAAGGTTCTCTATAGGGTGTAAATCAGGTGATTGACTTGGCAATTGCAACAGGTGAAAATTTTTCTTTTCTAAGCAATTTTTGACTAAATTGGATGTGTACTTAGGATCATTGTCTTGCTGGAATCTCCATCTCCTGCCTACTTTGGTATTACCATGTGGCAGCATTACATTCTCCAGTATATCCTTGTACACTGTAGCATTCATATTTCCATCTATTTTATGCAGAGGGCCAATGGCAGATACAGAAAAGCAGCCCCAAACCATGACATTGCCACCACCATGTTTCACTATAGGCGTTTGATACCTTACATCATTACGTTTTCCAATTGGGCGGTGTATATATATATATGTATATATGTATATATGTATATATATGTGTATATATATATATATATATATATATATATATATATATATATATATATATATATATATATATATATATATATATATATATATATATATATATATATATATATATATATAATATTAGTGCTGCATCACTACCATACAGATTGAACTTGGATTGATCCGACCACAACACCTTAGAGCAGTCTGTCTCTTTTCATTATTCTTTGGCAAACTCAAGTCGGACCTTCCAGTTCTTTGTAGAGATGAAAGGCTTCTCGACTGGACCTCGTGCATTCAACCCTACTGCTTTTAGCCATCACACCACAGTTTGGCGCCTCACTTTGACCCCATATTCCTCATTCATTTTGTGTGAAATCTGTACAGCATTTTTATGGACATCAGATACTGACTGTTTGTTAATGTGATCAACTCTGGAGAAAGTTTTCCGTGATCGTCCACTTCTAGGTTTGTCGGCTGTTCCAGAACCTTCTTTATCTTTCTTTAATATACTTGACTCTGGGAACAGGTGAATTCCATAGATACCTCTTTTTGGATTTTGCCTAACTTCACTCTCAGAATAATCAGCTTCCTGACATCTGGTGATAAATTTGGCATGTTTTAGCCTAAAAACACGCACATAAAAAAAAAAAAAAATTGGGCAAAATTCGACTACCCATGACAAAATATGCAAAACATTTGGCCCAGCAAATGTTGAAAACTAACACATAAAGGGATAAAACAATGTTAAACACAATTTTCGTCCTGATATCTGACAACCATTTGCTTCTGGTTTACTAAAATCACCAGGAAAATGGCAACAACCGGGCAGAAGTAATTACACTTAAAAAAAAAACAAAAAAAAAACTTTTGGTCGCCACCGTATATCTGTATATTCATATATATATATCCTCCCATATTTCTCTGCATTAATTGTAATATGAAACAAAATAGATTAAAGGACATAAAATTAAGGGATTGTTTTTTGCGCATACTCTGTGTTTAGTGTTCCTTTAACTCGGTGTAATTGTGACAGGATGGCCCTTATATGCCGATATATCTGGTTTTGATCAAATTGTTCTATATGAAGTTTGAGAATCTCACTGTATTTGTGATTATTCGGTTAGTAGTATTTGCATTGTAAGTAATGGGAGCAAAATTTTATTCCTTGGGTGCAGAAAATTCTCGACCTGGAAACCCAAAACGTAAAAGACAGTAATGATAGGGCCAGACAAGGTGACGTAATACAGGATTTCAGTGACGCCCTTAATGATAGGAATAATGGACAGGTCCTCCTGGTAGAGAAGGAAGCCAAGAGCCTAGAAGAAATCTCCACAGGGATCTGGAAACTGCTCCCACCTTGTAAGGTTCACTGGAAAGACGGCCCGTCTGCGGATGTCCAGGTATTCCCAGCACTGTCCTGTAGCGATACTAAGCTAGTTGTTGTACCTACCCTGAAGTGTAACCACTTTATGCCCTTCCCCCATAGTCTATTTATGTAGAGACCTAGAAGTGGTCGGATGTGGGGGTGACTATGTAATGAATTGTGCGCCCAACCCACCTGCGTGGCTGAAGTTCTGTTCTTGTTCCTCGATGACTATTGTAAAGCTGGTTAAGGCTGTGTGCCCACGATGTGTTTTTTTAAGTGTTTCCGCAGCGGCAATTCCGCTGCAGAAACGCTTAAAAAACGCTTGGTAGAAGGCCTGCCATGTTCCCCAATGATAATCCTCCTGTGCTGTGCACATGCTGTGGAAATTTCCGCTGCGGGTTATCATTGCGGAAAAAAACGGAGCACTACCAATTATTTTGCGGAGGCGCTGCGTTTTCACCGCCATTGACTTGCATTGGAATGCATGGATTACGCATCACTGTATATGTACATGCGGAATCCAAGAGTTTCAATGTGCAGATGGTACCCGGATTTGGAGTAGAGGAGACTCTCCTCCGGACCCGGGTACCATAGAACCTGTAATAAAAATAAAATAAATAATATATATTTACCTTCTGATGCCCCCGGCGTGCTTGTCTTCGCTTGCCGGCAGATCGCGGTGGACTGAAGGACCTGCGCTGACGTCATTTAGTCATGTGACGGGTCACGCGACCGCTGACGTCGGCAGGTCCTTTAGTCTACCGCGAGCTGCCAGCAGCCAGGACTTAGCAAATAAAGACACCGGGGGCCATCAGAAGGTAAGTATAGATTTATTTTTTTATTTTTTACCATTCTTTTACGGTCACACTATATAAATCCATGCCGGTTGCATGGATTTATATAGTGTGACCAAGTTGTCAAGCACTTTCCAAGTGATGCTAAAATCGCTTGGAAAGCGCTTGACAACCCGCATGCGGAAATGCAAGTGAAGAACGCTTCACATCCGCATGTCCCTGGCAGGAAAAACGCATGTACAATCCGCATGTACAATTCGCATGTACAATCCGCATGTACAATTCGCATGTACAATCCGCATGTGTTTTTTCTGCCAGGGAGATGCAGAAACGCTCTGGAAAAATCCAGAGCATTTCTGCATCGTGGGCACATAGACTATAAGGCTATGGCTACATTCACACATCAATGAGAAACGACCGTTTTTGTGTTTTTCTTGGGTTGCATCAAGGTTTTTTATTTAAGTAAATTTAATCACTAAGCGACAGATCTGTGAGAAACGGAAGCGAATCAGAAACGTTCCTGTTTGCATCTGTTTTTCACAGATCCTCAGTGACTTGTATGGCCGAGTCTGATTTGCAATCAAGTATCGAAATCCCACCTACTCCATATCTCACGCTCGGCTCCCTGATTTTCACTGACGTGTGTATAGATCCATGAAACTAAAAGATAATGTACTCTGTTTGTTTTTTTTTAATTAATAGAAATAGATTATTCTATGTAACGAGCCCTTCAGAGTTGTTCAGTTGAAAATGTATATGTTCATAGTATTTTTTTTTTTGCCATGGAGTGTTGATATCTTCTGACTTTCATCTGCCCAGTAGAAGCCTGTGTGCACCCTGCGATATATGTCTTGTGTAAAGAACAAATGGGCCTGTAAGGACATCACTGATCCACCAGATGGCGACATTTCACCATCTTTGATCTCAGGACCCCGAGTACAGAGAATGTGATGATGGGCACGATGGATCCTGGCTGTATGTGTGTGAAAGAACTGCAGGAGGAAAAAAAAAATCACAATTTATTAGGAAGGTCACAAAGTTTCCACCACCTCAGTGATCAGCTGTAATCTGCAGAGAAACCTGGCATTAATTCTTTAGTTTCCCTGCAGCGCCACCACAGGGGAAATTAGGAATGACAAAGTGCCCATTCACATCAGTGGACTGTCTGCATAGGACTGATCCTCCTTGTAACCACTCTCCACTGTGACCAAGAGATGAGGATCCTATAAAGACAACCTATCCCATTCAGGATATAAGAAAATGCTTTTTTTTTCTCCTTTCTAGACAAGTCTTTTAATAAGCAATAATATCACCTGTGGTTCAGGTTCATCTTTGTTAGAGGAGACGTCGTCCCCCCACCCTTCCCCGTGATCACAATCAGCTCAGAGCTCGGTGGGCTATGACTATGGGAGTTGGATACTTGTCGACTATCATTGCCTCCTGGTAGTTATACGATGAGTTACCCGTAGACTGTCTCCTATCTAATACATGGCCCTGTTTTGCTTTGTGTTAACACCCAATATAAATATATTATTGCTGAGAACATTTTCTATATCTTATTATACTATTTTTTTCAGCATCCACCCAAGACAGAAGATATGAACAAAGTCCACATACTGGACGCACAATTAAAAGACGTGAGTATTTGGTGATGAGCAAACAACAATGTATTAAATTCCTAAGGGCTAAATTGGGGCCAGCCCTCCAGGGAGTCGGGGGGGGGGGGGGGGGGCAGCCTTCCGGCGAGTTGGGGGCCAAGTTTTCGACTTTTGGTGTTTTCACACCAATTTGGATTAGCTCTGCCAAAATAGGTGGAGCTGGGACAAGGAGTGGCAACGTCTGCCCATATGATTCATCAAAAGTTACGGCTTTTATGACTCCAGAAATGCTACTCCAGTCCCTGGGAATGGAATAGCATTTCTGGCACAGCACACGCCACTCAGAAGAAGCTCCGAATTCATTAAGCATTGTGCACTTCTTAAGGAATTCGGTGCCTCTTCTCAGTCATGTCTGGTGTAGCCTGAGCGTGCACGCCTTCATGAATCAGCCTGAAATTTTTGTGGAATGTAAGAAATTTTTACCAGAAAGTGGCCAAACCTTTTATTAATGTCATCAGTTTTGGTAGACTCCTGAGATAATTTGCCTGTCTTGCTCGTCTCACTTGATATAATGAAATATTACCTACTGTTGAAGGAGATTTGTCACCAGATTACACTTGATAAGCTACATACATTAATATATAAATAAGTCTGGGTCCTGATGAGACTGGTGTACTTGCTTTGAAAATCATTGTCAGGCTAGCTATATACTCCTGACATTTAGATGAGCTTTTTTAAGAGGCAACTATAGAACGAAATCACTCCTGTGTCCAAGTGTAGCTGGTCTCTGCCCATCCAGCCTGAATGACAGCTGCAGCTTGTACTGAGCTGTGTGAGATCTCAGCAGCGAGGAGGAACACAGGAGCTGCTAATCAGACTTGGTGATTGAATAATAAGTTTAAACTTTCAAAAAGAATTATACAGCCATACTGAAATAGATCATCAACAGAAGTATACCAGTCCAGCCAGGTGCAAGCTCTATTTACCAATGTATGCAGTAGGGTTGGGTGATTTTGCTTGAAATTAAATTTTTTTTATTTTTTACAAAATAGAGTTGCTTACACAGAATTTCTTAATCCACCCTGCTCATCAGAATTGTCCCTTAGATGCTGTGGTATAGATATGTCATCACAAGGCGGCTTTGGCTGTTACCAGCACTTGTGCAGCAAAGAGGTGCTGCAGCAGCCGTCCAGTATAACTATTGCAAAGAGGGAACAGGTCACAGTATACGAGAACAGTCATATATCATCCTGCATATGACATCTAATGTCTGTGCAAAGAATTATACAGTAGGTGATACACTGACTACAAACATCAGAAGGTCTATATAAGATACTAGCTATTGAACCCGTTCTATGCCTGGGTGGTGAGCATTTTTGTTATATGCTCCCCCCATCCTGTTACATGCCGCCCCCATCCTGAGACCAGGGGGGAGTGTGGTGCCATAGTATGCGTGTGCCCATACCGCGCTGTCCGGTGCCAATGTGTCTTCACTAAAATGGCGCCGGATAGTGCGCTATGCGCATGCGCCGATTCCGACGCACTCCTCCCCCAGACTCCGGCCAAATCAGAGGTGCCGCGGCAACATTCCTCCGTTTCAGGTATGTACTTATAGCACTGGAGCTCGCGGTATGCATTCAGTGCTTTACACATACCGCGATCTCCGGCGCCATATACTTCTCTTACCTGTAACGACTCCATGCGTTCTTCTGTCTGGAGCCAGACTGCGCAAGCATGTCGCATGTGCAGTCTATAGGGGCTTCGGACGGAAGGACACATCCCTGGTTATATTATAGATGTCCCCCAATTCTGTTAATATCCCCCATCCCAGTATGCATGGCACCCCTCAATCATCCCCGTATCTTGGTATGCATGGCACCCCTCATCCCCATCACGCTGTACATACACTAAAAAACAAACACTTCTACTCCCCTTTCTTCCCTGTGCTCCAGCGCTGCGTCCCGTTCTGCTGGAGGCCGGGGGAGGAGTGTGGTGCTGAAGGACGCGTGTGCCCATACTGCGCTGTCCTGCAAATGTGTCTTCAGTAAAATGGCGCCGGATAGCGCGCTATGCGCATGCACAGATTCCGAGTCCGCACCCAGCCAGAACAGAGGCGCCGCGGCAACACTGCTCCGGGTCAGGTAAGTATGTCCTTATGGCACCGGAGATCACGGTATGCTTTCAGAGTCTACGCATACAGTGATCTCCGGCGCCATATACTCCTCTTACCTGTAACGGCACGATGCATTCTTCTGTCTGCAGCCAGACTGCGCAGGCGCGTCGCGAGTGCGCAGTCTATAGAAGCTTCAGACAGAGGGACACATCTACCGTTATATTATAAATGGCTGGTAAATGTTATACTATGGCTACAGTACATCATATTTTATATATGATGCTCTGTGACATTGGATATGTGTGCACAGTATGTTATGTTCAGTGTACGCGATGTGATAGGTTATACTGACTACAGAACATCACATGCTATATAGTTTACAGGATATGTGTTGTTCTGCAGCCTTAGTGTAATTTATTGTAATCTATCTGAGTCTATAGCATATTGCATTTGTATACAAGTTAGCAGATGTTGTATACAGGGTAATATGTCACTGCTGCAATATCTGGTCATAGTAAACCATATACCAGTCACATTTATTTTTATATACAGTTAGGTCTAGAAATATTTGGGCTGTGAATGCCACTTTTTTATTTAAAATTAAATAACTGAGCTGCAATTAAGTGTATCATATTGTTGATTTAGCCACTCCTAACATTTCTGCTATCTCTCAGATGGGTGCAAATGCCACACCTGGAATCAACTCCAGACCTTTTACCTGTTTAATTGATGATAGATTAACCAGGGAATAGCTTATGCAGCCCATTAAAGGGATTTTGAGATACTTGTCCAATTAGTTTTGGTTCCTTTTAAAAAGAGGCAGCTACAGATTAAAGAGCTGTAATTCCTGAACCCTTACTCCAATTAGGATGTGAATACCCTCAAAGCTTTATGCCCATATTGATTTATAGAACTGTATCTTGATGTGTTTTGGTAAACGGCTAAAATGCCAAAACTTGTCACTGTCTAAATATTTCTGGACCTAACTGTAATTAGTGATGTAGCCAAGGTCCGGTTCCTAATCAGTCCAGTGTACGATTCTGTATAGTCAGTTTTGCATTCGTTCTGCTGAGGTTTAGTTGGAGTTATTGCAGCAGCTTGAAATTTCATACAGGTCGGGTGACATTGGAGCCAATGACCCGCACGATCTGATCTGTATGAAGGTTCAGTCTGCTGCTATAAGTCATACAGAGCCTCAGCACAGCTGCCGCAGAGCTCACAATCCATAAAAGAGCAGCATCGTGCCCCCTCTATAGACATCCAAGCTGTGTCTCCACAGATTCTGATAAGAATCGTGGAAAAAAGAGACTGCAAATTAATTCAGTAAATCACCTGGCTGAAATACTCAGTTTGTATTGTGACATTTGGTGACTGATCCATTTCACACGGAGTCTGTCAGCAGGCTTTTGGTATGTAGTCTGTATATTGTAATCTACATATTGTAGGGGCAGAGAGACTGATGTCAACGATGTATCACTTACCGGGCTGTTTGCTGCAGTTTTGCTAGAATCCCTCTTTTCTCTGCTGTAGATGTAGCAGTGCTGTGAATGCTGTGCATAACTCCGCCCGCAATTTTGTCTCTCTTATTAAGTTGTGTACTGTAGTTTAATACAATCTAGTGTTTTATCAGCAGGAGATTATCACTATAGGACTAGGTGTCAGACCAGTTAATCTGTGTAATCCCGCCCCCACCACTCACTGGCAGCTTGCTGACAGTGTACACAGGAGGCAGCCAATCAGTGGTGTGGGCAGGGTTATACACAGTACAGTATTTACAGCACTGCTACATTTACAGCAGAGAAAACTGCAGCAAGCGGCCCCGTAAGTGACACATCGCTGGAATCAGGCTCTCGTCCCCTACATCATTCTGCTCTCAGATTACATAGCAAAAACTTGATGACAGATTCCCTTTAAAAGCTCTTCTACCAATACATTTTTTTTCTCTCCATGCCATACATGAATCAATGTACAGAGCCGTGGATGCTCGGGGTGGCTCGGGCAGCCGTACCATCCTCCAATACCTGTTGTAATGCCATCATGTGAATGAGCCACCTGCCTGGGGATCTCTCCTTTTCCCCATTGCGTAATCCTATTTCCACAATGTAATTGTGCCATTATAACACCTCCATTAGCAGCGGCCTGCCTGCTCTTCGCTCGCATTTCTGCATGATGCTCTGTATAAACACTGAGCGTCACAGACAAGTACCAATAATGGGATATTACTATTCGTCATGTGATCTCTGCCGCTCATTCTAGAGCTGGATGATCATAGATGGCGTATCACTGTCTTGTTTGTTCATATTCCCGGTAATAAAGACTTGTGATAAGCCGTCCAGCTGTTGCTGGCTCAGTCCTTCCCCCGCTAATGGCTGGATAATATGCTTGACAGTGTTCACTTCTGTGATTGCTGCAGGTCCCCTCACACTTGTACATACTGTCAATTCTCCAAAACAATCACCAATATAGAAGATCGATCGGCGCTTGTTTGCCATCATTTACATGTTAGTCACCATTATTTTTCTCCACTTGAGTGATTATTCCTCTCCCATGCTGCACATTCCCTCTTTATACAACGGGTTGTGCTGCTGATAAATTATTTATCTTTTTTGTCATCAAAATGAGACAAGTAAATCATCATTTGCCGTTGGACTACTGGACAGGTTTACACTGAGCAATGGTTGGGAGTGATCAGATACATTCAATGGTTTTGTCCATTATTGCTCCTTGTGAACAGCCCCTTTAGGCTGCAGACACTGGCACGGTGGAAAGGAAATGTTATCCTCTGTTAGGACTGAGATTTGAGCATGAAACCATACAAGCTTCCTAGAAAGAAGCTACTAAGGCCCAGGTTTAGTACCACTTGTGTCTTATCCTTTGCACACTGCATTGCCTTCAAGGAGAGCCATGTAGTGCCAAGAAGCATAGCCGCCGCTAATGCTTCCACTGGTCCCAGTGATCATACGATCGTCGGGTGTCCTAGCAGACCCAGATCAGCTCTGCCAGTGAATTTTGCTCTGGTGGAATGCAATTTTACCTTTAACTGGACCTCCTCTGGATATTAAAGTTACAGCGAAAAGCCGCATAATAGAAAAAAAAATGGCCTTCTGGAGGGCATATTGGGTTAAACTTTTTTTTTTTTTTATTATTATTATTAAGAAAAAAATGTTACTGAAAAAATTAAATAAGTCATTTAGTATAAAAAAAAAAAACTCAAACATTTAATTCAGCTACTCCTGTATCATCTATGCTCACTATTGGCTACCATATATATTTAGATTAGTGCTCTAGCAACAGTATCTTTAGTGTAAGATTAACGTATTAGTATTTGCCTTTATTTTTTTCCCTTTTTGTAGGCACTGGAAAAGAATCGGCAGTGGTTGGTATACGACCAGCAGCGAGAGGCGTACGTACAAGGGTTAATGGCCCGCATGGTTGACCTGGAGCAACAAGTGGCCAATGCCAAGCAGGCTCAGCAAGCCAAAGACAGCAAGTCAGAAGGTAGGAGGGTGCACGTGTCATTTTCTTTTCTCGTTACCCCATACATGGGCTCCCCATACGCAATATATTTTATAATGTATATAATCTAGGGGCCATATTTCTTAGATTTTAGTCAGGGTCTTTACCTCCTCTCTGTGAACCTCACCTATATTTTGGGGTCCCCTTATGTATACAATTGGGTGGGGGGGGGGGGGTACCTATTGAAAACTTATGGAATAGTCATGCATTCTCACATGGCGAAGATAGGGATTTTTTTTCTTTGTGCATAACAAGAGGAATATGTATTTAATTGTAGACTTTTCACGTCAAAGAAATATAACAAAAACTGTGGCCGCTGACATGTCCACTGACTGTATGTCTGAAGGGGCATCAACTTTTCTCCCGAGACCATAAAGTGCACTTGCGTTGCCAGCACTCGTCTGTCTGATTTGTACACTTACAGGCGGAATAACAGAGGAACGGCACCATGCTTGTTATATACAATGCCTATAGGCAGTGAGGTGCTTATCACAGGAGGGACTAGTGGGACTAGCATGCCTGCAATGATAAGCTCCTGGTGCTACCATTACAATTATTATTAGCATCATTACAAGCAAACAAAACCACAGAGCCTGATAAGAGAGTTTTCACTGAAATCTGTGTTTTAACCCCTACAGCATGCTGTCTTTAGACTACATAGTGAAAACCTGCTGACAGATTCCCTTTAAGTATTTGAGTAATTGCAATATATTAATATCAGTCTCCTATGAAGCCCAGGTGGGGCTTCACAGGAGTGCCCAAATGGAGGTGAGCCAGAATAAATACCTCGGCTTGCCATGATCATGTTGCGGCAGGCTGACTGCTGCCCAAATGGACGCCCCACCAGTGTCGCATATGCACTGATTGGAGCCATCTCTGGTGGCTTCTGATAGAGACAGGTGCTGGCTGTATAGCGCTCACCTATCCTGTGCGGCGCAGCCTCAGCTCCTGAGCCCAATCCGTACGTTGTACTCCATAGTGTTGTGTCCTCAGACTCTTTATACTGTAACGTATTATATCCTTGTTTTTTGTTGGTTTCAGCAAAAGACGATAAGCAGAAATACTACGACCGGCTTCTGCTCGCTGCAAAAAAGGACCTTGAAGGAGAAAGACAGATAACAGCCCAGCTCAATTCTGAGCTTTCTGCAGTGAGAATCCAGCACGAGGAGAAGAACAAAGAGCTTGAAAATGTATCCGCCACCTTAAAGGCCCTGCGAGAAAGCGAGAAGGGGCAGCGGGAGGAAGAGCGGAGGCGGTTTAAGGACCAAATGCAGAGGATAAAGGACGAACTTGATTTGTATCGTGAGAAGTATGAAGAGGAAAAGGGGAAAAACTGGGATCTTTCTAATCAGGTAAAAATGTTTTCTCTGGATATTTAAAATCTGATGGCGGAATGCATATTTAGAAAACTGGGCGATACTATTGCCGAGGCTCGAACTTTGCTGTAGTAGTTTGACGTCTGTTATACTGTTGTATTAAGTCATTATTGCCAGTTGACAATATGAAGATAAAGTCCAGTTGTCGATTATTCCTAATTTTCCATGAGGAATGAAAGGGCAACATCACAAAGCAGAGTTCTAAGAATTATTATTTTATTGGAAGTTTCAGTATCTACTACAATGGACAAGTCCAGAGAGATAATGGAGTCTCTTTAAAGGGAATCTATCACCAGGTTTTTGCTATGTAATCTGAGAGACTCTGATTCTAGTAAAGTATCAGTGGGCTACTTGCTGCAGTTTTTATAAAATCACTGTTTTCATTGCTGCAGATCTGGCAGTTCTGACTGCTGAGCTCTGTATAACCCCGCCCACAACACTGATTGTGCATAGGCTGCCAATCAATGATGGGGCGGAGTTATACAGAGCAGGAGGACTACATGGCATGAGACAAGTAGTCCTTTAGTGATCATCTCCTGCTGATAAAACATTTTTTTTTTTTTTTTTATTGAACTTCAACAAGTAGACCAATAAGTGACTGATCGCACTCTGCCCCTACATCATGCGGCTTTCAGATTAAATGGCAAAAATCTGCTGAGAGATTCCTTTAACTGTCTGCGTTGGTAGATTAACCCCTTTCTGATGTGGTCAGTAATAGTACGTCTTACTGACCTGGGCCAATTGGACCAGGGGCATACTATTATTGACCGGCAATCAGGCTGGCTGTTCGGGCGTGATCGCCGATGGGTGTCAGCTGATTCTCACATCGGACACCCGGTGCTAGCACATGGAGCGGTCAAGCACCACTCCCGGCACATTAACCCCCGAAATGCCACAGTTGAAGTCGAACAAACCAATAAAAGTACACATTTAGTATCGCCGTGTCCGGAACGACCTGACCTATAAAACTGTCCCACTAGTTATCCCCTTTAGTGAACACGGTAAAAATAAATAAATAAAAAAACGGAGCAAAAAACGATGCTTTATCATCATACCGCCAAACAAAAAATAGAATAAAAACCGATCAAAAAGACGAATGTAAATAAAAATGGTACCCCTGAAAATGTCATCTTGTCCCGCAAAAAAACAAGCCGCCATACAGCTCCATCAGCCGAAAAATAAGTTATAGCTCTCAGAATAAAGCGTTAGAAAAACATTTTTTTTTTTCTATAAAATAGTTTGTGTAAAAGCGCCAAAACTTAAAAAAAATATATAAATGTGGTACCACTGTAAAGGTACTGACCCGAAGAATAACGCTGCCTTATCAATTTTACCACATGCGAAATGTCATAAAAAAAACAATTCCTGAATTTTTTTGTTTGTTCTGCCTCCCAAAAATTGGCATAGAAAGCCAAAAATGTTACCAATAGAAACGTCAACTTGTCCCGCAAAAAACAAGCTTTTACATGACTGTCGATCAAAATATGGAAAAATTATAGCTCTCAAAATATGGCGAGGCAAAAACTATTCTTTGCAAAAAAAAAAAAAAAAGTTTTAGTGTCTGACAGCTGTCAATCATAAAAACCCGATATGAATCTGGTATCGCTGTAATTGCATCGACCCGAAGAAAAAAGTAATCTCATCACTTATACATCACGAGGAACGGCGTAAAAATAAACACTTGGGTTGGGGTTGTGCTTGGGTTGGGATTTTTTCAAAAGTAAAGAGTTTGCATCGGTTGCTCAACTGACATGCTCTAGTCTTCGCCCCATATGTTTCGCGGCTGTTTTACAGCCAAGAAAACCTCGCGGGGATTGCCTGCCATGCACCAGCAATCCCCCCGTGTTCTTTTTTTGGGGGTGTCTAATAACCGTGAAACGGGCGGGGACTCGAGCATGTCACTTGAGCACCTGCGATACTTGGTGCATACAGAGTACCCGAAGCAAACTCAAGTAGCGAGCACTTGCGCTCAAGACTAATGACAACTTATTCAATATGATGATCTAATGTTATCAAATTCTGTGTCGTACCTCTGGGTTCAAAATGTTCACTATACCCCTTGATAAAATTCTTGAGGAGTGTAGTTTCCAAAATGGAGTCACTTGTGGGTGGCTTTCCACTGTTTAGGCACATCAGGGGCTCTCCAAACGCAACATGGCGATCCTTCCCTTCTGAGCCCTGCCGTGCGCCCAAAACAGTGGTTTTTCCCCACATATGGGCTATCGCCGTGCTCAGGAGGAATTGCACAACAAATTTTGGGGTCCCTTTTTTCCTGTTACTGTTGCGAAAATAAAAAAATTGGGATCTAAAGTAACATTTATCGGTCGAACATGACAGCACCACAAGAGAGGAGATCCGCCCACCAAAGACAGGAAACCTACAGGCTTAAAAGGGGTGGCCCTCTCTCTTGCCTCAGTTTGGTTTCCTGTCTTTAATGGAGGGAACCTATAGCAGGCTCGTGGAAGAACTGGAAGGCGACAGCTGTCGAGCAGCGCCCCTATCTGGGATCGGCAGCTCCAGCGTCTGCTATGCGGGTGCACCCCTATCTGGGAAATGCACAGCATTCTTGCACCGGATAAGCAGTGGGCTGCGCCCCTATCAGGGGTGGCAGCCCTTTCATCATCTGCTACTGCCAGGTCTGCGCCCCTTTCTGTGGGGGGGTCTGCCCCTGGACTGATCCGGACTGCAGTGGGACTGCCCCCCTATCTGGGGTGGCAAGCCCATCATCGCCCTGAAAATGATGGTGGGATGCCATTCCCATCGACAACCGGCGGAGGTCGGCGCGCTGGATATCCGGGAGGCAGCGCCCCGATCTGGGGTAGCAGGCCCGTCTGTTTAGCAGAGCCTACCTGGAGCGGCGGCAGAAGCTTCCCGGCGCAGGGCTCGTGCAGGCGCGCACTTCCGGCCTCCTCCTGTGAGTCGCGGCCCGATGACGTCACCGCGCCTTGGGGCGGTCACGTGACTGGGACCCGGAAGTCCGGTCACGTGCATCTAACTTGTAAGTGCGGTATTAACCGTGGCGGCGTCCCTGAAGGGAGGAATATATAAAAAAAAAAAAAAGATTTATTTGATTTAAATCAGGTGGCTGAGGGAAGGGTGGAACAGGTGCTATTTAACTGGCCCAGGCACCTCTGTTTTGGGCTTCCCAGCTTCATTCTCCCTATCATGGAGTCTGATAGTGAGCAGCAGCAGCAAGTTCAGCATCCGCCATCGCCACCATCTCAGCGGCTGTTTGGGGAGCTCCAAAAAGGGCATCACCCTCGTGTTACTGGTAATGCCCGGTCCTCAGGAAAACGAGGTTCGGCGTCTAAGTCCAGTCATCACGGCTCCAGCAGGATGGACGAATCTGCAGCCTCCAGGGATGATCCCCCGGCTGAGAAGGGTTCTTCCTCCAAATAGGTACCAGCCCTTTGAGCCGCCTGGGTAAGTGATCTTCGAGAAAGTTCACTCAGTAATGGAGTATCCCTTCTCCTCTTCTATTTTTAATAGGGGAAGAAGTGTACCTCCAAGACCAAGCATTTTCAATGTGCATTGTGTAACACCGTCCTTCCCGACTCGTATCCCAAAAAATTGTCAGTCCTGTATAAATCAGACGCTAGCAGAGGAGACCCCTAGTTTGACCTCAGGATTGAAAACCTTGGTCAAGTCTGAAATTTGTAAAATCCTCTCTAAAAAGATTAAAGGAAAGGTGGATACAGACCGTGAGATCTCCCCAGCCCCTGATGACTCCCTGTCGTCTGCTTATGAGTTGGACTCTGACAACTCAGCCTCTGCGTCATCCACTTCCTCAGATAGATAGTGTTGCGGGTCAGCATTGTTTCCCACTTAATGGAGTTGATGGTTTGATTAAAGTGATTTGTTCAACCATGGGTATTACAGATGCCAGACCGGAAAAATCTGTCCAGGATGTAATGTTCAGGTGGCTGGGGCAAAGGAAAAGAAGTTTTCCCTTTAACGATAAACTTCAGGACTCGATATGTAGAGAATGGAAAAGGCCAGAGAGAAAGGGTGTTCTCCCTCCGTTCTTTAAAAGAAAATACCCCTTTGAAGACTCAGCTTCTTCCTCCTGGGAGAAAGCCCCAAGAATAGTTGTAGCTATAGCTAAGGCATCTAGACGATCCTCTCTCCCCTTTGACAATATGGGGGCTTTTAATGACCGTTTGGATAGGAAAGCTGACACCTTTCTCAAAGGAACCTGGGAAACGTCTGCGGGGGCCTTAAAGCCAGCAGTTGCCGCTACTTGTACCACCAGGTGCCTAATGATATGGTTGGACCAACTTGAATCCCATCTGAGAAATAACACCCCCAGGAAGGAGATTTTATCAAATATGTCACTCCTACAGGGGGCAGCGGCGTTCCTGGCGGATGCCTCTGCGGATTCAGTCAGATTGGCAGCGAGGTCAGCCGCCATGTCCAACGCAGCCCTTAGAGCCTTGTGGCTGGAATGTTGGCCAGGTGATATTCAGGCAAAAACGAGACTCTGTACTATTCCATGTGAAGGAGAGCATCTTTTTGGGCCTATTCTGGACGAACTTCTGGATAAAGCTAGTGACAAAAAGAAAGGTTTCCCTAGCTTGTCTATACCAGCTTATAAACGTCCTTTCCATAGGAGAAGGGTCAGGAGAAATGGGAAGACCGCAGACCAAAAGGTAGAGGGCTCCTTTTCGGCTCTTCTAACTGAGGGCCCCGGAAACCGAGTCAATGACTCGCAGCCCAGGTAGGGGGGAGGCTGTTGGGCTTCTTTCCTGCCTGGACAAAAATTTCTGCTAGTAACTGGATCCTTGATCTGGTAGGTTCGGGTCTGAGGTTCGAGTTTCGGCAGATTCCTCGTGGGAGATTCCTCTTGACCCCCAAACCGTTCCTCAGTATTTGAGCAGACGGCCCTACAAGTAGAAGTCCTGGACTTGGTCCATAAAGCGGTCCTAGTGGAAGTCCCGACAGCAGAAAAGGGGCTAGGATTCTACTCGCCTCTTTTTGGTTTCTAAGCCTGACAGTTCATTTAGGTGCATCATTAACCTTAAAGCCCTTAATAAGTTTTTGATAGTTCCCACCTTTAAGATGGAATCCATTAAATCTACAATAAAGTTACTTTTTTCAGGCTGTTACATGGTAGTGTTAGATCTAAAAGACACCTATTACCATGTACCTATACATATGGATTTCCAGAAATACCTTAGGGTGGCTTTGATCATAGATGGAGAAATTAAACATTTCCAGTTTAGAGCCTTACCGTTCGGTCTGGCCATAGCCCCCAGGGTATTTACTAAGGTTATAGCGGAAGTCATGGCTCATGTTAGGGAACGTAATATTTAAATTATCCCTTACCTGGATGATTTCTTGATAGTTGGAGACTCAGCCTCCCAATGTGATAATCACCTAAAATTAGTATCCTCCATCTTAGAAAGTCTGGGCTGGATCCTAAATCTAGTAAAGTCCAGGGTAGTGCCTTCAAAAATACAACAGTTCTTGGGTGTTAGGGTATGTGCACACGATGCAGAAATGAAGCAGAAAATTTCTGCATCATTTCTGCATCTCCCTGGCAGAAAAAACGCATGCAGATTGTGCATGCGTTTTTCCTGCAGAATACATGCGGATCCACATGCAGATTCACATGCGTTTCCGCATGCAGATTGACAAGCGCTTTCCAGGCGATGTTAGCATCACCTGGAAAGTGCTTGATAACTAGGTCACACTATATAAATCCATGCAAACAGCATGGATTTATACAGTGTGAACCGAGAGAGTGTATATACTTACCTCCGATGGCCCCCGGTGTCCCGCTCAATCTGTTCTCCCTCGCCGGCAACTTTGAATTGAAAGACCTGCCGACGTCAGCGTCACGTGACCCGTCACATGACTCTGACGTCACCGCAGGTCCTACAACTCACTGCAAGTGCCGGGAACCAAGCGGGAGCGCTGTGCGGGCCGACAGATGGTAAGAATACATTTATTTTTTATTTTATTCTTCTTTTACAGCTTTTTTAATGGTACCTGGGTGTGGATGAGACTCTCCTCTCCTCCACACCCGGGTACCATCCGCACATTAGAACGCACCAATTACGCAAGTACAAATGCTGTCTTGCGGAATTGGCGCATTCTAATGCAAGTCAATGGCGGCGAAATCGCCGCGTTTCCGCAAAATTAATTGACATGCTGCGGATTTTTGACCGCAGCGTTAACGCTGCGGAAAAATCCGCATCATGGGCACAGCACATGCGGATTTCCATTGGGGAACATTGCTTCCCTTCTACCATGCGTTTTTCATGCGTTTCCGCGGCGTTTACGCAACTGCAAAAACGCCGCGGAAACGCATGAAATACGCATCGTGTGAACACAGC
The DNA here is from genome assembly GCF_046119375.1 of Phyllobates terribilis. Taxonomy (NCBI): domain Eukaryota; kingdom Metazoa; phylum Chordata; class Amphibia; order Anura; family Dendrobatidae; genus Phyllobates; species Phyllobates terribilis. The sequence continues at coordinate 429,231,287 of NW_027362765.1, forward strand.
CTTATGCTGGATTCAGACCTTCAAATATGTTTCCTCCCGGAAGCCAAAAAACAAAAGGTTAAAATTCTAGTAGAGAAAGCATTATCAAACCCGGTCATGTCCCTTAGAGCTGCGATGTCCTTGTTTTGTACCCTGTCATCTTGCCTTCCCAGGGTTCTGTGGGTACAATACCACGAATGTCCTTGTCACCCCGATCTGTTGAGTCCTTGCTGTGATGGGTGAACGAGGCGAACCTGTCACGAGGAGTTCCCTGGGTGTTTAGAGTCACTAAGATAATTACAACCGATGAAAGCTTCCGTGGGTGGGGGGCCCATTTGGGGGATATGGTTGCCCAGGGGTCCTGGTCAGACACCGAAAAGGGTCTTTCCTCCAACACTAAAGAACTGCTAGCAGTGGATAAAGCGATTTAATCATTTCTTGCCTTTCCTTCGTGATAAAAACGTTAAGATCCTTTCAGATAATAGGATAGCTGTAGCTTACGTGAACCATCAGGGGGGTACACGTTCTGGATCACTGATGAGAGTGATGGATCATCTTTTTCAGATTTCGGAATGCCATCTCCTTTCCTTAACGGCCCTCCACATCAACGGAAAAGAAAACATAAAGGCTGACTACTTAAGCTGTTTTTCTCTGAGGCAGGGCGAATGGGAACTAAAGCATGACATTTTTTCCCAAATAGTCTGAAAATGGGGGCTTCCGGTGATAGATCTCTTTGCCACAAGGCTAAATCGAAAGACAGAGCTCTTTTGCTCCCTAAATCCCAGAGAAAACCCCCTGGCAGTGGACGCTCTCCAAGTAACTTGGGATTTCAGTCTGGCCTATGCCTCCCCCCCCCCCCCCCCCCATTGAATCTTCTTCCCATGGTCCTAAGAAAGATCAGAGAGGACAAGGTGAGGGTCCTTCTGGTTGCCCCCTTTTGGCCTAGGAGGCCCTGGTTCTCATGCCTGAGGAACATGTCCATCTCCGATCCTTGGGTCCTGCCCGAAATTCCGGATCTCCTCGGCCAGGGTCCGATACTCCATCATCAAGCTCCTGGCCTCCACTTGACGGTGTGGAACTTGAGAGGTCTCTGTTAGAACGCAAAGGATTCTCCTGAGACCTAGTGGCTACGCTAATGCGTAGTAGAAAACCTGTCACTACCAGGATTTACGCTAGAACTTTGAAGAAATTTTTATCTTTCTCTGGTTCTACAGTTGGTGAGGGGGCGCCAATTGGTAAAATTTTAGAGTTTTTACAAAAGGGCCTCGAGTTGGGGTTGGCAACAAGTACCCTTAAAGTCCAAGTCTCTGCTTTAGGGTGCCCTATATAACTTGTGACTTGGCAGAAAAATTACTGCATTTCTCGCTTTATAAAAGCTGTGTTTAGATCCAGGCCTGTTATCAAAAGCAATTTAGTACCCTGGGATCTAAATTTTGTTCTAAAAGCATTAACTGGTTCACCCTTTGAACCAATAGATTCAGCATCCCTTAATTGCATCTCCCTTAAAACAGCGCTTCTAATAGCTCTAACATCAGCTAGAAGGGTTAGCGATATCCAGGCTCTGTCTTCAGCTTCACCTTTCACTCAGATCCTGGATGATAGAATAATTCTTAGAACTGACCCAGCATATCTCCCTAATATAGCTTCCTGTTTCCATAGACTCCAAGAAATAATCCTACCCTTGTTCTGTCCTAATCCAAGTAACCAAAAAGAGGCCGAATTCCATACCTTAGATGTAAGAAGATGTGTGATTAGGTACCTTTCGGTCACCCAGGCTTTCAGGAAAGATAGTTCCTTGTTTATCTCCTACCAAGGGGTTAGAAAGGGGCTTAAGGTTGCTAAGTCCACCATAGCTAGGTGGATCAGGGAAGCGATTACTCTAGCCTATGTCTCCAGCGGTGAGGAAGCGCCACAGGGGTTGAAGGCTCACTCTACCCGAGCAGTGGCGACCTCGTGGGTGGAGAAGACGGGTGTCTCGATGGAAGACTTATGTAAGGCTGCTACCTGGTCTTCTCCATCTACCTTCTATAGGCACTATAGACTGGATTTGGGTGTTTCATCTGACCTCACATTTGGGAGAAGGGTACTCCAGGCTGTGGTCCCTCCCTAGACTTCTTCATATCTGCAATTCTCTCGTGGTGCTGTCATGGTCGACCGATAGTCATAAGTTACTTACTGGTAACAGGATTTTTCGGAGACCATGACAGCACCCTTATATTCCCTCCCTTCACTTTATGGGAGCACTCCTCATTTATTAATTTAAATTTTCTCACTTAGTAGTGTTGTATAAAAAATATATTATTTTTATGATTGTTTGCTATGTATACTAACCTGGTGGTCCTCTCAATGCTCTGTAATCCAAACTGAGGCGAGAGAGAGGGCCGTCCCTTTTAAGCCTGTAGGTTTCCTGTCCTTGGTGGGCGGATCCGCTCTCTCGTGGTGCTGTCATGGTCTCCGAAAAATCCCGTTACCGGTAAGTAACTTATGACTTTTTGTGAAAAAAAAAATAAATGTTCATTTTTTTTTTTCTTCCACATTCCAAAACTTCTTAAATGTGCTTTTGAGCACCTTGATGGGTGCCTTTTTTAGAATGGTGTCACTTTTGGGTATTTTCTGTCATAAAGGCCCCTCAAAGTCACTTCAAATGTGATGTGGTCCCTGATTTAAAAAAAAAAAAATGGTTTTGTCATTCTTGTTGGAAAAATGAGAAATCGCTGGTCAACTTTTAACCCTTATAACTTCCAACCCAAAAAAAATTGGGTTCCAAAATGATGCTCATATAAAGTAGACATGTGGGAAATGTTATTTATTAACTATTTTGTGTGACATATCCCTCTGATTTAAGGGCATGATTATTCAAATTTTGAAAATTGCTAAATTTTCTCCAAATTTCCGATTATTTATTTATTTTTTTCACAAATAAACGCAAGTGATATCGAAGAAATTTTACCACAATCATGAAGTACAATATGTCACGAAAAAACAGTCTCAGAATCAGGGGGATCCATTGAAGCGTTCCAGAGTAATTACCTCATAAAGTGACAGTGGTCAGAATTGTAAAAATTGGCCCAGTCATTAACGTGCAAACCACCCTCGGGGATACAGGGGTTAATGTCTATAATTTCTGATGAGAAATGCTCAGTCCAGAACCCTGTGGCTGCAATCCTGCCTGCATGGACATAAATTCACATCCTTGCATAGTCCAAATGTGGAACAAACTTTGGTCAGAGGGTTCCTTCATTTACTTATGTTTACTTTTTTGCAGAGGTCCTCATGTGATGTAGAGACCACCAATAAAGTCACAAATTGTACATCAATACGATTTACCGGGCTTGAAACGGTGTTTTGCTTGGTAGTATAACAGCAGCCTCGGGCTATCGGCCTGTAACTTCCAGCAATCTTCTCCGCATTAAAGCTACAGTGACGGGTCTTGTTCTTTGTGAGAAGAGCCTCGTATCTATAACTATATAACTACATAGTAAATCTCGGTCTCATCAGTCATCTTTTATTGGTAGGTAATATTAGTTAATGCCTCCTTGTGTTCTCAGATTCAGCGGTGCACTTCTGATTTAGAAAACGGGAAGATCGACCAACAAAATGTACAACAGCAGCTGAATAAAGTACTAAAAGAGCTGAGGAAAACCCGGGAGCAGATCACCAAGCTGGAGCCGGCGGTGAGTCCAATATTTATAGGCTAGGAGTATGTAGATATTGTTCGGGCTGGATTCACATACAAAGTTTTGCAGCAATTTTCATAACGTTTAACAAGCACTGAGGCGTATATTTAATTTAAAGTAATAGTAATGTATTAAAAAGTTGACAAACTTGACTTTTCAGAATAAGTTGTGTGTGTACATGAGGAATAATACTGTTACTGGTCATTATAAGATTTGTATACTACATTATTCACCAGCTTTCCTCTCAATTTTCAGTTGTCTCTGAGCTAGTGGATAGAGACTGTGTCCCATACACAGCACACAGACATGAGTCATTTCTACTTTCCTGTGTATGTCTATGCAGGACACAGGCAGCAACAGGGAAGATTTTATACAGAAGTACTGCGCAGTGTAGCTGCTAATCCAGCTCTGGGTTGAAGTAAACACTGGAAGATAACGGCAAGATCCGTGTGTCTGTGCTTATTTTTTCAGTCTGCTCTTCACTCCTCTTCTGTAATCTGAGCTGTTTTTTTCAGAGTGAATGAGAAGTTCAAAATGTAAGGAGAAATGGCTCCTAAAGGGCCAAAAGAAGCATATTTTTCTGATATTACAAAGTTTTTTTTATATTTTCTTGTACAATTGATTCATGCAAAGTTTATTGAAATGACATCGACACTTTAACAAAGACCATAAGAAGAAACCTGTTTTAAATCTGTTATAAAATGCATAATTAAAAACACTGAAAAATTTTTAGTTTTTGTGATGGAGACCTTTGGGAGACTTGTCCTTCAGGATGGTAGAAATCCCTGGTGCCATGTTAAGATATTTTTTTTGTATTGTTTGTATTTGATTTCTCTGAAATTCTCTTTGCCAGGTCTTTAAAGGCAATGTCTCATCAGAAATTGATCTATCATTGGGATTTTTATGTTGAATGTGCTTAGTAAAAATTTAAACTTTTTTTTTTTTTTTTTTCCCCATATCATGATCTGAATTTGAAAAAAAAAAAAATGAAATGGAAATCTTGCAGTTTTCACACCGATCACCGAAGCAATTTTAGACTCGTACTTTCTGATCTTTCTGGAAACTTACATGAACATTAGCAGCAACAGACTCAGACCCTATCCTTTCTATTGAAGCATCTAATGAGCGTGTGCAAAGGTCATTGTGATGGGAAGGGGGTGAGCTGTGACACTGCCTATTGTGTTACCAGCTGTGTATAGAGGTTACCTGTCATTGTAATCCTGTCTCTAATGATAATGAGACTTATGAAAGGGCTTTTGTAAATAACTATTAGTAATAGTCTGCCATAGCCCCAGTGTGAAAACTGCAAGATTTCTAATATTTTTTCATTTTGTTTAATGCAGATCGTGATATGTAAAATAAACAAAAAATGTACCCAAATATTTTTAAAAAATGCATTTAGCTCGAAAACCTGATCTGAACAACAGATAATTTTCTGATGATACATTAAAAAGTCCAAGTACGAGAGAGGGCGTTCTCAATGAATGTATTTTAGGTATCATTGCTCATGGATGTCTACTTTCTCGCTGCCAATATTAGTTGGGGTCCGGTAAGTTGTGGACACAGGCGAAGATGACAATTAAAGCCACATCAATGTCCCTATGACAGTTCTGTCTGGCTCTGATCTGACTGCCAGAAGACTTGTCACAGATACCAAAAACATGAGATTGGCACTTACAGATTGATTTTCTTGGCAAACTTCACATTTAGAGAATACTGCAGAACATATGTATATAACCCCTTTATAGGTTCTCTGTTAATATTTCTTTCTACAGAACAAGTTTTTGGAGATTTATAGCTTCAAAATGTCTTTCTACCAGTCTAAACAGGAGCAATAAACCAGTATGTTTTCTATGCATTGCCATAATGTCTCATCTCTTACCGACAGAAAAGGGACATCTACTTTGTGGACTCATCTTGCAACTTTCCTTCTGACTTCAATGACAAGCTGACCCTGCGAGAGGAGCAGCCGTCACCCAAGCATAAAAGTCTCTTGGACGAGAGCTTCCTAGAGTGCCCCCGATGTCGCGTGGTGTACCCCACCAGCCAGCACCGGGAGCTCCTGGCTCACATCGATTTCTGCACCAGCTGAAGAAGTCCTCCTGTTACAACCGACCTGACTAATTTGTGGCGGAGGGCTCGTCCCTTATACACTCCTTTTTATAACCTTGTGTGGTGTATTTTTATTTCATGTACATGTTACACCTGCAGTCGCTACGGTCTTACAATAGGTCATCGCCGTTCATACATTGATAACCACATATTGTACGGTTGAGATTATCCAGCTCTGATTGGTCGTCAAGGTCATTCGTTGTAATGTCTAAATATTGCAATGGATTGTCTTGGGTTTTTTTTTTTTACATGTACTGTCTACACTGGTTGACCTGCCTTGGCAAATCTGGAGTTAATTGAACTGACATAACTAAGACCTGGCTGCCATTTTGCACTTACACCTAATAAAGCATATCCATTTATTACAGGCTTGAAAGAACAAGTTTTTCTTCCCATGCACTGATTTCTTCGATATATTAGTCTATGATATATGTAATATGATGAACTGTCTGCTTAACTTATAACATTGCACTTTTATTTTCTTTTTATCTTTTCAGTTGTCTTATTTTTCTATTTTTGTGTTTTGCTATATTTTTTAATTTCGGTGCCAGTAATATTCATTCTGAACTGTAAAATGAAGATTGGTGTTATGAGAAATGCTATATAATAAAGGTTGTCTAATGATGTCTGTGTGGTGGTCATAAATATATCAAGTTATGGCCTTTAGACACAGCCCCATTTTTCACACCTGACATGTCACTTTAGAATTCATTAAAGGGGTGTTCTTAAATTGCTTTAATTAGAAGGACAGCATGAAAATAAGCTAGATTGTAACTGAGTTGCCTTTTCTATTTTGTCATTCTGCTGCAATGAGAGCTTCTATCTTACATAGTGTACAGCTGATTTTCATAGAGCTCAGCTACTAGAGCCTGCCCAGTCCCTGGCCGAGAAGGCTCAGAAAGTACATTCCAAGAGAGGAGTTAACTATCCAGCCCATTAATTTTTTTTTTTTTTTTAAATCAGATAAATTTTTATTCATTTACAAAAAACAATAATGAAATACAACTTCAGTATAACAATTTTCCATTTTCTTATTAGCAAAAAGAACCCCACCCTCAACCCACCTCCCCTTTAACAGACGGCAATAATCCCTAGTCGTTATATAAGATATGATCCAATATCCCACAAAACATCCTATAACCATTTCAATACATTTCGTAGTGTATTCACCGGAGTCTACCCTCCAATAGCATTAATCACATCTTCCATGGTGCCCATAGGTTGTCACAGAGTTTGGCTTTTTTCCTTTTAAAATAAATTTTCTCCTCCATCCGTACCAAATAATCCACCTGTCTTATATACTCTTGCTTAGAGGGAGGTTCAATTCGCACCCAATACCTTGCTATTACCTTTCTAGCTGCATATAATAGTCTGGCAATTGCCAATTTTGCGATATCATTCCCCACAAGCAAACTATTGGATTTCTAGGAATTATACAGTGATAACGTACTTCAATTAGGGCAACTACTTCAGACCAATAGCTTGCAAGTTTTGGGCAACTCCACATAACATGTAGTACATCGACCGCTTCTGACCCACATCTCGGGCAATCCGAGGTCTCCCGTACTCCTATCCTGAACAAAAAATCAGGCGACCTATATGCTCTGTGAATAAGAAGTAGTTGGGACATTCTGGCGGGTTCACTTAGAGACAACTTGAGGATATATTGTAATATGGATTCCCATTTGTCATCCTCAATGGTACCAACATCTGCTTCCCACTTTCCCTTAGCCAAAACAGGATAATTCAGTAGAAAGGTGTGAAGCAGATCCGCATACACCGTAGATATGACGCCTGTTGTACATCCCCCCCATACAAATACAATCAATAACGATATCCCTTTGAACAGATAGGTTCCTAATTTTCCCTTGTTTAATAAACGCATGTTTAACCTGTGTATACTGATAGCTGTGTCGGTCCGATAAGTGAAATTCCTCTTTCAGCATCTCTAGGGTTTTGATACTTTGATTATCTATCAATTGGTAGATATATTGTATACCCTTTACCACCCAGCCTCTCAGCTCTTATTTTGTAAAATTCACATAGGTTTTCATTATCCCAAATAGGAGTACACATTGTCAGCCCCACTATGCCTCTGATCTTCTTCACCCTTGTCCACAATTTATGAACTAGGCCACAGGTCGGGTATGACTTGCCCATCCTCCCAAAAAGTCCCGTTTCTAGACCCATTACCAATGGACTTTTTTTAAGATGAAGTTCCAGAACCGCCTGAATAGTCCCCTTCACTGCCCTCTGCGCCCACCCTCTAATATGCTGGGACTGTGCTGCCAAAAAATATACCCATGGGTTTGGTAGAGCGAGACCCCCCTCCTCCTTCGGCCTCTGGAGAGTCTCCAGCTTAATCCTAGGCTGCCCTCCACCCCAGACCAGATCTCTAAATATTGCATTAATGCGCTGAAACACCGGCTGAGGAATCCACACAGGGGAGTTATGTAAAACGTACAACAATTTGGGCATCGGCACCATTTTAAGAAGATTAGTGCGTCCCACCACTGAGAGGCGCATTTTGCTCCATGTAGATGCTTTATCCTTTAATTTCCCCAGTATCGGGTATACATTCAACTGAAGTTACTCCTTTACTGGTAATGTTATTGTAATTCCAAGATACTTAAATTCTCGTACCAACTTGAGTTGTGTACGCTCCACCTGTTCAACATCTAAACTATTCAGGGAGTCTATTTCCATAATATGAGATTTATCCCAATTAATTTGTAACCCAAATAATAGACCAAATCTATTGATAATAGCTATTGATCCATGTAATGAAATCTGAGGGTCTTGTAAGAATAATAAAATATCATCTGCGTACAGCGCTATCTTCTCCTCCGCTACACCATACCGGAATCTCCTCACCACGTCTAACTGTCTCAGTACAGCAGCCAACGGCTCTATAGCCAGAGCAAATAACAACGGAGAGAGGGGACAGCCCTGTCTAGTTCCTCTAGTCAAATCAAATTTATCTGACCGCTCCCCATTTACTCTCAATCTAGCCACCGGAAGTGTATATAATAATTTTATCCATGCCAAAAAAAAGTACCAATTCCCATCAACTGGAGAACACGCCACTCCACACTATCAAAGGCTTTCCTTGTGTCTAATGAGACCACGACTCTATGCCCAGCATTATCAGCGGCCAATTGCATATTAAGGAATAGCCGCCTCAAGTTAATGGCCGTCGATCTATCCGGCATAAATCCTGACTGATCCGTGTGAACAACACCAGAGACCACCCGGCTCAATCGGTTAGACGTTACTTTAGCTAAAATTTTAATATCAGCTGGTAATAAGGATATGGGTCTATAAGAATCTGGCTGTGTCCGGTCCTTATCTGCCTTGGGCAGAACCACCACCGTAGCCTCCCGCATTGACTCCGGTAATTCTCCCACCTCCAGAGCCGCCAAAAACTCATCTTTTAATTTTGGTAATAGTACATCTCTACGATGTTCATAGAATTCTGTCGGTAAACCATCTGCACCTGGGGCTTTATTATTTGCCATTGAAGCCAAAGCTTCCTCCATTTCCTCTACCGTCAGGGGGCCCTCCAAGCTATCCCTAGCCTCCTCACTAAGCCTAGATAACTGAATGCCCCTCAACATAACAGACAACAAGTGACCAACTTTTTCACCCTCTTCATAAAAGGCAATTTTTTTGAAATTCCCTCTTCTTTTCCCCATTGGCCAGAAATATTTTATCCACCTTTTTTTGAGCTTCCTTCATGTTCTGTTGCGCCTCTACAGTGGGATTAAGCACCAACTCCTCCTCTGCCCCCTTCAGCGCAGCCAATGCCTCTCTTTCCTCCAATCTGTTCTGACTTTTACATCTGGAGATATCTCAGATCAGCAAACCCCTAGCATAAGCCTTCATTGTGTCCCATACAGTTCCTATGGCTGTACTTCCCATATTTTCCTGGAAGAATTCCTCCACCTCTCCTGCTATTTTCCGAATATCTACCGTTTCCAGCCATACAGGGTGAACCTTCCACTCTTTCCGTCCACCATTCCCACACATACCGGACCTCAGTTCCACCAGCAAAGGACTATGATCAGAGAGTATCCTAGGCAAATAATCAATATGAGCGATGTTTTGGTTAACCAACTCATTTCCCAAGGCTAAGTCTATTCTAGACATAGAGCCGTGTGTCGATGAGTAACATGAATATGTCTTCACTTCCTTATGTCTCACTCTCCACAAATCTATCAGGCCCACCTCTGACACATATTTAGCAAAGGGTGTCTCCTCCTCTCCGTCATTTCTTCCCGGTTGCCTACTAGTTTTGTCCCAAATTTTATTCATTATATTGTTAACATCTCTAATCAGTAACACAGGGGTCCCTGTCCAATGCCTCGTAAATTCTATAATCTCTTGCAGTTTTGTCCCAGTAAATGGCGGTGGGAAATACACTGCCACCACACTATATAATTTGCCATAAAGTCTGCTGACTAGAAAAACGTACTGTCCATCTTTATCTATTTTAACCTCAACCTCCTCAAATGGAGTCCCCACATGCACCAAAATGTAAACCCCTCTCGCATATGCAGAATAAGTAGAGTGGTATGCTTTTTGAACCCATTTCCTCGCCAGGAGCCCAATTTTGTCCCTCGTCAGCTGTGTCACTATGAGGCAGATAATGGAAGGCCTCTGGGCCATAATATTTTGGAGAACAATAGCCCATCTCTTACGGTCTGCCAAACCACTTATGTTCCAGCTTAACACCTTAACCATACCCGCCATTGTTTATCAGATTCAACTTCTGTGTATATGACCACATCATAATATGTCCCCCATGCCGTCCGTCCCCACCCCACCCCCACATCCAACACCCCCTCTCCCCATACCCCAAACCAAAACTCCTCTGACCGCCCCTATCTCCTCCAATCTACCTCCAAATTTGTCGTTCCATTCTCTCCCCATCCGAGAGTGGGTGAATGAAATCGGCCTATTCCACCAACTATCTTCCCAAAGGTCTCTCCCGCCTTATGAAAAACATAGTATATAAAACGTATATAAACTGTATGCACCACCAGTACGCCGCTCCAGTCCATGAGCAGACTTATATCCTGTAACAAGTAGTTAAATGCAACCGAAAAAGGATAGCAAAGGATAATTATAAATCACATTCACAAAAACACAATCTGCCTCTCTTCAGCTGTCCTTGTGCTCTCGCACTCGTCTAGAATTCTTTTCAATCCAGTCCAATGCTTCTTCTGGAGATTGCAGAAAGTGTACTCTACCCAGTGCAACCAGTCTCAGCTTAGCCTGATACATCACAGAATACGCAAGTCCCATGTCTCTCAGTTTTTTCTTTACATCTCTATAATTCATGCGCATTCCTTGCACCGTGGGTGAATAATCTGAGTAGAACGAGATGTCTTGTCCATCAATTGTTAAATCCTTGATCTTTCTTGCCGTACGTAAGATAGTGTCTCTGTCCCTGTAATTTAAGAGCCTCGCCAGCATGGCCCGGGGAGCTGCTCCTGGAGGCTGGGGTCTCAGTGGGACTCTGTGAGCTCGCTCTACAACAAAGACCTTTTATAGTTTATCAACTCCAAATTTTTCCATCAGCCAGTTCTCAATAAACTCAGTAGGGTTTGATCCCTCTGCTTTTTCCAGGACCCCCACTATCCTGACATTATTGCGTCGTGACCTGTTTTCCAAGTCATCATTTTTAGCAATGACATCTGTTAATTGCTTGTCCAGCTTTTTCTGAACAGTTTGTAAAGATATTATAGTGTCCTCAGCAGTGCTCACTCTTTCCTCTACCTCTCCTGTGCGGATGTCAGCTTTCTGCATGGCAGCTTTAATGTTAGTAATTTCTGTTTGTACACCCATAACTTGCTTTGACAACTTTGTAAGCGCCTGTTTGCAATATGACACCACAGTGAACACATCCTTCAGAGTGGGTTCCTCCACAATAGGGTCAGCAGTAGACTCCATATTTTTGTCCTGGACCACATCTCCAGAGCAATCAGCCTCACATTCTCCTTTACCCACAGTATTCTCCTGATCTTCCATAACATCTTCTGCCCCAGCCCCCCTTTCTGTGCTCACCCACTTCCACCCTTGCAAACCTCTCAAGGCGCGCAGCAGCCGACATCCTCCTGGAGCACGCAGCATTTTCTCTGGCCGCCTCCTCCTGAGTCTCAGCGCCATCTTGGCCCCATCCCCCTCTACCAGGGCCAGGATCTCACTGCCTGGTGCGGGTCATTGCTTCTTTCCTGCTTGACAGAAACGCTCCCCAGGGCGGCAGGAGAGCCTCTCACAGGATCTGGCGGTGTCTGAAGGGCTCAGCGGTACACCGGGTCGGCGCACACAGCGACGGTCGGCGGGAGAGCACCAGAACACGTCCGCTTACATCCCTGGCTAGGCCACGCCCCCCCAGCCCCTTGATTTCTAAACATCTCACCCCCACCCCTCTCTCAGCTCCTGACAAGCTGCTGTTACCAGTTCTGTTTAATCGCAATCCTCTACAACCAGCCTCAGGACTTACGGTCTTGAACTGTGTGCATTTTTATATGCATTATCATCACTGTATTTGCATATAGAGATAACAAATTGGACTCCAAAACAAACTGCTGATAGCTGAATGTGTTACAGAACAACTAGTGCTGAGATTTATAGTTTTACTAATACTACAGCTCTGCTGCTCACCGGAACTATCACTCAAAGAAGAGAGCCTGCCTTGCTAAGAATTAGGAAGTAAGGAGACTGGAGTGGTGTGAGCTGCTCCAGAGACAACTTGAAAATAACCATTTAATGCTTATACTCATCCAAGTGATTCTCCGATTATGTTTTTGTCACACATTTTACTTTCTGTGGTAAATTTTGGTCAATATTAAGTTTGTGAAAAACTGAGCACCGAAATGTTGCAAACATTTGGAAAAAGTTACATCTTAAAGATGTTTATTCTGCTTTTAAGGCTGGTTTTACTTGTCTGATATTGACTGTCCAAATAATGGACATGTCTGGACTGGCCACGGCTCTCCTGAGCGGAGCTCAACAGCCTCAGAGTCTGAAACTGAGTTGACATGTTTCACCTACAGGTCATTTTGTTTCTGGTTTTCTTGGTACTTCAGTTTATAAAGTATCATCTCGGGCACAGTGCATTATCATTATTTTTACTGTGCAAAATATCAAGAGCTTGATCCAAAGAAGGAGAGAAACCTTTCAGATTGGTGTCATTTTCTGCCATTAGACTGGGAAGCTGACTGCCGCCAGACTCCCTGCTCTGATTGCACAACACCGGTCCTGGAATCACCAAACGACCATGGTATACATTGAGGAAAATAAGTACATAATACACTGCCGATTTTGCAAGTTTTCCCAGCTGCAAAGAATGGAGAGGTCTGTAATTTTTATCGTAGGTACACTTCACCTGTGAGAGAGAATCTAAAAAAAATTCAGAAAATCACATTGTATGATTTTTACATAATTAGCATTTTATTGCATGAAATAATTATTTGATACAATAGAGAAACCTAACTTAACATTTGATACAGAAACCTTTGTTTGCAATTACAGAGGTCAGACATTTCCTGTAGTTCTTGACCAAGTTTGCACACACTGCAGCAGGAATTTTGGCCCACTCCTCCATACAGATCTTCTCCAGATCTTTCAGGTTTCGGGGCTGTTGCTAGGCAACATTGAGTTTCAGCTCCCTCCAAAGATTTTCTATTGGGTTCAGGGCTAGAGACTGGCTAGGCTACTCCAGGACCTTGAAATGTTTCTTACGGAGCACTCCTTAGTTGCCCTGGCTGTGTGTTTCGGGTCACTGTCATGCTGGAAGACCCAGCTACGACCCATCTTCAATGCTCTTACTGAGGGAAGGAGGGTGTTGGCTTCAGTCTCATGATACATGACCCCATTCATCCTCCCTTCAACACAGTGCAGTCGTCTTGTCCCCCTTGCAGAAAAGCACCCCCAAAGTATGTTTCCCCCACGATGCTTCATGGTTCGGATGGTGTTCTTGGTTTTGTACTCATCCTTCTTCCTCCAAACATGGCGAATGGAGTTGATACCAAAAAGTTCTATTTTAGTCTCATCTGACCACATGACCTTCTCCCATGCCTCCTCTGGTTCATCCAGATGGTCATTGGCGAACGTCAAACAAGCCTGGCATGTGCTGGCGAGAGCAGGAGGAACTTGCGTGTCTTGCAGGATTTTAATCCATGACAACGTAGTGTGTTACTAACGGTAGTGTTTGAGACTGATCCTAGCTCTCTTCAGTTCATTGACTAGGTCCTCCCGTGTAATTCTGGGCTGATTCCTGACCCTTCTCAGAGTCATCCTTACCCCATGAGATGAGATCCTGCATGGAGCCCCAGACTGAGGAAGACTGACAGTAGTCTTGTGTTTCTTCCCTTTTCTAATAATTGTGCCAACAGTTGCTGCCTTCTCACCAAGCTGCTTGCCTATTCTTCTGTAGCCCATCCCAGCCTTGTGCAGGTCTACAATTTTGGCACTGGTGTCCTTAGACAGCTCTTTGGTCTTGGCCATGGTGGGGAGGTTGGAGTGTGATTGATTGTGTGGACAGGTGTCTTTTATACAAATAACAAGTTCAAACAGGTGCAATTAATACAGGTAATGAGTACAGAGTAGGAGGGCTTCTTAAAGAAAAACGAACATGTCTGTAAGAGCCAGAATTCTTGCTGGTTGGTAGGTTATCAAATATTTTATTGCATGAAATATGTAAAAATCATACAATGTGATTTTCTGGTTTTCATTTTTAGACTCTGTCTCTCACAGTTGAAGTGTACCTACGATAAGAATTACAGACCTCTCCATACTTTATAGGTGGGAAAACTTGAAAAACTGGCAGTGTATCAATTACTTATTTTCCCCACTGTGTGTTGTCAGTTATAGCTTCTGTGCCCCGATTCAGCACTGCTGTACGTGGCTATATGCTTGCATCGGTCTCCTCGACCATTGCTCCATTCAGAGCGGGCACTGCAGAGCTCCGTCCTGTGGATAGGTGATGCGCTTATATGGTGGACTAACCCCTTTTTAATACAGCTAAACACAGCCTCTATGAGTGATGCAATATATTTCCAATGTTACTCAATTTAGATTCATTCTTTGCAAACTGTAAAGCCGTGTATCGGGAAGTAGAAAAAGTAAAGACCATTGGTATGTTTGATATCTGATTCTTTTATCCTGATCAATTGAGATGCGTTTCAGGGTATAAACCTCTTCTTCAAACAAATAGATGAACTTACAAAACTAGAACCAATACATTCTCATGTGAAACATTGTCCCGGGAGCGGACTGTGATGTATAGACGGGCCGTGGGTCAGGAGGCCTGAATTAGAATCAGACATTATTGCTTATACTCGTATTCTGTTTCACAGATGACTGAATCTATGTTATTCATATCAATTGATTGTGTTTTAGGATTGAAACCCCTTTTTCAAATAGATCTAGTCATTCCATTTGTCTAAGAAATGGATTCATAAAAAAAAAAAAAAAAAAAACATTGAAAAACTGGAGCAAGTTCAGAGAAGAGCTACCAGGATGGTGAGCAGACTGCAAACTATGTCCTATGTTTCACTGTTAAAGGATCTGGGAATGTTTAGCTTGCAAAAAAGAATGCTGAGAGGAGACTTGATAGCTGTCTCCAAATATCTGAAGGGATGTTACAGTATAAGAGGGATAATCCTTATTCTCATTTGCACATGGAAACACGAGAAGCAATGGAATGAAACAAAGGGAGAAGATACAGATTAGATATTAGAAAAAAATTCTTGACAGTGAGGGTGATCAATGAGTGGAACAGGCGGCCACGAGAGGTGGTGAGTTCTCCTTCAGTGGAAGTCTTCAAACAGAGGCTGGACAGACATCTGTCTGAGATGGATTAGTGAATCCTGCATTGAGCAGGGGTTGGACACGAGGACCCTGGAGGTCCCTTCCAACTCTAACATTCTATGATAGGCCAAAATGCAATCAATTTATCTGAATAAAAGAAATCAAACAATACCAATCATCTTTGCTTTTTCTTCATTCCGCTGCTTGCCACTGCATGAATGTTTACATTTCTTATATCCTGCACTACTTGCATACCAGTGGGATACAGCGAGTAGATGAATGACAGAAGTCCTGCCCTGCAAACGGCATCTTTGTAAAATCAAATGTTTCCAAATGCTGTGCCTTTATCCACCCAGCCCTGATGAGCACAGCAGCAATTGTCCACCTTTATCAACCACCTCATTGTTCTGAACATACGGTATGTACTTTTACTATGGTGCTTTTTTTATCTCTAGTATACTTTGCTTTAAAGCAATAAAATCATGTTGATTGGTAGAGCTATTGTGACATTAAGAAGTAGTGCTGTTGCTTCAGAAGCGTCCAGCAACTAGAAGGGTTAACACAGTCACAGGAGACAGGGAGTGTTTTAGCAGAGCCCCAGGGGGATTGTGGGGAACATGTTATTGTAGTCTGGCTGAAGTAGAAGAGAAAGGTGATGTGTTATCTGGATCTGACAGAAGGCAACTGAATATGATTCAGATCAGGAGAGAAACTAAACACAGGTCAGATAAACTCCCTGAACTAACAGTGCAGAGTATTATCAGGCAGGAAGATAAGGACTGGAAGGAATTGTGTCACAGGGATCATCTCCATCATCAAACCCTCCCCCTTCCCCCCTCCATCTCCATGCAGGATAAAGAATGCTGTGTACTATTGTGTCCTTGTGAAGGAAAAGCCTGTGGTTGTGTATGTATAGAAGTGTGCTACTGAAGAGACTGTAATACTGTGCCTTGTGAAGAAACTATTGTATTGTTACTGGAGCCGGTTGCTCAAGAAACTCAGACTGTACTGCAATGAAGATTGTTGCTGTAATATCCCTGAATTGCACTGGCCTGGCTTCAGATTAAATTCCACTGTTAAACTGTTGAAAAAGACTCTCGTCAGTTGTGTCTGGTCAGCAATTGAATCTATTGTGTGCCTGAGAGAAGCTGCAGCCTATGGTCGCCCTGCGTAACGATTCCCCCAAGATTCCAACAAATTCATGAAACCCGTCTGAACCTAGCGGCGTGCGTGTAACACTATGCTTCAACTGAAAGGCGTGAACCTTACACAATTATTGAAAACTAGAACGAATGCATTCAGACGTTCGTGAAACATAGTTCGAGAACGAGCCGTGGTGTCTGGTCGAGCTTGCGGGTCTCCAGACCCGGAGTGAACAGTCTCGTACATGCCTACAGGGCTACTGAGTTTGGGTCAGGAGACATGTGGCCAGTCTGTACTTGGATCGTGTTTCACAGTCGTCTGAATTCGGTGTCATCGTTGTGCCGGTGAGGGATTCATGTTCTGTCTATTCCTTTTTTGGCTAATTTTTCATTTCTTGCATTTTTTTTTTTTTTTTTTGGACAATTGTTAAAATATTTATCTAAAAGCAAAAACCTCCAATCGGCCGTGTGCTGGTGGAGTAGACAGATGCAGATACAGTATCAGAACAGGAAGCACAGAATCTTTTTATCTTGTGAACACAAGCAATTTTTACGAGACTGTCACACTGCGTAAATTGTGCTTGTAACAGGACGTTATAAACCAGGGTTATTATTTGCTAATACGAGAACAGACATCATAGAACCACGACACCTTCATCTTTGTTTTAGATGGGTGGATATTTACAAGAATGCTGTGTAACTTCCTTGTTACAAATCACAGAGGGAAACGACTGGCTACACCTCAGGACTACAGAAAGCCACACGGAGCAGCACCTCATCACTCCTACTGCCTTCACCCTTAGCAATGCCTGCTGGACATAGAAAGGTCTTCATATCTGAGGCCTCTTGACCATCGCTGGATGTAATCGTTCTTCGTGTGCATCATTTTTTTATTGTGAGTTTTAGCCACTGATCTATAATGGGCTACATGATTGTATCATGTCAGTCTGAAGAAATTTGCAACTTCACTTTTTTTAATTTTTACTCCGAGTTTGACAAGAGCCTGCAGGTGAAGGTGTTGGAGACCATACTCCTCTCCGTGGTGTTCATGTTCTCATGCTTTGTAAATATCAGTGCCATTGTCTTGCTTGTCAGAAAGAAGAAACTGGTAACTGCCAATTGTTTTGTTCTGAGCCTCTTCTGTTCGGACTTGCTGTTCATCAGCATGATACCGCTCATCTTGGTCATTCGATGGACGGAGGTGTGGATCTTGGGTGATTTCTTCTGCCACCTGCTTTTTTATGTCATCAGCCTCAGTGGTTGTGTTATCCTGCTCTCCCTGTCTGCAGTGAGTCTGGAGAGGATGATCTGTATCATGAAGCTATCCCAGGCCACCACCTGTAATGTTAAGGTGGTGGCAGTAGGAACTCTGACCATTTGGGTCTTCTCAGCCATGACTGCCTTACCCATGTGTCTGTTCTTCAATATAATAACACAGAAGGTGAATAATAGGGTAAGTCACTTTAAGATTGCTTATTCCATTTTTAAAATACAAAATCTTAAAATATTTTACTTTATTCAACCCAACCCATTTTTTTTTAGCAATCTGTACAACAGCTTTTGCCCGATCAAGATAAATGAAAGTCCCAGAAACCCCTAATCGTACACTCACACTCAGAAAACCCCTAATCGCAAAAGAGTTGCTCCACTCTCAAAATATGGTATATCACATGGATTTGGAGAATGAAGGGGACGCAGTGCTGGTTTTCCTACACAGTGGCCACCGGACTATGCATGGAAAAGCAGCCAGCCCCATTTAATTGAATAGAGCTTTGCTTCAGTTTTCCCGGACAGTGGGACCCTGGAAAAAAGACATACAAAGGCTGCAGCTCCTTTATTTTCAGGATTAGTGGGACCCCCACTGATCATAAAGTAATTCATAACCTTGCGATATGCCATCACAATGTGATAGTAATACCCCTTTAGGTCACACTCATCGTAATCTGCCTTCAAGAATGTATGGATTTGGCATGGCAAGCAAACCTGTTTAATATAAATATTTAGAGTTTTCTTTTATTATCAGGTTGTTTAATTTGTTTTTTATTTATTTGTTTCCAAAAAGTTGGGCGTCCATCGATTTGGCTGCCGTTATATCTCTTTCAGGCATGCCTCAGCCAAATCCATCCTCAGCCAAATCCAGCCTAATCCTAGCCACACTTTTATTACGTTGGGATAGGCTATGTTGACATAGAGTTTTTTAATGCGTTCAAAAACAATGAGATTTTCCAGAAGAAACCACTTCAGGAGTTTTTGTGGGAGTTTTTAATTTTCTGAAGAAGTTTTGTGGGGGTTTTTTTTCAGCCTTTTCACTGAAGGGTTCCTAGTTTGGAGCGGATTCCACCAGGATCTGCTTCAAAGAAGTGACATGCATTTTTTTTTTCAAAAGCTCTCCAGGAAAAAAAATGCTAAAAAAAACCCCTCATATTAACAGTAAAGTGGATTTCCCATAGAAATGAATAGGAAGAGTTTTTTCAAGCATTTTTTAAAGAGAATTTTTAAGAGATTTTAATGCAAATCTGTTAAAAAAATGACAAAACTCTGTGTGCATATATCACTAGATTCAGTGCCATGAGCTTTTCATATTCCTGTGTTACGCTGTCCCTAAGTGGTTGTAATCTGTATATGACTGTAAAATTGTTTCCTGCCATACATTATTGTTTTTATTATCAGTATAGTTGAATATGACAATGTTTTTTATGTTGTAGGACCTGTTGACAGACAGGAGAAATGTATAGGGACCTTTTATTTTGATGTTACTATTTATTATTTCGGTGACCACCAGAATGTAGGATATGGCTTTGATTGGGGTTCTAATTGTTGTCTTTTCACTACATGTATTTCACATTGACAAAATCTGTTTTTGACTTCCATTACTTTGGTAATGTATGGTGACTGGACCTATAACGAGTTTGTCTCTGTAATCTAGGATGTGGCAGGTTGATCTTCTGAAGAATAAATGTAAAGTCCTTTTCCACCAGAATCGTAATCACTTGCAAATCAAAACTCAATTTTGTTCATTTACATACCAAACTCTCTTTGTTCCTGGACTATCACAATCTATTCATCATCAGTAGTTTTTGGCATGACTTTAATAACGGAGTTAATGAGATAACTTCAACATTAGTAGCCATGCTGATCTGAGATCATACTGTACCTGTTGGTGACTTTATGTTCGACTGTTGGACCACTTGACTTGATCCATTATCCTTCTGCTAAAAATACTGTCAAGTGTTGGGTTCTCTTTGCAAAAGGGGACTCTGCTCTTGTTGCTTTTAGGGATCTCTTTTAAGTTCTCAACGCATAATTTTCCCATCTATTTACAATGACTGTAGCTTCCCACAATTGTTTTATCTGAGATGGATCTGTACCCACAGGACTTACGTAGAGTTTTAGACACCATTCCTAAACTAGCCCAAGTAGGCATAGGTTGTACTTAGTTGATTCTGCTCCATCACTCCAATCTCATGGACCTAGGATAGACTTTGCATTAGCAATCACCAGAAAATTAGGCCAACTGAGTGTATGCAAAGATCATTATGCAGGGTGGGTTAGACATCATCCTGAAATGAGAGGCTCACAAATGGTGCATTTTATGAAGAAGGATAACAAATAAAATGATTGTGGATGGAATTCTTTGGATTTTATACTGCTCCTGATGTGATCAGATAGAGAAATTGCTCAAGTTAGTGTCTATTATATGGTGCATCTATTTTTTGGTTATAATTTTTGTTTTTCTTATGTATCCATACTTTGGAAGGCGACTTTTTGTCGTCTTCTAATGTATAGAAGTTGTTTCCGCTTTGTGTGATACAAAGTATATACAGCATTTTTTTTTAGTTATTTTTTTTACTTAAGTACTATATGCAATGTATACTTTAGCTGTGTCCACAATATGCATTATGTGGTTCTCCTAAATTTTCTCAGCACTACACCTGTATTTACTTAGATTTCCGCTGACAATCTATTAGCACATTTGTTATGTAGAGCGTGTCTTCTAAGTTTGCATTTTGGTAAGATGTCTACTCGCTTGTCCAGCCCAATATGTAAAGAGCTCTTACCTATATACAAATCTGGTTCCACCATAAGGCAAAAAAAAAATTATATTTGCATAAAAATAAATGTCCCTGACTTGGACCACATAGCAGTAATGAAGGTTTAGAAAAAAAATAGATGCATTTTTACGTTCCATATGTGAACTTAGATTTAGAAGGAGTTGTGAAGTCGGCAAGGAATGTTTTCCCCTATGATGGAGCAGTCAGGATCAGGGCTGTGGAGTGGGTAAACCAAACCACCGACTCAGACTCCTCAATTTCCCTGACTTCCAACTCCAGCTTCGACTCCACGACTCCGACTCCACAGCACTACCTCACTACTCAGCATGTACATAAAGTGCAGCACAGATTCATCTCAACTAAAAGCCGAGATCCTTAGATCAGGAACAGAACAGACATTTATAGGACATTTCATAACTTTCCCAAATTCTTATGAAAACACTTACAGCACATCCTGCATTACATTACTGTACCCAATTTATTATATATTTTAGGAGTCTGAGTTGGTCAATTTTATACCGACTCCACCAAAATGGACACCGACTCCACGAATCCGACTCCGCATCCCTGGTTAGGTTTTATCTTATGGGGTTTTTGCCTTTCTCTTGATCGACATGTTAGATTAAAGGTTGAACTTTATGGACTTGTCTTCTTTTATCTTTGAAACTATGAAACTGTACGGTTGTGGATAAGTGCAAATAAATGCAACCTCCCCCTGCAAATGCGGATCCAAAAGTCAGTGCCCGGATACACTATGAATCTCTCGTGCAATGTGATGTCCTTATACACTTCTAGGGAGAGCTATTAGTCTAGCTGTGTGGACAAGGAGAAGTCAGTTGGGGCTTTCTTCTCGGACATGCAATCTCGTCCCCAACTATGCTTCCAACTGGTTTTCTCTGACGTTCACCATAATGTACGAGATTGTCTCTGATTCATGCTGCCCATGTGTTGTGCAGCAAGTTGACAAGTTCCATTTACGTTGGTGTAATGGTGTGGGGGTGTTTTTTTCGGTACACATTCTATCCCTAATACCAAGTAAACCTTATATAAGGAGAATCTAACAATGCCCTGCTAGACATGTGCACTAAAGTGCAGCCTACACATCTATAAAATACTACGTGTATTATGTCCACATGGACCAGAATGACCAAAGATCACAAAGAATGCAGGTGCACGTAGAATAATAAATTGTCAAAATAATCAAGCAAATTGATGCATAGAAAGAAATATACGTTGAAGAGTGTTTACAGAGTAATCAACCACAAACTTTCACAGTGAAATGATGCAGGAAACAGAATGTAGATCGGAATGATTTGACGAGATGTATGCATGACAGCTGACCAAGGACCAAACAAATACACTGCCAGATGAATGCATATACTCTGCATGGTTCATTGGTGATGACTAATGGTATTTTTCCATAGAAGAAAAGTATTCTTCCTGCCTAGATTATTTAACTGAGTTTACCTGGGCTATCAATGCTTTTACTCCTTTTCTATTCGTGAAAATGTTGCCCTTTTTTTTGTAAATCTGAAATCCTATTAATAACATGGGTTAAGGAAGAAGAAGGATCTGAGGTCGTCAGCATACATACCAGGAATGGAGAGAGACAGGAGAGGCCCCCTGTGCAAGAACTGTATACAGTGAGGAAAATAAGTATTTGATGCACTGCCGATTTTGCAAGTTTTCTCACCTACAAAGAACGGAGAGGTCTGTAATTTTTATCATAGGTACACATCACATGTGAGAGAAAAAAATCTTACAAAAATCTAGAAAATCACATTGTATGATTTTTACATAATTAGTTTGAATTTTATTGCATGAAATACAGTGGGGAAAAAAGTATTTAGTCAGTCACCAATTGTGCAAGTTCTCCCACTTAAAAAGATGAGAGAGGTCTGTAATTTACATCATAGATAGACCTCAACTATGAGAGACAAAATGAGAAAACAAATCCTAAAAATCACATTGTCTGATTTGGAAAGATTTTTTTTTACATTTTGGTGGAAAATAAGTATTTGGTTGATTACAAACAAGCAATATTTCTGGCTCTCACAGACCTGTAACTTCTTCTTTAAGAGGCTCCTCTGTCCTCCACTCATTACCTGTAGTACTGACACCGTTTGAACTTGTTATCAGTATAAAAGACACCTGTCCGCAACCTCAAACAGTCACACTCCAAACTCCACTATGGTGAAGACCAAAGAGCTGTCGAAGGACACCAGAAAAAAAATTGTATCCCTGCACCAGGCTGGGAAGACTAAATCTGCAATAGGCAAGCAGCTTGGTGTGAAGAAATCAACTGTGGGAGCAATAATTAGAAAATGGAAGACATACAAGACCACTGATAATCTCCCTGAATCTGGGGCTCCACACAAGATCTCACCCCGTGGGGTCAAAATGATCTCAAGAACGGTGAGCAAAAATCCCAGAACCACACGGGGGGACCTAGTGAATGACGTGCAGAGAGCTGGGACCAACGTTACACAGGCTACCATCAGTAACACACTCCGCCTCCAGGGACTCAAATCCTGCAGATGTGTCCCCCAGCTTAAGCCATTACATGTCCGAACCTGTCTGAAGTTTGCTAGAGAGAATTTGGATGATCCAGAAAAGTATTGGGAGAATGTTATATGGTCAGATGAAACCAAAGTAGAACTGTTTGGTAGAAACACAACTAGTCGTGTTTGGAGGAGAAAGAATGCTGAGTTGCATCCAAAGAACACAATATCTACTGTGAAGCATGGGGGTGGCAACATCATGCTTTGGCGCTGTTTCTTTGCCAAGGGACCAGGACGACTCATCCGTGTACATGAAAGAATGAATGGGGCCATGTATCATGAGATTTTGAGTGCAAGCCTCCTTCCATCAGCAAGGGCATTGAAAATGAAACGTGGCTGGGTCTTTCAGCATAACAATGATCCCAAGCACACCGCCAGAGCAACGAAGGAGTGGCTTCGTAAGAAGCATTTCAAGGTCCTGGAGTGGCCTAGCGAGTCTCCAGATCTAAACCCTATAGAAAACCTTTGGAGGGAGTTGAAAGTTGCCCAGCGACAGCCCCAAACATTACTGCTCTAGAGGAGATCTGCATGGAGGAATGGGCCAACATACCAGCAACAGTGTGTGCCAACCTTGTGAAGACTTACAGAAAATGTTTGACCTCTGTCATTGCCAACAAAGGATATATAACAAAGTATTGAGATGAACTTTTGTAATTGACCAAATACTTATTTTCCACCAAAATTTGAAAAAAAAATCTTTCCAAATCAGACAATGTGGTTTTCAAGATTTGGTTTCTCATTTTGTCTCTCATAGTTGAGGTCTACCTATGATGTCAATTACAGGCCTCTCTCATCTTTTTAAGTGGGAGAACTTGCACAATTGGTGGCCGACTAAATACCCCCCCCCCCCACTGTAAGTATTTGATACAATAGAAAAACAGAACTTAATATTTGACACAGAAAACTGTTTGAAATTGCAGAGGTCAAATGTTTCCTGTAGTTCTTGACCAAGTTTGCACTCACTGCAGCAAGGATTTTGACGCACTCCTCCATACAAATCTCCAAATCTTTCAGGTTTCGGGGCTGTCGCTTGGCAACATTGAGTTTCTGCTCCCTCCAAATACTTTCTATTAAGTTTAGGTCTGGAGACTGGCTAGGCCACTCCAGGACTTTTAAATGCTTTATATGGAGCCACTCCTTAGTTACCCTGGCTGTGTATTTTGGGTCATTGTCATGCTGGAAGACCCAGCCATGACCCATCTTAAATGCTCTTACTGAGGGAAGGAGTTTGTTGGCCAAAATCTTGCGATACATGACCCCATCCATCCTCCCTTCAATACAGTGCAGTCATCCTGTCCCCTTTGCAGACAAGCACCCCCAAAGTATGATGTTTTCCCCACCATGCTTCACGGTTGAGACGGTGTTCTTGGGGTTGTACTCATCCTTCTTCTTCCTCCAAACACGGCGAGTGGAGTTGATACCAAAAAGTTCTATTTTGATCTCATCTGACTATATGACCTTCTCCCATGCTTCCTCTGGGTCATCCAGATGGTCATTGGTGAACTTCAAATGGGTCTCGTCATGTGCTGGTGTGAGCAGGAGGACACTTGTGTTCCCTGCAGGATTTTAATCCATGATGGCGTAGCGTGTTACTAACGGTAATGTTTGAGACTGTGGTCCCAGCTCTCTTCAGGTCATTGACCTGGAACTCTCATGTAGTTCCGGGCTGATTCTTGCCCTCTCTCAGAATCTTGCTTACCCCGTGAGGCGAGATATTGCAAGTAGCCCCAGACCGAGGAAGATTGTGTTTCTTCTATTTTCTAATAATTGAGCCAGTAGTTGTTGCCTTCTCAACAAGCCGCTTGCCTATTGTCCTCTAGCCCATCCCAGCCTTGTGCAGGTCTACAATTTTGTCCATGGTGTCCATAGACAGCTCTTTGGTCTTGGTCATGGTGGAGAGGTTGGAGTGTGATTGATTGAGTGTGTGGACAGGTGTCTTATATAGGTGACGAGTTCAAACAGGTGCAATTAACCCCTTTCTGACGTGTGACCTAATAGTACGTCATGGTGACCTGGGCCGATTGGACCAATGACGTACTATAAGGTCATATGGCGATCGCGCCCGCACACAAGCGATGCGGGGCGATCGCCGCCGGGTGTCAGCTGATAGTCACAGCTGATACCCGGTGCTATATGCAGGGAGTGGTCCCGCACCGCTCCCGGCACATTAACCCTCTCAATGCTGCGACCGAAGCCGATCGCAGCATTGCGGGGGCAAGGGGAGGTGGTCGCAATACTCACCTCCTCTCCCGGCCTCCAGCGCTGTCTGCCGCAGCTTCCCAGATGTTGCCATGATGGCCCGATGTCGTCATGACAACATCCGGGTCACAAGACAGCAGGAAGATATTTTGGTCATGCGCAGTGCATGAACAAAGTATCTTCTGCATCTGCAGAGCTGACAGCCTGTATAGCACAGGGATGGTGCTCCATCCTTGTGCTATACAGGTGATCAGAATAAAAAAAAGTGAAAGTCTCAGAGTGGGACACAGAATAAAAGTCCAAAAAGTGTTAAAAAATAAAAATGTGAAAAATATTTTAAAAAAAATAAAAAAATAATCCACCAAAAATAAAAATATAATGTACCCATCAATAAATATTATTATGAAAAAAAAACTAAACAATAAAAATACACATATTTGGTATTGCCGCGTCCGGAACGACCTGACAAATAAAACTGTACCACTAGTTAACCCCTTTAGTGAACACGGTAAAAAAAAAAAGAAGCAAAAACAATGCTTAATCATCATACTGCCAAACAAAAAATGGAATAACACACGATCAAAAAGATTAATATAAATAAAAATGGTACCGCTGAAAACGTTATCTTGTCCCGCAAAAAACAAGCCACCATACAGCTCCATCAGCCGAAAAATAAAAAAGTTAGAGCTCTCAGAATAAAGCAATGCTAAAAAATATTTTTTTCTATAAAATACCTTTTATTGTGTAAAAGCGCCAAAACAGAGAAAAATTATATAAATGTGGTACCACTGTAAACATACTGACCCAAAGAATAAAGCTACCTTATCAATTTTACCACACGCGGAACAGCATAAAAAAAAAAAAACAATTCCGGAATTTCTGGTTTTTGTTTATTCTGCCTCCCAAAAATCGGAATAGAAAGCGATCAAAAAATGTCAAGTGCCTGAAAATGGCACCAACAAAAACATCAACTCATCCTGCAAAAAACAAGCCATCACATGACTCTGTCGGCCAAAATATGGAAAAATTACAGCTCTCAAAATATGGCGATGCAAAAACTGGATTTTACAAAAAAATGCGTCTTTAAGTGTGTGACAGCTGTCAATCATAAAAACCCGATATGATTCTGGTATCGCTGTAATCGCACCGACCCGAAGAATAAAGTCGTCTAATCACTTACACCGCACGAGGAACGGCGTAAAAAATAAAAACTCTAGGGTTAGGGTTGTGTTAGGGTTAGGGTTGTGCTAGGGTTAGGATTGGAGTTATGGTTAGGGTTGGGCCAGGGTTAGGGTTGGGCTAGGGTTAGGGTTGGGCTAGAGTAAATGGTTGGTCTAGGGTTAGGGTTGGGCTAGGGTTAGGGTTGGGGTTAGGGTTTGGCAAGGGTTAGGGTTGGGCTAGGGTTAGGGTTTGGCTAGGGTTGGGGTTGGGGTTAGGTTTGGGCTAGGATTGGGGTTGTATTAGGGTTAGGGTTAGGGTTGGGATTTTTTTCAAAAGTAAAAAAAAAAGATGACGATATGGCGACTAGTGTTGAGCGCAAGTGCTCGCTACTTGAGTTTGCATCGGGTGCTCGGGTATGCACTGAGTATCGCGGGTGCTCAAGTGATATGCTCGAGTCCCCACTCGCATGTTTCACGGTTATTAGACACCCCAAAAAACTCCTTCGTAGTCGCGCTGTGGCTCCTGCTGCTGCCGAGCTATCTTGTGTGCCCGCTTATTAAAGGGCATGAATATTTACCCCCTCCCCACGCCCATGGGCGTGGAGAGAGGGTGAATATTCATGCCCTTTAACAGCAGGCACAGGCGATTCCGGCAGCAGCAGGAGCCGCAGCGCGGCTACACTGTGTGCCGCTATTAAGGAGCATGAATATTCACTGCTCCCCACGCCCCATGGGCGTGGGGAGCAGTGAATATTCATTTTCTTTAGCAGCGGGGACAGTGTAGGCCGCAGCGGGCGGCTGCTGCCACCTGTTCCCCGCTCCCCCCACACCCCACATATATATACACACACCCCCAAATTTCGGACTATAAGACGCACCCCCCATTTTCCTCCAAAATTTTGGAGGAAAAAAGTGTGTCTTATAGTCCGAAAAATACGGTACTTATTTCCCCCATTGTATGGGCCCTTTGCAGCCCAATAGCTCATCATAATGCATGATTCCACCTGTTTTGGAGATGGTAGCAGGCCCCCTTACCAATTGGGTCCCTATGAGGCTAATCAGGTTGCACTAATGGTATGTCCACCACTTCTATATACCTCATCTGTCATTATGTTGACCGATTATAATACCAGAATAAAGTCTAGCTTATCTAATAGAGAGTTAATGCTTTCTATAGGCAATAAAAACAATGAAGGAGATAGGGGGCATCACTGGGAATAAAAGGGGGAATAATGGGGAGTACATTCTGTTGAGAAAAAGCTTAGTGTTGGGCACACAATACAGTAATGTTATCCAACTAATAATTTGGGGACCAATATGAAACCGTTGAAGTACTTCCAGAAAAAAGAGCCACTCCAGTAAGCCAAAAGTCTTGGCCATCATGTATCATTTATTACTTAAGCTTTATAAAACATAAAGTTAGTCTTGGTGCTTTCTGCAATTTTACCTTGTCTATAAAGAGATAGAAAAAGCACGAATTGCAATGGATCAGCCTACACAAAGAGTTATGTAGTCTATAACCATAGATGTTATATAGCATAGATGTTCATAAAAGCAACATTTTTTTTTCCTAATACCATTTTCAATGTTACTTCATATTTCATTTTAAATGCACTGGAGAAGTAAAATTGGTTTTCAAAGAGCCTCTAAGTAAGGGGACAGTAAAGGCTTGTTCAGACCATCAGAACGCTGGTTCCCGATTGTAAGCCTGTATAAACATGCAGGCAATCACCAACAAACGAGCGTTATTGGATAGTTCATGGCAGCATTAAAATCATCATTATCGACAGCACTTTGTAATGTAAGCAGGAGATGTGCTGCTGATATCGATGATATTCTATGCTCACCAAACGATCTGTGCACACAGAATTCTGGTTGTCTGGTCTATTAAAAGACCATTAAAAGGCCGCCAATTCGTTTACAGGTGTAAATGCGCCTTTACTTTTTAACTCCAGTGATGTAGATGTTGGCTAACTTAACTTTAACCTTAAATGCGGTAAATATTCAACATATGTTGTTTAATGATCAGAAACCATCCAGATCAAAAATGAGAATAGGTCAGATATAAAATTATAGAGGAGGGCGCGTATAGCATTACTGTCTTGTCAACCTGAACCAATGAACCTGTTCTATATATGCCAGATACTCCTTGTAAAAAAGGGTTGTTTCATTTCAACAACCACTTTCCCAATGCCCTATTAGGACATATTGATATCTTGGAAGGGCAGCCCCTTCCAGGATCTCTTCTTATAAGTTACAGAGGGTTGCATAGCGTCCTTACTGGATTCTCGATCAAGCTTGTCCATGTATTGATATTCCACCCATGTATTGATATTCTGCCCATGTATTGATATTCCGCCCATGTATTGATATTCCGCCCATGTATTGATACTCTGCCCATGTATTGATATTCCGCCCATGTATTGATATTCCACCCATGTATTGATATTCCGCCCATGTATTGATATTCCGCCCATGTATTGATATTCCACCCATGTATTGATATTCCGCCCATGTATTGATATTCCACCCATGTATTGATATTCTGCCCATGTATTGATATTCCGCCCATGTATTGATATTCCGCCCATGTATTGATATTCCGCCCATGTATTGATATTCCACCCATGTATTGATATTCTGCCCATGTATTGATATTCCGCCCATGTATTGATATTTCACCCTTTTTTTGAAGGATCACCATCTAATATATAACCAGTGGCAGGTTCCCATGATTGTCTAAGGTTTTTGAAGTTAGACCTCCAGTGATCAGCCGATCTCTCTGATGACTTTAATTGAAAGAGGGTTTGTCAGAACAAGACGAGCTCTTAAACGTTGAATTCTACAGATCAACCATAAACAGATTAACCATAAACAGATCTGATGGATACTGTACCAGGTACCTGGAGTTTATAATTCCTCCTCTACATCATCATTCCGCCATTTTCATCAGATAAATATGAATCCTATGAGATCTTCTCATCGTTGATACTTTTCACCTTTCAATATTGGTTGCGTATGGCCACATCTACAGGATACCCTACTCCTTCTGCCCTACAGCCATTGTAGGGAGGCAATATTAGGCAGTTCACTGTCTATAACATATTGTGATTTTGAGATTTGCCAACAAGGATTACATATCATATTTCCCACGTGTCCATCTAATTATTCACCTCTGTAGAATTAAAAAAATAAAATGTGGTATTATCCATATGTAATTTATACAAAATAGAGATGTTACAGTAAATGTTCTTTGGACATTTTCTATTGTGCTGTCCCCTATTGTACTCATCAACAAATTGCGGTACCCAAAAGGTAAATAAACCCTATTTAAGGGATACAATAAAACATGACTTTAATTAATTTTCAGTAAAGATTGGTCAATATTGAAAATCACTAAAGTGAACCTGTATTATTCTAATATCTCACAGGGTCCCTAATCTTGGAACCTCTCTCCATTCAGCTAAAGATGTTCAACCTATTTATAAGCATATGCTTTCCTATCTAGATCATGGCTGCAGTCCATAAATCTATGTAGCACTATTGTAAATATATCTTTCATTTTCTTTCATACAGGTATCACATAAGATACTAAAAAACACACATATATACAGTAGCTCCCCCAACCAGTTTCGCCTATACAGGCTTCCTCAGGGGTCTAGAGCCTAATGTGGACAGTAAACTATATGAAATTCCTAAAAGAGTTAAGTGCTGGTGCTCTTGATACTACTTGGATTATGAGCATGTCAGATATCAGGAAACAAGACATATTGACTGATACCGACATGCACTAAACTCCATGTCATGGTGCCAAGTCACACACAGCTTGAGGGTTCTCCTTTTCATAACATCTATTTGCTTAGTAAGAAGTTGCACTCCCAGGACACATACAAGACATATAAATCCATTTACAGATCCACAAGCTCTCAGTAATGACTCATGAAAAATGTTTTTTTTTTCTTACACATATCTCTAGATTTCACAATTGCAGGCAGAACTGGACTGTGCGCCAAGCTCCTGTTGTATCTTCTAATCAGTTCTCTTTTACCTAGCATGATAAAAATCTTCTATATAAATCAATTGAAAGGTCATCTCAGATGGGAAAAGACCATAAAGCGAAACAGTAAACACTTCCCTTTTGCATAAATTGTTATATTTTCTTATGTAGACATTAAATTGCCAGTGGACACACAAGGTAGGTGGTGAAGGCAATGGTTGACCTGAAGGAGAAGCTGCTTAAACTCTTGTGTGGAGATTCCCTCGAGGGAATATTTATGCCGATCTGTCCATTTAATAGCTAAACATCCCAAAAAGACATCCCTTTGACATTTCTGTCCAGGATATAAGTTAAGATTCTCTAACAATAATGAAAAAGTATAGTTCTTGGGTATATGTTTGGCTGGACCATTTCAGACTTTCGTGGCAAGTGAAATGTCAAACATGATGTACACCTAGACCAAATTTGGTAACATTTGCATTCTAACTGTGACAATTTGGTAGTAGATTAGCTCCCAGCTTCATTTTCTTGCTTAAAATTAAAGGGAATGTGTCCATAGGTTTTCGCTGCCCCATCTGAGAGCAGCATGATGTAGGGGTAGATTCCCTTTAAAGCAATTTTCAACTAATAGTCATAAAATAAATTCTAGGCCATCTGGCCACTAACTAATCAAATACAGCGTCCCTTGCAATCAGGATGTAAGAAGGCTTAGCACCTTAGAACATGACATTGTCCATGCTAGGTACCAGGATGGCTCACACATGTCGGGAGTCCTGTCTGGACAGCTTAGATTTATTTTGTCTCCAACAATTCTAATTAGACAGCTTGAACCAGGACTGCCTGCATGGAGGGGGTGCCCACCCTTTATTCCTGACTCCGGCAAAAAGACCTTATTTTGTGTTTTAACACCTAACAATTATAGAAAAAGGCCCTTTTCCCTACCACTCCCTGGTTGCCTAATATGTCATTTGTGGAATGTTCAAAAAATAATGGAACATGTCACATTCTAAGTAAACTTGGTCATAGAACTAATGAGGTTCATTAAGAGAGTTTTCATATTATTGAAAGTAGCTACTAGGACTATCTGATCTGTTGAAAAGAATCCTAATCAACCTAATTATTTTAACCTTTTTTAACAAAATGTTTTTCAACCCTACTATACACACATCAGCAAAAGCTGCTAAATTACTGAATTGCAATCTACTGTCTGTACTGAGAAACTTTACATCTCGCTATTTGGCTGTTGAGGTTATTTTATTCTGAGATATTAGATATTGCAGAGTCTCCAGACTTGTCTCTCATGAAGCACATGTGGAACATCATTGGTTGACAATGGCAAAGGGAGCTGCCAACAGTGGATCTTAATGATTTGCCCAAGTGCATTCAGTTTGGCAGAACATTCCTCAGACAACTATTAATATCTTATTTTATAGACCACGTAGAATAAAGATGCATGGGCACCAATTGTAGAAACGTCTGCAAAATATTCTGACCAAAATCAACTTCTTAAGGATATTTCTGGGTGGTACGTAGCTGAGACTTGAATATAATTGTGAGTAAAATGGAAAAGCAGCACTCACCCAATCCTTCTAGTTAAAAGTCCTTTATTACATTCATGTGGACATTATTGTGGTGGCATGCAGTACAGACAAGTGATTTAGGGTGGGGGGAAGAAACATTGAAGACGGCTGTTTCGAGTCTAACACGCTTCTACGGGTCCATTCTCTTGCAATGAGAGCTTTTATCTTTTACAGTGTACAGCTTGTTTCCATGGTGCTTGGCCTCCAATCCTTGGCCAAGAGTGCACAGTAGTTACATTCCAGGAGGGGAGTTACTGCTTAACAACTCAATCAGCTCTCTGATTTCTATACAGCAGTTAGCTCCTCACCTTTCTCCCTCTGCCTCTCCCCTTCATCTTCTGAAGAGATGCAGTTATAAATCACCAGCCCTGCAACTTTCACAGTAGGTCTCCTAATCATGACTCTATTGATGTTCCGAGCTGTGCACTTGTTCAAATGCCCTATTATCTCAATGTGTAAATACAAATTATAAGTTAAAAAATTTGGCGGAAATATATTCCAGTCCCCCCCTTCAGTGTTTTTGAATACACAGATATTTTGGTGTAAGTTTTGCAAAAAGTGTGACTTTTGCGCTAAAGAGTTACAGAAACAGTCAAAGACGGAAAATAATACTATTTTTTATTTTGCATAATATTCATAAACTGCGTGTGCCATCTTGATGAATTTGGTGCAAAAAAAACCCAAAAATGAATACCACAAGACAAAAAAAAGTGACTTAAAAAATGGAAATAATGAATTGGGGCCTTAATCCGCAGAATAGACAATTACCTTTCTTCTTTGGAATGTTCCTATTTAAGATGATTTATAGAAATCTGTATTATTTCTGATCATAATGGACATGTCCGTCTTCAACATCAAATATTTTTGTACTATCCCAATTTATTTAAAATTAAAAATAAGGCAAATTTGCAAATATATTTAAGCATTTCCCACGGCTCCTATAGCTCTCTTTTCACAACTCCTATGCAGACCTACAGTATTTATTTCCATCATAACGGAAGAAAACCCCATGCAATCTGATACAGCCATCGCTCATTTGACTGAATACTATTCCCCAGATACGTGCACTAGGTGGGTGGTGAGCTTGCATGGGTTTTCAATGTGGAGAGGGGAGTAAGGTGCTGCTGGATACCTGGAAGCTTATCTTTCTTGAGATCAAATAGATTGGGTGTTGAGGTTCAACATGCCCAAACTACTTTCCCTTGACATCATATAACTTGGGAGAGTTGGAAAGCCAGCATAAAGTACCAATACTACCAGGAAAGTCCCGGGTACAGGGTCAAAAATGGGGCAGGGCTTAGTAAAGCTATGTCCAAAATTGGCGTTTTTGTATTGTA
This sequence comes from Phyllobates terribilis, assembly GCF_046119375.1. NCBI lineage: Eukaryota > Metazoa > Chordata > Amphibia > Anura > Dendrobatidae > Phyllobates > Phyllobates terribilis. Next base: position 429,264,902 of record NW_027362765.1, read on the forward strand.
CCCATTTGGGTTGGGTATATTCCCAGATGTTCCTGGTGGTGGATCTTAAAGGGAGGCTATCACCAGAAAATGACCTATTAAATCAGTATTGGATTTTATGTGTAATATACAGGGTGGTCCAAAAGTAGGTGGACAGAAAGTGTAATAAGGTTATGAAGGGGGAGATTTATCAAACATGGTGTAAAGTGAAAATGGCTCAGTTGCCCTTAGCAACCAATCAGATTCCACTTTTCATTCCTCACAGACTCTTTGGAAAATGAAAGGTGGAATATGATTGGTTGCTAAGGGCAACTGAGCCAGTTTCACAGATCTAGTTTTCACAGATAGATCTCCCCCAAATCTGTTTTCTTTTCAGATAATTCAGATAACACATAATGGCAAATAATTTAAATACAGATCAAAGAAAATGGATTTTAACAGAGTATTGGAAATCACAAAATGCTGAAACCGTTAGAGCAAATTGGGTTGAAACATTTGGTACTGAAGCCCCAAAGAGACAAACCATTTACCGCATTCGTGACAAATTCAATGCCACTGGCTCAATCCTTAATGCTCCAAAAACTGGTCGACCCAAAACAGTCTGTACAGAAGATAATAAACAACTTGTTGCTGAAACATTTGTTCAGAGTCCAAAAAAGTCCACAGAAGAGCCTCTTTGGAATTGGGAATTTCTATCATGCGAATCCTAAAATCTATTGGGTGGAAAGCTTATCGTCCACGTCTAATTCATGGTTTATTGGAGGATGATCCAGACAGGCGGCTGCAATTTAGTGAGATTATGCTTAACGAAATTGAAGAAAATCCAGTAATTTTAGATAACATTATGTGGAGTGATGAGGCTTCTTTCAAATTATCCGGCCATATTAACAGACATAATTGTATTTACTGGTATAATGAGAACATGCATTTAACATTAGAGCAACAACTAAATGAGCCTGGTGTCAATGTTTGGGGTGGTATTTCAAGTTTTGGTGCTTTAGGACCAATATATTTGATGGAACAGTCACAGGAGATAAGTATCTCGAAATTCTAATGAATCAAGTTGTTCCCCAGTTACAGCAACAGCCTAATTCAAATGACCTTTATTTCCAACAAGATGGCGCCCCTCCACATTATTCAAGAGTAGTCTGCGAGTATCTTGATGAGACATTTCCTAATAAATGGATTGGCCGAAGAGGCCCACTTGATTGGCCGGCACGTTCACCAGACTTGACCCCAATGGATTTTTTCTTTTGGGAAGTACTCAAGGACAAAGTTTATAGTCGAAAACCAAAAAGTGTCAGTGATTTGAAAAATTACATAAGAGATGCATTTCAAGAAATTAATACCCAAAGAGACTTGTGCAAAAAAGTTTGTCGAAGCGTAAGAGGCCGACTTCAAAGCTGTGCAAATTGTGATGGAAAACAGTTTGAGCACCTGCGTTGATAAAATTTAAGGGCTTTTGTATTATTGTTCAGAATAAAATTTAATTGTCAATGTTATGCTTGTGTTAATAAATATAATTTTATATATAAATCAAAATAAATGTTATTATTTTCTGTCCACCCACTTTTGGACCACCCTGTATATATATATATATATATATATATATATATATATATACACAGTACAGACCAAAAGTTTGGACACACCTTCTCATTTAAAGATTTTTCTGTATTTTCTTGATTATGGAAATTGTACATTCACACTGAAGGCATCAAAACTATGAATTATCACATGTGGAATTATATACTTAATAAAAAAGTGTGAAACAACTTAAAATATGTCTTATATTCTAGGTTCTTCAAAGTAGCCACCATTTGCTTTGATGACTGCTTTGCACACTCTTGGCATTCTCTTGATGAGCTTCAAGTGGTAGTCACCGGAAATGGTCTTCCAACAATCTTGAAGGAGTTCCCAGAGATGCTTAGCACTTGTTGGCCCTTTTGCCTTCACTCTGCGGTCCAGCTCACCCCAAACCATCTCGATTGGGTTCAGGTCTGGTGACTGTGGAGGCCAGGTCATCTGGCGTAGCACCCCATCACTCACCTTCTTGGTCAAATAGCCCTTACACAGGCTGGAGGTGTGTTTGGGGTCATTGTCCTGTTGAAAAAGAAATGATGGTCCAACTAAATGCAAACCAGATGGAATAGCATGCCGCTGCAAGATGCTGTGGTAGCCATGCTGGTTCAGTATGCCTTCAATTTTGAATAAATCCCCAACAGTGTCACCAGCAAAGCACCCCCACACCATCACACCTCCTCCTCCATGCTTCACGGTGGGAACCAGGCATGTAGAGTCCATCCGTTCACCTTTTCTGCGTCGCACAAAGACACGGTGGTTGGAACCAAAGATCTCAAATTTGGACTCATCAGACCAAAGCACAGATTTCCACTGGTCTAATGTCCATTCCTTGTGTTCTTTAGCCCAAACAAGTCTCTTCTGTTTGTTGCCTGTCCTTAGCAGTGGTTTCCTAGCAGCTATTTTACCATGAATGCCTGCTGCACAAAGTCTCCTCTTAACAGTTGTTGAAGAGATGTGTCTGCTGCTAGAACTCTGTGTGGCATTGACCTGGTCTCTAATCTGAGCTGCTGTTAACCTGCGATTTCTGAGGCTGGTGACTCGGATAAACTTATCCTCAGAAGCAGAGGTGACTCTTGGTCTTCCTTTCCTGGGGCAGCCCTCATGTGAGCCAGTTTCTTTGTAGCGCTTGATGGTTTTTGCAACTGCACTTGGGGACACTTTCAAAGTTTGTCCAATTTTTCGGACTGACTGACCTTCATTTCTTAAAGTAATGATGGCCACTCGTTTTGTTTACTTAGAATTTGTATTATGGCAAGAAAAAAGCAGCTAACAGTCTATTCAGTAGGACTATCAGCTGTGTATCCACCAGACTTCTGCACAACACAACTGATGGTCCCAACCCCATTTATAAGGCAAGAAATCCCACTTATTAAACCTGACAGGACACACATGTGAAGTGAAAACCTTTTCCGGTGACTACCTCTTGAAGCTCATCAAGAGAATGCCAACAGTGTGCAAAGCAGTCATCAAAGCAAAAGGTGGCTACTTTGAAGAACCTAGAATATAAGACATATTTTCAGTTGTTTCACACTTTTTTGTTAAGTATATAATTCCACATGTGTTAATTCATAATTTTGATGCCTTCAGTGTGAATGTCCAATTTTCATAGTCATGAAAATACAGAAAAATCTTTAAATGAGTAGGTGTGTCCAAACTTTGGGTCTGTACTGTATATATATATATATATATATATATATATAAATATATATATATAATCTCATATAATAATCTTGCACTTTTCACTTTGGCCACTTGAGCTACTTTGGACTTCCTGTAGTTTTCAGCAGGCTCCTTATCAGAAAAGGCAGGATTACAATGACAGATAACACCTGATAATACAGGATCCACCAGTTCCAATAGTTGATGTCACAGCTCACCCTGCTCCAACTTCCATCACAATTTTACACACACTCATTAGATGCTTTGATACTAAAAATCACTGCTAATGTACAAGTAGATTTCCAGAAATAGGTATATTGAGTTTAAAAAAAAGCCCCAGTTTGAAATATTGCAAAATTTCAATTTTTTTTTAAATTACCGATTGTGAAATGGAAAAAAAAAACATTGCCAAAACTTTTTAAAAAGTAGATTTAATACGAAAACCTGATTTAAACAATGTCATATCAAATGATAACTTTCCTTTAAATGTTCCAAATTTAGCTATGTAATTGTTGGTACGTATGAGGACACGTTGCTCGTATGGATATAGGGACCTGTAAAGCTCGTACGTTAATTTGAGGCCGGGGACACGTAGACGTATACCTGCAGGATTAGGCTGCACGGTGAGAGAGGCTCTGCTTCTTTTTAGGATAAGATTTCTGAACCGTTTTTAACTTCAAGAATTATTTTAAAAATAGCAATGAGGAAACCAGTACTAGGTACTTTTTTTTTGAGGAACCTTGAAATGACTCATGTCTTATATTTTTGGTAGGTAAATGTCATGTCATGAGCTCTGTGGACATTGTGGGTTAATTATCTTAGAGTAAGAAATGCAGCCGTAGTCCACAGTGACCACAAGTCTCAGTGTGCACAATCTCCCGGTAATCAGCCGGCTATTCAGCTCTGGTTTCCTGTAAACTCATTATCGGCTTTGTGATTCTCCTCTTGTAGGTCTCCAGGCCCACAATGACCAGAGCAACATAAACAGAGATAAATATTGGGTTTGCTCAGCTTTCACTGAAGTATGGATCTTTTGTCACAAAACCAAGAATGAAAACTTTTTCGATCATTTTAGATTCTAAAAATTAGTTTTAAACCCTTGACTCATGTTTGACTTTCATCTACCAAAATGGTGAATTAGAAAGAAAGTCCTCAAGGTGACCCATATGGGGCACACACTGATTGGTATATGAGAGCCATAAACTCCTCCGTGGCTGATATACGGTGTCTTGGTGCCGCACTGTGTTCTTCTCAAGTAGCAATGCTTCTCCAATCTTAGAGAGTAGATATTTTAGATATTTCGGGCACATACTTATTTAGTAGTTATGGCAAGCATGCCCAGAATGGAGAGAGGCATGCACAAGCACAGTCACCCCTCCATTCATTATCCACCTGGATGGGTGTCTGTCTAGAGATAAAGGTAAGTCCTGTGTGGGAACCACATATATCAGGCAAATGCCATAAACTATTTAAAGTGGATTTCCAGTTCCCCCTTTCTGCACATCTCCGTGCCTGTATTAGAAATAATAAAATCAGCCTGCCTCTGCCTTGCCTTCCCGAGTCCATTGCTATTTCCCTGCCTCTGCACTGATGATTGCTTACCAGTGGCAGTGGTGAAATCACATCAGCAATGCTGCAGCCAATCACTGGACTCTGCAGCTCCGCCCTGTAGACAGTGATTGGCTGCAGTGCTGTTCACGTGACATTGTCACCACAGCAGTTGGACCTGGGGAGGGTGAGTACCAGTTGATGGAGTTTTGAGTACTGAGGCCAGAAACACTACTAGTGAGCTCTGGAATGGAACATGGCACTACGGTCCAATTCTGTATAAAATTAGAATATGGCATGGACCCATAGCAGTCTTTTGGCATCGTATTATGGTTTCTGTAGACCATGAATCAATAATACAAATCTGTATATGAGGCCTGGGTGTCTTTACTATATTTATTGCTGTCTAATAGTTTATGAGTGTAAAAGATGAGACCATTGATGGGGACCATTGATTTTAACCATACTTTCAAAAAGAACCAAAAAGAAGACCAGTATATGGCCCATTATCTGGATCCTTAATTCAGTATGATTGAATATTGGTTCTTATGAATATATCGTTTCTGGTACGATGTGTTCTTTATGAAAAAGTTAAACTTCTGTTAATCAGAGAAGCCCCCATAGTGTTGTTGGGAAGACATCTTGGGTCCTCGACTACTTTCTCATACAGACTCTACAAATGAATGGAGAAGACAACTGTCATTCACATTGATTGGTTTATTACAGAAGAAGCAAGGAACGATTTCTAATCTGATCCAGTGTTTGAACAATGCTTCGCACTAAGGGCTCGTGCACATGGATGTATATTTCGGTCCGAGTGCGATCCCACAAAACATCGAATTGCACTCAGACCCCTGTTATACTATGGGGCAGAGCACATGTCAGATTTTTTCCTCGGACCAAGGCGGTCTGAGTAAAAAATCGCTGCATGCCCGAGTTTGATCTGATATTCGGATCGCACTTGGCCATGCAAGTCATTGAGTCCGTGGAAAACATCGGACTGCATTCGGATGACATCTGAGTGCAGTCCGAATTCCACAGACTGACAGAATGGAGAAGTTGGAGACATTTTTTTCTCCATCTTGAATCTATGGTCATCTGCACCTACCCTATTTGTGCAATGTGTCTACACTTTACAAACCCCAATTCTTCTCATTGGATAAAAAAATCGAAAAAAATATTTAGACGTGCTGATAAAGGATTGGCCAACAAATATGTATTCGAGCCCGCCATTATTAGAGAAACTTTATATTTTCACCTGTACAACCTAATGAGAATCGTACCTGATCTGCAATGCTCTCATATTCTGATTTGTGCCCATCAGGATGTCCAGGTCTGTACTCTTATTTGGCCAACGGTTGCAGAAGAAATTGCATGGGATATTTCATTCATACTTTTGGACTTCTTGATACCAGGATTAAGTATTATTGTCAGCTACACCAAGATCTTTAAGGTAATGAAATTGTTAATATTTTGGTTTATAACTACTTTTGGAAATCAAGCTTACACATAAATGCTATCAGAGTGGGAAAGTTTTTGGGCAGCCCATTAACTAGTGTATGTTTTAGAGCTGCGAGAAACATAGAGTCCTCAGAAAATATCAGATAGCGCAACTGCGGCTACACTGCTTATCTTGGAAACTAGATGTTGTCTTTAGATTACAAAGTACTAAAGGGAAACTGTCTGCAGGATTTCACACTACAAACTAATTATATGTGAATATAGCACTTTCAAAGACAAGTCCAGCAATGCCTTTACATGGCCAGTCCATTCCTCCGTTACTGAGAAATAGTGTCTGAATTGATATGTAAATATGGTTGAAGAGCTATTTGTAATTCTGAAGCCTCTGTCACTCCAGCTCTATTCCCCACCCAGTGCCTCCTCCTCCTTTACTGACAGCTCCAATCCTTGAAGTCAGCATAGAAGTTGTGCTAAATTTGTATAGTCACCCTATCTGGTGTCCTCCCTTTGTCTCCACAAACACCAGTGTTCTGGTTCTCCTGCAGTCAAGATGACCAATGCAGTCAAGAAGGGAAGAAGGGAGGACAGCGGTAAGTCTGAAGCTTACCTCCTCTATCTTTGCTGCGCTATGGAGGCAAGATTTAGACTTACCTGCTCCTTAAGCCATTGCAGTGACCATCATGTAGGTAGGAGGACTGAAACGCCAGTCTCTGTTGAAGGAAAACGGTCAAATGACAAATCTATAGTCAATTTTCTGTGTCAGCTTGCTGGAGTAAAGGGATTGTCCGCTACTTGGACATCCCATTCTCAATCCCTATATTTCCCTCCAGAAAAATAATAACATCTATGCTCAACTCCAGTGCCAGCACCATTCCAGCGGTGTCAGCACTGCCACTCCCGGGGATCGGGTTCGTGTGACATTGTTATATCACATGAGCCCTGTGGCCAATCAGCTCTGGTTTCACTGTCCCCTCCTTCGGATGTAATTCACATCTGGAGAAGAGGAGAGCTGTGGTTTCTCTCTCACTTCCTCCAGATGTCTGATTTATCTGAAGGAGGGGACAGTGAAGCCAGCGCTGATTGGCCACAGGGATCGCGTGACATAACAATGTCACACAATCCCTGGGAGAGGCGGTGCTGACACTGCTGGAAAGGTGCCAGCACTGGAGGTGATGTTTTTTTTTTATTTGGGAGGGAATTAAAGTGATTGAGAAGGGGTTGTTCAAATAGTGGAAAACCACTCTAAGGATATTATTGAACAGCAAATTGAACTATAGCAATACCAGGCAGCTGCTACCCAGGCAAATATGATCATGGGATGAATTAAAAGGGGAATAGATGCACATATTGATAACATCATTTTTCAGCCATGGTACTGTATACATTTATATTACAATTAACAAATTGATAAATTTTGTATTTTTTTTAAAGATCACAAAAGAAATCAGGGAGCGGATGATCAGCAGTACGGCTTATTCTGAAGTCCACCAGTACCGTGTGTCTCAGCGAGACTACAGACTGTTCAGAACCCTCGTCACTCTTATGATCTCTTTTTTTATCATGTGGACGCCCGTGTTTATAATTGTCCTTTTGCTTCTTGTTCATAACCTAACAGAGACGTTCATCTTATCGGAGACGGTTTTCTTCTGGATTCTGCTGTTTACATTTTGCAATTCAATAGTAAACCCAATTTTGTACAACATCAATTTACTCAAACAGAAGTGGTGGAGGGTCATATTTTGCGGAAACCCTGAGGACAATGTGGACACAGAGACCACAAATAAACGGAATGGCAATCAAAATGGTACATTGGATAGCAAATAAGGGTCTTGCAGAAAAGTACTCAAGAAAATAAGAATGTTGCATTCCATTCCTCCTCTTAAGTTTCAAGAGTTTTCTAAGTTCTAAGGCCAGATGGATATGCTGGCAAAATGGGACCCCCTCCCCCAAATGTTACAATGCTGGCATATTACCCCTCAGGAATGAGCAACCTTATATTCTTTGGCCGTAGACTAATCATCATTGTACATATACTTGGGGCTGCACTCCATCTTTTGCGGTCTGTGCCGAGATGTTTCAGGTAGCATATTCTTTTGTAAGACAAAAAACATCTACTTTTTGGGTGTTCCTAAAAACTCTACTTTCTATATCTTAATGTTGCACTGCTCTCTTGTTTGATCTGCTGACTCATACCTGTTGGTCTACTCATTTCCTGCCATTCTACACCATTCACACCATAGACCTGCAAAGTTTGCAAGCAGAAGAATATTATTTTTGAAAAAACTGCACTTTCAAATCAACAATTATATCAAAAAGTCAAAGTCGATGTTTGCATAAAACCGCTTCAAAAACACATGGAAAACTCTTCTTATTCATTTCTATTGGAAATCCACTTGGCTGTTCTTATAAGGAGGTTTTTTTTAGCCTTTTTATTTTAAATGCCTGGTTAAAAAAGTGCATTTGCCTTCAAAAGGGATCTTGAAGGAAACTTCTCCAAACTAGGCACTGTTCAATCAAAAGCTGCAACAAACACTTGAGACAAAAAAAACTCTTCCAAAACTCTTGCAGAATAGTAAAGCTAATCGAAAAACACCTCCAAAATGGAGCGTTTCCTGAAGTGGGTTCCACTTGAAAAATTTGTGGTTTTTGAATGCCTCAAAAAACTCATAAACTTAGGAGGTTGATGTACATTAGACTAATTTGGATGACCACCTAATCCTTGTGGGGGTGTCCTGACTTTTTCTTTTAAGTGAAAGAATGATTGGGTATGTTTAATTGTAACATGCTCATTCCTTTTATTCCTAGAGAGAAAAGCTAGTGCCAGAGGTGCATAGGCTTACTCCTCCCCATTTAGAACATTTGCATGCTCAATAAAGTTGATCATGTATGTGTATTGTGGGGAAGGAGGGATTGCAGAGGAATATTTTTCGGCGGAACATAAAATACATGACTAATTTTAAACAGAAGACACACAAAATCATACCCAGTGCCCCCTAGTCTAATCCATATTATTACATTTTCTTTTTTTTCCCCTAAGCAACCTTTAAAGAGAATCTGTCACTAGGATCAATCCTCCTAAGTCGTCTATATGGGCATGTAGGTCATAGAAAATTGAATAGAATGATACCTAGATATCTCCGACCCGATGTCTTATTTCAGAAAAATCCATGTTTCTCTTATATGTAAATGAGCAGTTTAGATCTATGGGCTGGACATAGATCTCCCTGAGAATCTGCCTCCAGAGCTTATTGTAAATGAAAGGAGGCGTTACCATTATGAGACATGTAATGAATGACACTTTGCTCTCGTGACACACAGCTCTAAACTGAGATCAGAACTAATACAGTACAGCAGAGCTAACACTGTGATGAGACAAAGTTCACTTCTGTTGCACTAACACATTTGCACTGCAGATGTCGTCTCATAGTGCGTCAGCTTCCATCCCACAGTCAGACAATGTGGGGGAAGGGGAAGTACAACAGAGCTGACATCACTGTATTTGCAATGAGACAAGGTTCAACTCTGCTGTGCTGCATTAGTTATAATCAGGCACAGCTCTGCAACAGAGTTGATAGTACTTCTGCTGTACTGTGGTAGTTCTGATCTCACTGCAGAACTGTGTGTGATTATGAGAGCAGACTGTCAAACATTACATATCCCACACTGGTAACACCTCCTTTCATTTACAATAAGCTCTAGAGACAGAGTCTCAGGGAGATCTATGTCCGGCCAATAGATCCTAACAGCTAATTTACATATAAAAAAAACAGATTTCTCTACAATAAGGCTAAGGTCACACCAGCATGTATTCTCTCATGCAAGAGATTTGGGCCAGGAGATGTGATACTAATGTGATCCGATTTGCTCAGATGAGGTGAAGATGGAAAAAAAAGTCTCAGTCTTCTCCATTTTTCAATCTGTGGATATGGGAATGCACTCAAATGTCATCCGGATGCTGTCCGATGTTTTCCACTGGCTCATTGACTTGCATGGCCCAGTTCGATCCGATAAATGGATTCACCTTGGGCATGCTGTGAATGGCTCGGTCAGAGGAAAAATGTGCATGGCCCCGTAGAATAACATAAGCATGGCCCCATAGAATAACATTGGTGCAATCCGATGTTTTGTCAGATCACACTCGGACCGAAAATACGGTGATGTATACGAGCCCTAAGACTGATATCAGATATCAAGGTATAATTTTATTCAGTTTACTATAACTTACATGCCCATATAAACGGCTCAGGAGGGTTGATCCTGCTGACAGATTCAATATGAAGGAGTTGTCCCATGATTAAATATAACCTTGCACTGTTAAATCAAGTGAACAATTTTAAAGTAGGATAAGCTTTCACATGTCTAGATAAGGGGGTATATACTTGGATTGAATACTAGACTTCAGAACGTCAGTACCAGTGAATACCCGTGCCCAGCACAGGACACATTAGGTGGACGTTCCGAAAGATAATCCAAGGAACACCAGGGGGCGCCATAGCAAGTATGAAACAGCAACAATAGCGCCGGAGCTTCTTTTTATTTATTCCATAAAAATATAATATTTTATTGTGGGACAACCCCTCTAAATTCCATTATAAGAGAGAATGATTCAGCATTTTATTTGGAGAAGTCATTGTAGCTCTGGTATCTACAAAAGCCATAATGTCTTACCCAGGCATGACCAAGATAGTTATGGCTAGATGACATCTATTAGAAGTTATATCAAAGCAATGTGAATCACAGAGAGAAGAGAGGTGGCAAGATAGGCCAAAGGACATTTAACTCCAAGTTAAAATGGTTGTCGGGGATTGGCATAAAAGTCTGCAGTCATTCTATGTGACTGCAGACTTGTAAATCCTACCAGGGTAATCAGTGCACGATGACAGAATTCTCCGGCGCTGGTGTAGAGGCCGGGTGGTCAAGTGACCTCTAGTATGCGATATGAATACTTCCGGCCACATTCTGACTAGACATGTAAGGCGTCGCTCAATTCACACACGTCTAGTCGGAATGTGGCCTGGACGGAGTATGCATAATGCAGATTCCTGAGCTCATTTCTGTGCCCCAATACATTTGTCCATATAGTTTACATATCCCTGAATATTCTTGTTTCATTCAGACGTACTATATTATGAGGAGCGCTGCTGCAGATGACAGGCAGGAGGCTTGAGCTGTCAGTTCTGCATTTGGTACCAATCCATAAATCTCAGGGGTTTGGTATTTTGGAATGAATCATGTAGATTCCATAAAGCAGGAATTTTCCACATTGGAAACCTCAATCTGCCATCTCCTTACGAGTTTATTTCAGGTCTGAGAATTTACAGTAAATCCATATTATTGTGCAGTGAGTGAAATAGAGACATGAAAAAAAATAAAATAAAAATGACAACTGTGTGTTTATTAAAGTAGAAACGAATCTTTATTACTTCATTTCTGGAAATGGTGAATCAAACATATGATGGAAAGGTTTACAGGAAGCACCAGGCAGCTTGTGTCCGCTAGAAATATCATACAATTAAACAGTATAAAATATGTACATTGCTGCTGTGGTCATCAATACGTTGCCTCATATCCAACGTTCATTATCGATATATTTGCAAAAAAAAAATAAAACATGATGCAGAAGGCGAAAGGATCTTTAAAGTCAAAGGCCCCTGGTGAATTTTATGCGTGTGCACAGTATCCTGTAGAGAGGGAGACAAGAAGGCCAATAATTGGTGTGGGGTACAAGGCATAAAACATTCTTCATTAGGCAGGGGCTACATGGTGGCTTTGGCCGCAACACTGGTTCTGCAGCCAACGATTACCGCTGCTACACCGCAACGTAATGCAGGGGAATGAGGTCACTTTGTACCCCTAAAGGGACTGCATCCGCGAAAAGCAAGTCACCAAAAATGTGACTGGGTCTGACTTCTGAGACTTCCTACACTCATATATTTCTATGTCATTCAGGAAAGCCACAGCCAGTCCGAGCATTGCGGTCCGATCTCAGTCTGATTTATACGCTGTCTGACTGCGCCCTTAAACAGATTTAGAAGATTTTTACATCTTGGCAAGCAAAAGGATTTTCAATTCTGCTGTTTTTTACTGCTCGTTTTTTGTTTTTTTCAAACAAGGAGAGTAGCACTTACTAGCTATTTGCTATATAACTTGTAAGCACTGCTCTGAAGCTGCACAGATTGCTGGATCCAGTCAGCTTCAGTGTCCCTGAGCTCCTCTAATGCGGTCAAGAAAATATAAGAAAAGTCCAACACTTGATCTCCGATATAGATAAGGATGAAAACAATAAAGTTTATTGGTTCATCAAAAATGCACATGTTAAAAACAGGACGTCCTGGAAAAAGTAGTCTGACCTACGCGTTTCGAGCCAATAGATGTGTACGGTTGCCTGCCTAATATACAAGCCTACATGCCCAATAAACAGCTGAAACGTTCTATCTAATTAAGACGTGTATGTGTATAGAATATCTAACACTTTCAATGACTATACCATGTCTACATCAAATAAATGGCAAACAAAACAATACCAACAATGGCAAAAAACAGCACAACTCTGTTGTATCAGACACAACTCATGGGATGTGTCTGCTATAACAGCTCATCCCCATTACAGTAAATTAGGCTTAATGGGGTTGTCCAGTAAAAACAAGTTATCATCTGTCCACAGGACATGTTATGACTTATTGTTCGTGGGTGGTCCGACCTCAGTAGTCCCACAGGCAATGAATGGAGCAACCATCCATTGTTATCTTTCCAATGGATAGGTGAAAAATTGTTAGATCAGCAAGAATGTGTCCCTTAAGGCTATGTGCCCATGATGCAGAAATGCTCAGGATTTTTTCCTGAGCGTTTCTGCATCACCCTGGCAGAAAAAAACGCATGCGGATTGTACATGCGGATTGTACATGCGGATTGTACATGCGGATTGTACATGCGTTTTCCTGCCAGGGACATGCGGAAGTGAAGCGTTCTTCACATGCATTTCCGCATGCGGGTTGACAAGCACTTTCCAAGCGATTTTAGCATCACTTGGAAAGTGCTTGTCAACTTGGTCACACTATATAAATCCATGCAAACGGCATGGATTTATATTCTGTGACCCGAGAGAATGTCAAAAAATAAAAAAATAAATGTATACTTACCCTCCGATGGCCCGTGCAGTCTTGATTTCCTCCGTCCCGGCTGTCGGCAGCGGTAGAGTGAAGGACCTGCCGACGTCAGCGTCGCGTGACTCTGACGTCAGCGCAGGTTCTTCATTCCATCGCAAACTGATGCCAAGCAAGGAGGAGCGCACCGCGGGCCGCCAGAAGGTAAGTATATATTTATTTTTTATTTTATTCTTTTTTTTTACAGTTTTCAATGGTACCCAGGTCCGGAGGAGAGTCTCCTCTTCTCTAGACCTAGGTACCATCCGCACATTAGAACGCATGGAATGCGCATCTACATATGCAGCGATGCATAATCCATGCGATCTAATGCAAGTCAATGGCGGCGAAAACGCAGCACTTCCGCAAAATAATTGGTAGTGCTGCGTTTTTTTACGCAATGATAATCCGCAGCGGAAATTTCCGCAGCATGTGCACAGGACATGTGGATTATCATTGGGGAACATGGCAGACCTTCTACCATGCGTTTTTTAAGCGTTTCTGCACCGTTTTTGCCGCTGCGGAAACGCTTAAAAAACGCATCGTGGGCACACAGCCTTAGATCCATACATATCACCAGACTTGTGTCCCCCATTCTCTTTTGGCCACATGACAATGACCCAGGGGAATTGATTTGAGAGACTAGTTGTGCATGTGCCTGGCCGCTCTACGCCCGACCCAGTGCAGTACTCATCAGTGCCATAGACTTTGAATGAAACGGCATGGCGCATGCGAGGCCATCACCTCCATCCAACTCCTCCTGGCTGTGGTCTAGTGGCCTGGAGAGGAAGGGGTACACAAGTCATCCACTCTGTTGATCGATGGGGTCCCAGGGTTGGACAAACATTATTCTAATGATTTCTAATTTCCTCAGACAAGAATACCCCTTTAATAAGTAACCTTGTCTTATTTAAAGCATAGGTCTCTTTCACATATATGACTAATATGGGCCCCTACAATGGTTGCCCCCAGAGTTTATAGCGATCTTTCTCTTGACATTACTGATTCCGAAGATGAGTAACGTTCCCCTTACCGTTGTGTTTAACAACTCTATATTTTCGGTCCAAACAGAGCTCCTCCTGCCTTCTCCTAACAATTCTCTGTATCTCGGGGGTCAGGCCATTTTCATCACGGGAGAAAATGAAGGAGTAGCTGTCTTTACATGTACCATCTTCATCTACCTCACGGCATGAATAGTGGACGGCGTAGTTGTCGTAGTCAGTATCCACCACCCAGTGGTCATCAACTAAAAACAAGGAGGTCATTGAGATTTATGGTATCAATATAGGAACAGGCAGGTTTAGTATTTTTTTCACTAAGGTTTCAGTCTGCATCCATAAATGTAAAAAAAATTAAAAGTAAAATAATAGAATAATGCTGATTACTCACTATAAATGTACTCACGTTATGTTTTTACATTGCAGGAAGTTTCCCAAATTAATATATTATGAAACTTCAACATGACATAGAATAAAACTCTGCAACATTGGTAATCTCACTTGGTAGTTTCACTTGTATGCCCATATTAATAGTTTAGATAGGTCAAATGTGGTGACAGATTCCCTTTACATATAATTTACTAAATACATAGGGCCCGATTCATCAAAGATTTCCCCCCAGAATTCTTGCGTAAAAGCTTTGGAAAGTCACAAAAGTTAGGCACAACTCCTAAATTTTGCAACTTTTGGTGTCTTTGGTGGGATGCCTCAATTTATCTACTTAATGACGAGTTATGGCGTTCCATACGCCAAAAATCTCACTCCAGTACCTATGTTTCCATTTTCTGCATGGAGGCGCACACCACTCATCAGGCGCTGCTGATTCATAAAGAGGCGTGCACTTCTTTATGAATCAGGAGCATCTGACTCCAACACGCCCCCTCATCAATACCGGCGTGAACAACGTCGGTCTTTTTTAAATTGCAATCTTTGTTAAAATAATTTTTTCAATTTTTACAGGAAAAGAAAAAAATTTGCTATTTTAAATTTTTCACTATCATTTATAGGATGTCAACCAATCATATTCTATAATAATACTTTAACATTCGGTTAAACATTTTCAAGTATATAAAGAGCAGAAGCTCAAGGACAAACAAACACATGGACTTAGACAAAAGGAAAAAGGGGGATATGTTATGGAATGTACAACGTCGGTCTTGATGAATCGGGCCCATAGTCACATATAAATTACCCGAGAACCCAAAGAATAAAATGTACACATTGCTAAAGTGCTTATGTTTGTTGCCACTGGTGTCCACATTTCCCTGCCACCCCCATTGTGTGTTTCGCCCTTCTTCATCAGGGGCCATTTGTTTACATGATTTTTTCCTTTTATTTTTCCAAAATCTTTTCTTACTTTTACCAATTTTTTTACACTGCAATACTATTTGGTGACAGACACTGCATCCTATTATTATTTTTGCGGCATCTCAATTTACAAAGTTTATTATTGATCTACTATATTAATACTGGGCAACAGTGGTATAGCATGGGTTGTCAGTGCCTGGAGCCTTACCCAGTAAGCAAAAGGATTTTCAATTCTGCTCCCTAGGAACCCCATTTAAAATATAATAATATTCCCTTAGGGGACTTTTAAAATTAATTGATGCCCCCTGAGTGCCTACTCCAAAAGTAAAAATGTCACCTTTGTGCCACCACCACAAAAAGAATAAAGCGTATACTCACCTAATCCTAGTGACCTCTTCCTTCCTGCACACAGAACAGGATGGCTCAGGTGGTGTAATGCAGTGATGTCATTGCACCATCTGCGCCAAGACGTTGCCATATTGTACGCTGCCGTATGTGGCCAACCGGAAAGTGAGTAGTGGGGCAAGTAGCCCAAGACTCCCTACTCTACCACAGGATCCAATTATATTGGCTACATGTTGACATTGGTACAATTAAGAGTGGCGCTTGTCCGGAAATC
The DNA here is from genome assembly GCF_046119375.1 of Phyllobates terribilis. Classification (NCBI taxonomy): domain Eukaryota; kingdom Metazoa; phylum Chordata; class Amphibia; order Anura; family Dendrobatidae; genus Phyllobates; species Phyllobates terribilis. Next base: position 429,281,200 of record NW_027362765.1, read on the forward strand.
TGGGGCACCCCCAAAAGTCCGGAACATGTTCACTGACCCAGATCAATGGCGCTAGAGACGCCACTTCTATATTTTATTTCTTTTGAAATACCCTAAGAATATTTACGCTCAAGGCAGATGCCCCTGTGACCAAGCCCACGCTACACCACTGCTGGGCAATTATCGTTACAATCACACAAAAATGAGCAAATCATGACAGTAATTGGGCAGGGTTGAAATGAGTGTGCCTATAGGACTGCAAACACATAAGGATTTATTTTATTTTTTTTTACATTTTTTTGCTAATTTTCTATTTCATTATAATCCGTGGAAATTCTGAAAAGATTTACTTACGCCCCTTTTCTAGGAACGAGAGGACACCGTGATACTTCATCTGGAATTTAGCAGGGTCCTCTGTCTCTTGGAATGTGCCCACCATATCAGCACACAATTCCATGGTCCTGAAAAAATACCAGTAGTTAGATGTATACTAGATACTCTTAGAATATAATTCTATCCTGTAAAGAAGCTTGTATCTTGGGTCTAAAGGCTCCCAAAAATGTTAGACTCAAGTCACGCCAAAATTCGGGTATGGGGGCCTCACAACTTTCACCTTGACAGCTGAATTTCAGCAGCCGGTCCTTTGGTCTGGCAGAAGCTTTCTAATGGAAAACGCAGGAGTTCTCATCAAAGCCAAGCGTTCCTCCTAATGGGAGTTTCGGGACTACGGTAATTGTTCAGTCAACAGCTAATATAATGTGTATGGAACCGTAACGTATTCTCATCCCAGAATCACTCATTTAAACCTTCAAGGCTCTGTGGATGGTTCCTCACATGTTGCATATTATAGTAGCAATATTAGCCTCCAAGAAAAAAAAAAAAAAAAACCTTTCACACTAATATGAAATGTTCACATGATTAATTAAATCTATCGAAAAGGAAGTTACCCACTTTGGACAATCCCTTTTTGTTAACAAGGACTTATAATAAATTGATCATAGAATGGTCTGGTGCTAAATCCACTAGTGATCTGCTCTAATCACTTTGAGACAAGTGGTCAACTTCTCTATAGCACCCCTCAGGGGAAATGAAGTATTACATAACTTTCATTGACGTCAATATAGACTGTATAAAAGAAGATCCTTATAGCCACACTCCACTGACTTGCGAAATAAGGTTGTCTACCCCTCTATTAACTTAAGACCCCATACTAAGACTAAAGTCGCCTGAACTCGCCGATGCTGGAGGGATCGTCCGACATCTAAAAATTTGAATGCCCTGCTCTTTTGTTCTCCAGAAGATAAGCTTTCTCCAATCTCCCTAATGAATGCTCATGTGTTTGGAGGAGTCCGGAGAGATATCATAGTACATGGCTAAGTGGACCACTAGGGGACAGGTGGCAATGTAGAGTTCCTTACTGCAAGATGACGACTCTGCCTTTGGCTGTTGCAGTCATTTTCCCATTTTCATCAACATAGAAGTTAGCCACTATGTTGTCAATAAGAAACAGTCCTTCTGGGTCCTTCTTGGCCACTGCATACCAAGTCCCGGCATACTAAAAAGAAACATAATTGTAACATGTTATATATAAGAAAAGATATGCACAAATCTATGGTTTATAAATAAGATGAATTTATATATATTTTTTAATCTCTCCAATTTATCCATTTAACTCTCTGCTCATTCTGTTCTGGACTTAGGAGTCCAGTGGGTGGTCCTAATCAGTGATTGCCAGCTATCTCACTTATAAAGCCCCGCCCACGGTAATTCTTAAGCCCAGACTAACCAAAGGTTTAAATTAGTAAATTCCTTGTTCTACGTAATGTTATTCCACAAATGCAAATACCAATCTGATCAGCTCCTCCGACTCTACAACTTGCAGATAAGACTTGGTATTTTGATGTTTTTCACCATTTAACTTCAAGTACATTTTCTATCTCTAAGAGTCAAGTGAACGCCAGGGGGCGCCATAACACGCACGTAAGAGCATGTGCCGTAATTAAACTGCAGTTGCTGCGTTCTACTGAAGTAGCAGAGCTGAATTCGTTATTTATTTTCATTAATGTGTGTGTCGATACTCAGTAGGGTTATCATAGACCTTTGGAAAATTACAATATAAATATAAACCTGAGTAACAAGCTCAACCGGGCTACATCTGTTACCATTGAACATACAAATATATATGTGACATCACTTTATGTTGTCCCACATCTTGTTGGGCAATGAATCACCTGTATACATATATCACTACAAAGGACAGGATGCAGTTTGTATGTAGAGATAACAGAGCTGATATAAGGGAGCCCATACACATTAAATTAAAGATTAATGAAATGGCCGATTATGACCATAATGAATGAACCCCAGATGTCTCAGCGAAACCTACAATGGCTGACCAACATACGTTGGTAATCATTAAAATCACCAGTTATGCATATTGGATTTTTGTTGGCATCATCGGCCAAAAAAAAAATCCAAAAGTGGCCGACGTAGTCTGTGATGTTTTTTTGGTCATAGATGAATGATCATCTGTTGGCTCATTTGCATCTAATGTGTATGAGAATCTTAAGCTATATTGAAGACAGTAAAGTTAGTGACTATTAGGGCGCACCATACTTGCACCATATTTATTACATGTTTTAGATGATTTTTATGACTTGTCCGACAATGGGGAGTGACTCATTGGAAAAGGGGCAGGGGTTAAAGAGCAACACCATACGCTAAAGAAAAAAATCACCAGAATTGTGGAGCAAATTTCTGGCACAAAGTAAGATAACTAATACATGGTGTAAACAGAATAGACAGTCTTAAAATTAGACAGATTAACAAGAACCACTGTGATAAATCTTGAGCATTTAAAACTGTCTATTGATAAATGGACCACATTTTTTTGGAGGATTTTGGAGCAGATCCATTTCAAAATCCTCCTAAAAAGACTCAGTGTGAACTTTCTCTTAGATGTCTGCCCAATAAAAGTGCTAATTTTGGTTGGACGGATGGGTCACTGATCATCGATGTTTATGTGGGTGTCCTGCGTCTTCCTTGATACCAGTTGTCAAGGGAAAGATTGTCAGGTGGATTTTAATGTTCCCAGTCCTTTGCTATCATGGGAGATAATCAGCCACCATAGTTGTCTATCAACAGCTTGTTCCCGTATCCTGTTTGAGAACATATGGATACTGTAGGAATAGCTCCAGAATGCTCCATGGTGGTCCTAAGATAAAATAACCCCATATACTTTCTATTGCTAACCACTGTCGCTGGTGTTTCCCACTCGGTTTTGTGGCTTTATCTTCTGGGTGTCAGGTAACTACTGCAGCCAGTCAGTGGCAATTGATTGGCTGCAGCAGTCTTGTTCCATCCAAACTGGAAGAAAGATCAAGGAAAATCAACGAGAAGGGGTGATAGGTGAGGGTTTTTTCAGGACCATCAAGAGACAATTTTTTACACATGTGGTGGACAAGGGGAAAGTTTATCAAAAATATTTAGATTTACTAACCTCCTAAAAAAAATCTGGTGCATCTTTGGGCTGTCTATGTGCCAGAAACTAAAATGTGCGCCATTTATGAGCTTCTGTCGATTTCAGACTTACTTTACACTCATTTATGTGGTATGATATAATAAATCTGTAGGGCCGTGGTTAGCTACTTCCACTTCTACTAAGTCTCGTCAACTTTTTTTGAAAAAGAGGCAGCATTGGTGTAAAAAACATAAAATATCCCAATAGGTTTATACAGAAGCAGGTGGCACAAACATTTATAACTTTTTGATGTCATAAAGCATGGTCTTTGCAATGTGAAAAAATAATTTGGGGTCTGTAGGCTCAAAGACAGAAATTCACAGGGGGTCACGGAGTTTCCTCCACATCACGGATAAATACAAGGAGATCTAAACAGTGAAAATGCTTTATATCGTAGTATTCCTTAGCCTACTTGGAAAGAAGGATATTGTGAGTAACTGCACATCTGAACATGCAAGTTTCTCATTGAAAATACATTTTTCATGGTGATTTGAACACTAGGTGGCAGTACTACATGAAGGTCAATGGATATTTTAATCTACAAATAATAAATGTGCCTGTATATGAAATATGTATTAATTTCTGAAAAATTAGTATATCAGTTGCACTATTAATGTCATATTGATAGCAAAGTAAATGTTTCTGATGGTTTACCATAATGGTAGACGATGGTGTTAGTGGCTGGTGGTGCCCCAGTGCAAGTGCCTACTTTGCCTGACTTTTAGGTTGTAGAAAAGTAAATCAAATGATTCTAATAACTCCTCCTGCTTTATATATACATTATGTCACAAAAGTTCAGAATACAGATGAGCACGTACCCGAGTTTTGTCAAAATTTGGCATCACCCTGAAGTTGCTGACGGTGCAATCTCTCTCATAAAATCTGAAGGCCTCGGAGCTCCCATAATAACAAAGGGCAATTAACAGCCCAAACACCTTTAGGTCCATGTTTGCACTTCTTTAAGATCAGGTATAGAATCTGCATAAAAAAAGAGAGAAAAAAATATAAAAAAAAATTGTAAAAAAAAAAAAAAAAGGAATATAAGTCAATATATAAATAAATTAAAAAAAGAAGACTAAAGAAGTAAAGTATAAATGTTATAATAAGTAAGTATTGATTGAGGTGTAAGATCGTGCTATAGATAGATAGAGGAGAAGCTCACAGAGAGTCCAGCTGCTTCCAGATGTAAGAAAGCCTGGAATGCAATGTCTGGGAGGTTTATATACAGCGCCGCACTCACACGGTTTCGTAACATCATCAGCACAAGGTAAAAGACCTATGTTATAAGCCGCGCACTGCTTCCAGTCCTATCTGGATAGAGGCCCACTTCAACAAACTTGCATAACATCAAACTGTGCACTTTAACCCCAACCCATCACAAAAACCCTACAGCGATGTCATAAGGAAAGAAAATAAGTCAGCCTGTGAGAGAACGTAGAGCAGCTGAGAAGGGTTTGCCAAAACATATTTGGGAGCCTAGTCTGTGGTTCGGAGGTGTTTGGCAATGAACCAGCTCTCCGGGAGGGCACACAAACTCCATTCATGTGCAGTCCTGTTGAAGAGCGGCTCTGTTTTGTTCTGTCCTTCACATACAAACATCACTTTCTATCATGTTTCCTTCTGGCATCTCTCAGGACAAGTTCGAGCTCTTCACTCCATGATTTGTTTTGGCTTTAAAACCGATGTATATTAAATCCTAGGTCTCTGTGGTGTCTGCAATGTCAGCTTGAATATTAATGGGACCACCTCATGGCCTGATGGTGGCGTCAACCATTGGTGTGGGTTCTTTATTTAGTAATTTGGACTTAAAGGCATCTGATACTGATGAGACCCTCCTAAAATTAAGACTTCTATGAGATGCATCCAGTACATGCTCATCCAAAGTGCTAAATTTGGGCAGGAGTTGACTGAACCAGATGCATATCCTTCGCGCACGGGTCCTATATAGAGGGAGGTTGGTCCTTACAATAGTTTCTTCTTGTTGACTCAAGAAGCTCCAAGACGAACTATGAGTGAAGGACAACCTAGCACATTGCACAACATTGGCGGAGTCCACCTCTCACTGACCACCTGAAGTTTGAGAGACCTTGTGTGTAGGAACACAAAAGCTTCCAGGGACTGGTCCCTTGGACAGGTCATCAGGGTCGCTTCAAGTAAAACATACATGGCTGCAAAATTGCAGATGGTTTCTGATACATGCTGCCCAGCATGTGTCTCCTGTAAGGATCCCTTTAATGCTTCAGTACTATTCCTACAGTGGATTGAGGAATCTGTATAAATCATTGTTAATCCTGCAGTCCGGGCACCTCTCTGTGCCTCACGGTCAATATTTGCTTTGTGTTTCATCATGTCATAAGCTGTTCTTGGTCTTCTGTTAAACATTTTCCAAAAGTTGTGAATGTTAAAATGTACACAATGGATGCAAAGATCACCAGTTCTGCCTGCAAGTAAATAACCTCAAAATTGTCTGAATGCCCAGACTGTTTATGGTTTGTGAAAGGAAAGGAAACCTGGAGGAAATCCACAAAGACACAAGTAATCTGACCATCCAAACCATGCCTTAGATTATATTCAATCCTAGGACTCCAATGCTACAAAGTAACATTGCTAACCACTGAGTCACAAAACAATAGATCATAAGATCTTAGACCATTTAAGCTGTCTTGAACACCTGCTGTGTTAAAAAGACTATAGTAGAAGACAACTAAATATAGTGCCGATACTTCTAATGGTCTGCATGACCACCATAGAGTACATAGAGGTCTTCGGACTTTCTACTGCATCAGAACTAGAAAGTAGCAGAGCTCCAAATTAGGATTTTTTACGCTACTAGAAGAAAACAGAGTTCAACTAGAACACACAGGGTTACATTTTAAACCTGTGTCTTATAATTCTAGATTCTATGGAATCACTTGGTAAGTAGAGATGAGCGTTGTTCTCCTCAAACTGTTCGCCAATCTCAAATTCGAGCTGTTTAGGGCGGTGTTCGAGCCGTTCGGCGAACACGAACAATTTGAGAAAAATTCGGCTGTTCGAGGTTATGTTCGATAACTGTTCGTGCACCAAAATCATAACTGGATTTTTTCTCAGTAATGATGAAAATTAAAGTTAATACGCAGTTTGAGTGTACAGCGGGGTGGGGGGAGGGGCAGGGGATGGATCTCTGCAGGAACAATGAAGATCTCCATTTTTTTTTCTCTTTCCCGCATTTACAGTGGGGAGGTGCAATCTGTCAGCCTATCAGCAGCGCACACACGGAGCGAAGTGCTTTTTTTCACACAAGCAAGGGCATGTGTCATTGGCAGTGTATGTCACATGTCCTTGCCCTATAAGACCAAGCCATTTTCCCCGTCGCCACCATTTTCTCACTGCTGCAGCTGCGTGTTAGACGGCACCGCTGTTGCTGTGTGCGCTATACCTTGTTAATTTCAAGCCAATTTTCGCACAAATATACAGATAGCTTGGGAGTAGGGAATAGTTGTGATTGCAGTCCTTTTAAGGACTAGGTTACAGCATTTCCTACGACTTTTATCAGGCAGGTCTGTGCTCTTAAATAGATAGGTTGTGGGAGTAAAGACTAATTGTAATTGGAGTCCTTTTCAGGACTAGGTTACATCAGTTCCTATCAGTTTTTGCCAGGCAGGTCTGTACCAGTGCTGTGCAAGTTTTTTTCACAGCATTTGGCTGAATCTAGCAAAGCTAATCCTTTTTGGCCTATTGCAGAGTGTGTTAGTCAGTGGAGTAGCCTATCTGTGTTGCAAGATATACCACCTGTGTATAGAATACCAATTTTTTTACTGCACCTAGTGAAGTAAAATCTTTTGGGCATAGCATCATTCTATTAGTCCATCTATACTGACCTCCATCAGGTTGCAAATTAAAACTAATTTTTATCTGCATCTACAGTACCTCTGAAAAAATATTTGGGCTTCTACCTGTGTGTGGGACTTGTTGTATTAGTCCATCTATACTGACCTCCATCAGGTTGCAAACTGAATATATTTTTTTCCTGCATCTACCTCTGAAAAAATATTGGGCTTCTAGCTGTGTGTGGGTCTTGTTCTATTAATCCATCTATACTGACCTCCATCAGGTTGCAAACTGAATATAATTTTTTTCTGCATCTAGCTCTGAAAAAATATTTGGCCTTCTAGTAGTGTGTGGGACTTTCTCTATTAGTCCATCTATACTGACCTCCATCAGGTTGCAAATTAAAACTAATTTTTATCTGCATCTACAGTACCTCTGAAAAAATATTTGGGCTTCTAGCTGTGTGTGGGACTTGTTGTATTAGTCCATCTATACTGACCTCCATCAGGTTGCAAACTGAATATATTTTTTTCTGCATCTACCTCTGAAAAAATATTGGGCTTCTAGCTGTGTGTGGGACTTGTTGTATTAGTCCATCTATACTGACCTCCATCAGGTTGCAAACTGAATATATTTTTTTCTGCATCTACCTCTGAAAAAATATTGGGCTTCTAGCTGTGTGTGGGTCTTGTTCTATTAATCCATCTATACTGACCTCCATCAGGTTGCAAACTGAATATAATTTTTTTCTGCATCTAGCTCTGAAAAAATATTTGGCCTTCTAGTAGTGTGTCGGACTTTCTCTATTAGTCCATCTATACTGACCTCCATCAGGTTGCAAATTAAAACTAATTTTTATCTGCATCTACAGTACCTCTGAAAAAATATTTGGGCTTCTAGCTGTGTGTGGGACTTGTTGTATTAGTCCATCTATACTGACCTCCATCAGGTTGCAAACTGAATATATTTTTTTCTGCATCTACCTCTGAAAAAATATTGGGCTTCTAGCTGTGTGTGGGACTTGTTGTATTAGTCCATCTATACTGACCTCCATCAGGTTGCAAACTGAATATATTTTTTTCTGCATCTACCTCTGAAAAAATATTGGGCTTCTAGCTGTGTGTGGGTCTTGTTCTATTAATCCATCTATACTGACCTCCATCAGGTTGCAAACTGAATATAATTTTTTTCTGCATCTAGCTCTGAAAAAATATTTGGCCTTCTAGTAGTGTGTCGGACTTTCTCTATTAGTCCATCTATACTGACCTCCATCAGGTTGCAAACTGAATATAATTTTTTTCTGCATCTAGCTCTGAAAAAATATTTGGCCTTCTAGTAGTGTGTCGGACTTTCTCTATTAGTCCATCTATACTGACCTCCATCAGGTTGTAAATTAAAACTAATTTTTATCTGCATCTACAGTACCTCTGAAAAAATATTTGGGCTTCTAGCTGTGTGTGGGATTTGTTGTATTAGTCCATCTATACTGACCTCCATCAGGTTGCAAACTGAATATATTTTTTTCTGCATCTACCTCTGAAAAAATATTGGGCTTCTAGCTGTGTGTGGGACTTGTTGTATTAGTCCATCTATACTGACCTCCATCAGGTTGCAAACTGAATATATTTTTTTCTGCATCTACCTCTGAAAAAATATTGGGCTTCTAGCTGTGTGTGGGTCTTGTTCTATTAATCCATCTATACTGACCTCCATCAGGTTGCAAACTGAATATAATTTTTTTCTGCATCTAGCTCTGAAAAAATATTTGGCCTTCTAGTAGTGTGTCGGACTTTCTCTATTAGTCCATCTATACTGACCTCCATCAGGTTGCAAACTGAATATATTTTTTTCTGCATCTACCTCTGAAAAAATATTTGGCCTTCTAGTAGTGTGTCGGACTTTCTCTATTAGTCCATCTATACTGACCTCCATCAGGTTGCAAATTAAAACTAATTTTTATCTGCATCTACAGTACCTCTGAAAAAATATTTGGGCTTCTAGCTGTGTGTGGGACTTGTTGTATTAGTCCATCTATACTGACCTCCATCAGGTTGCAAACTGAATATATTTTTTTCCTGCATCTACCTCTGAAAAAATATTGGGCTTCTAGCTGTGTGTGGGTCTTGTTCTATTAATCCATCTATACTGACCTCCATCAGGTTGCAAATTCAAAATATTTTTTTTCTGCATCTAGCTCTGAAAAAATATTTGGGCTTCTAGCGGTGTGTGGGACTTGGTCTATTAGTCCATCTATACTGACCTCCATCAGGTTGCAAATTAAAAATAATTTTTTTCTGCATCTAACCCAGCCAATAGTTTTGGCCTAATACCACAGTTTGGCCACTCAGCTCTGCTCGGTTACCATCCATTGTTTTTTTGTGTAAACAACTCCAGAGTTGTGAATTAGTTAACCACCAAAATGAGTGGAAAAAGGCCTGCTGCTGGTGGAAAGGGGAATAGGCGTGTTGGGAAGGGGAAAAAAGGTTGTGTCCGTGGGGTAAGTGTTAAAGCAACAGTAACATCTGCAGAAGAAAGACCATCTTCCAGCCAAACTAAAATGTCTACTTCTTTTAGCGGACAATGTGATAAGATCCCTTTCTTACGGCCACGCCAATCGCTACAAATTCCAGATGAGGCACAAAAACAGCAGGTGCTTCAACGGATATCAAGTGCTCCTTTAAGTGGGCTCTCCTCCACATCAACTTCAACATCACAAATACTCCAGTCCTCAAAGGTGTCACCCAAATCGCACTTGCTTCCTCACAGCTCCCAAATCTCCAGCTGCCCGTCTGAGTATGAGGTAGAACAGATGGTTGAGTCTGCAGAGCTGTTTACTCATACTATAGCCTGGGAATCAGAGGTCGACTCCAGCGCTTCTGTGAATCCAGACGAGGAAATGATCTGCACTGATGCCCAGAATCTTTATGAGTCGGATCCAGGACCAGACGCAGAAGGTTCTGACCATAATGTAGACCCTCATTCCCAAACTGTAACTCCTGTTGGTGGAGACAATGAGGAAGACGATGATAAGACTCAAATACCTGATTGGAGCGACAACTTTAGTTTTTTGTCAGGGCAGGAACAGGTTGGCTCTGAGGACGACGGGTGTGATAACGCACAGGGTGATGATGATGAGGTTGGAGATCCCACTTACTGTCAACCCACAGTCAGCCAAGAGATGAGGTCAGCAGAGGAGGTGGAGGAAGATGCTAGTGACGACGAGGTCAGGTTGCGCCTTCCTGGACAGAGACGTAGTACTGGAAGCACGTCAACAACTGCATCCTCAAACACAACTCTGCCTCTCACCACAAGTCGTGGTGGCTCTTCAGGTCGCATGGGTGCTAAGCCTTGCATAGCCTGGGCATTTTTTCAGATCGATAAAGATGACCCAACTCGTGTTATCTGTAACATTTGTCAGCAAAAGCTAAGTAGAGGCCAAAAAATACATAGTTTGAGTACTTCATGCATGAACTGGCACATGGACATGAAGCATAAGTTGCAGTGGGAAGCTCAGTGTGCTACAATGCGGCCTAGCCGGCCGGGCCAACCACCGTCTGCCATATCTTGTGCATCCGCGGCCTCTTCATCCTCTGTGACTGGGGGGACAGCAGTCACACCTGTTTTGGGGCGCAGACCTGCCACCTCTTTACCCGCAACAGCCAGCGTGATTGGCAGGTCATTATTTTCTTTGGAGGTGGTAACACCAGCTGGTGTTGAGCGCTGTCCGACATCGATAGCACCACCTTTGGATCAAGGCAACCTAACATGTCCGCCTGCATCTTCCTCACAGACCGGCAGTTTGCCGGGGACACCCTTATCAACCCCGTCTAAGCACAATAGCCAGCCCTCGGTCCCTCAGATGTGGACAAGTAAAAGACCATTTCCTCCTAGCCATGAGAAAGCTAAGAGGTTGAATTTCACCATCTGCAAGCTCTTGGCTACAGAAATGCTGCCTTTCCGCCTGGTGGACACAGAGGATTTTCGAGACCTTATGTCCGTCGCAGTGCCCCAGTACCAGATGCCCAGTCGGCACTACTTCTCAAAGAAAGGTGTGCCTGCGCTCCACCAGCATGTCGCACATAACATCACCGCTTCTTTGAGAAACTCTGTGTGTGACAGGGTGCATTTCACCACAGACACTTGGACGAGTAGGCATGGACAGGGGCGTTACATGTCGCTGACTGGGCACTGGGTAACTATGGTGACAGCAGGACAAGGGGCTGCTGTCCAAGTCTTGCCGTCCCCACGAGTTGTGCGTCAATCCTCTTTATGTCAAAGTTCCTCCACTGCTTCTGCCTCCTCAACCTCCTCTCGGTCTTCCACCTGCACCCAAAGCCTGTCTGGTCATGCCACAAGCTTTCTAACTGCGCAGAAGGGATCCTGCACACCTCCTTACTATGCTGGCAGTAGGGCTCAACGTCATCAGGCGGTTTTTACATTGAAATGTCTGGGAAATGTGAGTCACACAGCTGAGGAGTTGTGGTCAGCTCTGGAGAACCAATTTCATGAATGGTTGTCTCCACTGGACCTGAAACCAGGGAAGGCCGTGTGCGACAATGCTGCAAACCTGGGTGCGGCCCTTCGCCGGGGCAATGTCACACACGTGCCTTGTATGGCTCACGTGTTGAACCTGGTTGTCCAGCAATTTTTAGCCCACTATCCCAGACTAGATGGCCTTCTGCAGAGGGCACGGTCGCTGTGTGCTCACTTCCGCCGTTCGCATCCCGCAGCTCAGCGACTTACATCTCTACAGAAGTCGTTGGGCCTGCCACTTCACCGGCTAAAATGCGATGTGCCTACCCGGTGGAATTCAACTCTGCACATGTTGCAGCGACTGTGGCAGCACCGACAAGCCCTGGTGCAATACGTTCTGACGTATAGCCTGGGCCAACGAGATTCAGAGGTGGGGCAAATCACGCTGGAGGAGTGGTCTCAGATCAGGGACCTATGCACCCTTCTGCACAGTTTTGAAATGGCGACGAAGATGTTTAGTGCTGACGATGCCATTATCAGCATGACTATTCTGGTGATTTACATGCTGGAGCACATGTTAAACAGAATTCGGAGTCAGGTGGTGGCACAAGAGGAGGTGGAGGAAGTAGAGGAGGAGGAGTTGTATGCGGAAGGGCTAACATCTGCAAGGTCCAGACGGTCGGCAGCACCAAGGCGGCAGGCATGTGAGGGTGGGGGAGATGGTTTTACCAGGGCGCATGGTAGCAGCCAAACTAGTGAGGAAGGTGCAGGAGCCCAGGAAGAAGTGGAGGACGAACTGATGGAAGACTCATCAGATGAGGGAGACCTTGATCACATTTCTGTTGTGCGAGGTTGGGGGGAGAGGACAGAGGAAGGAAGCATGATTGTTACCTCGCCACCAACACAACAGGGACTTGGTGGTCCTGGATGCGCAACACACATGAGTGCCTTCTTGCTGCACTACCTGCAACATGACCCTCGAATTGTGAGAATTAGAAATAATCCTGACTACTGGGTTGCCACACTGTTAGATCCCCGGTACAAAAGTAAATTTGCAGAAATTATTCCTGCCATAGAAAGGGATGCACGCATGCAGGAGTATCAGCAGAGACTGTTGCAGAATCTTACATGTGCTTTTCCACAAAATACCAGTGGTGCACGTAGTGAATCTCACAGTTCCAACTTGCCAACCGTGGGACCGTCAAGTGTTCAGCACTCAAACCGTAACAGAACCACAGTATCTGCTGGTAACATCAATTTTGCGGAATCATTTCACCACTTTTTTAGCCCATCCTTTGCAAGGCCACAGGAGACAAGAAGTCTGACACATAGTCAACGCCTAGAGACGATGGTACAGGAGTATCTCCAAGTAAACATTGAAGCCACGACTGTGTCACTGGACCCTTGCTCTTTTTGGGCTTCCAATCTGGATAAATGGCCGGAGCTAGCCACTTACGCCTTGGAGATCTTGTCATGCCCCGCAGCCAGCGTTCTGTCTGAACGTGTGTTCAGCGCTGCTGGTGGTGTGCTGACAGATAAGCGCACGCGGCTCTCCACTGATAATGTAGACAGACTCACGTTCATAAAGATGAACAAATCATGGATCCGAAACGACTTTTCTACCCCTGTGTCATCCTGGGGAGAGTAAAAGCTTGATGATTGGTTAAAATCACCCTACCAACCGTTTTAAGCTTTCAAATTACTAATCATGTTTATCTGTATCTTGACTGGAAAATAATTTGGGCTTTGTAGCAGTGTGCAGCACTGATCCTATTAGGCCATCTATAATAAGCTTCACCAGATTTAAAATTAAAAATAATTTTTAGCTGCATCTAGCCCGGAAAATAATTTTGGGGCTCCGAGATGCGCAAGGCACATAAGTGCCTTCTTGCTGCACTACCTGCAGCATGACCCTCATATTGTCAGAATTCGAAGTAATCATGACTACTGGGTTGCCACACTCTTAGATCCCCCAAACTTTTCGATCAACCTTTTCATTTTAATAAAGACCAAAAAAATGGTCATTTTTGAAATTATAAGCATTAGCAGGTTGTTGGAAACTGAAATCAAACAGTTTTCAACTCAAAACTTTATTCTAGGTGATGTTACATTTTCACATAGGACCCCTTGTTCGAAAGGAGCTTCTGAACTCTCTCGTCCATTGAATTTGTCAGGTTTTGGATGGTTTCTGCTTCAATTGTTTTGCATGAGGACAGAATACCCTCCCAGAGCTGTTGCTTAGATGTGAACTGCCTCCCGCCATCATAGACACTCCTTTTAATGATGCTCCAAAGGTTCTGAATGGGGTAGAGGTCAGGGGAGCATGGGGGTCACACCATAAGTTTGTCCCCTTTTATGCCCATATCAGCCAGAGATGCAGATGTTTTATGTGCAGCATGAGATGGTGCATTATCATGCAGAAAAATGATCTTGCTGTGAAATACACGGTTCTTCTTCTTGAACCATGGCAGGAAGTGCTGTTTGAGAAAATCCACATACATTATGGAGTTCATCTTTAGCGCCTTCAGGGATCCTAAAGGGGCCGACAATCTCTCTCCCCATGATTCCAGCCCAAAACATTACTCCACCTCCTCCTTGTTGGCGCTGTAGTCGTGTTTGCGTGGGGTGTCCATCAACCAGCCATCCTCCACTCCATCCATCTGGACCATCGAGCGCTGCACGGCACTCATCCGTGAACAAAACAGTTTTGAAATCAGTCTTCATGTAATGTTTGGCCCACTGGAGCCGTTTCTGCTTGTGTGAAGTGGATAGAGGAGGTCGACAGGATGGCGCATGCACAGCTGCAAACCTCTGAAGGACCCTGCATCTTGTTGTTCGGGGGACGTTGGAGGCACAAGCAGCTTCAAAAACTTGTCTGCTGCTATGACAAGTCTTTTTTGCCGCTGCTCTTTCAACCTGACGTAATTGCCTGTAGGAAAGAGTCCTCAATTTGCCCTTATCAGCACGCACACGTGTGTACTGTTAATCAGCTACATACTTCTTGATTGCCAAGACACTTCATCCTGATCATCGCACAATGTTGATTATAGTCATGCCTTGACCTAAACACTCCACAATTTGTTGCTTCTCAGCAGCCGACACATCCTTTTTCTTTCCCATTTTGGCAGAAAATGTAGGCTGCTTAATAATGTGAGAGAGCCTTCTTAAGTAGTCTTGCCTTTCATTGGACACACCTGCCAAACTAATTAGCACAGGTGTCTGCAATTGCTTACAGTGATATAAAGAGCCCTGACACACATCACCATCAATGAGTTTAACTGACAAACAAACAAATTCTTCCCTTATCACTCCTAAACACTTTTTGCATAATAATTTGGAACGCGGTGTACATGTGCTTTTCCACAAAACACCAGTGGTTCACGTAGTGAATCTTACAGTTCTAACTTGCCAACCGTGGTCTGTATGGAGTTGTTCAATAAAGGGCCCAAAATTAAGATAACATAGATGGGAGAGGTCTCTATGAATAGGAATTCCTAAGTATTTGATACCCTGTGAGGGCCAGGCAAAGGGAAAGTTGGACTGGATGGAATCCTATATGGATTTGGGGAGGGAGACATCGAGGGCCTCAGGCTTCGCTGCATTGATTTTAAAATTTTACCATGTAACAAAGTGATCTATTTCAGCCATAACAGCATGGATGGATATATGTGATTGAGTGATATATACTAGGACATCATCAGCAAATAGAGAGCACTTGTACTCGGTGCCTCCCACCTCAATCCACCTAATATTGGGGTTATGGCGAATTGATGAGAGCAGGTGCTCCGTCACTAGGATGTATAAGAGAGGGGACAGAGGACATCACTGCCTTGTCCCATTGGTGATTGTGAAAGGTGATGAAAATGTTCTGACGCACCCCCTGGGCCTTGGGACACCCGGAGCCGGACCCTTTTTGGTGGATGCTGGTGGTTGTAGTCTTCGTGGCGGCGACCCGGTTCCGTGGCTCAGGGCGGTCAAACCAGTGGCGGAACTATTTATGTGGTTTTGATGTTTAAATGTCCGACTACGCCACCCGTGGATTGCGGTCAGAGTGAACCGCCGCTACAGGGCAGACCGCTGAGGCTGGTGTTGTGGGTGCAGCAGAGCGTAGCATAACTCCCCACGGGAGGAGTATAGCCTCAGGGCAGTGTATGCGGAGGATGGGGGTGATGGTGCAGGGCAGCAGCAGTAACGACACGGAGTCAGTGATGCAGTTCAGGGCCTTTACTCACAGTTCTTATTATCCAGACCACGTCTGCAGGTAACGGCTGCCCACGTCGTACTGTGCTCACCAGGTGAGGGGCTCAGACAACTCCCAGATAACTTTGGAGCACTTCACAGGACCCCCTTTGTGTGTCCTTTGTCTGGCCTTTCTTACCAACACTTCTGTCCGGCTGCCTCGGGCCTCCTCTTGGTAAACTTGGCGCCAGTTTCCCTGACCCTATGTGGTGCCTTCCTAGCGGGTGTAGCGAGGGGCTGCGCCACATAAAATGTCAGAGCCTCCGGTTTCTAGCTGAGGGTCGTTTCCTGCCTCCACTAGTTCGGGGACCGGTCTCCCCCTTTGGCCTGACCCCTCCACGCAGGTGGATTCGGGCGTGCGGTGGCGACTCGCCCGTCCGCACCCCTGGGATCCCTTCATTCCTCGTTCCTGGAGCCTTCTCCGCTCCTCTTCCTTCCTTCTCCCTCTTCCAGGCCTGGGCCTCTGTTACTAGGCCCGCCTCTGGAGCAGAGCTCATGCAGAGCCCCTGCTCCCTGCCACTTCTGCTCAGACTTCTCTGCACTGAACTAAGATGGTGCCCACCTTTTATACTCCCTTCTCAATGCACCCAGGAACCGCTTCCTCCCTGCTCCTGCACTACAGGGTTCCCCTTCCTCAGTGTTCCCTCCCCCCACTCCAGCCAGGGACAGGGACTGTCGTGCCCATCTCAGGGGCATATTGGTCGCCCTGCCCCACGGCAATGTGGTGTAATGCATGCAGGTGTCGGGTCCTGATCCACACTCCATCCTTACCTGAGAGTGAGATATCACACCTCTGGGTGAGGTGCAATACGTCTGTAGCAACCGAGCCCTCAGGGTGCTACAGTTCCATTTATCTTCAGCCTAGGTGACGTATTGCGATACAGGGCCGTGATTTTGGCTATAAAAGGGTCCCCTAGACCCCTACCCCAAGCTTTTTAAGATAATCATATATGGCGTGCCAGGAGACTCTATGGAATGCTTTCTCAGCATCCAACGAGAGTATCTAATTACAAATTTTTAACTGCATCTAGCCCAGGAAATACTTTGTGCCTAGTAGCAGTGTCTGCTAGTCAGCGGATTATCCCGGCTGTTAAGCAAGCTGCACCACCTGTAATTTAGACACTTAATTTTTTCAAAGGAAATGCTTCGGGACCATGGGATACTTAGTGAAGAGCATCAGGAGGCACCCCAAGGCATAGGGGCTGGGACTGGCAGTAGGATGCCTTGCGGTGGACAGCCGAGCTCGATCCTTATAAAAGCTTTTTAACTGCAGCAGCTTTAGTGGACGCTACTGGAGCTGGAATTACCGCGGCTGCTGGCATGAGACTTGCCCTCCAATAGATCCTTGTAAATGGATTTAAAGTGTATTCATTCAAATTAGAGAGACAATTTAAATTAAAAAGCTTAGAGCTGCCTCCACCACAGGGGGGCTCGCTCGACCCACCAGCGGACAGGCACCAGTATTGGGAGAGGGGGGCTGGCCGTCAGGGTTCACCGCGGCTCTGGCACAAACCCGGCGACACGGAGGTGGCACGGGCAGGAGCGGACTGGCCGTGTCGGCTTCTCACTTTTTGGATTTTAGAAGGGCATGACATGCCTATATCTGTGTCTCCCCCTCCTTTTACTCCT
This sequence comes from Phyllobates terribilis, assembly GCF_046119375.1. Classification (NCBI taxonomy): domain Eukaryota; kingdom Metazoa; phylum Chordata; class Amphibia; order Anura; family Dendrobatidae; genus Phyllobates; species Phyllobates terribilis. Next base: position 429,298,850 of record NW_027362765.1, read on the forward strand.
CCACCTCTTTTATTTTCGCATGACTATATGTACTTGTCACTTTTCCATGTGTTAGTTATGTCTTCTGAGCAGTTTGTCAGCTTTTGGACACCTTTGAAGGTGTTTTCTATGTGTTTCTATGTGTTTTTGTTTGCCTGCCATTGGTTTTAACGGTGTTCGAAGGTGTTCGACGAACAGTTCGACGAACAGTTCGGCGAACACACGGGTGTTCGACGAACCGAACTCGAACACTACGGGGGTGGCTCAACACTATTGGTAAGGTGGATTCTTTAGCTATAGTTCAGGGAAATCAACACAAACTGAAGGCGGTGGCACTGCAACAGGACTTACCAGATGGCATGTAGGACCAGGACATCAGGGTATGCCAGATGGTAAGCACACAGGGAGCAGGAACAGCAGAAGACACAGAGCCAGGAGTGTGGATATGCACAGGAACTGTAGATGTATAGTCAGTCCAGGACTTGCAGCAATCAAATGGGTAATGGCAGAGTTGTATACTATCAGCACACTGATGGTCAATGGCAGAGACATAGGCAATCAGCAAACGAATGAACAGGCACATTGGATAATTGCTTGTATAATTGCATAATAATTTGAATGGTAGCAGTATTAGCAGAGAAAAGATTGTTATGCTTACAACAGACAATTGGTTAACTGTAAATCTGAGCCGGAAGATAAATGCAGATAGATGATAAACAAGCAGGAGTTTGCTAAAGAGATGATTAGCCAGCTGAGCAAAATGGATGGTGAAGCAAAACTCCTGAAGTACAGGGTGGGCCATTTATATGGATACACCTAAATTAAATGGGAATGGTTGGTGATATCAACTTCCTGTTTGTGGCACATTAGTATATGGGAGGGGGGAAACTTTTCCAGATGGGTGGTGACCATGGTGGCCATTTTGAAGTTGGCCATTTTGGATCCAACTTTATTTTTTTCAATGGGAAGAGGGTCATATGACACAGTGGGTGTTGGTGGAGGAAGTAGCTTAGGGGAGCACATGAGAGGAAGGTATAAATAGAGAAGCCATCTTGTTTAGAGAGAACAATCAGAGAATTCAGTGAGTGATGAGTGGAGTTGGAGGAGGAAAGTGAGGGGAGCAGAGGCTCTGCAAGAGCTCTGCTCCAGAGCGGGCCTGAGGAGAGGCCCAGGACTGAAGGAAGAGGAAAGGGAGCAGGAGAAGGTCTCCAGGAATGAGGAAGGGACCCCAGGGGTACGGGCAGTGCTGGAGGCCACCCGTATGCCCGAATCTACCAGGAGGTGGAGGGGTCAGGCCACACAAAGGGGACCGGTCCCTCAACTAGCAGAGCACTTTATGTCTCAACTAGAAACCGGAGGATGCAGTATTTCAAGTCCTGTAGTCAACAGTCCATATCAGTCTCACCAAGAAGGTAGCTATAGAGGACCCAGGGGACGGAACAGACGTCGCCCGACAAGGCCCGCAGGTACCGGAATGGGACAATTGGTATGAGGTGCAGGGAAACGGCCAGAGAGAGAACACACAGAAGGGGGTCCCGCTAAGTACTCCGGAGATATCTGAGGGTGGACTGAACCCCTCCCTGAGTAAGCGCAGCACGACGAGGGAACTTACCCCGGTACCTGTAACTTGGACTGCAACAACCGTGAGTAAAGACCCTGAGGACTGCACCCCACTGTCTATGTGATTATTAACTGCGCCATCACCCCTGCACTACAACGCTCAGCATCACCTACTACATCTACACTGCCCTGGAGCTAAGCTCTACCTGTGGAGAGCCACACCAGCTTTGCTGCGTTAACATCAGCTCCAGAGGACTGCTCCGCAGCGGCGGCTCCACATAGCCGCATACCACAGGTGGCGTCTCGAACTGTACATAAAAACTTTATTAAATTCCCCTGTAAATAATCCCCTTTTGAATGACCGCCCTGGGTCACAGACCGGGTCACCGCAACTGTGACATCTCCCCTAGCAACGAACGACCCGGCACCGAGTACCCCACGGCCAAGGGGGGCGCGTCACTTACATATACCACATTAGCACTATGTTTTACAAAAAAAATATTTGGTCTTGGCATCACGTTTCTGACTGAGTTGGGTTTCCATCTAAATCCCTGAAAACGGGATTCAGATTGAGCACCAACTGAGTCATTCACTATAATACGGTAGATGGAGTCACTTTTGTACTCCACCTGATCTCCATTCTGTCAGTATTCTTCTTTATAGGCAGACAAAAAAAGCGTGGGCTATCATTAATTGGGGAAATTGGGCAGAAACCACAGTTGAATCGCAAACATGAGGTCGAAATGTGATGAGAATTGTCCAAAATCATTTTTTTATGTGTGTCAAGTGCAGGATGTTAGATTTTCAGCAGTATAATAAATTCAAGACTCCAAGTGGTGACCCAAGTGGTGTAGCCCTCTACTTCCCTATATACATTTGGTCTAGAATAGTGTTTAGGGTCGGCGATCTATACAGGAGCATAGCCTACCCATTTGTGGGATCTCTGTTTTTTTGAGATTCTTCCTTACATCTGGTGGTAGTAGGCAACGATGCTTGTCTTAGCCATGACTACTTGGGATATATTGACCTCTGATAGGATCATGGGACACATTTGAAGGCTCTAGTGCAACATTTTAAAATTTTACTTTAGTTTCTGTATCCAATGATTAATTATGAGTATTTCGCAATTCATCTCGTCTACTTTATTCTTGCAGATTTACATCTTTGCTTTCCTGAGGGTAGGGTGATGGATCTGTAAAGACAGGCATGCCTACTAGCATAGAAAACACTATCACTCATAATAATCTCTAGTCTACAGTTAGACAGATGGGATTGGAGCCAACTGATGAAATGCTGAAATTTGTGCTGAGTCAATTCATATAGTATGTAAGAGGATTGAAAATAAGTCCATTGCCATCTTACAAAAATGTAGAATTTATGCCACCTGAACCCCATTGTTATGTTCTGAACTGACCTAGACTGAGATATTCTTTGTACAATGGGTTACCTTCGATGGTGATATCAGCTGGCTATGTCATGCTATGTGACCTATTATGTTTTGAGTGAAGTGTACCGCCGGCAATGCGCTGGTGCTAGGTAGTATTAAGCCCTTGCAATTTATATAATCTCGTTACTGATGGAAATTTTGTTCTTTGCCCAAATTCATAGACATGACAGACAGAACTTTTTTTATTTTTACATAAACTTTGCTGTATGAGTTGTTTTTGCCAGACAAGTGACAGTTTTGTCAACCACATGTACAGATCTCCTTAAATAATATGTTTACAGTATTGTACAGATTGCCACAATTACAGGAATAGTAAATATGTCCATGTAATTTACTGGTTTGTCATTTATTAAAAAAATTATTCTTTCTTTGCGTCATTATTTTTTTCTATACTTTATGTAAGAAAAAAACTCTGACTATTACTTTTCTATTTTTTTTTACCTATAATGCATTGGTATGTAGAGATGTACACTACACCAGTAAAGAAAAAGAATACATTTGGATTGTTAGGCAGAGAAAATTCTCTAACACATAACAGTGCAGCCTAGGGCTCACTATTAATATTTCAGGCTACAAATCCTGAGTTTGAATCCTGGGTAAGACCGTCCATAAAAAAATTAAATATTTTAAGAGCATCCTTTGAGCATATTCAGATGCTGGGTGAGAACTTGTCTACTAGGAGAGATGATGAAGACAGTAACATCATGTGTAGTCGCAAAAGATATCTCCAGGAGCTGTTATGAGCCTATATAAAGTTGCTTTAGTATCAGCGCACTTCAGCCATGCTGGGCCCGCCAACTCTATAGCCCCCTATGAAGCTGATGTTTGGTTCTGCTCATCCATACGCTTTGTTAGTGTTTCAGGGAGCATAAATTATTCCTTTTTCCCACCATTGGAGATCAGACAGAAGAAGATGGAGCAAACAAGTAGAGGAGGAGAAACTGTGCAGCCAGCCAGAAAAGTCTGTGGCTTAGCTTGCTAGCAAGTGGGTGTGAGTAGCACTCACTATTATGTTGCTCTACCTCAGAGGACCACAGTTGAGTATGTGAAAAGTCTGAGCTACAGTCTGTATTTTTTGTTCCCCGTCATCATAAGAGTACCATCATTGCTGAGAGAAAGGTGAAGAATTGCCACCACAGAGTGGAACAGGGAAGACTTAGCTTGAGTGCACACTGAACGTTTTTGATGCATTTTCACTGCGTTTTTTTCCGCGTGGAAATGCACCAAAAACGCTAGGTAATCCGTCTGCCAGCTAATGCAATGGCAATCCTGATGTGCTGTGGACATGATGCAGGATTTTCTGCTCAGGATTGTCATTGCGTTAAAATATGCAGAATGTCCATTCTTTGTAGCGTTTCTGCAGCGCAAAAACACTCAAAGAATGGTGCTCGGGCAGGGGAAAAAGACTACTTCTCCTATCATGGGACCGTCGCTCCCGCTGATAACAGCGAGAGCGGCGCGGCTGAGGTGAGAATTAGTCTCCTCAGCCGAGCTGGGGCTGTGTGCGGCGTATTTTAGCAAAGAGTGCATTACCCTAAAGGGTGAAGATTATCACAATCAGAGTGAGGAAAAGATGAAGTCTAAAGCTGATGCATGTGTGTGGAGAGGATTGTCAGAGACAGCAAGCAGACTAGTGCCTGTAAGGGTCTGATACTGCTTAAGTAGTCATCAAGATGTAAGGGTGTGACAGGGGCTGTTATATGCCTCTCCCTCTCTAAACAGTGTTTGCACCAGGTGTATGGTTTTATTATATTTTTGTGACTATATTAATATATGAATCTGCATTGTTTCATAGGCGCTAATGTACACAGTTAATGTAATGTATTGTGATTAATGTATAATGCTATCCATGTATAGTGTATAGGGAAAGCATAGGATATAGTTTAGGGTTTAGATAGTAATAGACAGAAACATTAGGGCTGATAGGCAGCAGTCGGCCTATTAGTGTATAAAAGATAAGGCATAATTTAGGACATAGGAGGTTTAGTGACTGCAGTAGAGTAGTAACGGGGAAGTTTGCCCAGCAACCAAATGCGAGTTGGTGATTGGTCCAGTTAAAAAGTGGGAGGAGTTTGGACCAGAGCAGAGGAACGTTTTGTTTTTTTCCAGTCAGTCAGTCAGAGATGTAGTTGTTGGTTGTAACCTTAAAGTATGTGCAGGAGGGATAACGGAGAGGAGTGGAAAAGTTCAGAGCCAGTGGGCTGAAGGTCGACCGTATAGCAAGAGGTAGAGAAAGAGAGAAGCAGTGCGGTAAACTGCGAGGAAACTTCCCTAAACGTCCGGGGCCTATGTTCCAGAGAAGGCGTGGAGGAGCCAGCCTTACTCACTTCTCAAGAAGGGGAAACGGACGGGGACGTCACTATAGCAAGCAGTACCAGGTTCTGGAAAGCAGCTGCAGTACCGGGTGATTCATACCTGGGGTTAAGAGTTAAGAGTGAAGTGGGTATTGAAGAAAGCTGAAACTGTCTGTTGTACCCCAATGTGCTGTATCTGAGACCAAAAACTGAACTGAACATATACAGTTAAAAAAATGGTTTTGTTAAGAAAGAATCAAGAGTCTGAGCTTGACTGTGTGCCCGCCTCTGAGAAAGGGACCGAGTATCAGATGTGGTCCTCAGCGGAAAACATAAGTGTTATCTACTACACAGAGCCCACAAGAAGGATAGGACTTTATTTTTTATTTGTGGGGAGCCAGGGTGTGGGAGAAGAACAGCAGCCCCTCTCCATGACTACCACCCTGCGCCCCTCACAAAGAGACAAAACTACTATATGGCATTGCTGCCAAGAGATGTGACCAATAGAGGACTTGTGTCAAGAACTGTGAGTGTGTGCTGTACAGTACAGCATTGAGAGTAAGAGAGTAAAACCGGCAATGTGCTGAATGGTAGACTAGCAGCTAAATACTACCAACAGGCTGTGGTGAGTGGGAGTAAAGTATCACAAGTGTTCAAGCCAAGGTGATGCCTCTGTTCAGACCATCAAGCTCATTGGCTGCGTTCACACATTGCGTATTTTCGCATGCTTTTTTGCGCGCGCTTTTTCAAAATACGCAATGTGCCTTGTGTCTGCCAGCAAAGTGAATGGGAAATTCACTTTGCCGTTCAGACACTGTGTGATTTTACGCAGCGCAAAAGCGCAGCTGCGTAAAGAATTGACATGTCAATTCTTTACGCAGCTGCGTCCCGCGCTTTCTCCTATTGTGCCCATTATAAGCGATGGAATTACGCAGCGGTGTTCACACACTGTGTAATTCCAGCGCTTTTTAATGGAGGTGCAGGAGAAACTATGGATAGTCACCTATCCGATGGATGGGAGAGGCGTCCGCTCCGGTCCCGCACTTCCAGAATCTGCCGGTGAAGGGATCAGGTAACTGTAGCTTACCGGCTTCCGGTCAGCTGATTTACAAGCCGGTCACGTGACAGTCAGCTGATCGCTTCACTGCAGATGCTGGAAGCCGCGGGACCGGACCGGACGGCTCTCCCATCCATCGGATAGGTGAGTATCCATAGTTTTTTTCTTTTAAAGCAGTGTATGTACTGCAGCCAGAAGCTGTCTGTACATACACTGCTAGGGGGACACTCACACACATGACACATAGACACAGACACATACATTACATTACATACAGGTGTCAATGCTCCTCACACTTCATTTTCTCCTGCACCTCTGTAAAAAACGCAGGAAAAAACGCAGTGTGTGAATGGAGGTGCTTTTTTTTACCTGCGTAAAAAAACACAGGTAAAAAAAGCAGGAAATACGCGCGCGTAAAAAAATACGCAATGTGTGAACGCAGCCATTGCCTCATGTAACACTCTGTAAACATCAAGTTTGTTGCTTCCCTGTAAGTGAAGTTATAAACTGTTACCTGTGTGCACCTGCATTCCTTCTCCCAACCGTAAAAGGGGAACTATTCTATTAACATCAGCCGCTACATCCTATATCCTATGTAAAGGGACATACTGTAACACCATATACCGCCCCTTACATCTGCAATGAAAATGTGTATTTGTGAACAGTATCGGACTGGGGTGCTAAGGGCCCACTAGTAACCAACTCCAGGGCCCCACTATTCAACTACATGCAAATGTGGCATTATCGTCAATCACAAATTTACATAAAAATTAACTTGGTAGATTGTTATATGAATAAAATGCAGCCTTTGTCTGTACATAATGATTCATGTATATAGTGCCAAGTATTGCTCATATAAGAGGGGGCCCACCGGAGGATTCTCCTGTACTCCTGTGGGCCAATCCAAGCCTGTTTGTGAGTATAGTTGAAGTAGTAGTCTTTCAGTGATAATTTACATAATATTTTTTACATTATATATTTAAAATATGTGAAATTAGCTTTGCCTCAGATTAATCCCACTTCCTATATTTCCCAAATATAAATATACAGGAATTACTAGTAAAATGTCATGCCAGGTGTGGGAAAAGAGTTAGTGCAACACAGAGGGAAAAGGGAAAGGGAGCCCAGACACTAGGGAAAGGGGGAAGTGGAGACATCCTAGTCTGGTCTAGCGTCACCCTGTCTCAACTGCCGTCCCTATATTGCCTCCTCAGCAATCGCCACACGTGTGTCTCGCCCTACTCTCTCTGGCGTGTGGCTACAGCTAGGGATGGAAGGAGATGAGCACTAGTCAACCTCCACTAAACTCTATAGACAACAAAGGTGGACAAAACAGGGGAAATGGCTTAGCTTTAGATAAACTCCAAATATGTACACGACGATCAAGCTCCAGAGAGGATGAAGTACTGCTCCTGGTTAAGCCTCACAAGTAGAAATGGATATAGCCGGCGACTCCCTCTCAGACATACCAGGTATATATACACCCAGGCCAGAGAGCTAATTAGCAAGAGAGATGTAGCCGCTTGGTCCTAAAGACAGCCTCTTATCTAAGAAGCTGTCTGCAATGCCAAAGATCTCCTGCAGCCAACTGCAGGGCAACTGTCTGTCACCTCCGACACAACTGTGACAGTACCCCCTACTCTACGAATGGCCTCCGGACACTCAGGACCAGGTTTCTCAGGAAAAGAGGTGTGTATTGAGTGAATTTATCTGGGAGTGTTCACCTCTGATGCTGAAACCCACATCCTCTCCTCTGGACTATAGCCTTTCCAGTGCACCAAGTATTGTAGAGAATGATGTTGGAGACGAGAATCTACAATCCTCAAAATATGGAACTCCAGATTACCATCAACCATTACTGGGGGTGGTGGTAGAGGTGAGGGCTCAAGAGGTTCCACATAACTTTTTAGTAAAGACCTGTGGAACACATTGTGGATCTTAAGGGCCTGTGGAAGTTCAAGACGAAACGCTGCTGGGTTAATGACGGCGGTTATTTTATAGGGACCAATAAACCTAGGTCCCAGCTTCCAAGAAGGAACTTTCAATCTTATATTCCTGGTAGACAACCACACAAAGTCATTCACATTCAGGTCCAGACCTGGCAAGCGTTTTCTGTCAGCCATATGTTTATACCTGTCACCCATGGTCTTTAAATTACACAGAACACCCTGCCATACCGAGGAGAGCGACAAAACAAATCATTCCTCCTCAGGAACTCCTGAAGCTCCTCCCCCACTGAAGGTATCAAACTGTGGATGATAACCGTTTGCACCGATGAACGGTGACCTGCCAGTGGATTCTTGACGATGATTATTGATGGCAAATTCTGCCAACGGTAAGTAGGATGAACAATCCTCCTGATTTTCGGAGATGAAACACCTGAGGTATGTCTCCAAGTTCTGATTGACATGCTCGGTCTGACCATTCGACTGAGGGTGGAATGCAGAGGAAAAGGACAACTGCACCCCCAGTCGAGAATAGAATGCCTTCCAGAACTTTGAAACACACTGGGTCCCACGATCAGACACCACATCGGAGGGAAACCTGTGAAGCTTCACAATCTAATTTATGAACACCTGAGCAAGTGTCTTGGCATTGGGAAGTGCAGGTAATGCGACGAAGTGAACCATTTTACTGAACTTATCTACTACCACCAAAACCAAACCGTTTTGCCTGCAGAAACCGGTAGGTCAGTAATAAAATCCATGGACAAGTGTGTCCATGGCCTACTAGGGATAGGTAGCAGAAGAAGAGTACCAGACATACGGGTATCCGAAACCTTAGAATGCACGCAAATACTACAAGCAGCTACATGTTCAATTACATCCCGATGCAACCCCGGCCACCAAAAACGACGAGAGAGGAGGTACGCAGTTGCCTTTCCACCTGGATGCCCAGCAAGCACAGAGTTATAATGTTCCTTGATTACTTTGCGGCGCAGATCAGATGGTACAAATAACTTTCTTGAAGGGTAGGAGGCAGGGGCGTCCCCCTGAGCCTCCAACACCTCAGCCTCCATTTCAGGATAAAGAGCCAAAATGACTACCCCTTTCTGTAATATCGGGGCAGGGTTCTTATGGTCACCACCACCAGGGAAGCAATGGGACAAAGCATCAGCCTTGACATTTTTGACCCCTGGACGAAAAGTGACAACAAAATTGAACCTAGTAAAAAACAGGGACCATCTGGCTTGCCTAATGTTGAGACGTTTAACTGACTGGAGATATGACAGGTTCTTATGGTCAGTAATAACTGTAATACGATGGACAGCCCCCTCCAACCAATGTCGCCATTCCTCGAACGCCAATTTGATTGCCAAAAGTTCCCTATTACCCACGTCATAATTTCTCTCAGCCGAAGACAATTTTTTAGAAAAGAAGGCGCATGGACGCCATTTACCAGAGGACGAGCCCTGAAACAACACAGTCCCAACCCAGACATCCGAAGCATCGACCTCCACAATAAAGGGTTGCGAAACATCGGGTTGACTGAGTTTAGGTGCAGTGGAAGAAGAAGGAAGAAAAAGCCTGGAGGGAAGCATCCGACCATTTGGAAAAATCAGGCCCCTTCTTAGTCATGTCAATAAGGGGTTTCACTATAATAGAGTAATTTTGGATGAATTTCCTGTAAAAATTAGTAAAGCCTAGAAAACGTTGTAGAGCCTTCAGGTTCTCGGGACGTTCCCAGTCAAGAACTGCATGGATCTTCTCAGGATCCATCCAAAAACCTGAAGATGACAACAAATACCCCAAAAACTGCACCTCCTGAACAGGGAAAACATATTTTTCTAGTTTGGCATAAAGTTTGTTATCCCTTAATATCTGGAGCACCTGCTTAACATGCCCTCGATAAGTCTCAAAATCAGGTGAATAAACCAAAATATCATCCAGATAGACCACCACAAACCTCCCCACCAAATGATGGAAAATATCATTTCTGAAATGCTGGAATACCGCAGGTGCATTGGTCAAACCAGACTCTCGAAATGTCCTTCCGGGATATTGAACGCTGTCTTCCATTTGTCCCCTTCTCTGATTCTAACCAGATTGTGGCCTCCTTTTTAATCCAACTTGGAGAATACCTTAGTTCCCACAACCTGGCTGAACAAATCAGGAATCAGAGGAAGAGGGTATGGATCACGAATCGTAATTTGATTTAGTTCCCGGAAATCTAAACAGGGACGAAGACCGCCATCTTTTTTCTTCACAAAGAAGAACCCTGCCACCACGGACGAAGATGAGGGTCTGCTATGTCCCTTCTCCAGACTTTCCGCAATGAAATCCTTCATGGCTTGCCTCTCAGGGCCAGAAAGATTATACAGTCTGGCCTTCGGTAGTTTAGCTCCGGGGGTCAAGTTAATAGGACAGTCATAAGCACGATGAGGAGGCAAATCCTGACACCCCTTCTCAGAAAAAATGTCCTCAAAACCAGACAGAAAAGCAGGTAATATTTCTGTAGAGACAGTAGCAATGGAAATATCTAGACAGTTCTTATGGCAGTAATCTCCCCATTCAATAATCTCCCCGGTTTGCCAATCCACCAATGGATTATGTTTAACAAGCTAGGGTATACCCAAGACAATCGGAGTGGGAAGATTGTCCAGCACATAGCAAGGGACGATTTCACAATGAACTGACCCCACCCTCAGTTTTACATTTGTTACGCTCACGCCCGGACTGACTGTCGTGAGCGTGGTTAGTGGTCCCACTGGGCCACGAACTGAGGACTGCCTGGAGGGGCGTGACTAGGGGCCTCGCCAGATCCGACCACGAACACACGGTGGCACAAGGAGGGACGTGGGAGGTGGCCCAGGTGCTACTCCAGGTCAGACCCCGGTCACAGCTGTTGACCCACACCGGGGAATACAGGAACGGGCAGGGACGGCTGGTATGCAGACAGGTGGGTACTAGCAGGCACAGCTGGTATGCAGACAGGTGGGTACTGGCAGGCACGGCTGGTATGCAGACAGGTGGGTACTGGCAGGCACAGCTGGTATGCAAACAGGCGGGTACTGGCAGGCACAGAAGGTATGCAGACAGGTGGGCACTGGCAGACACGGCCGGTATGCAGACAGGCAGATACTGGCAGGTAGGAAAGCAGGCTGGATAGGGACCAGTACAGACTGGAATACAGGAACAGAGCCGCAGGTGCGGTGAAGAAGCAGAGCAGAACCACAGGCGCGGAGGACAAGCAGAGCAGAGCAGAGCGAAAACCGCAGGTGCAGAGGACAAGCAGAGCAGAGCAAAAACGTAGGTGCGGAGGACAAGCAGAGAAGAGCAAAACCGCAGGTGCGGAGGGCAAGCAGAGCAGAGTGAAACCGCAGGTGCGGAGGGCAAGCAGAGCAGAGCGAAACCGCACGTGCGAAGGGCAAGAAGAGCAGAGCGAAACTGCAGGTGCGGAGGGCAAGCAGAGCAGAGCGAAACTGCAGGTGCGGAGGGCAAGCAGAGCAGAGTGAAACCGCAGGTGCGGAGGGCAAGCAGAGCAGAGCGAAACCGCACGTGCGAAGGGCAAGAAGAGCAGAGCGAAACTGCAGGTGCGGAGGGCAAGCAGAGCAGAGCGAAACTGCAGGTGCGGAGGGCAAGCAGAGCAGAGCAAAACCGCATGTGCGGAGGGCAAGCAGAGCGAAACCGCAGGTGCGGAGGGCAAGCAGAGCGAAACCGCAGGTGCGGAGGGCAAGCAGAGTAGAGCGAAACCGCAGGTGCGGAGGGTAAGCAGAGAGAAACCGCAGGTGCAGGGGGCAAGCGAGGCGGAACAGAGCAGAGCGTAACCGCAGGTGTGGAAGGTGCAGGCAGACAGGACAGGGCTCTGTTCACATCTAACAGACTGGGAAACACAGGAAGATAGCTAGAACACAGGAGGTAGAAACGAGGCAGGGAAATGGGACAAGCAGAACCAGATACACACAAGGTACTTGCAATGAAGTAACGAGTGGGCACAAAACTCACAAACAGAAGTACAGAGACAACGAGTTGGAGTTAGGTGCAGGTTCAGACACTGCAGGAAAAGGAAAGGATCGGACATAGAGACAAACAGGTAACGGGCTAGGACACAGTTCAGACAGGAACTGAACCTGGAAAAAGATACAGGAACGAGCCTGGTACTCAGCCCCCAGGGAGGCAGAAACAGACTAGAAGTCACAGATACAGATAACGGGCCTGGGTATTCAGCCCCCAGGGTGGCAGAAACAGACTAGAAGTCACAGATACAGGTAACGGGCCTGGGTATTCAGCCCCCAGGGTGGCAGAAACAGACAAGATACAGGACAGGACCTGGCAATCACTGAAAGAAAGTGATGCTCAGGCACCTCCTAGTGGGTGGAGGGGGTTTAAGTAGCCAGTGACTCACAGCAATAAGCTGGGGATGCATCAGGACTGTGCACACTATAACTTTAAGAATCAGGAAGTAACAGGGCCGCCGCCCAAAGCAATCAGACAAGAGACATGCACACAGCAAGTAATGGAGCAAAGTGTGCAGCCTGGACTGATATGTAAATTGGCGGTCTTGCATGGTGGGAGATGGTAAGCCATGCCAGCACGCCGCCAGGGATGTTACAGTGCCCTCCCTTTACGCCCCCTCTTCTTCAAGCCTGCAAGGATTTTCTGCAGAGAATTTAGAGGCCGATTCTTCTCTTCAAGAAGATTACCTCTTCTGTCCACTAGAGGGAACGAGACTGGTCTCACCATCTTGGTGACTAGGATGCTTCCTCCCATCGAGCCATCCTCAGCATCAGATGAAGTGTGCGAAGTACCAGGAACAGGACACAGGAAAGTCTCTCTCCATTTGTTAATATCGGGTAGCACCCCAAAGGATTCACGGGACAACTGGAGATCTTCCACCGGGTTGGAGGGGTGCAGAGACTCGGTGGTAACCACCGCCTTGACGTACACTTTGCCAAGCTTACTGGATGAAGTGGGCAAAGTACCAGGTACAGGGTGTAGGAAAGGCTCTCTCAATTTGTTATCAGGTAGCACCCCAGAGGATTCAAGAGACCTCTGGAGGTCCTCCGCCTGGTTGGAGAGGTGCAGAGACTTGGAAGTAGCCACCGCCTTGATGGACTTATTGCCTGATTTATTAGAGATGGAGGATCCTTGCTTTGGGACCATCTTCAGTCTGGTTTCTGAGATGACACATCTGCGAGGCAGGGCGGTACCTGAAGCCAGATCATTGGTACAATCATCAAAACTGTGTGGGGACATTGCCTCCGCTTCCCTTCCTTCGGAGACTTCAGCGCACAGCAAGTCAGCAACTAGCAGATCTGGTGAAGAAGAAGAAGACATTGCTGACTGTCCTGAAGGTATGGGGACTGGACACCCCTTGTACCTCAGCAGTCCCCCAGGAAACACCACGCAGGATCTCCAGACCTGAGTGGGCACTAGATCTCTCGGCTCTGGACGACCTGTGGGTAAACCAGAAAGCACCTGGAATGTGAACTTCTTCATGTGTAATGCTCCAATCTTGAGCTTAATTTGTAGAGACATATTTTGACTGTTTCTGAGTAGGGCTTGTCCTTCCGCTGACAATGCCCAAATCGGATTCTGGAGTTGTCGGACGGGAATCAGACACCGACTCTTCAAGGCTTTCCGCCCGAAACTTCCGGTTAATCCGAGGCCTTCACTTGCCACGGAGACAGTGAAGAGGAAACACTAATGCCAGGGCAGCCTCTCCTTCAGGCCTAATGTCTTGGGATTCTCCAACCTTCGCTGGACAAAGACCGTCAGAGTGTCCCAAACAACCGCAGCGGGTCCGCAATCCGATTTTATGACAGAGTTCCAGCCTCTGCTTTGCCTGACGAACATGGCCAACCTTCATGGATTCTGTGCGGATAGCTGCCTCTACAGGCTGGGGAACAAGAGGTCTTTGGGATGACAGAACCTGACGTGACGGTTTACCTGTCACGGGTGTGTTGCCACGAAGATCGTCACGAGTACACAGCCTGACTTCTCGCAGCTGACTTGTTGGTGCTTTGTGTCTCTCGGCAGTGAGGGAGTTAATTCTCTCTCTCTCTGGGCTAGATGAGGTCCAGCCTCGCCCAGCTGCAATCAATACTTCTGTAGTGAGACTCCTTCTTATACCTGCTGGTCTGTTTGGGAAGTGTCGGTGAAAGCATTTCATTCAGACTGACAGAGCGGATCGTGGTGTTTGGAGTTGCTGAGATAAGTGTATTTGGAAGTGTTTTCCCTTTCCTCGCTTTATCATTTATCTCCTTTCCCGTTGGTTTTCCCTCTGTTGTAGTTGAGAAGTTGTTTGTATGCAAGGTGGTTTTGGTTTTTCCCTTGTACTGTCTCGTTCGTCTAAGTATTGTGTTTGGGCATATTATGTCTTGTTCCCTTTGGTTGTGATCGGGGTCCTTCTCAGGACTAGATTACTGTGGTGCAGGGATCTTCAGGAGGTAGGGGTTACGCTGGCGGCCTGGACCTCTGTACCTTTAACAGTACCTCCAGGTTGAGGGATTAGTCAGGGCCCCAGCTTAGGGTCAGCTTAGGCCCCCTACTTCCAGTATACGGAGACAGCGTGACATTTTCACCGACCCAACTTAGTTTTTCTCCAGCTACCATGGATCCAGTAGCCGGTCTAGCTCGGCAATTGCAGAGTTTGTCCATGGAGCTGGCGGACGTTAGGTCCAAGGTTTGGCATCCTCAGGAGCAAGCCGGACCAGAACCTAAAGTAGCTCTCCCTGATAGGTTCACTGGGGGGCGGGACAAGTTTTTTGTTTTCCGGGAGGCATGCAAATTGTACTTTTGGCTGCGGCCTCGGTCATCGGGGAGTGAAGAACAAAGGGTGGGAATTGTCATCTCGCTCCTACAAGGGGACCCACAATCCTGGGCGTTCTCTCTTCCCCCGGGTTCCCCGGCTCTCCAGTCAGTGGATAGGTTTTTCGCTGCTCTGGGACTCGTATATGATGACCCAGATCGGATCTCCCTTGCTGAGTCTAAGTTACGTAGGATCCAGCAGCGAGATCGTCCGGCGGAGGAATTCTGTTCGGAGTTCCGTAGGTGGGCCACGGACACCCAGTGGAATGACCCGGCTCTTAGGAGCCAGTTTTGTCATGGTTTATCCGACAAATTACAGGATGTGTTGGCACAGTATGACTCTCCCGTGTCACTGGAAGCCGCTATGGCCCTTGCTATTCGCGTGGACAGACGGCTTCGGGAGAGGTGCGGGATAATTCTACCCCCTGTGATGACTCCACCTCCTACAAGGTCCCCTCATATGGTGGTTCCCCTGGTCAGTCCAGAGGAGCCTATGCAATTAGGAGGGACATCATTTCGGGGGAGGGGACCGGTGGTGCGCCATAAGGCAGGAAGGTGTTTCTTCTGCGGGAGAAAGGGACATTTTATTGGGGGGTGTCCATCCCGTCCCTTGCAGAGTGAAGAGTCGTCGGAAAACTGTTAATCCCAGGTTGTGTGGTGGACGGCAATCTGGGAGTAGGTATTTCGTCCCTAGGTTCGTCTCAGTTTCTCGTACCGGCGGAGGTGGTGGTGGGTACGAGAACTGAGAGGATATCTGTTCTTCTGGATAGTGGGGCCGGGGCTAATCTGGTTGATGCTCGGTTTGCCCGGGTCCAAGGTATGCGGTTGAGTGAGTTGGCTAAACCCATCCCCATATTCTTGATCGATGCCAGGCCTCTCGGTCAGGGAAGTTTTTTGCAAGCTGTGCATGACGTAAAACTTCAAGTGGGGGCAATACATAAAGAACTGTTGTCTTGCTACGTGTTGGAGGGTCTTCCCACTCCTATTGTGTTGGGCCTTCCTTGGTTAGCTAAGCATAACCCGGTTATTAATTGGCAAACCAGGGAGATAAGCCAATGGAGTAAATTCTGTAATAAAAACTGCATGAACACGGTCATTGGTGCGGTTACTCCTTGGGTCTTACCTCCATTTCTGGCGGACTTTGAGGATGTATTCTCGGAGAAAGGGTGTCAGGAACTACCTCCTCATCGCGTGTATGACTGTTCTGTAAAACTGCTCCCTGAGGCCAAGTTACCTAAAGCTAGGTTGTATAACCTTTCTGGTCCTGAGAGGCAGGCCATGAAGGATTATATCTCAGAAAGTCTGGCTAAGGGGCATATTAGACCTTCATCTTCACCGGTGGCTGCGGGGTTCTTCTTTGTTAAGAAGAAAGATGGAGGCCTACGCCCTTGCCTGGATTTCCGTGAACTTAATCGGATTACGGTCCGAGATCCGTATCCGCTCCCACTTATTCCCGATCTCTTTAATCAGATCGTGGGCGCCAAATGGTTCTCTAAGTTGGATCTCAGGGGGGCGTACAATCTGATTAGGATGAAAGAGGGGGATGAGTGGAAGACGGCGTTTAACACTCCGGAGGGGCATTATGAGAACCTTGTCATGCCATTCGGTCTGACTAATGCCCCGGCGGTGTTTCAACACTTTGTTAATGACATCTTTCGCCGCCTGGTGGGACAGTTTGTTGTCATATATCTGGATGATATCTTAATTTACTCGCCGGATCTGGTGTCTCATCAGGAGCACGTTAGGCAGGTGTTACAGATCTTGCGGGATAATAAACTGTATGCCAAGTGGGAAAAGTGTGTGTTCGCCGTACAGGAACTCCAGTTTTTAGGCTTCCTGGTTTCAGCGTCCGGTTTTCGTATGGACCCTGGGAAAGTGCGGGCAGTTCTTGAGTGGGATCGGCCAGAGAATCTTAAGGCACTACAACGTTTCCTGGGGTTTGCTAATTATTACCGGAAGTTCATTCGTAATTTCTCGTCCATGGTTAAGCCTCTCACAGACATGACTAAAAAGGGGACGGATTTTTCTAGGTGGTCTGACAAGGCTTGTCAAGCATTCTCCTCTTTGAAAAAATGTTTTGCCTCGGCGCCCATACTCATTCAACCTGATGCGTCTCAGCCATTCATTGTAGAGGTAGACGCTTCCGAGGTAGGGGTGGGAGCAGTATTGTCACAGGGTTCGTCCCCTGGTAAGTGGCATCCGTGCGCCTTTTTCTCTAAAAAATTGTCGTCCGCTGAGAGGAATTACGATGTCGGCAATAGGGAACTCTTGGCCATTAAGTTAGCTTTTGAGGAGTGGCGCCATTTTTTGGAGGGGGCAGTTCATCCGGTCACCGTCATCACCGATCACAAGAACCTGCTATATCTGGAGTCCGCGAAACGTCTGAATCCCAGACAAGCTAGGTGGTCATTGTTTTTTACCAGGTTTAATTTTGTCGTTACATATCGTCCTGGGTCAAAAAATGTAAAGGCGGATGCCTTATCTCGTAGTTTCCCGGGGGCCGGGAATACGGACGACCCGATTCCTATCCTTCAGGAGGGGGTGGTGGTTTCGGCAGTATGCTCTGAGCTGGAGGAGGAGGTATTGGAGGCTCAGGGGGACGCCCCTGTTGGACCTCCAGGGAGACTGTTTGTTCCAGATCAGTTGCGACAAAAGGTGATCGAGGCACACCATAACTCTGTTTTTGCAGGACACCCGGGGAGTAAAGCAACTGTGGATCTCCTCTCGCGTCGGTTTTGGTGGCCTAACTTACATAAGGAGGTGGTAACTTTTGTCGCGTCCTGTGGGGTTTGTGCGCGCTCTAAGACCTCACATACCCGTCCGTCTGGGGCCCTCTTACCTTTGAAGATCCCGGAGCGTCCTTGGACTCATCTGTCTATGGACTTTATTACGGACCTCCCTCCGTCTTCGGGTAAAACGGTCATACTCGTTGTAGTGGACAGGTTCAGCAAGATGGCACATTTTATCGCTCTTCCGGCTCTCCCTAATGCTAAAACTCTTGCGCAGGTGTTCATTGGGGAGATTGTGAGGCTTCACGGGGTACCCTCCGAGGTGGTGTCTGATCGGGGGTCTCAGTTTGTGTCTAAGTTCTGGAAGGCGTTTTGTGCACGGCGGGGGATGCAGTTGTCATTCTCTTCGGCTTTTCATCCTCAGACCAATGGTCAGACGGAACGTATGAACCAGAGCTTGGAGACATATCTCCGGTGTTTTGTGTCAGAGAACCAGGAGGACTGGGCTTCTTTCTTACCTCTGGCAGAGTTTGCTCTTAATAATAGGCGGAGCGAGTCCACTGGTAAGTCCCCGTTTTTTGGGGCATATGGTTTTCACCCCCAGTTTTGTACTTTCAGTAGGGGGGGCTCTTCGGGGGTTCCTGAGGAGGAACGATTTTCCTCATCACTCGCTTCAGTATGGAGAGGGGTGCTGAAGAATCTGAATACTATGGGGAACCGATACAAACGTATGGCTGATAGGAGGAGAGTGTCTGGTCCGGACCTAAGTGTGAACGATCGGGTATGGTTGTCTACCAGGAATATTAAACTTAAGGTTCCCTCCTGGAAATTGGGTCCCAGGTTCATTGGGCCGTACAGAATCAGTTCTATTATTAATCCGGTGGCATTCCGTCTTGATCTCCCCCCTACGTTTAAAATTCACAACGTGTTTCACAGATCATTGCTTAAGAGGTATGTGGCGCCGGTGGTACCGTCACCTTTACCTCCCCCTCCAGTGGTTGTCAATGGTAACTTGGAGTTCCAGGTATCGAGGGTCATTGATTCACGCTTTAATCGCCGGTCCCTTCAGTACCTGGTTCATTGGAAGGGGTATGGTCCTGAGGAGAGGATGTGGGTTCCTGCGTCGGATATTAACGCAGACCGATTAGTTCGGGCCTTCCACACGACTCACCCGGATAAACCTGGCCCTGAGGGTCCGGAGGCCCCTCGTAGAAGGGGGGGTACTGTCACGGGTGTGTTGCCACGAAGATCGTCACGAGTACACAGCCTGACTTCTCGCAGCTGACTTGTTGGTGCTTTGTGTCTCTCGGCAGTGAGGGAGTTAATTCTCTCTCTCTCTGGGCTAGATGAGGTCCAGCCTCGCCCAGCTGCAATCAATACTTCTGTAGTGAGACTCCTTCTTATACCTGCTGGTCTGTTTGGGAAGTGTCGGTGAAAGCATTTCATTCAGACTGACAGAGCGGATCGTGGTGTTTGGAGTTGCTGAGATAAGTGTATTTGGAAGTGTTTTCCCTTTCCTCGCTTTATCATTTATCTCCTTTCCCGTTGGTTTTCCCTCTGTTGTAGTTGAGAAGTTGTTTGTATGCAAGGTGGTTTTGGTTTTTCCCTTGTACTGTCTCGTTCGTCTAAGTATTGTGTTTGGGCATATTATGTCTTGTTCCCTTTGGTTGTGATCGGGGTCCTTCTCAGGACTAGATTACTGTGGTGCAGGGATCTTCAGGAGGTAGGGGTTACGCTGGCGGCCTGGACCTCTGTACCTTTAACAGTACCTCCAGGTTGAGGGATTAGTCAGGGCCCCAGCTTAGGGTCAGCTTAGGCCCCCTACTTCCAGTATACGGAGACAGCGTGACATTACCTCTACGCCTTGCACGTCTGGACTGCCTCTTGAGGTTGGGAAGAGAAGTATTCTGTGGAGCATTTTTATCCTGTGTGGATTCTGCATGGGCAGCAGCCTCTTCAGGCTGGGGAACTGGTGGGCTACCTACACGCATCACCCATCGGGACTGCTCCAGGATATTGGGAAGGGTAGCTTTAGCGGAAGCTTCAGGGTAAGGGCCATCGAAGACCATTAGAAAGGCCACCAGGAAGGCCTGCAGGTCAGAGACGATAGGATCCCATGCTTCCCATACCGGGGTGATCCAATTCAAGGCATCACCCGCTAGGTAGGACATCAGAAATGCTACTTTAACCCGATCAGTGGGAAAATAGTGAGCATAGAATTTGAAATGCAGCATGCATTGCTCCACAAACGCACGGCTTTGTTTTGGATCCCCATACTACCGTGGTGGATCTGCAGGAATGAATGCTGATAGCTCCATTTGGGCTGGTGCGTAAATCGCCAGGACCTCAGCTTGAGAAAAATTTTTTCCTTGGTGTATGTATTTGCCAGACAGGGATTCAAATGTCTCTGAGAGCGAAGGGCCGTGGGGCTCAACGGGGCCCATGGCCTGAGCAAACTGTTACACTCACGCCCGGACTGACTGGCGTGAGCGTGGTTAGTGGTCCCACTGGGCCACAAACCGAGGAGTGCCTGGAGGGGCGTGACTAGGGGCCTCGCCAGATCCGACCACGAACACACAGCGGCTTAATCGACTCCGTGGTACAAGGAGGGACGTGGGAGGTGGCCCAGGTGCTACTCCAGGTCAGACCCCGGTCACAGATGTTGACCCACACCGGGGAATGCAGGAACGGGCAGGCACGGCTGATATGCAGACAGGCGGGTACTGGCAGGCATGGCTGGTATGCAGACAGGTGGGTACTGGAAGGCACGGCTGGTATGCAGACAGGCAGATACTGGCAGGTAGGAACATAGGCTGGATAGGGACCACTGCAGACTGGGATACAGGAACAGAGCCGCAGGTGCGGTGGACAAGCAGAGCAGAACCGCAGGCGCGGAGGACAAGCGGAGCAGAGCAGAACGAAAACAGCAAGTGCGGAGGACAAGCAGAGCGGAGCGAAACTGCAGGTGTGGAGGACAAGGAGAGCGGAGCAAAACTGCAGGTGCGGAGGACAAGTAGAGCAGAGCAAAACTGCAGGTGTGGAGGGCAAGCAGAGCAGAGTGAAACCGCAGGTGCAGAGGGCAAGCAGAGCAGAGCGAAACCCCAGGTGCGGAGGGCAAGCAGAGCAGAGCGAAACCGCAGGTGCGGAGGACAAGCAGAGCGAAACCTCTGGTGGAGAGGGCAAGCAGAGCAGAGCGAAACAGCAGGTGTGGAGGGCAAGCAGAGCAGAGCGAAACCGCAGGTGCGGAGGGCAAGCAGAGCAGAGCAAACCCCCAGGTGTGGAGGGCAAGCAGAGCAAAGCGAAACCCCAGGTGCGGAGGGCAAGCAGAGCAGAACGAAAGAGCAGGTGCGGAGGGCAAGCAGAGCAGAGCGAAACCGCAGGTGCGGAGGGCAAGCAGAGCAGAGCGAAACCGCTGGTGCGGAGGGCAAGCAGAGCAGAGCAAAACTGCAGGTGTGGAGGGCAAGCAGAGCAGAGCGAAACCGCAGGTGCGGGGGGCAAGCTGAGCAGAGCAAAACCGCAGGTGCGGAGGGCAAGCAGAGCAGAGCGAAACCAGAGGTGCGGAGGGCAAGCAGAGCAGAGCAAAACTGCAGGTGCGGAGGGCAAGCAGAGCGAAACTGCAGGTGCAGAGGGCAAGCAGAGCAGAGCGAAACCGCAGGTGTGGAGGGCAAGCGAGGCAGAACAGAGCAGAGCGTAACCACAGGTGCAGAAGACAAGCGAGGCAGAACAGAGCAGAGCGTAACCGCAGGTGCAGAAGGTGCAGGCAGACAGGACAGGGCTCTGTTCACATGGAACAGACTGGGAAACATAGGAAGATAGCTAGAACACAGGAGGTAGAAACGGAGGCAGGGAAATGGGACAAGCAGAACCAGATGCACACAAGGTATTTGCAATGAAGTAACGAGTGGACACAAAACTCACAAACAGAAGTACAGAGACAACGAGTTGGAGTTAGGTGCAGGTTCAGACACTGCAGGAAAAGGAAAGGATCGGACATAGAGACAAACAGGTAACGGGCTAGGACACCGTTCAGACAGGAACTGAACCTGGAAAAAGATACAGGAATGAGCCTGGTACTCAGCCCCCAGGGAGGCAGAAACATAATAGAAGTCACAGATACAGATAACGGGCCTGGGTATTCAGCCCCCAGGGTGGCAGAAACAGACTAGAAGTAATAGATACAGGTAACGGGCCTGGGTATTTAGCCCCCAGGGTGGCGGAAACAGACAAGATACAGGACAGGACCTGGCAACTCAGTTGCACAGAACACACTGAAAGAAAGTTATGCTCAGGCACCTCCTAGAGGGTGGAGGGGGTTTAAGTATCCAGTGACTCACAGCAATAAGCTGGGGACGCATCATGACTGCACACACTGTAACTTTAAGAATCAGGAAGTAACAGGGCTTCCGCCCAAAGCAATCAGACAAGAGACATGCACACAGCAAGTAATGGAGCAAAGTGTGTAGCCTGGACTGATAGGTAAGTTGGCGGTCTTGCATGGTGGGAGATGGTAAGCCATGCCAGCACACCGCCAGGGATGTTACAACATTATGTACAATCTGAGTAAATGCTTTCTGTGCAAGTGGCGCCAGGTCAATGGCAAAGATGGGAATAGGTTCAGCTAAAACACAGCATGCAAGACCATGAGTTTTCACAAACTCAGCATCAACCTTGCTGATTCCGGCTCCACTATCAACAAACACAGAAATTTTTTCAGTTTTGTTCTCTAGCCCCACCACTGCTGTCAGGACAAAGCGGGAACTGCAGTTTGGCCATAAATGCACCCCTTGTTTATCCAACTCTAGGCTACTGAGAGTTAATTGAGTCTCCTTTTGTTAAGGAATTGAAGGACAGATACCAACAAAATGTTCCTTTTCCCACAAAAAAAACATATGCCTTTTCTCTTGCGAATCTCCAGGGAGAAGTATGATGTAGAGACATCCCCTAACTGCATGGGTTCCTCCACCTCCCCCAGTACTGGTTCACCCCCAGACCGCTCTCCTGGCAGAGGTACACAACCCCGACAAGAAGGCCCTGGAGAAGGTGGTTGCACCGGTCTATCCCGAAGGCGTCTATCAAGACGTATGGCCAAAGACATGGCAGCCTCCAAGGACTGAGGGGTTTTATATACAGCCAAGGCATCTTTCAACCTTTCAGTAAGCCCCTCACAAAATTGACT
This sequence comes from Phyllobates terribilis, assembly GCF_046119375.1. Taxonomy (NCBI): domain Eukaryota; kingdom Metazoa; phylum Chordata; class Amphibia; order Anura; family Dendrobatidae; genus Phyllobates; species Phyllobates terribilis. The sequence goes on from NW_027362765.1 coordinate 429,321,842, forward strand.
TCTAAGGGCTGAGTCATTCCATTTGGAATCCGTTGCCAATCTACGGAATTCCGAACTTTATGTTTCCACTGACCAAATCCCCTGCTGAAGGTGACGTGTCCTAGACTCAGCCAAGACAACTCGGTCAGGGTCATCATAGATGAGGGCCAGAGCTCCAAAAAACCTCTCCACAGATTGGAGACAAACCAAGTCCTGCGGTAACGAAAATGCCCATGACTGAGGATCGCTCTGCAATAGAGAAATCACAATACCAACCCGTTGCTCCTCATTATCGGTGGAGTAGGGAAGAAGATTAAAATGCAATTTGCATGCCTCCTTGAATACAAAAAACTTGTGTCTACCTCCTGAAAACCTGTCCGGGAGGGCAACCTTGGGTTCAGGCTGGACAGGCCTACCTGCAGAGACCCCCATATTGGCAACCTGTAGCCGCTGATGCTGCTGCTGTACCTCACCACAGAGGTCATTCACCTCCAGAGACAGCCTGTGCAGCCACTCTGCAAGCTCTGCAACTGAATCCATACCAAAGGGAGAAAGGAAAGAAAAACGGTGCACACCCAAAAACACACAAAGAAAAATAAAAAACAAAATGCCAGTTCCCTTTTTTTTTCTTTCCTTTTCAAAACGTGCTCGGCCGGCTATGATGTCACGCCAGGTGTGGGAGTTAGTGCAACACAAAGGGAAAAGGGAAAGGGAGCCCTAGGGAAAGGGGGAAGTGGAGACATCCTAGTCTGATCTGGCGTCACCCTGTCTCAACTACCGTCCCTATATTCCCTCTTCAGCAATCGCCGCATGCGTGCCTTGTCCTACTTTCCCTGGCGTATGGCTACGGCTAGGGATGGAAGGAGATGAGCACTAGTCAGCCTCCACTAAACTCTATAGACAACAAGGGTGGACAAAACAGGGGAAATGGCTTAGCTTTGGATGAACTCCAAATATGCACACTGCCTCAAGCTCCAGAGAGGACGAAGTACTGCTCCTGCTAAGGCTCACAAGTAGAAATGGATATAGCCGGCGACTCCCTCTCAGTCACACCAGGTATATATACACCCAGGCCAGAGAGCTAATTAGCAAGAGAGAGAAAGCCGCTCGGTCCTAAAGACAGCCTCTTATCTAAGAAGCTGTCTGCAATGCCAAATGTAGAGATCTCCTGCAATCCACTGCAATGCGATTGTCTGTCACCTCCAACACACCCGTGACATAAATGCAGGAAACTACAAGTAAATTAGATCCTTTATGAGAACCCACACTGAATACATTTTGTAAGGCTCCTTATACAAGAAAAACAATTCTTTAAAACTTATTGTTTCATTTTTCAAAATTCACAGAACCCAGTGAATTTGAGCAATTTGTGATTTTCTTGTGCGAATTGCATAAAATGACTGCTGCCATTTTATACATTGCAGAAGATTGTATTAGCCAGATATGGTTCACATGACCTTAGATGGGCTTCCCTATAATGCTTCACAGCTATCATATTACATAGTATATCACAGCAAATCAGGAGGGACTATAATAGCCTGTATAAAAGCAGAAGCAGGAAATGCAGCCGCCATTTTGAGGTGAATCTGGAAAGTGAGAAATCATCACAGCTCACAGCTTAGCCATACAGACTGGGAGAGAAACTCATGAAACACTGATGAAACTGTACAGTTAGTGTGTGACAGGACAGCAGTGAAGAAGATTTCTGAGCGTGTTTCTAGTAATTTGAGATTTCTTTATTTAATCATTTCATCCATCCGTTCACATGGAAGCAGAAGGACGGGAAGTGGGACTACTGACAATCTTTAAACCCATCAACCTGTATTAAGCTGCATTATTTTCCACAGTCTAATATGTGATTACATCTTCCATTCACAAATACGTAAGTAAGTCACGAGACAGGATGTTAATCATGAATTAAATTTTCAGTGTAGACGCACGCTCTACTTTGGTACCTTACGAGGAGGCAGAGCTGTGATCTTAAAATGGATTGCTCTATCTATAATGATTCCTGTGGGATTTACAGGCTAAAAGCATGCTGGGGGGTTTAGTGTCCTGACATCTGTTTAATTAGCCATCTTCAGAATCCGAGGCTAAGAAGACACTAAGCTAGTGCCTTCTGTCAAACCTCAAGAAGGCTGGCGAGGATTTTTTAAGCTCTCAAGGATACACAAGTGTTTGTAGAGATAGTCCACAGAATGACCAATTTGCCATGTCTTTTATGACGAAAAATGTTTAAATATTTCTAGGCAGCATAAATTATGCATGGTTAAGAAATAATCATCGTGAAAATGGGCGAATTGAAGAAAGAAGATGTTGAGAAATATCTGGAAAACAACCCTCAATTTGCCAAGGAATATTTTGACAGAAAATTGAGAGGTGAAGCTGTCGGAGCCTTGTTCAACAACAAGCAGGTGGACTTTAAAGATGGGGTATCATTTAAGGACCTAACAAAACTGGAAGAAGCCGACGTCTTATTGGAATTGGTGCAGGAGATCCAAGATGACAGCAACATGGAGAAGACTATTCATAAAGTCCTCCAAAGACTGGCAATGTTCCTTCAAGCCACCTATTGTAGCTTTTTCATCTGTAGATCCAGGAACGGAATAATAGAGCTGGCCACAAGGCTCTTAAATATCACCAAAGATTCGAAATTTGAAGACAACCTTGTATCACCTGAAACTGAAATAGTTTTTCCTTTAGATATGGGTATCGTGGGGTGGACGGCTCATACAAAGAAGATGTTCAATGTTCCTGATGTGAAAAAGGTAAGAGACTAATAATATGGTGTGGTATCAATTGGAAGATGATTATTGAGAAATGTGTTTAGAATTTTTGTAAAGTCAATGAAAAAATAATGAAAGTATAAGTATTAGGAGACTTTGTTTTTACAGGTGTGGAGAAAATATATGAATTTTTAGGGTCAATACATGGTGGAGCAAGCGAAAGGGTCATTGTTGAGGTATGTTCTGTTTGCCAGGGAACGAACCACAGAGCCACTATGCTTTGTGCAACGGCTAGATAAAAGACTTTGTCCAAAAACTGAGATCCTTGCCCTAAAAGAAGCCTAGTTATCACTGGTAGATCTGGGGTTTAGCGAAATGATGCATATCTACTAGATATTTCTTGACTATGTTACTGTAGTCTGGGTTGAAGAATGATTTCTGTTTTATCGGTGCAAAAGTTGTGACATAAAGAAGGTCTGTGAAATGTCCTACACAGTCCTATCTGAGGACAGTGCTCTTATACTTTAATAGGGTTTATTGTGAAAGCAGATAATATCCTAGTCCGACTCATGGAGTGAGCCTGTGAGTCTGATTTCCCTGCCCATGCATGGCGATTGACAGCTTTTTATTTTTTTATACAGGCTTGTACTTTGTGAACAATTTTTTTATAGTAGCTAGGCCTATCAGCTTTCTTATATTGTAAATACCAACAAAAAAATGGTAATGGTAAAAAATTTCATCATAAAACATTTATCAAAACCACCTAAAAACTGTGGTGCTGCTAGTAGTTATAAAAGAAAGAAATAAATCACCAAGATGTTCTGTAACATAGAAGGAATACATTATTCCTTACAGTACATCTCAGCTAATGCAGAACATGTTTATGAAGAAGTGGGAGATTCATTTAAATTACTGGTGATTGACGACCGCAGATCTTGAGATCCGTATTACGGTAACAGCCAGAGAATACCCTCAAAAGTTCACCAGTATACTCTGCCTTGTCACCCACAATGGCTCCATTGCTAGACACGATATCCAAGGTTTTCTCGTTTGATGCATGTTGGTGGCTAGTCTATGGCCACCCATATGTAAATTCACTTTTTGTGTTATAAATAGAAACAGATGAACTTTTTAAAACCAAAAGGAATCAGTATCAGATCACCATGAAAGTTACAGCCTAGTTCACAATTCTTCAGCCTGCAATTAGAATTAGCTGAATTTTCAGATGTACCTATTTTGGAATCCACGTTTGGCAAAAATGTTTGTGTCCCTCTTTATTCCCTTAATGGCCCTCTGTTTGAACGTATGAATTGATTTACATTAAATCAATGCTGTTCAAACTTTGGCCATCCATGTTTGTATGGGTGTGCATACAGATAGCTGTCAATCACTGATTAGGACTGCCCACTGGACTCTCAAACCCAAAGTGAGGGATTTAACTACACATTATACTGAATTTATTCCTACTATATATCAATTTGCTCATTTTTATCCTGCACTTTGTTTTATGAGAACATTGTACTTGTCATGTCAACATCAATATTGTGTTTGTAATATTGACTTAATGTAAGACTTGGCTTGTTTTATACAATGTGCTGCAAAGGCTTCATTATTTATTAGGGAAACTTTAATGGGGGTATCCTGAGGATAACAAAAATACATTTTGGTATGACAATTTTCTAGTTCCAGCAATTAATTTATGTGAAAATTATAGGACTTGTCATAGTGTGTGATTTTGATAAATTCACCCTCCCCTTGTAGGATATAGGTGGAGGCACCAGTATGACACCACTTCAAGAGACTATGCTAACATAGGAATCATATCTTTCAATGTTAGAATATCAAATTAGGAGGTATTTGAGCTGATTATGGTCTGACTATGAACCTTCTGCAAAGATACAACATATTGGAAGCTAATGTTCGTTATATAATGCATAATAATAATACAAATAGTAATAATAATAATAATAGTTCTATTGGAGTAAAGACATTCTAAAAACTTTTTTGTATTTGAAGTCCTATTTTTTTAAAATTAATCTTTTGGGCAATATTAGATAAACTGTCCCTTTAAAGGCACTGTTCATGGACATTTTGTGAAAAATGATGTGATGTGCTTTTTATATGGTGTCATTCAGAGCCAATGCACTATAGAGCATGATGTGTTCTGAGTTATGGTGGGGCAGGTGGACCATGGTGTATAATGGCCCCGCTGTGCCCTGTCTGCAGGAATGGTAGTTTCCGGTTTGCTGATTTGCAGGAGGAGGTGCCAGCATTAGTGAATGCCCAAGAAGAGCATGACGCTGAAGTAGGCGTAAGTGTTGTGTCATTGAAACACAAAGGTAACAGGAAGTGAAGGGGGGACATTTTTTTTTCAAAGGTGGTGTTTGGCGCCAGGTGAGGAGTGTCGAATTAATCTACATACAGTGCCTAAAACGCCAGCTATTGGTCTATGGGGCTAATCACACATTGGGTTTATAAGGCAAAATCTGGAGTGCCTAAAAAAAATAACAAAACTGAATTTTTCATTATTAGTTTTTCTCTCTATAGGCTCCACTCCTGATTTTGGTTTAAAAATACTGAGGAAACACTGACATAAAAAATCTGATATGTGCATAGCCACTTAAAAAGAAAGTGAAAGGGCCTGAGCTTGCCTAGTAAGGTGCCATCGTTAGTCTGGAATTAGTGTGGCGTGACTGAGTAGAATCTGCTTGGTGGGTCAACAGCAAGGTCCCAGAGTTTACGTTCAAGAGAGAAATGGTGTCATAGGCAGAAAGTGTCCTGTGTACTGCTGAGCTGTGTGAGTCTTCAGGCCCCGAGGAAGGCCAACACTGAGACTTTGTGAACTGTATGATAACTTCAGCCCCAGGAGAAATATAGTTGGTGAGGCTCTATGGTCTGTGTGAGACTTTAAGCTCTTTGGGAAGCCAAAGTAATGTCAGAGTGGACTTTATGAGAGCTTCTGTCCAAATTGTAAAGACAAATTGGCAGCCCTGTAGACTGAAGGGCAAGAAAAAGGTGCTCCTCATAAGTACGTTACGGGGAGACCCTATTTCTGCATGGAGTAAGGGGACAGCAAGCATAACAAGGTTAAGCTAATCTTTGAAGAGTAAAGTTGGTCTGTTAGTATCTGTGTAATGTTTAAGGTAAGTTGCCATGAGTTGCCTTCTAGCAGTGGTGGCCTTAGACTGTACCAGTGTGGCTATTCGGTGGTCTGGGACCATACTCCTGTGACGTAGAGTTGGTGACGTGCATGTTGGCATATTTGCAATCAGGGAGTAATTTCAGAGTAATACATAGTAGTAAGTGACTTTGCAGTCACGTGGAGGAACACAATGGTGTGGCTGATGCTGAGGATAGGGGGTTGCCTCCCCAAGGACCCACAGGGGCACAGAAGGATTGGAAAACGTTTACAGCCAACCCAACTTTCAAAGGGCCAGTAGACCATCACATGGCTCCAGGTCAAAATAAAAAACTCTCAGTAAATGAACTTTGTCTTTAACCAAATTTTTCCAACATCAAGCTTACTAAGTCATCAAGTATGTGTGGAAAAAAAATAATGCTAATGATCCCTTTGCTTAGAGACCATTAAGAAGAGCTCCATAAGCACCCGTTTCAGGCCCCCTCCAAACTGCAGAAACAAAGGATTCAAGTATGTCAGCATAGTTTTTTTTACTATTTTCTGCATATAAAACTATGCTAATATAATAGAAAAAAGGAAGTTTAGTCCAGATTCTGTATATTTTCCAAAACGTAGGATTCCAAAAGAGGAGCAACATGACCCTCAATCTTTGTAGGACTTCATAAAGAGAACTTCCATCCAGAACATCTATTGAAGCTGTGAACCTGGACCGGTTGTTACTCTCCCTCCCCTTTCTTGGAGTTTTCGAAAAAAGTGTAATTTTCAGTTAGAAGAACCTTGTAGGAGATGTATCCAGACTGATGTAGATGTAGGAGGGGATGACGCCATTTACGCAGTGATCTCAACCTGTCAAATCATGATCCAATTAACCTACTTACTCCAGGTCTGCTTTATCGCAGACACATTAGATAAACCTGCACAACCTATATACGTGACCTAAATATCTACCTCCTTTTAATGCCATTTTAAGAAATTATAACCCTCAATTACCAAACAAAAGAAGGTGCTTAATGCTTATAATATTGCAAAGTTAAAAATGACATGATAATACTGGGGCAGGTGAATAGTTCACAGTTGCTTCTTCTTAAGGCCTTGTAGAATAATTCCTGGTAATTTTAGGCATTTATGTTTAAATGTGGTATATAAAAAGCTACTTGACTAAAGGGTTAAAACAATAATTATATTTTGTAAAGTTTATTGCATTTTATTTCTTACTGAAAAAAAAGAGAGAATTCTTCATTTTAAAGTTATTACATTTCTGATGCCTTGGTAGGGATTATCATAGAGAAGGTGTCCTTATGCATTCTTGTAACTTGAATAGATATACTGCCACTAGTGGTCAAAAGTAATACTACTACTAGCAAGTATAATCAAGTCAATGAATTTGATGGATTTGTACATTCTGATTTTAAATTGTATCATTGTGTGATTGTTGTATAGTACTCAAAGTCACTGGCTCCTCAATAGAATTGCAGCCAGGGCTACAATATAAAATATCTAGGCCATATGGGCAAATAGATGGAGCTTGTGCACTTTAAGAAAAGTCAGAGAACTTACACTTACAAGTTTCTAATTTTTCTAGTTTATTGGAGAGTCACGAAGTATGAAAAACACTTCTCCATTGAATGTTGAGGTCTAAGGGGTAAAGTTTCTCCTTGTGTAGAGTGACCGGCTCTGGCATGCCATTGTAAGGAGTCTTATTCATCATGCAATGCTTCTCTGTGAAATTTAAGATGCAAATTGCCTCTTCAGAGAGGAAGAGGACTTGAACTCTATAGTGCCACCTGTTGGAAGCAGCATTCCAAAGTCACTATTGACCCTTTAATGAGCCTTGTAATATGATTTAGGATAAAAGCCAAATCAGAATCTTTGCCCATTGAAAGTTGAGAATATGACCTCTAGGATCCTTCCTTCTTCCCACTTTCCTTCCTTCCTCCCTTTCTTCCCTTCCTCCTGTCAATAATATGTATTGTGAAACCTTTTTAAAATGATCACCCAACATTGAAAATTGGTCTTCAAAGGGGGGGTGGCCTTCTCAAACAAGATTACCAGTGTACCTTATATATGGTGGAACTTAAAATCTGCCTCACGACATCCTATCTGGATAAGGTGTGGTCTTTTCAAAGTGGAAGTCTTTAGCTTTTCCATCTCATATCTATCTTTCCATTTAAGCATAAAAAGTAGGAAGCACTCAATAGCAAATTCCATGCAAAAATCTATTGTATTTATTGACCCATGTGAACAGATGACAACATTTCACTTCCCAAAGGCTTACTTGTTCTTGCCCTGAAACATTGCCACCTGTTCATATGATTCAATAAATGAGAGTGGATGGAATTTGGTAATGAGTGCTGCCCACTTTTTATGCTTTGATAGATAGATAGATAGATAGATAGATAGATAGATAGATAGGCTCTCTAAAGGACCATCATTTTTTGCCTGGAATTTGCCACTGAATTCTGCTCACTTTTTTTGCTTTCTTATGTTACATAGGTTGGTGGGTTCCAACCCGTGGGCTGACACTTATACCTGCATTTTTCTTTGGTCTACTTAATTTGTTTGTTTTCTATCTATCTAAAAAAAACTGAAAGTAACACTCCATCAAGAATTTAGGAAAAAATGTAATTTAATAGCCCATTGGGACTCAGTTGAGCCCCAATGGGCTATTAAATCACAGTTTTTCCTAAATTCTTGATGGAGTGCTGCTTGCGTCTTTTTTGAGCTATCTGGAGGTTTGGTAATTGCGTGAAAGATTTTGCACCCGTATTGACTTTATATGGCCTGCTAGTGCTGCTTCTTTTTTTATCTGTCTATCTAATATTAATTTGATATAATTTCTTTCTCATTCTTACAGAATAGTTGGGTGCTTGAGTTTGGGTTTTCTCTTCTACTGTAACTAGTATAGCATAGTTTTCTGTATGTCTGTTATACTTGTATTATCTGTGAATGTTATATGCCGTATTTCAGCAATAATGAGGATGATGTCGCTCTATAAATAATAGTACTATACTACATTAGTGTCTTTTATGATATGAAATAGACATTTGCTTGTCTGGTAATGCCGTACACAAGTGATGTTGCAGTGGATTGCAGTCCTTGTCGTATTCCGACCCTCCAGCACATGGCAAGCTGGGGATAATCCTGATAAGTGCATAAGGCTGATTATAGGGGTAAAGATCAAGTAGAATCTGTGTAGCGTATAATGTCACAGGGTAACGCCGTCTCCAGTGCACACAAGCCTGGATGCCATTCTCCGTGTCTGCTTCATCTAATGTTATACTGTAGGAATATGAATTTATTGCAGTAATATCTTACATCTCCATTACTACACATTGCCGGAGGAGAAACATGTAAAAGCCTTAAAACCTAATTTCCAATACTGCTATGTTTTCTTCTTAGAAGTCATTAGTAAAAAAAAAAAAACCCTAACATGCAAACACCTCATATCTAACTGACCATTGCATGGCCTCAATATGTCATAGCTACAGTGGGGATCCATAAAATGGCCACAGACTGTAGAAGGGCAAATCAATTCTCCAGACCCTGGTCCAACAACACCCAAAGCCCTGCCAACAGCTTCCTACTTGCCGGCATCCACCACCACTGCTGATTAGTAGGCCCGGCTGTGGCGTTATGCATGAATCACGCTGATGTCGTGCTGGGTCTACAAATCAAAAGAGGCGCTGAGAGTACCAGTGGAAATGAGGCAGTTCACAGGTCTCTGGTCTGACTTCCATGGGGTACTAATTTTGCCACTGAATCAGGGCCCTGCAAATTTATTTGCTTATCTCTACCCCAGATTAAACCAATAAAATACTGCAGACATGGCCGGGACAAGTAATAATGCAGGTAATGGAGAAACAAATGGGTTAATTCTGCGCTGCCATGTAGAAAGTACGAGGGATGACAATCCGAGTGTAAGTGGTTTATTTAGTCAATGCGTTTCGAAGTGTACAAACTTCTTCTTCAGGACAACTGGAAGTTTGTACACTTCGAAACGCATTGACTAAATAAACCACTTACACTCGGATCGACATCCCTCATACTTTCTACATGGCAGTACAGAATTAACCCATTTGTTTCCCCATTGCCTGCATTTTCATCCCCTCGTGGGTCTGCAGCAGCCTAAGCGTTATTAGTGGTTGTGTGCACACAACCCGACCAGGTGAGCACTAACAAGTTATTGTCTCAATATTGTGACCCAGATAAGACCCTATTTTTGGCGTTTTGTGTCTTTCCAGTTTTCCCTTTACTGGGGAGAAGTAATAGACAGAGTAGGTGGCTGCCTGAGACACGTTGGCCAGAGGCGGCACAATTTACGGGTTATGTCTCTGCACTAAAGTTATCGGTCTCAAGCGTCTGTAGACAATTTGTTCATCCTGGTATATGTACATCTCTAGACACAGGGTGGGTCATGAAAAACAGAACTCTGTTTTCCTTATGTGATTTGTGTAGAATAATGTGTAATATATAGATACAAAAAATGCATACTGTTATTTGTCGCACGACTTTGTTTTCTCCCCTTCCCAAAACTTCCCAAAAGGGGTGTTCCCATCTCCAAGATCATATCCCAATATGAAGTAGATGTAATAATAAGAATAATATTATCAAATCCCCCCAATTAGAAATGTAGTCTAGTTTTTCTGATTTCTATGTCTCTTTCCTCATGTGCAGGGCATTGCAGGATCTTAGGTATCCATGTTTACGACCACTGATATAGTGACAGTTTGTTAGCTAGTTGCTAGTGGTCGTAACCATGGATACTTAAGGTCCTGCAATGTGTGCACATGAGGAAAGAGACATAACGAATCAGAAAAACTAGACTACATTTCTAATTGAAGGTATTTGTTAATATTATTAATATTATTATTACACCTACTACATATTGGGATAGGATCTTGGAGCTGGGAATACTCATTTAAGTCTTGCAAAGCTGACGTTCCGTGGCTTCAGGTGAAAAGAGTTCAGTACACGTCGACATATTCTGCTGACGTGCGTCTACTCAGATCATTTTCTCATTGATTTCCTTGGGCTTCTCATAATCCCTCCTGGACGTCAGCAACGACAGGTGATTAAACACATGGTTATCTATAGTTTGGGCATCGGCCACAAATCCCATGTTATGTCACTTCCGCATCAAACCACTTATACTGCTTTTTGCTGAAATGGGAAGGTCTAGAAATTGACCAGCAGAACAGTCCTGTGATTCTGGAAAAAGCCTGTGCGTACATAGTTCTCCGCTATAACAATAAGGCATGTCATACACAACTACTGCCCTTCACCTTCACCACTTGGTTATCAGGGAGGGTTATGGTGGGCCTCGATAGTTTCTTACATGGCTCTAGTAAAATGAAAGCTGAGCTATGATTGATTGCTATGGGTGACAAAGATAGTTTTACTGTAAGATAGTTCTGATTAATGAGGTCTGATAAGCGTCATAGCGTACAAACCATATCAGAGAAACAGGGACAGTGGGTTGGTGGCCCACTTTGTAGATGAAACACAACCATATACTGTAAACATCCAGGTGCTTCTCACTAAATTAGAATATCATCAAAAAGTTAATTTATTTCAGCTCTTCTATATAAAAAGTGAAACTCATATATTATATAGAGTCATTACAAACAGAGTGATCTATTTCAAGTGTTTATTTCTGTTAATGTTGATGATTATGGCTTTTAGCCAATGAAAACACAAAAGTCATTATCTCAGTAAATTAGAATACTTTATAACAACAGCTTGAGAAATGTTTTTAAAATTCAAAATGTTGGCCTACTGAAATGTATGTTCAGTAAATGCACTCAGTACTTGGTCGGGGCTCCTTTTGCATCAATTACTGCATCAATGCGGTGTGGCATGGAGACGATCAGCCTGTGGCACTGCTGAGGTTTTATGGAAGCCCAGGTTGCTTTGATAGCTGCCTTCAGCTCGTCTGCATTGTTGGGTCTGGTGTCTTTCATCTTCCTCTTGACAATACCCCATAGATTCTCTATGAGATTAAGGTCAGGCGAGTTTGCTGGCCAATCAAGCACAGTGATACTGTTGTTTGTAAACCAGGTATTGGTACGTTTGGCAGTGTGGACAGGTGCCAAGTCCTGCTGGAGAATGAAATTTCCATCTCCAAAAAGCTTGTCGGCAGAGGGAAGCATGAAGTGCTCTAAAATTTCCTGGTAGACGGCTGCGCTGACTTTGGTCTTGATAAAACACAGTGGACCTACACCAGCAGATGACATGGCTCCTAAACTATCACTGATTGTGGAAACGTCACACTAGACCTCAAGCAGCTTGGATTGTGGCCTCTCCACTCTTCCTCCAGACTCTGCCACCTTGATTTCCAAATGAAAATTGGAACTCTGGGACCTTGTGGAGTGTGTCAGTGACTGCCTTCTGGACATCTGTCAAGTCAGCAGTCTTCCCCATGATTGTGGAGCCTACTGAAACAGACTAAGGAGCCTTTTAAAATGCTTAGGAAGCCTTTGCAGGTGTTTTTGTTAATTATTTTAATTTACTGAGATAATGACTTTTGTGTTTTCATTGGCTGTAATTATCAACATTAACAGAAATAAACACTTGAAATAGATCACTATGTTTGTAATGGCTCTATATAATTTATGAGTTTCACTTTTTGTATTGAAGAACTGAAATAAATTAACTTTTTGATGATATTCTAATTTAGTGAGATGCACCTGTATGTGGACATGCTGAGCTTCAGTGACTGGGAGAGATGGAGCATGGGATTATATATTATATTAAGCCCAAAACCCATAATAATAATAATAATCACACTCCTAGGGCGGTGTAACAAGCATTGGCATCTGCCTACTTTTTTACCTTTAACACAATGTAAAAACACACCTTTAATAGTTTGCATGAACCAGATCAATAGTTCAGAAATAGACCCAAAAATCCATTCCAATGCACTTGAAATAGACTTTTGCTCATTTTTAACAGAGGTTATGGCAAACAAATATAGTAATGCTTGAAAGTTTGTGAACTTTTCAAAATTTTATATATTTTTGCATACATTTAACCTAAAACTACATCAGATTTTTGCGCAAAACCTAAAAATAGATAAAGAACCAAATCAAACAAACAATATAAAAGTATTAGACTTTCTCATGTTTTAAATGAGGAAAATGATCCAACATCACAAGCTTGTAAGTGGCAAAAGTATGTGAACCTTTACTTTCAGTGTCTGGTGTGACCTCCTTGTGCTGCCATAACTGCATCTAAACATTTCTGTAATTGTTGAGAAGTCCTGCAAATAGTATTGGAGAATTTTTAGCCTTTTCCTCCCTACAAAACAGCTTCAACTCTGGTATGAAAAAAACAAAAGCACAGAAACATCAGCTCACCGGGTAGCAAAATTTCTTAAAGTAGTGTGCGGTGCATGGCAGCCTAAGGCCGGTTCCTGAGTATGTGAGGCATGAAAAAGGAGAAAAAATGCCAGCAACCACAAAAATGAATAAATTAAAACATCACAATTTTCTTGTAGTACATAAAAATCCCCCCCTAAAAAAGTTTAAAAATGCATACAGAAGATGAGACACCGGGTCTACAGGTTTCGAGATGACTATCTCATAGTCTTGTCGAGATGATCTTTAGCAAACTGCAGAGGTGCAGCAATGGTTGATTTGGAGAGCAATTGCTTTCTCCTTGCAGCCCTGTCAGGCACATCATTGTTCAGTGTCTTCCTGATGGTGGACTCATGAACATTAACATTAACTAATGTGAGAGAGGCTTACATGTTCCTTGGGTTCATTTGTGACCTTATTGACTACTATATGCCTTGTTCTTGGAGTGATCTTTGCTGGTCGGCCACTCCTTTTGAGGATAATCATGGTCTTGAAATATTCTCCATTTGTACATAACCTGTTTGTCTCTGAATTGGTGGAGTCCAAACACTTTAAAAATGCTTGGGTAACCTTTTCCAGTCTGATTGAGCATCAACCACTCTTATAAGGTCCTCAGAAATCTTCTTTGTTAGTGCCATCCTACAATTCAACAAATACTTGTTGTGAAGATCAGACTTTGATAAAACAGGTTGCCCACTCACATCTGATTGTTAGCCTAGTGATTGAAAACACCAGACTTTAATTTCAACTTTAAATTATGTGGTAATCCTAAAGGTTCACATACTTTTGCCATTCATAGACATCGGATATTGGATCATTTTCCGGGTGCAAGGAAGAATCTTTACCAAACAACAGTACTGGATAGGCCTGCAATGCGTCAAATAAAACTGTATCACCATGCAATCTGTTATGGCTATGGTGACTGAAAAAAGGAGGAAAAAGTTTATATGACAACCTGTAAAATGGATCCAATAGAGATAATAATCTCATGTTGATCCACTCATTCCTAATGCCCTGCCATGTCAGACTCTCAACTAAAGTGCAAAAATATAGAAAAATACAACATTTACAATTATGAGAGTCTTAACTTCCTGAAGATTAACATTTACCATTATCTTATGAGTAGCAGGCCTCAGGACAGACAATTATACGATGTATGGCTGTCTGTGTTCTTAGAATATTAATTAGTAAATGAACATTATTTAATCAGATGCTGAATCCAGATTTATGGCTTTGCTAAATTTTTTATTTAATCAGGGTGCATTTAATTAATGTAGTCAGAATTGAAATGATATCTGACTAAGACCAAACTCCTCCATCCAGAGAAATTGTACAAATTTCCAAATATCAGGTCTGATAACAGGAAAATCGTATGCGGAGTGAATAATCCTAGTAATGTTCAGATTATCCCTGCCCCAGCTCATTGGCTATGTATGGTCTGCTGCTGTTTGATTCATCTTGTTGTTACTATTTAGACAAGCGCTACTCAGTGACTTTGGCCACGATATGTCACGCGACCATTGATTGGTAGGTGTCGCTGCTACACCACAGGTGAATAGGGTTGCAATATGACCGAGACAGTACTGAGATCGCAACAAGTAAGTCACAAAAAATCCAACCAGGTTCAATTTTTTGCAACTTGCTTGTTGGAGTCATAGTTCTCACAGGGTCGCAATGTGATGTACAAGCGACACATAGTAAACTTTGACCATGCGATATGTGTCAAGGCCAAAGTCGCCATGTCGCCCTAGTTGAAGTTTGGAGCAGCTTTCTTAACTTGTTCAATAAAGGACAATTCTGCAGTTAAGGCCTTATCCTTACAATGAGAAAAATAATTTAGTTTTTCATCAGTGTTCTAGATCCAAATTTTTTAGTACTTGCGGCTTTTTTTACCATTATGTTTTTCTCTTATGTAAAAAAAAACCTTTTGCTCCCCATAAAACATTAAAAAACAGCACTCGGATGATACATCGATGATGTTGGTATCTTTTTTTTTCACAGTCCCATGGATTTGAATGAAAAATGGATGTCTCCTTTATTTTTTAACTCCAGACGCCTAGTCCACAAAAAACATGGGCATGTGAACATCACGATTGATTCTAATGGTCTATATCTGTAAAAAATATGAATAGACCACGTATGTGAAAAACGAACATCCAAATGAGGCCTAAGTGTTATTTTTTATATACTGAAAACTAACAGTTTTGCTAAATACTTTCCTAATAAATTTCTCACAGTTTTCATGATATTTCCTCCCTTTCAATTCAGACAAACTTTCAATACTTAAGGGGCCCAAACTCATAGGATGACTTTTTGCGGAATCCACTAATTTTGGCACGATTGGACAACCATCCACTATGCATAGTGTATTTCAACTCTCCCATGATTCCAGAAATTGATTATTGGCCAAGCAGAGCGTACATGTACAGTTATGGCTGAAAGTATTGGCACCCTTGAAATTGTCCCAGAAAGTGAAGTATTTCTCCCAGAATATTATTGCAATTATACATGTTTAGTTATACACATGTTTATTTACTTTGTGTGTATTGGAACAAAAAAAAAATGAGAACAAAAGGCTAGTTGGACATAATTTTGCACAAAACCCCAAAAATGGTCCAGACTAAATTGTTGGCACTCTCAACTTAATATTTGGTTGCACGCCCTTTGGAATAAATAACTTTAATCAATTGCTTCCTATAACCATAAACAAGCTTTTTACACCTCTCAACTGGAATTTTGGACCACTGTTCTTTTGCAAACTGCTCCAGGTCTCTCATATGTGAAGGCGCCTTCTCCCAACAGCTATTTTAAAATCCCACAGATGTTCAATGGGATTTAGATTAAGATTCATTGCTGGCCACTTCAGAACTCTCCAGTGCTTTATTTACATCCATTTCTGGGTGCTTCTTGAAGTATGTTTGGGGTCATTGTCCTGCTGAAAGGCCCATGACCTAGGACGCAAACCCAGCTTTCTGACACTGGACACTATATTGCGACCCAAAATCCTTTGGTAATGTTCAGATTTCATGATGCGTTGCACACAGTCAAGGCACCCTGTGTCAGAGGCTGCAAAACAGCCCCAAAAAAAACTGAGTACCTCCACCATATTTGACTGTAAATACTGTGTTCTTTTCTTTGTAGGACTCATTCCGTTTTCGGTAAACAGCAGAAAATTGTACTTTATCAAAAAAAAACCTCTATCTTGGTCTCATCTGTTCAGAAGACACTTTCCCAGAAGGATTTTGTTTTACACACGTACCTTTTGGCAAACTGCAGTCTAGCTTTTCTATATCTCTGTGTAAGCAGTTGGGTCCTCCTGGGTCTCCTGCTATAGCGTTTCATTTAATTCAATTGTCGACAGATAGTTCGTGCTGATACTGATGCACCATGAGCCTACAGGACAGCTTGAATTTCCTTGGAACTTGATTGGGGCTGCTTATCAACCATCCGGACTATCCTATGTTGCAACCTTTCATCAATTTTTCTCTGCCGTCCACGCTGTGGAAAAATGAACATCAAGATCTCTGGAGATGGACTTTTAACATTGAGATTGTTGATATTTTCAACAATTTTGGTTCTCAAGTCCTTAGACAGTTCTCTTTTCTTCTGTCTGTTCTCCATGCTTACACACAATGCAAAGATGGAGTCAACTTATCCCCTTTTTATCTGATATCAGGTGTGATTTTCATATTGCCCACACCTGTTACTTGCCACAGGTGAGTTTGAACGAGCATCACATGCTTGAAAAAAATTGTTTAAGCGCAATTTTGGAGAGGTGCCAACAATTTTGTCCGGCCCATGTTGGGGTTTTGTGTGAAATTATGTCCAGTTTGTCTTTTTTTTCTCAGTTTTTTTTTGTTTTGTTCCACTACACACAAAGGAAATTAACATGTGTATGACAAAACATGAGTAATTGTAATAATTTTCAGGGAGAAATACTTAATTTTCTGGAACAATTTCAAGGTTACCAACACTTTTGGTCATGACTGTATATCTAAGGTGTATGGCCACCATAACTCTTAGGAGATAAAAATATTTTCTGGTCAAGGGATGGACACACAATTGCATGGTTACAAGCGATAAATGTACTCTAAGACTATGTTAAGAAGGGACAGTATTGCTTTGTGGATTTCTCATTGCTAATCCAGGCAGTTTAATGGACAATACTTGTAGTTGGGGACTTATGTGGAAATTTGGGTATGATGTGGACTATGAAATGCTCATTATTTTGAGGAAAGACATAGGGCCTCATTTATCAAAACCTAATGGACTAAAACAAAACTAGCTTTGTCGTTTATAGCAACCAATCAGACCTCAGCTTTAATTGATTAAACTGCTCTGGTAAAATGAAAGTTGTGCTAGGATTTGTTGCTATTGACAACCAGACAAGTCAAACTATTTTAACCCGATAACGACCAAGTGATGTAAAATTAAAGTGCTTGGCCCTGGCCCTGGGCATTAACCCCATGATGGATTAAAGCTCCTGCATCAGCTCCAGCAGTCTAGCAGGAGCAGATCCGGTCCCTATTGTATCTGACAGAGAGAAGACAGAAGGGGTTTATTACTGCTTCTGTCTTTATCACTTGTTACATAGTTCACAGTGAGCGCTATACAGAGAAAAGAGGCATCGGCAGTTCTGATTCTTCTCTATGCACCTGGAAATCGTATGATTGCTGTGCCTCTGGCATTGTAGACCTGCAGGGCCCTAGCAGACCCAAATCACATGTCTCAGTTACATATATTCTGTATATCATTTTTACCGTTCTCCTATGAAGCCCAGCCAGAAACTGGGCTTTTAGCTCCAATCATAGCAGTCAGACTCAAGTGCTGGCTGTACAACACAGCAAGCACTCATGCTGTATGGAACTCCTAAGACATTTTCATTTATACAGTACCTATAGGGCCAAGTGGCTTTCATCTGGATTTGCCAGGTGCTGGCCCTACATACACACAGTAGACTGCCCCATACTTCTCCTTCTCTCCATAAAAGTACCAGTCACACAGTGCACCATTAATATTTACCTGTCTTAGCACCATTAATATTTACCTGTCTTAGCTGTGGCATGACATGATACTACTCAACACATCTTCCTGATCTAGAAAATGTATGGGAGTAGTTGATTTAGGGCACTCACATGTGCCACACAAGCCTTATACTCAATGTATATCTAAGAACAGAGGAGAACAGCGTAAAAAGACCACGTAGATCGGGACCCAACAAGTATCAAAGTAGAAGAGTCCAGGTCAACGAACCGTGGATATGCTTTATTTCCATCAAGTGTTCAAGAGAGGATATACAAAGTCTTCTTGATTAAGGGTGCGCAGTCGCCTGAAACGCGTCAATGCCGGGTGTCATGTAATCTGTACTGCTGACTTTGTATATCCTCTCTCTTGAGCACTTGATGTGAATAAAGCATATCCACGGTTCGTTGACCTGGACTCTTCTACTTTGTGACAAGTTCATGCCTTGACACGGCGTTCCCAAGCTCTGGACACTTCCAAGATGTCTCCTACGGTGAGCTGGATTTAACTCTTTCCATCAAGTATGCCTATGTTCTGATGGTTGGGAGCAACGTAGATTGGCGTCCGTGCCGATCATGTTTAGTGAATAGTAATTCACGCCACCCTGCTGGTAGGTACGCTCGGCATTTATTAGAAATCTTTATGTCCATAATAAGCAACTTTTGGGAAAATCATATCAGCAAATCGATAGAAGTGCACTCTTTACTAGTAGGAATAAGTATCTGTGACCAGGGCAGACTGTATCCACATTGTCACTATAGGTAACACAGAGCAAAAGAAGAGCAGAAGAAATGCAAAGTGAGTTCAAATAGCGCTAAAATGGGAAAATGGCAGTGGAGGTAAGTGCAAAAGATGCCGGAAAATGTAGATGGGACATAAAACGCTAACTGTCCAGTCCATAGTTGCTCTGTTAGGATAAGGTGCTTCGTTCACTTTATATTATGGTGATATTTTTAGGATTGGATTTCCTCCAGCTTTCTTTTCGGTATCAACTGCCTATAAAATTCCCACCAAATGCCATTATGCAGATGAATTTTCTATTTTTCGTGCAACTATCATTTTCTGCCTGACCTTCAACCTCCATAGCTTTAAACACTTTCTACAAAACATATTCTCAAGGAATAGTATTGCATTTCCATCCAGCCAGTCCTATGTGTCTCCTTTACTTTAACCATACAGCATAAAACTTTAGAGTCCAATAATCATGTAGTTCTTCGAAGAAACTAAAAGGTTTGTACCACTGTCGGCTTATAATACCTTCTGTATGTTTTTTAGAGTATTCAAAAAGTTTGCCACTCCAACCAAAAGTAGGCCAAGCCCAACAATTTTGCTGGATCAGTCAATGATCAGATGTGTATGGAGACAGCCTGACTTAATCTTTTTGTTTCTTGGGAGCAGCCAAGAAATGTAAATACCCTGCAATTTCTTTGTTAGACCAGGTCTTTCTTTTGTGCCCTTATAATTAAATTTATATAAAGCTTCTGTCATGCATATTAATCAATTGGTAATAGATCACAGATATCTACCGTATATTGTCGATCTCAGTGGTGGCATAGCGTAGACAGCAGAGTACTATATGCCTATTTGATGGCAAGTGTCTGGTGGGCAAGTATCCCGGGTTTTTGGTTGTAAACCCTTCCCAACCCTCCTCCTTTGCTCTTGAGTAATGGTTTTAGGGGTCTTTTGTGTCATATTTATCCAAAGTAGCCCAGTAAGACCCAAGGCAAGAGTTGGGTAGGATTTATAAATGAGAACCCAGTGAATCATTACATCAGCATAGGTATTGAATTTCCCCCTCCGGACCACTAAAACATGTGTTTTAAATTCGATGACAAATTCTTTTTAGGATAGATTCAAGTATTTTGACTCATTTTAGGGCCAACATCAAAGCAAAATGATCCTGAATTCTAATTGCTGGGTGCTTACAACATTCAGGGGACTCTACCTTCCCATCTCCATCTCATGCAGTCCGCTCTAATGAGTATATCATTGAAGCACTGTTATGTATGTATTATATAACTATATTATGTAGGCACTATACTTCTTTTGGCAAAGGAGGATTTACATACAGAACTAGGCACAATTATTTAGAAGACAGTATTGCAATGCAATGCCAAAAACTGGAAGGAATTTCTTTCACCTATGGTTTCCCACCAATCATGATCCAGCCCCAATATTATATTCAATTTTCCACCAAATCTGAAAAACTGAATATAATATTGGGGCCAGTCTTCAATACTATCATTTCTCCATTACATTCGTATGAATTGTGATGCCTCTAAATCTGCAACGTGTGCAAGAAAACATTTGATGAACAAATTGACAGGACGAATGCCCCATGACAGATCTAGCCCACCCTACCTGTACACAGCTATTTTTCAATCATTATTTTTTTATCTCTGCAGAACACACACTTCTCTGACTTCGTGGACAAGCAGACTGGCTTTACGACAAACAATCTTCTGGCTACACCCATCATGTATGGAAAAGAGGTTCTAGCAGTCATAATGGCCCTTAACAAACAGCAGGCCGACGCCTTTACCAAGGAAGATGAAACTGTAAGATAAAGAACTATTGTGTACAAACGTTTTTGACAGGTGTGTAAAAAATGGTGCAAAGTAAGAATGCTTTCAAAAATAGTATACAAGTATTTTTATTAGTTAAAATGCAAAGTGAATGAATAAAAGAGAAATAGATCAATTTTTGGTGTGACCGCCCTTTGCCTTCAAAACAGCATTCTAAATACATTTAAACAAAGTCAGGGATTTGGTACGATTAGCAGGTGAATGAGTAACCAATTATACCAAGCAGGTGATAATGATTATAATTTTCATATGTAGGTTCGAACACATAAATGAACTGAAACAGAAACAGCTCTGTTGGAGGTTTAAAACTGGGTTAGGAACAGATAAACTCTACTACAAAGGTGAGGTTTTGAAAAACAGTTTCATGTCACAGAACACCATGGGACGACTGAGCACAGCAACAAGACACAAGGTAGTTATACTACATCAGCAAGATCTCTCCCAGGCAAACATTTCAAAGCAGATCAGGGTTTCTAAATATGCTCTTCAATTTCTTTTGAAGAAGCACTAAGAAATGGGCAATGTTGAGGACTGTAAACGCAGTGGTTGATCAAGGAAACTTAGTGCACAAGATGAAAGACACATCATGCTTATTTCCCTTTGAAATTGGAAGATCTCCAGCAGTGCCACTAACTTAGAACTTCACCCATCTACTGTTAGGAGAAGTCTAGCCAGAAGTGATTTTTATGGAAGAATAAAGCCATACCTACAGCTTACAAACAACGTCAAGGGACTAATCTATGCATAAAACATAGTTTGGGCAGAAAAATCGTAGCTAGTGCTGTGGACTGATGTGTCAAAAAGTTAAATATTTGGCTGTAACAGAAAGTAGTGTGATTACTGAAGGGTTGGAGAGAGACACAATCAGTGTCTGCAGGCAACAGTGATGCGTGGTGGAGGCTCCTTGTAAGTTCAGG
Organism: Phyllobates terribilis; assembly: GCF_046119375.1. Lineage (NCBI taxonomy): Eukaryota > Metazoa > Chordata > Amphibia > Anura > Dendrobatidae > Phyllobates > Phyllobates terribilis. The sequence continues at coordinate 429,343,565 of NW_027362765.1, forward strand.
GCTGCATTTAAAAAAACAGAGTTGGGGGTTTGGTCAACATTAATGGTGTGCTCATTGCTGAGAAATACAGGCAGTTACTTATTCATCATGCAATACCATCAGGGAGGCATCTGATTGGCTCCAAATTTATTCTGCAACAGGACAATGAGCAAAAACATTAAGAACTATTTTCGACATAAAGAAATTTTCCAAGATCTTTGGAATAACCTCAAAAACTGTGTGCAAGTGTGCATAGAAATGTTGCTTTAAGATAAAGTGTGGTCACACCAAATATTTATTTGATGTAGATTTCACCTTCGTACATTCACTTTGCATTTTATTAATTGATACAAATAAACTGATAATACTTCTATTTTTTAAAGCATTTTTACTGCGCAGCATTTTTTCCACACCTGCCTAAAACTTTTGCACAGTGCCGTACATTTTATTATTAAACCTTATATAGACATTTAATATACTCGTGTGTTATATATGTAATATATTTTATCTCTTTTCGCAGGTCTTCACCAAATATCTCGAATTTATATCTGTTGTTCTTAAACAGCATCATATCAACTACCTTTATGGCATTGAATCCCGAAAAAGTCAAGTAAGTAGATCTGTTTCTAAAAAATGGCAGCATGCACCTAAAGGTGAATGGAATCCAATAGTGCAAAGAAGTATTTATCCCCTAGATACTTCTTATTACTGTAGTATTTTCACCCCAACTGGTGTATGACTATAATAAATGTCATATTACACATATGCAAAAGAACTTGCGTTATTATTACTTACTAACTATTGAACCCGTTCTACGCCCAGGGGGCGAGCATTTTTATTGGTATATGGTCCCCCATCCTGGTATATGCTCCCCCATCCTGGTATACAGTGGGTACGGAAAGTATTCAGACCAATTTAAATTATTCACTCTTTGTTTCATTGCCGCCATTTGGTAAATTCTAAAAAGTTAATTTTTTTTCTCATTAAAGTACAGTCTGCACCCCATCCGGTTATCTGGAACGCAGCCCTGGCTGAGGACGCAATTTGCGTCATGTCTGGACATGCGGTGTCTAGGCCGGATATGAAAAATCGTTCCTTCCGGTCATGCACTCCAACTCCCGATGCGCTCCACATTGGAATGCCAATGGAGGGCACACACGGGTGCTCGACGATCTTGGCTACAGGAAATGATTTGGTGTTTGGGGAGGGACTCTGGGTGAGCGGGCCTTATAAAAAGAAAAACAGGCCATGAAACACCTATATGTTTTACCAATCTATCTGGAAGGACATCATTAAATATTAGGCCTATTGAGGAGCCAACAGGTGCGAAACGCGTTAAGGCATTAGAGGCATATCAGTGATCGGGGGCGCAGCCTCTCTGGATGAGTACAATACAGTGGGTACGGAAAGTATTCAGCCCCCTTTAAATTTTTCACTCTTTGTTTCATTGCAGCCATTTGGTAAATTCTAAAATGTTCATTTTGTTCTCATTAAAGTACACTCTGCTTTTCATCTTGACTGAAAAAAAACAGAAATGTAGAAATTTTTGCAAATTTATTAAAAAAGAAAAACTGAAATATCACATGGTCATAAGTATTCAGACCCTTTGCTCAGACACTCATATTTAAGTCACATGCAGTTCATTTCCTTGTGATCCTCCTTGAGATGGTTCTACTCCTTCATTGGAGTCCAGCTGTGTTTAATTAAACTGATAGGACTTGATTTGGAAAGACACACACCTGTCTACACTGTGTTCCAAATTATTATGCAAATAATATTTTCTCAGATTTTCCCAAATTACCCATATGAATTGCAGTCATTGTAATTTTCCAGTCAAATAACTATTAGAGTACAATTGAAAGGTTTTTGTACAAACTGCCTATGATAACAGTATATTTTTAAAGAAATAAAAAAATCAAACTGCACTCAAAATGCATGTTCCAAATTATTATGCACAGCAGAGTTTTCAACCTTTTCATTTTAATAAAGAACAAAAAAATGGTCATTTTTGAAATTATAAGCATTAGCAGGTTATTACAAACTGAAATCAAACAGTTTTCAACTCAAAACTTTATTCTAGGTGATGTTACATTTGCACATAGGACCGCTTGTTCGAAAGGAGCTTCTGAACTCTCTCGTCCATTGAATTTGTCAGGTTTTGGATGGTTTCTGCTTCAATTGTTTTGCATGAGGACAGAATACCCTCCCAGAGCTGTTGCTTAGATGTGAACTGCCTCCCGCCATCATAGACATTCCTTTTGATGATGCTCCAGAGGTTCTCAATGGGGTTGAGGTCAGGGGAGCATGGGTGCCACACCATAAGTTTGTCCCCTTTTATGCCCACAGCAGCCAGAGACGCAGATGTGTTATGTGCAGCATGAGACGGGGCATTATCATGCATGAAATGATCTTGATGGTCCAGATGGATGGAGTGGAGGATGGCTGGTTGATGGACACCCCATGCAAACACGGCTATGGCGCTAACAAGTAGAAGGTGAAGTAATGTTTTGGGCTGGAATCATGGGGAGAGAGATTGTCGGCCCTTTTAGGATCCCTGAAGGGGTAAAGATGAACTCCATAATGTATGTTGAGTTTCTCAAACAGCACTTCCTTCCATGGTTCAAGAAGAAGAACCGTGCATTCCGCATCAAGATCATTTTCATGCATGATAATGCCCAGTCTCATGCTGCACATAACACATCTGCATCTCTGGCTGCTATGGGCATAAAAGGGGACAAACTTATGGTGTGGCACCCATGCTCCCCTGACCTCAACCCCATTGAGAACCTCTGGAGCATCATCAAAAGGAGTGTCTATGATGGCGGGAGGCAGTTCACACCTAAGCAACAGCTCTGGGAGGGTATTCTGTCCTCATGCAAAACAATTGAAGCAGAAACCATCCAAAACCTGACAAATTCAATGGACGAGAGAGTTCAGAAGCTCCTTTCGAACAAGGGGTCCTATGTGCAAATGTAACATCACCTAGAATAAAGTTTTGAGTTGAAAACTGTGTGATTTCAGTTTGTAATAACCTGCTAATGCTTATAATTTCAAGAATGACCATTTTTTTGTTCTTTATTAAAATGAAAAGGTTGAAAACTCTGCTGTGCATAATAATTTGGAACATGCATTTTGAGTGCAGTTTGAGTTTTTTATTTTTTTAAAAATATACTGTTATCAAAGGCAGTTTGTACAAAAACCTTTCAATTGTACTCTAATAGTTATTTGACTGGAAAATTACAATGACTGCAATTCATATAGGTAATTTTGGGAAAATCTGGGAAAATATTATTTGCATAATAATTTGGAACACAGTGTATTTAAGACCTCACAGCTCACAGTGCATGTCAGACCAAATGAGAATCATGAGCTCAAAGGAACTGCCCAAGGAGCTCAGAAACAGAATTGTGGCAAGGCACAGATCTGGCCAAGGGTACAAAAGAATTTCTGCATTACTCAAGGTTCCTAATATCACAGTGGCCTCCATAATCCTTAAATGGAAGAAGTTTGGGACCACCAGAAGTCTTCCTAGACCTGGCCATCCAGCCAAACTGAGCAATAATGGGAGAAGAGCCTTGGTGAGAGAGGTAAAGAAGAACCCCAAGATCACTGTGGCTGAGCTCCAAAGATGCAGTAGGGAGATGGGAGAAAGTTCCACAAAGTCAACTATCACTGCAGCCATCCACCAGTCGGGCCTTTATGGCAGGGCGAAGCCTCTCCTTAGTGCAAGATATATGAAAGCCCGCATAGAGTTTGCTCAAAAACACATGAAGGACTCCCAGACTATGAGAAATAAGATTCTCTGGTCTGATAAGACAAACATAGAACTTTTTGGTGATAATTCTAAGCAGTATGTGCGGAGAAAACCAGGCACTGCTCATCACCTGCCCAATACAATCCCAACAGTGAAACATGGTGGTGGCAGGATCATGCTATGGGGGTGTTTTTCAGCTGCAGGGACAGGACGACTGGTTGCAATTGAAGGAAACTTGAATGCGGCCAAGTACAGAGATATCCTAGAGGAAAACCTCTTCCACATTGCTCTGGACCTCAGACTTGGCCAAAGGTTCACCTTCCAAAAAGACAATGACCCTAAGCACACAGCTAAAATAACAAAGGAGTGGCTTCAGAACAACTCTGTGACCATTGTTGACTGGCACAGCCAGAACCCTGACCTACACCCAATTGAGCATCTCTGGAAAGACCTGAAAATGGCAGTCCACCAACGTTCACCATCCAACCTGAAGGAACTGGAGAGGATCTGCAAGGAAGAATGACAGAGGATCCCCAAATCCAGGTGTGAAAAACATGTTGCATCATTCCCAAGAAGACTCATGGCTGTACTAGCTCAAAAGGGTGCTTCTACTCAATACTGAGCAAAGGGTCTGAATAGTTATGACCATGTTATATTTCAGTTTTCTTTTTTAATAAATTTGCAAAAATTTCTCCATTTCTGTTTTTTTTCAGTCAAGATGGGCTGCAGAGTGTAGTTTAATGAGAAAAAAAATGAACTTTTTTAGAATTTACTAAATGGCTGCAATGAATCAAAGAGTGAAAAATTTAAAGGAGTCTGAATACTTTCCGTACCCACTGTATGCTCCCCAATCCTGGTCCCCCATCCTGGTATATGCTCCCCCATCCTGGTATTTGCTCCCCCTTCCGGGTATATGCTCCCTCATCCTAGTATATGCTCCCCAATCCTGGTCCCCCATTCTGGTATTTGTGCCCTCATCCTGGTCCCCCATCCTGGTATATGTTCCCCCACCCTGGCATTTGTGCCCCCATCCTGGTCCCCTATCTTGGTATATGCTCTCCCATCCTGGTCCTCCATCCTGGTATATGCTCTCCTATCCTGCTATATGCTCCCCCATCCTGGTCCCCCACCCTGGTACATGCTCCCCCATCCTGGTATTTGTGCCCCAATCCTGGTCCCCCATCCTGGTATATGCTCCCCCTTCCTGATCCCTCATCCCGGTATATGCTCCCCCATCCTGGTCCATGTCAATTCATCCTGGTATTTGTGCCCCCAGCCTGGTATATGCTCCCCCATCCTGGTACTCCACTCTGGTATTTTCTCTCTCATCCTGGTCCCACATCATGGTATATGCTCCCCCATCCTGGTATATGCTCCCACATTCTGGTATTTGTGCCCTAATCCTGGTACCCCACTCTGGTATTTGCTCTCCCATCCTGGTCCCACATCATGGTATATGCTCCCCCATCCTGGTCTATGCTCCCCCATCCTGGTCCATGCTCCCCCATCTTGGTATTTGCGCCCCCATCCTGGTCCCCCATCCTGATATTTGCGCCCCCATCCTGGTATATGCTCCCCCATCCTGGTATCTGTGTCCCCATTCTGGTATGTGCTCCCCCTTCCTATGATATGCTCCCCCATCCTAGTATTTGTGCCCCCATCCTGGTATATTCTCCCCCATCCTGCTCCCCCATCCTGTTATTTGAGCCCCCATCCTGGTCCCCGATACTGGAATATGGTCCCCAATCCTGTTATGTGCTTCCCCATCTTATTATATGCTCCCCCATCCTGGTATTTGTGCCTCCATCCTGGTATATTCTCCCCCATCCTGTTATTTGAGCCCCCATCCTGGCCCCGCATTCTGGTATATGCTCCCCCATCCTAGTCCCCCATCCTGATATATGCTTCCTCATCCATCCATAAATGAAAAAAAAAAAAACACTCCTACTCACCTTTCCATCGCTCCCCTGCACCGTGTTACCTGGGTTATTTTACTAAAATGGCGCCGGAATCAGCGCCTGCATAGCGCGCTATCCGACGCCATTTTATTGAAGACAAATGTGCAATGTTTTCAACAAAATGGCGCCGCAGTGCGCGCATGCGCATACCGCGCTGTCCGGCGCCATTATTTTGAAGACAAATTGCAAATGTGTCTTCACCAATATGGCGCCGATATCACGCTATGCGCAGTCGTCGAAAAACGATGCCACACTCCTCTCCCGGCCTCCAGCCCGAACAGAGGCACCGTGGCCACACTCCTGCCAGGCAGGTATGTGCTTATGGTGCCGGAGATCGCGGTATGAGTTAAGTGCCTACGCATACAGTGATCTCCGGAGCCACACTCCTCCTCCCTGTAACGGCTGGGTGTTTTCTTCTGTCTGGGACTAGACTGCATAGGCGCATTGCGCAGGCGCAGTCTATAGGAGCTTCGGACAGGAGGACACATCCCTGGTTATATTATAGATTACATTAACTCCTTAATGATCAGACTTGAAAGGACCACCATAGATGGGATGTCTAGTGAAAACTCCTGTTTACCAGATAGGTGATAATTTATTGCTTTATGGGGGTCCGACTACTCGGATACCCTAATTGGCAGAACAGAAACTTTCATCCCCATTAGAATGGAACTGCAGTACGAAAATGCGACATATGCTCCATTAATTTCCTTTGGCGCTTTTGAGCACTATGCTCTTTTTTTTTACTGGCAGTCCCATAGAGAATAAATGTGTCACGCCAGGTGTGGGAAAGACTTAGTGCTACACAAAGGAAAGAGGGAAAGGTAGCCCAGACTCTAGGGAAAGGGGGAAGTGGAGACCTCCTAGTCTGGTCTAGTGTCACCCTGTCTCAACTACCGCCCCTATATTGGCTCTTCACCAATCGCTGCACGCGTGCCTCGCCCTGACTTTCCCTGGTGTATGGCTAAGGTTAGGGAAGGGAGGAGATGAGCACTAGCCGATCTCCACTAAACTCTATAGACAACAAGGGTAGACAAACAGAGGGAGATTGCTTAGATTTAGACCACTCCAGACAAATGCGCACACGGCCTCAAGCTCCAGAGAGGACGAAGTACTGCTCTTGCTAAGCCTCACATGTAGTAATGAATATCGCCGGCGCCTCTTTCTCAGACACACCAGGTAATTATACACCCAGACCAAGGAGCTAATTAGCCAGAGGGAGGTAGCCGCTGGGTCCTAGAGACAGCCAGCCTCTAAGAAGATGTCTGTAATGCCAAACATAGAGATCTCCTGCAACCAACTGCAGGGTGACTGTGACATGCAGAAGTAGTGCTGTTGCTTTAAAAGCAATCAGCAACTATTAGAAGTAACACAAGCACAGGAGACAGGAAGTGTTGTGCTCCAGAAGCATCCAGCAACTAGTGGGTGTTAACACAGTCACAGGAGAAGGGGAGTGTTTTAGCAAAACCCCAGGGGGATTGTGGGGAAGTTGTTTACTGTCTGTCCAGAGCTGAAGAGAAAGGTGGCTTATGATCTGTATCTCACAGAAGGAAAGGGAACAGCATTCAGGTCAGGAGAAAGCTAAACAAAGGTCAGACTCCCTGACCTAACAGTGTGAAGTATTATCGGACAGGAAGATAAAGACTGGAAAGAAGCCTGTCATAGAGATCATCTCCCTCATCACACCCTTCCCCCCTCCATCTCCATGCAGGATAAAGAATGATGTGTACTATTGAGTCCTTGTGAAGGAAAAGCCTGTGGTTGTGTATGCATTAAAACTGTGCTGTACTGTGCTACTGGATAATATACTGTGTACTGCTGTGCTGCAAAGGAGACTGTACTGTTATTACTGGAGCCTGTTGCTCAAAGAGACATTTGCATTGCACTGGCCATGCCACATTAAATGTTACTGTTCTACTGTTTATGAAGACTCTTGTCAGATGTGTCTGGTCAGCAACTGAATCTATCGTGTGCCTGAGAGAAGCTGCAGCCTATGGTTGCCCTGAGTAACGGTTCCCCCAGGATTCCAACGAATTCATGAAACCCGTCTCGCCCTATCTGAACTTAGGCGGCGTGCGTGTAACACGACTGTCTGTCACCTCTAACACACCAGTGACAAAATATCATGGATAGATAATACCTTGTTTTCACTAGACAACTTCATTAATAACCCCATTTTTTTTTTCATTTTTGCCGTCATGCTTTTCATAGACATAACATTTTTATTTTTTTCACTCATGTGGTTGTATGAGGCTTTGACTTTGTAGGATAAATTGAATTATTTCATAACTTTATAGTACAGTTTTGGGGCACATTTAAATGAATTACCATATAATTAATTACCATATTATATCTTCCTATCTATCTATAGACATACAGTGGTGTGAAAAAGTGTTTGCCCCCTTCCTGATTTCTTATTCTATCAATTAAATGTTTCAGATCACAAAACAAATTTCAATATTAGACAAAGATAACACAAGTAAACACAAAATGCAGTTTTTAAATGAAGATCTTTTTCATTAAGGGAAAAAAAAAACAAACCTACAGGGCCCTGTGTGAAAAAGTAATCCCCTCCCTCTTTTAAAACATAAATTAACTGTGGTTTATCACATCTTTGGGATGACTAGTTCAATTTCCTTAGCCACACACAGGCCTGATTACTGCCACACCAGCTCTCAATCAAGAAATCACTTAAATAGGACCTACCTGACAAATTTAAGTAGACCAAAAGATCCTCAAAAGCTAGACTTCATGCTTCAATCAAAATAAATTCAGGAACAAGTGAGAAACAAAGTACAGTTGCATCTCACTAAATTAGAATATCATCAAAAAGTTAATTTATTTCAGTTCTTCAATACAAAAAGTGAAACTCATATTATATTAAGTCATTACAAACAGAGTAATCAGAAATAACCAGAAATAAACGCTTGAAATAGATCACTCTGTTTGTAATGGCTCTATAATTTATGAGTTTCACTTTTTGTATTGAAGAACTGAAATAAATTAAATCTTTGATGATATTCTAATTTAGTGAGATGCACCTGTATTTGATCACCTACCAACCAGCAAGAATTCTAGCTCTTACAGACCTGTTAGTTTTTCTTTAAGAAGCCCTCCTACTCTGCACTCAATACTTGTATTACTTGCACCTGTTTGACCTTGTTACCTGTATAAAAGACACCTGTTCACACACTTAATCAATCACACTCCAACCTCTCCACCATGGCCAAGACCAAAGAACTGTCTAAGGACACCAGGGACAAAATTGTAGACCTGTACAAGACTGGGATGGGCTACATGACAATAGGCAAGCAGCTTGGTGAGAAGTCAGCAACTGTTGGCACAATTATTAGAAAATGGAAGAAACACAAGGTGATTGTCAATCTTCCTCGGTATGGGGGTCCATGCAGGATCTTATCTCGTGGGGTAAGGATGATTCTGAAAAAAGTCAGAAATCAGCCCAGAAGAGACCTGGGACCACAGTCTTAAACATTACCATTAGTAAAACATTACGCTGTCATGGGTTAAAATCCTGCAGGGCACTCAAGGTCCCCCTGCTCAAGCCAGCACATGTCCAGGCCAGTTTGAAGTTCATCAATCACCATCTGGATGATCCAGAGGCGGCATGGGAGAAGGTAATTTGGTCAGATTGAGAACAAAATAGAACTTTTTGGTATCAACTCCACTCGCCATGTTTGGAGGAAGAAGGATGAGTACAAACCCAAGAACACCGTCTCAACCATGAAGCATTGTGGAGACAGTTCAACTGCACAGTATTGAAGGGAGGATGAATGGTGTCATGTATCGTGAGATTTTGGCCAGCAACCTCTTTCCCTCATTAAGAGCATTGAAGATGGATCATGGCTGGGTCTTCCAGCATGACAATGACCCAAAACACACAGCCAGGGCAACTAAGGAGTGGCTCTGTAAGAAACATTTCAAGGTTCTGGAGGTCCTTCAGACCTGAAACCAATACAAAATCTTTGGAGGGAGCTGATACTCAATGTTGCCCAGTGACAGCCCCGAAACCTGAAAGATCTGGAGAAGATCTGTATGGAGGAGTCAGCCAAATTCCCTGCTGTAGGGTGTGCAAACCTGGTCAAGAACTACAGGAAACGTCTGACCTCTGTAATTGCAAACAAAGGTTTCTGTACCAAATATTAAGTTCTGTTTTTCTATTTTATTAAATGTATATTTCATGCAATAAAATGCAAATTAATTATGTAAAAAACTTACAAGCTGATTTTATGGATTTTTTTAAGATTCTGTCTCTCACAATTGAAGTGTATCTATGATAAAAAATACAGACCTCTTGTAACATACCTGGCGGCGTCCTTGCATGGTGGTCCATCTCCCACTGTGCAAGAGCGCGCACTTGATCTCCAGTCCAGAATGTCTCTCTGGCTTCCCTCCTTGCTGTCTGTTTGTCTGTTTTGGCTGCATAGGGCGATGCCCGCTGAACTTCCTGTTTCTTGTACCTGCTGCGGACACGCCCCTGTTGCACCTTCAGCCTATTGCTGTCCATCTTTGGGTATTTATACCACCTTCTTCCTCAAGATGGCGCCTGAGCATTGTGTCCTGTCAGTCGGCTTTTTGTCTCTGACATGCCAGGTCCTATCCTGTTTTCCTGCCTGTTTTCCAGTTCTGTGTCTGAACTGTGGTCTGTTCTTGTGAACACGCTTCTTGCCTGTTCTTTCGCCTTCTAGGGGCCGTATTCCTAGATCTGCCTGTCTGTGCCTTGCGGTATCTGTTCCCGGCTGAACAGAGTCCTGTTTGTGTCCCTGCCTTGCGGTATCTGTTCCTGTCTGAACTGAGTCCTGTCTATTTCTCCTGTCTTGCAGTATCTGTTCCCGTGTCTGAACTGAGTCCTGTCTATGTCTCCTGCCTTGCGGTATCAGTTCCCGTGTCTGAACTGAGTCCTGTCTGTGTACTCTTGCCTGCTGCCTTTCCTGGAGGCTGTATTTCCAGGCCTGTCTGAACACGCTCCTAGCCTGTTCCTCCCGCCTTCTAGGGGCCGATTACCTAGATCCGTTCCTGTATCTTGTCTGTCCTGTCTGAACACGCTCCTTGCCTGTTCGTCCCGCCTCTCTGGGGGCCGTATTCCCAGACCCGCTCCTGTATCCCGCTGCAGTGTCGGTCTCTTCCGTACACTCAGTTCCAGTCTGAACTCTCTCCTATCCTTTACCTGTTTTGCCTCTATGTCCGTTCCTTTCCTTTTTCTGCAGAGTCTGAACTCGTACCTAACTCCTGCTTGTTGTCTCTGTACTCCCGTTTGTGAGTTTGTGGTCCCCTCGCTACTTCACTGCAAGTACCCTGTGGGTATCTGGCTCTGCCTTTCCCTTCCTGTCTGTTCCGTGTGTACAGAGCCCTGTCCGTCCTGCTCTGACTCCTTGCTCACTGCTCCGGCAGCCTTGCTCCGCTCTTACCCTTTTGCTCACTGCTCCGGCAGTCCTGTCCTGCCCTGCTTCTGCCCGCTGCTCCGGCAGTCCTGTCCTGCCCTGCTTCTGCCCGCTGCTCCGGCAGTCCTGTCCTGCCCTGCTTCTGCCCGCTGCTCCGGCAGTCCTGTCCTGCCCTGCTTCTGCCCGCTGCTCCGGCAGTCCTGTCCTGCCCTGCTTCTGCCCGCTGCTCCGGCAGTCCTGTCCTGCCCTGCTTGTGCTCGCTGCTCCTGCAGCCCCGTCCTGCTCTGTTCTTGCCCACCACTTTGGGCGTTCCCTCTCTGCTGTGGTTGTCTACTGCATCTGCGGTTCTGTGACCCAGTCTGTACTGGGTCTTAACCTTTCTGTGCTCCAGCCCGTCCTTTCGGCCAGTACCTCCCTGCCTGCATACTCGCCTGTATCCACCCCTCTGCATACCTGCCGTGTTTGCTTACATCCACCAATCTGTGCCAGCCTAACCTGCCTGTTCCAGTAATTCCAGTGTGGGTCAACCCCCGTGTCCGGAGTTTGACCTGGAGTAGCACCTGGTCCCTCTGCCCGGTTTCTCCCTGGTGCACTGGCGTCGTATGCCGTCGTGCCACCTTGGTCGGATCGGCCAGATACTTAGTCACGCCCCTCCAGGCACTCTCCGGTCCATGGTCCAGTGGAACCACAACACCCGCACACGCCAGTCAGTCCGGGCGTGTGCATAACACCTCTCCATTCTTTGTAGGTGGAAAACTTGCAAAATCAGCAGTGTATCAAATACTTATTTTCCCGACTGTACATATATATATATACAGTACAGACCAAAAGTTTGGACACACCTTCTCATTTAAAGATTTTTCTGTATTTTCATAATTCTGAAAATTGTACATTCACACTGAAGGCATGAAAACTATGAATTATCACATGTGGAATTATATACTTAACAAAAAAGTGTGAAACAACTGAAAATATGTCTTATATTCTAGGTTCTTCAGAGTAGCCACCTTTTGCTTTGATGACTGCTTTGCACACTCTTGGCATTCTCTTGATGAGCTTCAAGAGGTAGTCACCGGAAATGGTTTTCACTTCACAGGTGTGCCCTGTCAGGTTTAATAAGTGGGATTTCTTGCCTTATAAATGGGGTTGGGACCATCAGTTGTGTTGTGCAGAAGTCTGGTGGATACACTGCTGATAGTCCTACTGAATAAACTGTTAGCTGCTTTTTTCTTGCCATAATACAAATTCTAAGTAAAGAAAAACGAGTGGCCATCATTACTTTAAGAAATGAAGGTCAGTCAGTGCGAAAAATTGGGAAAACTTTGAAAGTGTCCCCAAGTGCAGTTGCAAAAACCATCAAGCGCTACAAAGAAACTGGCTCACATGAGGACCGCCCCAGGAAAGGAAGACCAAGAGTCACCTCTGCTTCTGAGGATAAGTTTATCCGAGTCACCAGCCTCAGAAATCGCAGGTTAACAGCAGCTCAGATTAGAGACCAGATCAATGCCACACAGCAGCAGACACATCTCTTCAACAACTGTTAAGAGGAGACTTTGTGCAGCAGGCCTTCATGGTAAAATAGCTGCTTGGAAACCACTGCTAAGGACAGGCAACAAGCAGAAGAGACTTGTTTGGGCTAAAGAACACAAGGAATGGACATTAGACCAGTGGAAATCTGTGCTTTGGTCTGATGAGTCCAAATTTGAGATCTTTGGTTCCATACACTGTGTCTTTGTGCGACGCAGAAAAGGTGAACTGATGGACTCTACATGCCATGTTCCCACCGTGAAGCATGGAGGAGGAGGTGTAATGGTGTGGGGGTGCTTTGCTGGTGACACTGTTGGGGATTTATTCAAAATTGAAGGCATACTGAACCAGCATGGCTACAACAGCATCTTGCAGGGGCATGCTATTCCATCCGGTTTGCGTTTAGTTGGACCATCATTTATTTTTCAACAGGACAATGACCCCAAACACACCTCCAGGCTGTGTAAGGGCTATTTGACCAAGAAGGAGAGTGATGGGGTGCTACGCCAGATGACCTGGCCTCCACAGTCACCAGACCTGAACCCAATCAAGAAGGTTTGGGGTGAGCTGGACCGCAGAGTGAAGGCAAAGGGGCCAACAAGTGCTAAGCATCTCTGGGAACTCCTTCAAGATTGTTGGAAGACCATTTCCGGTGACTACCTCTTGACGCTAATCAAGAGAATGCCAAGAGTGTGCAAAGCAGTCATCAAAGCAAAAGGTGGCTACTCTGAAGAACCTAGAATATAAGACATATTTTCAGTTGTTTCACACTTTTTTGTTAAGTATATAATTCCACATGTGTTAATTCATAGTTTTGATGCCTTTAGTGTGAATGTCCAATTTTCAAAGTCATGAAAATACAGAAAAATCTTTAAATGAGAAGGTGTGTCCAAACTTTTGGTCTGTACTGTATATATATATATACACTATATTTTACTATTTATACCAAATAGGAATGAATTCTTTAGGCTATTGGCCTCATGTGGATACTTAATAAATATACTGGACATTTATTTATTTTTTTACATGATTTGATCTTATAGAGATCATCACAGATCTTTTGGGAACATTTCATTTCCTTTATGGTTCATTTTTTCCATTGTATCTAGAGCATCCATAGGAGAAAAAGAGCCCACTAGAGTAGGTGTGTTCAATTAATTTTCCCAAGGGGCCACATGAGAGATTGTGACTGTTGTGGAGGGCCGAACCAATAGACTTAAATTAATTTTGCTCAATATTAACATATTAATTAAAATTATTATTCTATATATATATTATCACTTAACCCCCTACCGACATGGTACGTATTAGTACGCACCACGTCGGTACCCCCGCACTGAACCGGGCACATGTCAGCTGATTCATACAGCTGATATGTGCCCATAAAAGCTGCGGGTGGAATCACAATCCACCCGCGGCTGTTAACCAGTTAAATGCTGCTGTCAATCTCTGACAGCGGCATTGAACTCGGGCTTCCGGGAAGCACGTCACTGACTCCGCCCATCGGTTACCCCGTCACGTGATCGCGGGTCACTGATGGGTTGGCATGACAACCCGGGGTCTGCAGCAGACCCCTGTGGTTGTCATGTCTAGATTGCTATGAGCGCCACCCAGTGGTCCGGCGCTCATAGCAAGTGAACATTTCTATTACACAGAGGCAATCTGCTCACCGCCTGAGTGCAACAGAAACGATCAGATAAGTGCTGCTTCTAGTCTCCCATGGAGACTATTGAAGCATGCAGAAAGTGTAAAAAAATGTTTTTCAAAATATTAAAAAAATAAAAAATATATAAAAGTTTAAATCACCCCCCTTTCGTCCCATTCAAAATAAAAAAAAATAAAAAAAAACCACATACACATATTTGGTATCGCCGTGTTCAGAATCGCCCGATCTATCAATATAAAAAAATAATTAATCCGATCAGTAAACGGCGTAACGAAAAAAAAATTCTAAATGCCAGAATTATGTTTTTTTGGTCACCGCAATAACTGGCGATTAAAACATCGGATCTACCCCAAAATGGCATCAATAAAAACATCAACTCGGTGCGCACAAAATAAGCCCTCACCCGGCTCTAGATCCTGAAAAATGATGATCCCCACATAGCCTCCTATATTCAGTATGAGCCCCTATATACATGTAAACATCTGTGGGCCACTGTTTTCAACCCCTTGGCTGTCTCGGTCCAGAGGCCAGACTGGAACAGCCAGAGGGTCAAATGTGGCCCTCAGGCCGCTCTTTGCCCATCTCTGCACTAGAGTGATTGAGTGATAGAAGTCACTGTCATAGCTGATCTTTGCCTGCTAGGCCTCAGGAGCTCTGCTATGTTCAGCAGACACTTGGTGATCATGTGATTGCCAGGTCCTACAGAAGCATTGGCTGCTGCTTATGGCTGCTTCTATTCACTACATAGCGATCGTAGAACACTATAAAGCTGGCTAAAGAGAAGATAGAAATAGAGAGAAACTGCTTTTGTCCCTTCCCCGGGGTCCCCATTTGTGTCTGTTATCTGGCGACCGGACCTGCCCCCACTAGATTCCAGTAGAAGGAGCTTTAATCCTGTTTCGTAAATTTACAATAACGCGAGATTAAAGTTCAGAACCAAGGGCTATAATTTTACGGCACTCGACCATTATCAATTTAATATTAATATTATTAACTGCAGCAAATCACTGACATCAGCGGTGTGATTAGTGATCATTTAGAAGCAACGCTGCCTCAAAAGACCTAACTGGCAAATTTGCTTTTCCTGGATCACTATTTGGCTAAACTACTGTGCAGTTATATAAGATTAATGACGCGCCCCCTGGGCCGTGGGGTACTCAGTGCTGAGCCGGTCATTGCTGGGGGAGATGTCACAGTGGCGGTGACCCGGTCAGTGACCCAGGGCGGTCAATCCAAAGGGGAATATTATTTAAAGGGGATTTATAGTTTTTATATACAGTTTGTGACGCCACCTGTGGTATGCGGCTAAAGGGAGCCACCGCTGCGGAGCAGGTCCTCTGGAGCTGATGTCAGTGCAGCAGAGTTGGTTTAGCTCTCCACAGGTAGAGCTTAGCTCCAGGGCAGTGTAGATGTTAAAGATGTTGCTGTGTTGTGCAGGGGATGATGGCGCAGCAGTAATAATTGACAGAGACAGTGGGGTGCAGTCTTCAGAGTTTACTCACGGTTGTTAAGTTCCTCAGGTTGCACTTTCTGGATTACAGCATCCCACGTCGCGCTGCGTTCACCAGGCAGGGGTTCAGCAAACTCCCAGGTGTTTCAAGAGTACCTGACAGGACCCTTTTCTATATGCCCTTCTCAGCCGTCTTCCTGCGCTGGCCCTCACCCTTCTTGCCCTGCGCCTCGCCAAACAATGTCCCAAGCCGATATCCTCGGACCTTTCTGGGCAACCTCGAGTTCCCTGTATCCTATGTGGTTACCGTTTTGGCGACTGGAGTGCGGATGTGGCAACTGCACCCTGAAAGTACAGAAGCCTCCGATTTCCAGTTGAACTTTGTAATTCTCACTGATTAGGGGCTGGTCTCCTCTGCGGCTCGATCCCTCCACCGCCTGGCAGATTCGGGCGTACGGGTGGCCTCCAGCACTGCCCGTACCCCTGGGATCCCTTCTTCTTTCTTGGAGCCTTCCTCCTGCTCCTCTCCTCCTCAGTCTGTCCTGGGCCTCTCTGGCTAGGCCCTCCTCCTCATGAGTAGAGCTCCTGCAGAGCTCCTGCTCCCTCTACTTCTCCTCCCAGACTGAACTGTCCTTTCAAGATGGCTTCTCTACTTATATTACTTCTTAACAAGTGCTCCCCTGATTTACTTCCTCCACCCACACCCACTACATGGTTCCCCCTACTTTGGTTCCCCCCACTCCAGCCAGGGACAGGGCTCAGCAGGAAAGCGACGCATCTTGCCCCTCCTGCTGGTCTGGAGTAGTGGAGTGTTGGATGCAGGTGTTAGGGCCCTGGGCAGCACTCTATCCTTACCTGAGAGTGAGATACCACACCTCTGGGTGAGATGCAGTACCTCTGTGGCGACTGAACCCTCAGGGGCGCCACATTAACACTGCAAGATATTGAAAATATATCAAAGCCAACTTAAAAAAAAGCAAGAAAAATTGAGTGTGATCTAAGACAGGTGATTTTTGTCTTGCATGTACTGTAATAATGACGGCTCACCGTGCTTCCTCTCCCCAGATCCTGCTTTGGTGCGCCAACAAGGTGTTTGAGGAACTTACCGATATTGAACGTCAGTTTCACAAAGCCCTCTATACTGTCAGAATATACCTGAACTGTGATCGTTACTCTGTGGCACTGCTGGACATGACAAAAGAAAAGGTGACGTCTATAGATATAATATGAAGGTTTATAAACCCAAGGCTTTATCATAAGCAAAGCATGGAGGCAGGAGAAAGCACTACTATGCTAGTTACTCAGCCTGCAGGTCACAGGAGGTTTTCAGGGAGGAAATAATCAGTGCAGGATTTTTTTTGTCCAATTTTATACACCGAGGGCTTGTTCACACGCTGCGTTTTTGTCCCATTTATTTTTCCTCGTGCGTTTTACTGCACAAGCAAAGTGAATTTTTCCCCATTTTCCTCCATTCCTAATAAAGCACATTTTCGGGGGTTTTTGTACGAGTGGTTTAAAAAGATGTAAAAAATGTTCTTGTTCAAATATTTAAATAATTCGGACCTTTTTTCCTGAAGTGTGGGGCCTAATTTATAAGTCATTTTCAGATTCCCTTTTTTTAATATTTTGTAGTTTTCCTACCAATATTGGCAAATATTAAAAAAATAACAGAAAATGAGTGCCTGCTTTTCACATTTTTTTATGACCACTAAAATTCCTTTTTAAAATTAGTTCCACTCTCTGTAACAATTATTTCTATATATCGGACATAGTTTTTCTTTTTTTCAGTGGTAGCAGGGCTAGTAATAGCGAATTAAATTGTCAGCGGCCAGGTTCTTCTTCAGTACCGGGTGGCTTATATACTATACTGCAGAAAGCGTATGGATATCGTGTGCTGTAAAATCTGGAGTTGAAAAGGAGAACATCACAGTGCCGAGTTCTTAAAGAAATACACAGATCATGTACAGAATATTTATGACATTTTCTTTCATTGACTTTTCACCTTTTCTTTCATCTAGGAGTTCTACGAACAATGGCCAATCCTACTAGGAGAAGTACCACCTTATAAAGGACCAAAGACCCCTGATGGAAGGGTTTGTAAGGCCTTTGCTCTATGCTGCATATTGAATAATACACATGTGTCTATTTCGACTATAAGGGCAGTCGGTGTATGATATAAACTCTCTATTTCTATAGGATCCTACTTCTATAGGATCATGAACTCAGATGCATCAGATAAGTCACCCATAGTAATCTCTGGACCAATACCGTACCCTAGTTTGTCTTAAATTTGAGGGTACATCAAAGTGGGTCTTTGGGATTTATTCGTTGTAGACACAATAGGTGTTATTCCTGTTCGGGGGCCAGTCTCTTGTGTTGGCATGAACTCGTCATCCAACCAGTGATGTGACAAGAGTAGATAACTGAGGATCGGTAGAAGTTAGGCTATCTGTGGCTAAGGAACACAAATGGAGCACACCCGGACTATGGCTGTAGTTAAAAAAGAAATTCTCATCTAAGACATTTGTGGCATTTCCATAGGTGATGGATCTAGAGGTGAGACCCACACCTACCAAACATTTATGGCATATCTTACAGATATGCCATAAATTTCGGAAATGTGAAGACCCCGTTGAGTATTGCAACATAGGCCCCGTTTGAAGCGCTGAGATATGGAGAAAACTTGTAACATCGGAAGCAATGGTTCCATAGACTGCACCACAGGAGAAGTCCTGCAAACCATAGTGAGAAAAATTGCCAAAATTAAATGCACAGGATGAGAAAAACCATGGCTGCTTTCTTTCAGAATCAGCACCGCACCTGTCCATAATTAATTAGATCATAGTCTACATGCTGACTTTAGGAACCCAAACTGGTTGACATAATTTCGTTTGAGTGTCCAGAGACTACTTATTCAATAACTCCTGTAGCAAGGATGTGTATTTTTGGTGTCACTGAAGCGCATGACTTCTCAGTAGTTAAATGGTTATTATGATTTTAGCAAAGAATGCATAAATGAGTAAGTCAACTTTTAGGGAATTTTTTAATGTTTTAGGACCTTTCCATTTAAGCAGATTAGAAGGAATTCGGGTCTTGAGACCCCCACTGATCGCTCAAATGAACTGCGCACTTATAAGCAGGGCTGTCGAGTCGGTAAACCAAACCTCTGACTTCGACTTCAACTCCAACTTTGACTCTCGACTCCGACTCCACAGCACTGCCTCACTACTCAGCACTGCCTCACTACTCAGCATGCACATAAAGTGCAGCACAGATGCATCTCGAGAGATCCTTAGATCAGGAACAGAACAGACATTTATAGGACATTTCATAACTTTCCCAAATTCTTATGAAATTCTTATTCAGCATATACTACATTGAACTACTGAACTCAATTTATTATATATTTTAGGAGTCGGAGTTGGTCCATTTTATACTGACTCTGACTCCACCAAAATGGACACCGACTTCGACTCCACGACTCAGACTCCACAGCCCTACTTATAAGATGTCTTTTGAGTGATCGGTAGCAGTTTCAGGGCCTGGACCCCAATGATATGCTCAGGATTAAAGGCCCTAAAACGTATACAAAGTCGCCCAAAAGTTTTCTTAGAAAACCACAATGCATCACGTGAGGCTCCTGACCAGCGGTCAACAACCTGCAGCACTCCAGCTGATGTGACTCCACCACCCCCAGCATTCCCTAGCAGCCGCCTGACAACCGGAGGCTGTGAGAACTGCTGTAGTACCGCAGGTTGCTGACCCCTACTTTAGGCACCATAACCTGTTGTTTTCTCTTGTTGTTTTCTTGAGTAATTGTCATGGGCAAAACTCAACTGATGTTTTTCTTTTTTTTTTGCTCAGGAAGTTAATTTTTACAAGATAATTGATTATATTTTGCACGGGAAAGAAGAAATCAAAGTCATCCCGTAAGACATTGACCCTTCGTACCATAGCCACTGTAATTGATGGATCTTGTCATCACTCTATATTAACTCCTGTTATGTTTTGTCATTAAAGCACTCCCCCTGAGGATCACTGGTCGCTCGTTAGTGGGCTGCCCACCTATGTTGCCGAAAATGGATTTGTAAGTTTTTCTATTATATACATATAAGTAATGTGTAGGCTCAGCTTATATTTAATTTAAGCAGAAACTTCCTAATATATCTGAAATCCAACTGTTTCCCTGTACAAGTGAGATAATGCCACAATAAAGCAGGAACTGCCTGCAACCACCACTAGATGGCGCTAAGGAGACCATTGCATACTGTTTTTACATTGACCTCAATAATAATGCTGTATATAATAAAATGGTGGCTGTTTGTGGACAGAATTTAAAACTTTAAATTAAAAATATATTAGAGGCTGACCCTTTGTAAATAATAAATGCATAGGAGTCATGAATATGATCACTTACTTGATGTTATTTTTCCATGAGTCAGATTTGCAACATGATGAACGCATCCGCTGATGAATACTTCACATTTCAGGTGAGAAAATCGATCATTTACATTTGTTTTTTTTAAAGAATTTGTCTGAATTCTGATTAATTGTACAAAATTATATTTTACCGTTATTCCGATGCAGGTTTAGAGGGTGAGTAATCTTATAGATGTAATAACATGCATTATTCTATCAGAGTCTTCTCTTTCTGTAGAGGTCTAGCATATATCTTCTACTGGAATGATAAAAGGATGTTTTAACTTTGTCTTTCTAGAAAACGGAGGTGGATGAGAGCGGATGGACTATTAAAAATGTCCTGTCCCTGCCGATTGTGAACAAAAAGGAAGAGATTGTGGGTGTAGCGACGTTCTACAACAGGAAGGATGGGAGACCATTTGATGAGTATGACGAGCAAATCACTGAAGTAAGGACTTAACTGTGCAAATATTTAACAACAAAAAGAGTGTATATACTGTGTGCACATATATGTATATACATGTGTATAGATATATTATATATATAGGCACCCTTGAAATTGTTCCGTAAAATGAAGTATTTCTCCCACAAAATTATTGCAATTACATATATTTTGTTATATACACGTTTATTCCCTTTGTGTGTATTGGAACAACACAAAAAAAAACAAAGAAAAAAAGGCAAATTGGACAGAATTTCACACAAAACCCCAAAAATGGGCCACACAAAATTGTTGGTACCTTTTCAAAATTGTGGGTAAACAACTTTGTTTCAAGCATGCTCGTTCAAACTCACCTGTGACAAGTAACAGGTGTGGGCAATATGAAAATCACACCTGAAACCAGATAAAAAGGGGAAATGTTGAGTCAATCTTTGCAGTGTGTCTGTGTGTGCCACACTAAGCATGGAGGACAGAAAGAGGAGAAGAGAATGGTCTGAGGACTTAAGAACCAAAATTATTGAAAATGATGTCCGACAGAGAACACAGTGACTCCATCTGCATCATTATAGTCAATGAACCCATCCGAATACCATTTTCGAGGGCTTCAGATGGGAGCCCCAATGGTGCCACTGACCGAAGGCAAAAAAAGAAATGCAAACTCAGCCTTAGGCTGATGGGAGGAAAGCTCAGACAAATATGGAGCCAGTCACCGCCTCCAATAGTTATATATATTTACATGTATATATATGTTTAAAAGCCAAAATTAGCTCATCCCACTGCACATGTATAACAATGATAAACCAAGAGAAAAAAGTGGAGAATACCGGGAAACTCAATAAAATATATACATTTTATTAAGATCTCATTAAAAAGGTATATATAAAAAATGAATATATAAGAAGTAAAAAATGCTAGAATACACAGACAGAAAGAAATGGTGAGTGAGCCCCCCAAAAATTAGATGTATAGATATAAATAGCAAATACTAAATTCGTATATTGCAATGTAAAGTGGGGGAACCACGAATGGAATGTATATGCATTTATCAACAAGGAAAGAGGTGAATCACGGGGGAAGAATAGAGAGTAAGTAGTAGTGGTCTCTGTGGACCAAATGTATTTAGATACTTATGAAATGTGGTTGTGTAACCATCAAAAATGGGTAAAATTACAAAGTGCTTGGAAAAATAAGAAATTTTGCAGCTTACCTCTTATTAAAAATCCTCACTGTTCCCAAGGGCTGAGAGATTTCCAATTCTGTTATGTATTGCTCATTGCCAATGTTAACGACCACCTTTGCAGTGTATTATTGATGGATGGTTTCCTAGGTAAGGAGAGAAGTTCTTACAAGCCCATTGGTGTCGAGCAAGAAAAACCGGAAAGACAATAAGCGCAATAGTCTCATAACCGAGTGAAAACAGGGAAACAAAAGTAGTGATGCTCACCTGTGGGGTTGTGAAGTCACAACCTCTGTATAAAGTATCAAAAAAGGTTGCAGCAGATCCACGATGTGGAGAGAATGGTGAGGCTGGAGATGAGAGGATTAAAGTTTGCTCTGCCAGAGGACCAAAGATGAGCAGGAGATAGGAAATGTGGAAATGCGGTTCAATATTTGACGCGTTTCGAAGTGACACACTTCTTTATCAGGACAAACCAAAATCTGTAGCATTTTACACAACATTCTTGATTAAAGGTGCACCAGAATACGATCCATTAAATTCATAAAGAGGCATGCACTTTCTAATCAATTTGATGCACCATTTAATCTGCCATGCACCACTGCAAGAGATGCGTCACGCATGGTGTGGGAAAGACTAAGTGCAACACGAAGGGATGAGGGGAAGGTGGCCCAAACCTAAGGGAAAGGGGGAGTGGAGTAGGCAGATCTAATATCTATAATTGGTTCCACACCTATAGGCGAACGAGAAACCTAATCTTTGTATATCCCTAGAGCTAGGCCCTAGATAGAGAGGAGAGTGAGCTCTGGTCAATCCCCACTATAAACTAAAGACAACAAGAAGGACAAAAAAGGGGGAAAACTTAGCTTGAGTAGACACCAGAGAGATAACACCAAACGTCCTCCAAGGGCACCGGAGAGGAAGCTAGCCGAGTGCTATAGCTCCATGCCTGCACAAGGGAAAATGAGAATATCACTGGTGACTCCCTGAAGCAGATTGAGAGTTTATAAACACCCAGACCAGGGTGTGTCAATCAGAGCAGGAGGGAGGTTGCCGCTGGGTTCAAAAGTAAGAAGGATTAAGAAGGCATCTGCAATGCCAATTGCAGTGACCTTCTGCAGCCAAATCCAGAGCGACTGTCTGTTACACCTGACACACCTGTAACAAGATGTCCATGCTTGGCCACGCCACCGCTGGCTAAGTGGGTGGAACAGGTCGGGACTGGCATAAAAATGGCAAAAGTCATAAAAGTATTACGCAACTACGACTTGTGCAAACATTTTTATGACATTTCAAACAGTTTTACGTCAGAATTCTGGTGGAAACTGATGTATTGGGACACCTGCCCAGATGGGACAAAAATGTTTTGATGGTGGCCCTGGCTGAAGCCCTACCGATGAGCCACTGATTGATAAAAAAAACATCATGTGATGTTTATATCGAGCCACAATACAACTCGGGTGACATTATACAATTTCATATCAGAATGTACAAGTTCATCAGAAATAAGAACTGTAAATTCTTGACTAACCAACATGCCTTGCATACGATTTATATAAGTTTCTACTGTCTAGCGAACACTTGGGACTGTCTGACATTTACCTTGTGTTTAGCACTGATAGCATCTTTCCTATTCCAGACCCTCACCCAGTTTCTAGGATGGTCGGTTCTGAACACTGATACTTATGACAAAATGAATAAACTAGAAAACAGAAAGGACATTGCCCAGGAGATGTTGATGAACCAGATGAAGTGCACGCCTTCAGAACTCCAGAGTATTCTGGTAAATGTCTTCAAGGATGTTCTCTACTTTAGAGCAAGACTAAAATGTGAGGTCTAACCAAAGCAATGTTTCCATTTTAGAAATCAAAAGAAAAGTTAAATAAGAACGTAGACGACTGTGAGCAGAAGGACTTGGTGAAGATATTGGTAAGATATTTGGAGGAACGCTTGACCTCTTGTGTAGAAGTATAATCAGTATTGACCATGGATAGATTGAACTAAAGTCTATGTGTAGGAAGTCCCAATCTTGGAAAGATGTTTAAAGGACTGTCTAACCCCTTTAAACAATTATCAGTTGAAGTTATGAAACATAAGTACAATAAAAGGCTAAAGAAAAAATTCAAGGTCTTCCTATTAGATAACTCAATGAAATGTAGGAAAATTCACAGCACTAGTTTTTCTTTGCGGAGACTTTCCTTTCTTAGATTGTGCACTGGCCATGTTGCTCCACTAGAGCTAAGTTGCAGTACTTAAGAATGGCCACTACATGGTGTATTGAGCTGTGATGCTCTGGCTCTGTACACTGTGTACTTATAGCCGGCACAGAACATGCTGACAACCGAATGGTGGGGATCCAGCTGATCTATGGATAGACAACCAATATTAAAGTCATGGACAACCCTTTAAATTGAAGCAGCACTCCCTTTAAGACTCTCATCTTTTAGCCAGAGGAGAAAAACATTACAAGGAGAATCTCTTGTTCTGGAGGCTCACAAAAATTTGAGAATTACACATAAGGTCTGTGAAGAATCCACACCCTACCACGTGTCTGACGTCACAATTACGTCAGACGAAGCACGTGGTATGAATCTGCCCTTTGCACCAATGTGACGTTCCGCACCCCCCTCGAGGACACGTAAGGTCAGATTGGTACAGTTATGCACAGACACCCCCTGTCTACACAGGTACAGGAAGGCACCAGGGAGTGAGAAGAGGAGGTCCACTCAGTCACTGATGTGGCACCACACTCGCCCGCAACCCTGACTGGCTGAGAGGCTCCTTCAGTAGCTCCAGTGAAGCAGAGCCTGGTCAGCCTGGAAGAGCTGGCACCAGTTTCTATGAGATATAACTAGACAAACATTATATACATAAGGGTTATAAATACACAATGGTCAGAATTGCAAGTACAGTAGTAGTGGTACAACAGGTATAAGCAGAACTTAAGAGTCAATTACCGGTTAGATGAAAAAGCCTGGCTTGTGAGGGAGGGCTGCCACATGGGAAGCTGTGGGCCCTCTCTTGTTGAATGGACTCCTTCCACACAACGGGACTTCACGGTCTCCCCAGGAAAAAAGACCATGGAGCCAGGTCGGCTGGAGCTTTAACCCCTCTGGATCACTCCCACTCCTGCCTCCTGTGTGGACTCAAATCTCCTCCCTCTGGTCTCTCCCAGTTATAGATTACCAAAAACTAAAATAAGCTATACCTCCTTACTGGACAATCCTAGGGAGCCGGTTCAGGTGTCATCGGACCCAGCTGGGCCCCTGCTACGCGTGAATACCAAGCACCGGAGTCCTAGGGGCCCCCTCAAGGCTGTGCTGGGTATCTCCTTTTTCGCATGTGCTAGACTGCTTTGAGATCTAGGGTGACATTCCCCGTTCTCTTAGGTTTCCAAAGATCTAGTTGGTTTGTCACTAGGATGTATCGTATTCCCATAACTCGGTGTTGAATTATAGTACCTTACACAAAGGAAGCACATGGCCGGGGGAGGGGCCGCCCTGGGCCTCTCACAGCTGCTGAAAGGAATGTCACTCTGTGCCATTTGGCCCCCTCCCTTGCAGCTGCAGTGTCTCAGATTTGCATATGTAGAGCTCTATAACCCCCAGAAAACAGTGCACAGGGATTGACATGGGATTATCTTAAATATTCTTCACAAGGCCCATTTCATGGAAATTGTGCAATGTTTAATTTCCCCTTTGGTGGTGGTGCTGCAGGGAAATTTTATACTTGTGCATAGATTTCCCTAGAAGGTGCTGCCATTGGACACCCAATGCTCAATCTAATATTGATGAACCCTTCCAAAAAAGTGCAAATGCATAGAGTATAATCCCTTTAAATGGTAGTAGATTTACTTTAAAGTGATATCAATATGGAAAATATGAAGTATCAAACTAAAAATAATGAAAGGGTTGACCAAGACTGTCATATTAATAACGTATTCTTAGAATACGTAATGAATGGCAGATGGGTGGGGATCCAACAGCCGAAACCCCCACGATCAACATGTCGGCACTTGAAGTAAGCTGGAACACCACAGCTCCATGCACTGTGTAGTGGCCCTTCTCAGGTACTGCGGCTCAGCTCCCATTGAAGTAAATGCAACACAAATATTCTGTGTGATCACCACAGTATATTAGTTTAATGGCTATGTAGACATTTTTTTCGTGCTGTTCTATCAAATGGCCTATAAAAGCACCGACACTCCTTTGGAAAACAAATCCATAAGTTAAGGAAAGTATTCGACTTGACTAATAGGATCCATCTGCTCACAAGTGTTTATCTTCTTTTGAACAGAAAGAAGAGCTGCCAGACCCAGCGGCGCTGGAACTCTATGAATTCCGCTTTAGTGACCTGCCAGTGTCCGAGCACGATCTCATCAAGAGCGGCATTCGACTGTTTGTAGAACTAAATGCTGTGGAAAAATTTAAGGTGCCGGCAGAGGTAAATGGCCTGAAATACATAGTGATTTCCTTATTGTATAGAGCTATTTTATTTACAATGTTTATATGAAACCTAAAAGCTGAGTATACTAATATTATCTAATTCACATAACCATCATATCGGTTTGTTACATGGTTACAATGGATGGGAAATGATAACAGGGATGGGGTTCTTGTACAAGGCCGCTTGTAACACACGCAGGTGGCGCACGTGGTTCGTGGATCCACTGTGCCATGGGGCCAGGCTTACCTGGGAGGGGCGTAGCTAAGTGGCTACCTGGTGTTCACCAGTCAGGTTTGAGCTGCAGGTAACCACGAGGTACCACTGCTAGGCAGTCCCCGGTACTGCAGCTGCTGACCCCCGCGGTCAGGTGCGCAGACACGAGCTGACTCGGGCTCCGTTCAGACTACTCTTCGGGCAGGACAGATACTGACACGGAGTCACAGACAGAGCTGGATTTGGAGTCTGGTATAACAGTCCAGACAACTCGGTGTACTAGGATAGATACACATTCAGACACATGAGTCTCGGGAACAGGTTCAGCTTTCGCCAGAGCGACTTCAGAGTCCGGATAGCGTCGGATGCGGTTCTAGGATTCAGATACTGGCCATACACGGACCAGGGGAGCAGGTTCAGACACTGGCCACACAAGGACCAGAGGAGCAGGTACAGGCACTCGCCGTACAAAGACCAGAGGTTTGGATTTAGACACTGGTCACACACGGACCAAGGAAGGCAGGTTCAGGAACTAGCCACACATGGATGAGGGGAGCAGGTTCAGGCAATGGCCGCACAAGTACCAGGGGTTCGGGTTCAGGCACTGGCCACACATTGACCAGGGGAGGCAGGTTCAGACACTGACCACTCACGGACCAGTGAAGTAGGTTCTGGCACTGGCCACACATGGACCAGGGAAGTAGGTTTGGGCACTCGCCAAGATTGCTTAGTCACCTCCCTATTGGGCAGAGAGCCTTTTTTGAAAAGATGCCTCCCAACTATTGGAGGAGGCATCTTAACAGGTGCGCGCTGCACCTTTAAGAAAAGTGGAACGCGCACTAGGTGCGCCTTTGGGAAGTACACAGACAGGGGCAGGAAGCAGGGAGACATAATGTGGATCACAACGCACGTCTGGGTGGTGAGTATGCAGGCATCCCTGCATGGAGGTGAACGGGGAACCATGCAAGGGGGCCGACATAAGTGTTACACCACCCCAAAAGAGATAATCTTTCCCTCCTGATCCCGATACTCGATCCTCTCGACTGAACATTCAGAAAAAACTTTACACATTTACAGTACAGACCAAAAGTTTGGACACACCTTCTCATTTAAAGATTTTTCTGTATTTTCATGACTATGACAATTGTACATTCACACTGAAGGCATCAAAACTATGAATTAACACATGTGGAATTATATACTTTACAAAAAAAGTGTGAAACAACTGAAAATGTCTTATATTCTAGGTTCTTCAAAGTAGCCACCTTTTGCTTTGATGACTGCTTTGCACACTCTTGGCATTCTCTTGATGAGCTTCAAGAGGTAGTCACCGGAAATGGTTTTCACTTCACAGGTGTGCCTGTCAGGTTTAATAAGTGGGATTTCTTGCCTTATAAATGGGGTTGAGACCATCAGTTGTGTTGTGTTGTGCAGAAGTCAGGTGGATACACAGCTGATAGTCCTAGTGAATATACTGTTAGAATTTGTATTATGGCAAGAAAAAAGCAGCTAAGTAAAGAAAAACGAGTGGCCATCATTACTTTAAGAAATGAAGGTCAGTCAGTCCGAAAAATTGGGCAAACTTTGAATGTGTCCCCAAGTGCAGCTGCAAAAACCATCAAGCGCTGCAAAGAAGCTGGCTCACATGGGGACCGCCCCAGTAAAGGAAGACCAAGAGTCACCTCTGCTTCTGAGGATAAGTTTATCCAAGTCACCCGCCTCAGAAATCGCAGGTTAACAGCAGCTCAGATTAGAGACCAGGTCAATGCCGCACAGAGTTCTAGCAGCAGACACATCTCTACAACAACTGTTAAGAGGAGACTTTGTGCAGCAGGCCTTCATGGTAAAATAGCTGCTAGGAAACCACTGCTAAGGACAGGCAACAAGCAGAAGAGACTTGTTTGGGCTAAAGAACACAAGGAATGGACATTAGACCAGTGGAAATCTGTGCTTTGGTCTGATGAGTCCAAATTTGAGATCTTTGGTTCCAACCACCATGTCTTTGTGCGACGCAGAAAAGGTGAACGGATGGACTCTACATGCCTGGTTCCCAACGTGAAGCATGGAGGAGGAGGTGTGATGGTGTGGGGGTGCTTTGCTGGTGACACTGTTGGGGATTTATTCAAAATTGAAGGCATACTGAACCAACATGGCTACCACAGCATCTTGCAGCGGCATGCTATTCCATTCGGTTTGCATTTAGTTGGACCATCATTTATTTTTCAACAGGACAATGACCCCAAACACACCTCCAGGCTGTGTAAGGGCTATTTGACCAAGTAGGAGAGTGATGGGGTGCTACGCCAGATGACCTGGCCTCCACAGTCACCAGACCTGAACCCAATCGAGATGGTTTGGGGTGAGCTGAACCGCAGAGTGAAGGCAAAAGGGCCAACAAGTGCTAAGCATCTCTGGGAACTCC
Organism: Phyllobates terribilis; assembly: GCF_046119375.1. Lineage (NCBI taxonomy): Eukaryota > Metazoa > Chordata > Amphibia > Anura > Dendrobatidae > Phyllobates > Phyllobates terribilis. The sequence continues at coordinate 429,372,417 of NW_027362765.1, forward strand.
TTCAAGATTGTTGGAAGACCATTTCCGGTGACTACTTCTTGAAGCTCATCAAGAGAATGCCAAGAGTGTGAAAAACAGTCATCAAAGCAAAAGGTGGCTACTTTGAAGAACCTAGAATATAAGACATATTTTCAGTTGTTTCACACTTTTTTGTTAAGTATATAATTCCACATGTGTTAATTTATAGTTTTGATGCCTTCAGTGTGAATGTACAATTTTCATAGTCATGAAAATACAGAAAAATCTTTAAATGAGAAGGTGTGTCCAAACTTTTGGTCTGTACTGTACATAATTATTTATGTGATTTTCTTCTTAAAAAGCATTCAAACATTTTTTAAACCATAATTGGTACCCTCACTGAGTAGTGAGGTAGACTATTCCACAGATTAATAGTTCTCATGGTAAAGAAGGCTTATACCCTCTGGAGACTGAAACTGTCTTTCTCTAGGTGCAGGGAGTGCCCCCTTTTTTTTATGGGGTTTCACATGTAACAGCTCTCTACAGCAGCCAACAATGATGAATCAGAGGCTTCAAAGCTAATAAAGGAGGGTCCTGACCAATAAGGCATGGGGACAGGTGCTATTTACATGAAGCAACCCCATTAATGAAACTAACTCATTAAATAACTCCTTTTAAGATATTCCATCAATACCTGATCACCCTCTTTGTTTAGCTGGGTGAAGGGGGCATGTTTCAGTGGGACAAGTTGTACTTTGAATGACACCATTCATTCTACCACATAGTGTACTGGAAAACGGGAAAAGAATTCCAAGTGAGTTGAAATTGTAAAAAAAAGTGCAATTGCACAATTGCTTTTGTTTTTTATTTATTTACTATACAGTGAAACTGATATGGAAATATGATTCTCCAGGTCAGCACGATCATGCAGATACCAAACATGTATAATTTTTTTTATTTAAGTGGTGAAAAAAAAAATCTGAAATTTGTAAAAAAAAAACATTTTTGCCTAAATTTTTTGCTTGTGTTGCCATATTCCAAGACCTGTAACGCTTTTAATTTTCAAGATATGGGGCTGTATGAGGACTTATTTTTTGCACCCAGAGCGGACGTTTTTGTTGATAGCATTTTGGGGTAGATACGATATTTTGATCGCCTCTTGTTGCATTTTGTTGCCATGTCGCATCTGCCAAAAAACATCATTTTGGCATTTAGTTTTTTTTTCACGTTACACCATTTACCAATCAGATAATTTTATTTTAAATTTGATAGATCAGACTTTTACGAATGCAGCAACACCAAATATATGTACTTTTTATTTTTTTAATTGCTTTATTTTTAATGGGGAAATAAGAGGGTCTTTTTTCATATCTTTAAAAAACTTTTTTTTCACTTTATACTGTATTTATTAGTCCCCTCAGGGGACTGAACCAACGATCATCTGAGTGCTAATAGCACTGCTATGTATATCAAAATCACAGTATCCTATGAATCTCAGCTAAAGGGCAGGGACACACAGCCGTATAACTCGTGCGATGATCGCATCGCACTGAATGGACTTGCCGGCACCTCTCCTGACCGGAGCATGACAGCATGATTGATTTCTATACAAATGTCAAGCTCAGGTCAGGAGAGGTGACGGGCAGGACAAGGTTTACCATGCGATACTCGCAGGAGAAATATCGCAGTGTGTCCCTGACCAAAAGCTGGCTTTCACAGAATAATCGTCATGACAAGCATAGGGGTCTTCAGTAGACCTCCAGCTGTAATGACAACCCATCAGCACCCCGCAATCACGGCACGGATGCGCCGATGGGCGCCTGCAGGGTGGAATGACGCACCCCCCTGCCGGAGCATATTACATGCTGCTGTAAGAGACTAGAGGAGATCATTGCCTTGTACAAAAAAGGAGAAGGATGCAAAAATTAGCAAAGGCTTTTAATCTTCCCAAAGATACAATCTGAAGCAGAGTGCACAAGTTCAAAGTTATAGGAACACTGGCTACCCAACCTGGACGTGCCAGAAAGTGGAAGCTTTCATCATCTGCCACCAGATTCCTGAGGAAGCAGGTGGTCAAAAACCCTCAAGTGATTGCAAAAGACCTGCAGCAAAATTTGGTGGCAGCAGGCACTGAGGATTTAGTTTGCATAGTAAGGTATATAGTAAACATTGAAAGACTCCATACCCGGAATCCAAGACTTCCACCTCAACTGACCCAAAAGCACAAAAAAAGTTGTCTCTCATATGCTCAAAATGATATAAATAAGCCACAGAATTTTGGGGGGATTCGGTTCTGTGGAGCAGTGAAACAAAACTGGAACTTTTAAGGCCTATGGATCAGCAGTATGTCTACAGGAAAAAGAATGAAGCACACACTGGAAAGAACACCCTGTCTAAAGTAAAGCATGGCGGTAACTCAGTGATGCCAATAGTAAAGCATGGCAGTGGCTCGGTGATGCCAGCAGTAAAGCATGGTGGTGGGTCAGTTATGCCTCCAGTGAAGCATAGCGGTGGCTCGGTGATGCCTACAGTGAGGCATGGTTGGGGCTCAGTGATGCCTCCAGTAAAGCATGGCAGTAGCTCCATGATGCCTACAGTGAAACATGGTGGGGGCTCGGTGATGTCTACAGTGAAACATGGTGGAGGCTGGTTGATGCATACAGCCAAAATACACTGTCCGCTTTGTTGAGATGATCTGATAATGAAATAGTACCTGTTTAATATCTATATTATTTGTGGTAATGAAAATGAAAGCTATGCAAAATATTAATAGGGCTATCCAGAATGAAAAAAAAACATAACTGCTTTCTCTCAAAACCAGTACCACAATTGTCTACAGGTTGTGTGTGCTATTCCAGCTCAGTCTCTAATACTTCCATTGAGCTGAGCTCCAATACCATACAGTAGCCAGGTTAGGCCACGTTTTTGGAGGAAAGCAGACTTGTTTTCTACCAGAATTTGTTTATGATGAATAGTATATCTGACCTCTGATTTACTAACACTAGTGGCCAAAACAATGTAATAAATCTTGTTTTTCCTCTATCTAGGTCTTAACAAAATGGATGTATACAGTGAGGAAAGGCTACAGGGACATAACATATCACAACTGGCGGCATGGCTTTAACGTGGGACAAACAATGTTTACTCTGCTCATGGTATGTAATGTTCCAGTTGTTGAACACTGTTGCATAAGTCATTACTTTTGTCAGAGGATCTGTCAGTTCTCCCATGTATCTGCTTGTATTCCTCAAGTAATAATAGTTCTGGAGCAACATTGCTTGGAACTTTTGTGCTGTTTCTGTTATTCCTCCTGTAAACCTATAAATATATTGACAAATGGGTATGTCCTTACAGTTTGACACTGACCGTAATTGGATAATGCCTGTGTTAAAAGGTTGGCCATGCCAATCGTTCGATGGAATAATCAGAAGTTGTAAATATCTGTTACATGAGGTCTAAAGTTAATTTTCCTGACGACTCTCATATTGTTGCAGTAATCACCATAAGTGAACGTCATACATACTTACCAACTTTAAAGTTGATAGCATAAGTCTTGGCGAAAATCTCACCTGGGAACGGCCCAACCCCCACCCACCCCGGATGGCCACTTTAAAGTGGTATTTGCATAAATTTGCACCTTTTTTGAGACCTGGGAGTGCCCTGAATTTCCTGGGATTGTATCTGAAAAATCAACATACTGCTGGCAAATTCATTTCGTTGGCAGCTATGGCTTTTTAGGCAGTGGTGTTTCCTTTGGGGGAACCAAAGGAAAGACTCCAGCATCAAAGTTTATAAAAGCGTAAAATATCACCAAGCGGAAAGCACCAATTCTTCCTAGAGTGTTCTAGAGCACTACAGCGAGTGCCTGACCTGGCTCTCTATATAATGATGTAAGGGTTGTCATCTCTTTCGCTGCCTACACAGAACCTAGGATGCAATGACAAACTTATCTCATAGCCAGTGAAGATAACAAGCGGAGCAGTTATTGAATCAAGTGTAATGCACATTTTCTTTATTACTGTCCTACGGTTGCAATATTCTCCATGAGTAGACATGATACATACCAAAATTTAAGGTACGAATTATGTGCAATGCACACGATTCATTACTAAGAGCTGCTTTACATTTTTACCTTTTTTCTACCTCTAACTACAGCTAGGGCTAGGCTTAGGGCTAGTGTTAGGTTTAGGGTTAGGAATAGGGCTAGTGTTACTGATAGGGATAGGGTAATACAATAGATGCATAAATAAACAAAAACAAATTGTAATAAAAAAAGAAAACATGAAAAAAAATTCTAACAATATATACATTTTTATTTTTTAAATATTATTTTGGATTTCAGCAAAAAAAATGAATAAAACTAGAGGGTCAAAGACCAAACTATAATTGTTTTCTTAATTCAATACATGTGCTTAGGGTATAAGGGGTTCAACATTGGAATGATGAAAGGGAACCTGTTAGCAGGATTTAGGCATCCATAATTGACACCAGCAGTTATTCAGGATGGTGACAGGTTCTCAATGAGAAGTTCTATATGGGTATGTTCACATGTGGCATTTTTGCAGCCTTTTTTTGCTGCATTTTTTTTTCTGCAGCAAAAACACTGACTTCTATAGTACCAACAAAGTGAATGAGATGTAAAAAATCTCATGCACATGCTTAGTTTTTTTTTTCCTTGTGTTTTTAGAGCTGCTGGGCATATTAAAAAAAACTGCAGCATGTCAATTCTTTCAGTGTTTTTGCAGCATTTATCACCCATTCTATTCTAATGAACAGAAAAAAATGCAATTAAAAATATATAAAAAATTCACGCAAAAACGTATGAAAAATACAGCAAAAACTTGTGTATTTTACACATTGTTTTTCCTGCCCAAACTGTTTTTTGCAGCAGAAAAAAAAGCTGCAAAAACATCATGTGTGAACATACCCTACGAGAGAAAAATATCCCTGAAAGCTGTATTCAAACAGAAGTCATGAAGGTAGAGCTGCTATCTCCTAATCAGATTGCACACGTGCCAGATACCGCTGAGCGACTTGTGATGATGTATCCAGACTGTGGGCGTCAGTCAGCTAGGAAGGGGGACTGACCTGCTTGACTGTTCGGAGGGATGACTCCTCCCCTGTGACTTCTTACTGCTGTGTGAATAATACAACAAAGTTACCATTTTTGTTAAGACACAGAAATTCAGGAAGGATCATAATAGATTATTATTCTACACGTAGTGCAAATGTGTGTACAAAGAGTTGTGCTGACAGATGCGCTTTAATGAAAGTCCATTCCTTTTCAAAAGACAGGTAAACTCAAGAAATATTATTCTGATCTGGAGGCCTTTGCCATGGTGGCTGCTGCTTTCTGCCATGATATCGACCATAGAGGAACCAATAATTTGTACCAATTGAAGTAAGAGCCTAGCTTTTGATAACTTTTATTTAAATAAAGTTAAAGGGTTATTATCCCCCCAAAAAAAAACAAATTAGGGGATAATTTTTTGATTTTAGGAGGTTGACTACTAGAATCCCCAGTGATCCTCAGATTGGGGCTCTGGAACCCAGAGAATGGGGTTGTGCATGCTCAACCTTTGCTTCATTCATAGTTTATGAGACTGTCAGAAACATCCAAGCGCTGTACTTGACAGTCCCATAGTGAATGAATGGAACATAGTCTAGGCATGAGCACCTCTACGGCATTCAGGACAGAGTTCCAGAGCCTTGATCTGAGGATCAAAAAATAGGGGATATCTTTAAATTCTCAACATGTTGTAACTTGTAATACATTATCTACATTGTTTTTTACTCTACTTTAGATCTGCGGCACCCCTTGCAAAGCTTCATGGGTCCTCTATTTTGGAGCGACATCACTTAGAATTTAGCAAAACCTTGCTGGAAGACGAGGTAAGGGTATTGTCATGCTAGGTATGGGAAGAACCCAGCGTACGACAACGGGAAAAGGGGGGAAGCCAAGCAACTAGGGAAAGGAGGAGTGGAGACCCATAGGCAGATCTAACAACACCCTGACCAACTATAATGCTGTGTTGGTTGCTGCACTATAGCTGCATCTTTTGTGCAAAATGCCCCCAAATGTTGCACCATGGAAGTAAATAATAGTGCTACACACATTCGTGTCAGAGAATGATGCCACTATCAGGGGGCTAAGTGAGTGTACCGTTTGTCCTATGGCTAAAGTAGCCCTTCCTTCAGCTGCCCAGCTATGAACTTAATATTATCATAAGATAACAATAATAATAATAATAACAATAGTATGCAACAAGCTCCTAAGCCCCCTCAAGTGGTGGCTGCAGACAGGTAGAATTTTTTAAGTTTGAACGTTATCCCCTATCCACGGTACAGGAGCTAACTTTCCAATTACTGTGGGTCCAACCGGTCCAAAAGAAGAGCCCAGGCTGAACAGAGCGGTGGTCGATCATATGCACCACTGATCCAGTCATTCTTAATGGTAGAGCCGGAAATTAGCAATCGTAGCTCTTGGCTGATCTTTGGTGTTCCCATTAGACTGAATAGAGCAGCAGTGCACATGTTCAACCTCTGCTCAATTTATCCGGGGCTCTTCTTTTGGACCTGTTGGACCCACAGCGATTGGAAAGTTAGCCCCTGAATGTCAGGGTTGCTGAGGGCCACGGCAGTCGGCCCTTCAGCAGTTGGAACGTTATTCCCTATCTGTGGATAATTTTTAGACTTGAGAACACCCCTTCACCTATTTCTATGCAGGTGATTTGGAGCTCTGTATCAGGAAAACAAGGCATATATACTAAATGAAAAACAACATTTTAAAAATATGTAAACTTTTTAATAATACATTTCAATAATTGAAGAAATGTCTATTTCCTTCAGTGTCTCTGATGATATTGCTTCATAGATTCTTTTCACTGTACTGTCCCTGATTTACCCCACTGACTGCAATATTTTTGCAGTAAAAACTAACGGAAACTAACAGTGTGAACACAGCCTTCATCTCAGCTTGAATATTGACAGCTGCTATAATTCAATACATTGATTTTCTCTGGAAATACTAAGTTTTCATTTGTTTCAGGTTGGATTCCCAGGACTTTGCTGTGCTGTTCTTTGCTTGTCCTCCGAGCTGCGATAACACAAACTTTTTTATCTTGCAGAGTTTAAACATTTTCCAGAATCTAAACAAGAGACAGTTTGAGAATGTGATTCATTTGTTTGAAGTCGCAATCATAGCAACTGACCTGGCTTTATATTTCAAGTGAGTGTGCCACGGAAAGATGCCAGCTGCCACGTGCTGCCCGGCTGATCGCTGGCTTGGATACAATCGAAGTTTGTTAGATAACACGTTAAATAACAAGTGTATCATTAAAATTCTCGCAAGGAAATTTGGAAAGCAAAACCACTCATTCAGAATACATTACAATAAGTTTTATTCCTAAATGGGTTATATAAACTTTTAAGTACTTTTCTTATGTTATAACCTCCTTTCAGTACTAATGATTGGTGAATTTCCGGCTCCAACCAATTTCTCATTTTGCTTATCGAGTGCAAGCAAATCAGTGTAGAGACTCAATAGAAAGTCTGTGAAGTCCATGCAGTGCTCTGCTGAGTTATTCTGCCCCTTAGTTAAAACGATAGGCGGGGGCTATCCAGACCCCTATTGATCAACAATACTGAATAGGGGCTATAAAACGTTGAAAGTTAGTTAAAAGTTAAGTTATTCTTTAAAAGTGTTATCACACTCCAGAGAACCCCTTTCCACAGGGGAGTTGGTGTAGCGTGCAATTGATTTCATGGCCACATAGAAATGTAGCATCACATGCTGGCCGTTCAGATGATTATGGAGCTGCTCTTTAAACTGGCTCATGGATGGGACTCATAAGTATACAGTCATGGCCAAAAGAGTTGGCACCCTTGAAATTGTTCCTGAAAATCAAGTATTTCTCCCAGAAAATTATTGCAATTACACATGTTTTGTTATACACATGTTTATTCCCTTTGTGTATATTGGAGCAACACAAAAAAAAAACAGAGGAAAAAAGGCAAATTGGACATAATTTCTCACAAAACTCCAAATGGTTGGAACAAATTTGTTGGCACCCTCAACTTAATATTTGGTTGCACACCATTTGGAATAAATAACTAATAATAATCAATCGCTTCCTATAACCATCAACAAGCTTCTTACACCTCTCAAATGGAATTTTGGACCAATCTTCTTTCGCAAACAGCTCCAGATCTCTCATATATGAAGGGTGCCTTCTGCCAACGGCAATTTTAAGATCTCTCCACGGGTGTTCAATGGGATTTAGACCCGGGCTCATTGCTGCCACTTCATTACTCTCCAGCGCTTTGTTTACAAACATTTCTGGGTGCTTCTTGATGTATGTTTGGAGTCATTGTCTCGCTGGAAGACCCATGACTTAGGAAGCAAACTCAGCTTTCTGACACTGGGCACTACATTGCGACCCAAAATCCTTTGGTAATCTTCAGATTTCGCGATGCCTTGCACACAGTCAAGGCATCCAGTGCCAGAGGCAGCAAAACAACTCCAAAACATCTTTGAACCTCCACCATATTTGACTGTAGGTACGATGTTCTTTTCTTTGTAGGCCTCATTCCGTTTTCGGTAAACAATAGAATGATGTGCTTTACCAAAAAGCTCTATCTTGGCCTCATCTGTCCACAAGACGCTTTCCCAGAAGGATTTTGGCTTACTCACGTACATTTTGGAAAACTGCGGTCTAGCTTTTTTATGTCTCAGTGTCAGCAGTGAGGTCCTCCTGGGTCTCCTACCATAGCGTTTAATTTCATTAAAATGTCGACAGATAGTTTGCGCTGACACTGATGCACCCTGAGCTTGCAAGACAGCTTGAATTTCTTTGGAACTTGATTGGGGCTGCTTATCCACTATCCAGACTATCTTGCGATGCAACCTTTCATCAATTTTTCTCTGCCATCCACGTCCAGGGAGATGAGCTACAGTGCCATGGGTTGTAAACTTCTTTATTATGTTGCACACCGTGGACAAAGGAACATCGAGATCTCTGAAAATGGACTTGTAACCTTGAGATTGTTGATATTTTTCAACAATTTTGGTTCTCAAATGCTCAGACAGTTCTCTTCTTCTTCTGTTTTCCATGCTTAGTGTGGCAGACACAGACACACAATGCAAAGATTGAGTCAACTTCTTCCCTTTTTATCTGGTTTCAGATGTGATTTTCATATTTCACACACCTTTTACTTGCCACAGGTGAGTTTGAATGAGCAATACATGCATGAAACGAAGCTGTTTACCCACAATTCTGAAAAGCTGCCAACAATTTTGTCCAGACTATTTATGGAGTTTTGTGTGAAATTATGTCCAATTTGCCTTTTTTCTCATTTTTTTTTATGTTGTTCCAATGCACACATAGGAAATAAACATATGTATTATAAAACATGTGTAATTGCAATAATTATCTGTGAGAAATGCTTCATTTTCTGGAACAATTTCAAAGGGGCCAACACTTTCGGCCATGACTGTCTATCAAGACTGTTTTATATTGATAATTGATTGCTGAGTTGGAGAGATCCCAGTTTAAGACCCCATATTATTCTGCTTATGCCAACATCATATTCAGAATATTTTTAAAGGACTGCTTCCGAGTATATGGCATATGGATATGAGAAAAACCTTTCAACTGTATGTATGCTCGGGTCCAGGGGTAGAACACGACCAAAGGCATCATGTGGATGGAGTTTGTATGGTCTTCGAATTTTGTGGGGCTTCCCCTAGGAACTCAGCTTTCCTGCCACAGTACTAAAAAGACATGCGGGTCAACACTGTAAATATTGAGTCGTTGCTTAACCCCTTAACGGCCACTGATACGCATAAAAACGATGGCCATTAAGGGGCCTTATTCCCTCATTGCCATTTTAAAACGTCAGTTCGGAATAAGAGAATAACGCTGCCCTATGGCTGAAATTGGAGAGGGTGACAGTTGTACATGACAGCTGACACCCTGCAGTATCGGCCCTGGATGGTTTGGGAGCCCCTAAGGGCCAATTTAATCCCTTAAATCTTTTGACAGCACTATCTAAGTGGTTAAAAGGGGGTTGAAAGACCCCCTATAGCAAGATTGACCCCCCCATGATCGTAGTATCCTGAAATCATCTGATGACCCCAGAGTACGGTGGCCTTTGAGATCCAGCTATAAGCAGGGTCTACCAGGCTCAGTCAGTGACTCACTGCAGTACACGAGTATTGCAGTGTATGAGACCAACGATCAAAATAAAAATTATACATGTCCCACATTGGGACTTAGTGAAGAAGTGAAAAAAAAGTAAAATTAAAAGTGTAAACAAGTAAAAAGAACACACAAAAAAGAGCACAAAAATCACAGAAAGCCATTTCACCACTAATAAAAGCAGCTTGTATGATAAAACAAGGATAAAAAAAAACAAAAAAAAGTACACGTAACTGGTATCGCCGCGTCCGGAACAACCTAATCTATAAAACTGGCATGTTATTTATTCAGTACAGCGAATACCATAAAAAAAAACTAAAATAAAAAACACACCAGAATGTCACTTTTTCATGATACTAACACACAAAAAATTGAATAAAAAGCAATAAAAAAACAAGCTCTAATTTGGCTCATTCGGGAAAATAAAATAAAAAAGTTGCAGGTCTCAGAATATGGTGATGCAAAAACAAATTCATTTTTGTAAAATATTGTTTTTAGTGTGTAAAAACAGCAAAGCATAAAAAAAAAAGATATAAATCTGGTATCGCTGTGATCGTACTGATCCGAAGAATAAATTAGTCTTATCACTTTTGCCGCACGTAAACGACGCAAAAAAAATAGATAAAAACAATTACTGAATTGTTCATTCTGTGTCTGAAAAATCTGAATAAAAAACAATCAAAAAATGTTATATACCCAAAATGGTACCAAAAATCTCCAGCTCGTCGCACAAAAATAAGCCCTCATACAGCTCTGTTCACCAAACATTTAAAAAGTTATAGCTCTCAGAATATGGTGACAAAATAACTATTTTTTTATTCAAAAAAGCATTTTTACTGTGTGATAGCAGCAAAACCTAAAAAAAATCTATAAATCTGGTATCGCTGTAATCGCACCGACCCAAAGAATAAAGTCGTCTAATCACTTATACCGCATAGTGAACCGCGCAAACATAAAAATAAGAACTATTCTGGTACTGCTATCTATATGTTCATTCTGCCTCCCAAAAATCGAAACAAGACTTGGCTCACATTTATCCTGCGCTCTCCACTAACATCGGGATTTCTATGTAAATCCCCAAAACCGTGATTCAGACGAAACCCAGACAGAGCTACTCACTTATGAGGCACATGAAATCCCTTTGGACTCAGTCTGGTCTCTGTTACGGCGGTGTCCCTTCATTTTAGGTGTCTTTTTAGTGCACAAGTGTGGGCGACCACAATTTAGTGAACACCTAAAAAGATTGAGACCACCAGAACAGACGCCAAATGGACCCCAAAGTGTTTCCATCTGCCCCATTATGGTGGGTGGTTCCGTCGGAAGTTTCTTCTACATCTCATTGTTGTGGGATTTACACGGAAACCCCAAACACAAGAAGGTGATCCAGCCTTATGCTGAAAGTGATCCAAAAATGTTATGTACCCCAAAATATTACCAATAAAAATCCTAACTTATCCCGCACAAAACCAGTCCCCACTCAGACCCATCATATGTTACTGGAAATATAGGGGTTTCCACATTACTGGTAGAACAAAGACTCCGGAAAAGTGACACAGCTCCAAACCACTCTCAAAAATCCTTCTTAGCCCCACTGTGCCTAAAACCACAGTAAACGGCCACAAGTTTGGCATTATTGTAGCAGAGAGAGCCCAGTTAACAATTTACGGGGTACGTGTCACCAGAAGCACAAAGTGGGCACAATGTATGGGGGCACAACAACATATGGGAGCTCTACACTATATGGGGGCACAGTGTATGGGCACTAAACTGTCATATTTGCAATACTCAAGAAAAAAAGCCTTTGCGTGGATGTTAAAAAATAGTCACTGCAGCCATAGATGAATTCATTTAGAAGTGCAATTTCTACAATGGTGTCGCTTTTGTTTTTTTTCTGCTGTTCTGGTACCTTCGGGGCTCCACAAATGTCACCCGCAAACTATTCTACCAAAATCTGTGCTCCAAAAGCCAAATAGTGCTTCTTCCTTCTTAGCCCCTACGTGTGGCCTAACAGTAGTTTCTGATGACATATGGGGCATCACCGCGTTCATAAGAAATTGTGAAATAAATTATGGGGTCCAGTTTCACCTATTAACTCTTGTATAACTGACATATTTGCAGCAAATACAAAAATGACATTTTTACCACTAAAATGTTATATTTCCATATCCTAATATTAGAAAATTCTGTGATGGACCTGTGGGTTCAAAATACTCACTACACCCCCTAGATGAATTCCTTAAGCAGTGAAGTTTCCAATATGGGGTCACCTGAGGGGGTTTCTCCTGTTCTGGCACCTCAGGTGCTCAGCTAATGGAGCCCACAATCTATTCAAACGGAATCTGCATTGTAAAAGCCAAGTAGCGCTCCTTCCCATCCGATCCCCGCCGTGAGCTCAAACAGTAGTGTGCAATCACATATGGGGTACTGCCATGTTTGGTAAAAACTGCATAAGAAAATTATGGGGTCCATTTTCTCCTATTACCCCTTGTGGAAATTATAAATTTGGTGATAAAACAGTATTTTAGTGGAAATAATTACATTTTTTGTTTTCAGATCTAAATGTTATAAAGTTAAAAATGCTCGATACACCCCCATATGAATTCCTTGAGGGGTCTCCCTTCCAAAATGGGGTCAATTGTGGGGAATTACTGCTGTTTTGGCATGTTAGCGGCTCTACAAATGAGATATGGCATTCACAATCAATTCCAGACACATTTACGCTCCAAAAATCAAATTCGTGCTCAATCCTTTCCGAACCCTGCCATGTGCCCAAACAGCAGTTTTTGAGCACATATGGGATATTTTCGTGCTCGAAAGAAATTGCGTAACAAACTATGGGGTCCATTTTTTCCCTATTATCCATTGTGTAAATTTGGAGCTAAAACATTTTAGCAGAAACACCGTAATTTTTGTTTTCACATCCACATTTTAAAAAGTTCTGTGAAGTACCTACGGGTTCAACAAGCTCAGACACCCCCTAGATGAATTCCTTAATGGGTCTAGTTTCCAAAATGGGGTCACTTGTGGGGGTTTCTGCTGTTTTGCTACCTCAGGGGCTCTGTAAATAATACATGGTGTCTGCAATCTATTCCAGCCAAATTTACATTCTCGATACCAAATGTCGCTTCTTACATTCCGAGCCCTGGCGTGTGTCCAAGCAGAAATTTTTGACTACATGTAGGGTAGTACCATGCTCAGAAAAAAGTGGGTAACAAACTTTGTGATCCGATTTTTCATGTTACCTCTTGAAAAAGAGAAAAAATCGAGGTTAAGGCAACATTTTTGTGAAAAAAATGAAAATTTTCGATATGACGAGCTAATGTTTTCAACTTTTGTGTAGTACGTTTGAGTTCAAAATGCTCACTATACCCCTGGATAAAATCCTTGAGGGGTGTAGTTTCCAAAATGGGGTCACTTGTGGGGGTTTTCTGCTGTTTGGGCACCTTAGGTTCCCAGCAAATGCGACATGGCGCCCGCAATCTATTTCAGCCAAATTTGTGTTCCAAAACTCAAATCGTGCTCCTTCCCTTCCGAGCCCTGCCATTTGTCCAGACAGAGGTTTCTGGCCACATGTGGGGTATCAGCGCGCTCATAAGAAACTAGGTAAGAAATTTTGGGGTCCTTTTTCTTGGGCTATTCCTTGTAAAAGTGAAAAATTGGGGCTAAGCAACATTTTAGAACAAAAATGAGAATTTTTTTCCTTCGAATTTGCATTAATTCCTGTGTAGTACCTGAAGGGTTAAAAAATTTCCTGACAGCAGTTTTGAAGTACTTGATGGGTGTGATTTTTAAAATGGTATCACTTTTGGGGAGTTCCTAATATATAGACTCCAGAAAGTCCATTTAAATCTGAATAGGTCCCTAAAAAAAACAGCTTTTTGTAGATTTCTTAAAAAAATTAGAAATTGCTGCTAAACTTTTAACCCCTCTAACATCCTAACAAAATAATGACTTTTGAAAAATGATGCAGATGTAAAGTAGACATATGTGAAATGTTATTTATTTATTATTTTGTATAGCATGACTAACTGGTTTAAGGATATACAGATAGATGGTTTAAAAATCGCCAATTTTTCAAAATTACAATATTTTCACAAATTAACACAAAGCAGATTGACCTAAATTTAACACTAACATAAAGTACAATGTAACACAAAAAAATCTCAGAATCACTGGGATATGTTGAAGTGTTCCAGAGTTATTACTACTACATGATGTGACTCTGGTCAGATTTTAAAAATTTTGCCTGGTGACGAAGAGTAAAAACTTGAAGTATTTGTCAATAAAACCACAATTACAGGTCTTCATAGAACTTTATAAGCACCAACTGACTTCTCCCATCTCAGAAATGGGAAAATATTTATTCACTGAAGATACATTTTGCCAGAAAATTGAGAATTTTGAGAATAAATGATCAGTTCAGGAGGAGAAAAAAAACAGATTTCTCTAGTAAGCTATATTACAAAGTTTCTTATTTTCACAAGTACTATTCATTTAAGAAAAACTTAAAAAACAGTTACTTTTTAAAGGGAACTTGACAGCTGAGACATGCTGCCCGTGGATCTCTATCAGGTTCCCTTTAAAGGATACATGGACGTCTACTGTATACTGTTGAGATGTTGACACCAGCATAGTAATATTGTGCTTGTTGCATGTGAACTTGTTCTTTTTGGCATTGAGATATTAGCTGAATATATTGACATCTTCTAATTCTCCTTTGGAACAGGAAAAGGACGATGTTCCAGAAGATAGTGGACGCGACGGAACAAATGCAGACCGAGGATGAAAGGATAAAATATATTATTACTGACCAAACGAAAAAGGAAATAATCATGTGAGTGATTGGAATCATACATAATATTGTGTCTTTGGTGTTAGTTACAATAATAATTGGGGCCATGGATCGGCAGCAAAATGAAAGAGCTAGCTGACCAAATCACCAACTGAAAATTAAAGATATTGTCAGATTACATTACAGTTGTTGCAGATCTGGTGGCATTTATGCTTAATACTTCTTCAACGTTATTCCACCAAGAGCACCGCACACTTCACTATAGGGGTCCCATTCTGCCAAGAGGACCGTATACTTCACTACAGCGGTCCCATGTTACCAAGAGGACGGAACACTTCACTATAAGGGTCCCATTCAACCAAGAGAACCGCATGTTTCACTATTGTAGGGTTCCCAATGTACCAAGACAACTGAACACTTCACTATAGGGGTCCTTGATGTGTGAAAAATGTATCCTTCCAAAAATAGAAATAAGCCCAATATTTTTGACCTTCCCAGCTAGGGTCAAGCACCAGTAATTTGCCCTCAATAAAAGCAAGCTCAGTCTGTGCCCTAACACATACAGTGGCTTGTAAAAGTTTGGGGACCTCTGGTCAAAATTACTGTTATTGTGAATAGTTAAGAAAGTTGAAGGTGAAATGATCTCTAAAAGGGCTAAAGTTAAAAATGACACATTTCCTTTGTATTTTATGCAAAAAAGTCATTTTTCATTTTAAAAATTACAAAAAGGAAAATGGGCAGATGCAAAAGTTTGGGCACCCTTGGAGACTTATGTGCTCAGATAACTTTGTGCCAAAAAAACAGCAGCCATGGGTTCTTCTAAACAGCTGCCTAGCACTCTGAAAGTGAATATAGTGGAGGCCCACAAAGCAGGAGAAGGCTTTAAGAAGATAGTAAAGCATTTTCAAGTTGCTCTTTCAAAATGTAATTAAGAAATGGCAGTTAACAGGAACAGTGAAGGTCAAGATAAGGTCTGAAAGATCAAGCAAAATTTCAATGAGGATTGTAGGATTGCTGGAGAGGCAAATCAGAACCCTGCTTGACTGCAAAAGACCTTCAGAAAGATTTAGCAGACTCTGGAGTTGTGGTACATTATTCTACTGTTCAGCGACACTTGCACAAATATGGCCTTCATGGAAGAGACATCAGAAGAAAACCTCTTCTGCGCCCTCACCATAAAATTCAGCATCAGAAGTACGCAAAACAACATCAAAGCAAGCCTGATGCATTTTTGGAAACAAGTCCCAAGGACCAATGAGGTTAAAATAGAACTCTTTGGCCACAATGATCAAAAGTATGCGTGAAGAAAAAAGGGCACAGAATTTCAGCAAAAGATCAGATTCATCTTGCCAAACATTAAGCATGGGGGAGGATCAATCATGCTTTGAGGATGTGTTGCAGCCAATGACACTGGGAACATTTCACGGGTAGAGGGAAGAATGGATTCAATGAAATTTCAACAAATTCTTGATGCAAACATAACACCATCTGTAATAAAGCTGAAGTTAAAAAGAAGATGGCTTTTACTAATGGATACTAATCCTAAACACATGTCAAAATCCACAACAGACTACCTCAAAAGGCGCAAGCTGAAGGTTTCACAATGACCCGCACAGTCCCCTGATCAGAACATCATTGAAAATCTGTGGCTAGACCTCAAAACAGCAGTGTATGCAAGACGACCCAGGACTCTCACAGAAGTGGAAGAATTTTCCAAGGAAGAATGGATGAACATCTCTCAAACAAGAATTGAAAGACTCTTGGCTGGATGCAAAAAGTGTTTACAAGCTGTGATACTTTCAAAAGGCGGTGCTACTAGGCACTAACCATGCAGGTTGCACAAACTTTTGCATCGGCACATTTTCCTTTTTGTAATTTTTAAAATGTAAAAGATTACATATATATGTATAGTGACAAAGTCACTGACAGAGTGATGGACGTGAGATTTCACTGAGGCTATTAGCTTTAGTGATGTGAAACCAGGAAGTCGTCTCCAGCATGTTATGTGCTGATGACACGCCCCCTGGGCCGTGGGGTACCCGGAGCCGGGCCGGTAGATGCTGGGGGTTGTAGTCACTGTGGCGGTGACCCGGTCCGTGACCCAGGGCGGTCAATCCAAGGGTAATTTATGTATAGGTTTATAATGTCCGACTACGCCACCTGTGAAGTGCGGCTAATGAGGCCGCCGCTGCGGAACAGTCCTCTGAAGCTGATGGTTTGGCAGCAAGGGTGGTATAACTCCCCACAGGAAGAGTGTAGCTTCAGGCCAGTGTGTGTGGATGATGGTGGTTGTGCAGGGTGTCGCGGTGCAGAAATAACCACAGAGTCCGTGCAGTGCAGTCCCAGGGTCTTTACTGGTGACACTTTAAACAGGCCTGGACTGGAGTACTGGCTAGTGATAAGAGTCCGGTCAGTCTGGGAGCAAGCATAGAGTCCTCCTGGGCAGGTGGAGTTGTAGGCCTGCCATTCTTGCTATACTCTTTGGCTATTCTGCTTGTAGCTGTGTTGTAGCTCACGTCCCTGAGTGTAACGTGCTGTGCTCACCCGTATGGCTGGCAACTCGGACCTTGTGGATGCCTCGCTCCTCCTTGGTCCCTCGGTGCTGCTGAGCCTCCGGGCATCTGATGGGGGCCAGGAGACCCGCAATCTCCTGCCCTACGGTATCTGCTGCTGAGTCTAGAATCCTCCACAGCCTCGGACTCCAGTGTCCGGTTCTTTGTGTGCTCCAGCTAGGACGAGCTATCTCCAGCTCCAGTCCCTAGCTCCTCTCTCTTCAGTGTCCTAAACTCAACTCCCTGCACTAAGCTAAACTAACCCCACCTCCAGATCCAGATGCCAAGGGGAGGGTTGCTTGTATTGTGTTCCTGACCAGGAAACCCCTGCTTGCCTCCAGACATGGCATTACCTCTTTTAAGGGAGGCAATACCACTGTGGCAACCGGACCCTCTAGGGTGCCACACTGAGAAAGTTAAACCGCCATTTTAAAAGGGCTGTTTTTTAGTGAATGATCATAGTGCGGGTGGGAGGTCATTCACCATATATCCACCCCAGGGTGTGGTCTAGCCTATAAATAGACAGCCTTTTCACTAATGTGTTGTTCAGTATCTGGAGGCCAGCTCCAGAGAGAGGTACTTGTGTTATTTTGTGCTAATCTGAACCATGTGCTTCGCTAACTCTGAGTGGCAGGACCCTGGCAGGTACAAGGACTATGCTCGACATTTTCTTTTGTTTTGCTATTATGCCAGAAGGGCCGTGTTTATTTTTATGAACTTTATATTGGTTTATGCCATTTAATAAATCAACAAGAAATTTAAAGAGACAGTGTTCTGTGTCTACCTCCGTGTGCAGCCGAGTGAGCTGATCTACCACAATATATGTATACAGGTGCATCTCACTAAATTAAAATATCATCACAAAGTTAATTTATTTCAGTTCTTCAATACAAAAAGTGAAACTCATATTATATAGTCATTACAAACAGAGTGATCTATTTCATGTGTTTATTTCTGTTAATGTTGATGATTATGGCTTACAGCCAATGAAAACACAAAACTCATTATCTCAGTAAATTAAAATAATTAACAAAAAAGACCTGCAAAGGCTTCCTAAGCGTTTAAAAAGGTCCCTTAGTCTGTTTCAGTAGGCTCCATAATCGTGGGGAAGACTGCTGACTTGAGTCTGAAGAACGAGTGGAGAGGCCACAATCCAAGCTGCTTGAGGTCTAGTGTGAAGTTTCCACAATCAGTGATGGTTTAGGAGCCATGTCATCTGCTGGTGTAGGTCCACTGTGTTTTATCAAGACCAAAATCAGTGCAGCAGTCTACCAGGAAATTTTAGAACACTTCATGCTTCCCTCTGCCGACAAGCTTTTTGGAAATGGAAATGTCATTCTCCAGCAGGACTTGGCACCTGTCCATACTGCCAAAAGTACCAATACCTGGTTTACACACAACAGTATCACTGTGCTTCATTCCCCAGCAAACTCGCCTGACCGTAACCCCATAGAGAATCTATTATAGAGAATCTATGGGGTATTGTCAAGAGGAAGATGAGAGACACCAGACCCAACAATGCAGACGAGCTGAAGGCTGCTATCAAAGCAACCTGGGCTTCCATAACACCTCAGCAGTGCCACAGGCTGATCGCCTCCATGCCACGCCGCATTGATGCAGTAATTGATGCAGAAGGAGCCCCGACCAAGTATTGAGGGCATTTACTGAACATACATTTCAGAAGGACAACATTTCGGATTTTAAAAACATTTTTCAAGCTGTTGTTATAAAGAATTCTAATTTACTGAGATAATGACTTGTGTTTTCATTGGCTGTAAGCCATAATCATCAACATTAACAGAAATAAACACTTGAAATAGATCACTCTGTTTGTAATGACTCTATATAATATATAAGTTTCACTTTTTGTATTGAAGAACTGAAATAAATTAACTTTTTGATGATGGAATATATATCTCCACACACTCGCGCTACACTAGAATTATATGCAGCTGCTGGTAGTAAAGCAGTCTCCGTGTGGCCCTCTGCCAAAAGTAATAACAATATTGATGAGGTATACTGCCGCGCTATGGGATGTACTAGGTATCTATTGGAAAAACTCAGGTCGATTGTAAATTTTACTAACTGTCCATAAATGCGATCATTAGTAAAGGGAAATGCAACTGCATATCTCTAAGTAAACAATGAGGCCCCTACCAAAGAACCCCTCCTGGCACAGAGTGGATTATGTGCAGGAAAAGTAAATAAATGCAGTAGGGCTTGCTCCCTTGATGGTACCGGTGTACTAGTGGAGAGTCACAGGTGCATATACGCAACATGGCATTAAGCTCGCGGCGTGCTCCGGCCAGAAACTGCGCCGCTTGCTTCTGCCGCGCACTGGGGGGCGTGTGGCTGGTGTGACGTCACTGCTGAAAGTGCTACGGAATCTTGGGTAGGCCACAAAGGCCTGAAAACGCTCGGCGAGTGGGATTCTTGGGAGGACGCTCCCATCACAGACTTTTGCGGCGAGATCAGCACGTGGACCCAAGCGCAACCCAGGATGATGCAATGATTTACAAGGTATTTCAGCATTCAACCAATTATTAACCTTGACATTTGCAGCCTATACGTATATGCACCTGTGACTCTCCACTATATAACTTTTTGATGATATTCTAATTTAGTGAGATGCACCTGTATATTGAGTAAAATAGAAAAGTGTCATCTTTAACTTTAACAGTAATTTTGACCAGGGGTGCCCAAACGTTTACATGCCACCCGGACTTCCTTTAGGGCTTGGTAGCTTTGTGGCTCACCCAGAATAGGGTTCTTGGACATTCTGCCTAACAGAAGGCTCTGGCAAGTATAGGAGTGTTTGCCATCCAATGTAAAGTTGCAATGTGCCTTCAAATGAGATTCAACTTGTACTAATCAGGCTTTCAAACTACTAAGCCCATGACCTGGATCTGGTGTAAGCTGGTCCACTGTGAGAAGGGGGTGTCACTGCTAATGTACCCAGTTACACCAGACCCTAAGGATTCATATTGCTACATGTCTCTTCACTGTCATCGGCCTTTTGATAGTTGTTAAGAATAGATATTACACTCCATCTAAAGCTGGTCATGCACATCGGAAAGCTCATTCTGCAAACAGCTTTATCTCGAAATCCCCCAGACACTCAGATTAACAGAGTGTGCATGTCTTCAGTATGGTGAGGGAGCAGTACACCAATGCCAGACTACGGCGGAGGTAACTTATGTCCAAGGAGAATTAAATAATTGGGTGTTTGAATTCAAAACTCTTGACCCTTCTTTCTGATGGGAAACCACCATATACATAAGACGATTGGCTGGTTGACCTTGCCAGCTACCAGGATTAGTATTGGACCAACATCATCGATGGACTGGGTCTTGCGAATCGATTTGCACCAACTTTAGTAGGAGTACAAGCAGCTGGTAGGGGCTACCCCACATACAGTGCCTACAAGTAGTATTCAACCCCCTGCAGATTTAGCTGGTTTGATAAGATGCAAATAAGTTAGAGCCTTCAAACTGCAAACGAGAGTAGGTTTTATGAACAGAAGCATAAATCTTACAAAACAAAAAGTTATGTTGCTCAGTTGAATTTTATTAAATTTTAAACATAAAAGTGTGGGTCAATTATTATACAACCCCTATGTTTAATATTTTGTGGAATAACCCTTGTTTGCAATTACAGCTAATAATCGTCTTTTATAAGACCTGATCAGGCCGGCACAGGTCTGTGGAGTTATCTTGGCCCACTCCTCCATGCAGATCTTCTCCAAGTTATCTAGGTTCTTTGGGTGTCTCATGTGGACTTTATTCTTGAGCTCCTTCCACAAGTTTTCAATTGGGTTAAGGTCAGGAGACTGACTAGGCCACTCCAACACCTTGACTTTTTCCCTATTGAACCAGGTCTTGGTTTTCTTGGCTGTGTGCTTTGGGTCGTTGTCTTGTTGGAAGATGAAATTATGACCCCTCTTAAGATCCTTGATGGAGGAGCGGAGGTTCTTGGCCAAAATCTCCAGGTAGGCCGTGCTATCCATCTTCCCATGGATGCGGACCAGATGGCCAGGCCCCTTGGCAGAGAAACAGCCCCACAGCATGATGCTGCCACCACCATGCTTGACTGTAGGGATGGTATTCTTGGGGTCGTATGCAGTGCCATCCAGTCTCCAAACGTCACGTGTGTGGTTGGCACCAAAGATCTCGATCTTGGTCTCATCAGACCATAGAACCTTGAACCAGTCTGTCTCAGAGTCCTCCAAGTGATCATGAGCAAACTGTAGACGAGCCTTGACATGACGCTTTGAAAGTAAAGGTACCTTACGGGCTCGTCTGGAACGGAGACCATTGCGGTGGAGTACGTTACTTATGGTATTGACTGAAACCAATGTCCCCACTGCCATGAGATCTTCCCGGAGCTCCTTCCTTGTTGTCCTTGGGATAGCCTTGACTCTTCGGACAAGCCTGGCCTCGGCACGGGAGGACACTTTCAAAGGCTGTCCTGGCCGTGGAAGGCTAACAGTAGTTCCATAAGCCTTCCACTTACGGATGATGCTCCCAACAGTGGAGACAGGTAGGCCCAACTCCTTGGAAAGGGTTTTGTACCCCTTGCCAGCCTTGTGACCCTCCACGATCTTGTCTCTGATGGCCTTGGAATGCTCCTTTGTCTTTCCCATGTTGACCATGTCTGAGTGCTGTTCACAAGTTTGGGGAGGGTCTTACATAGTCAGAAAAGGCTGGCAAAAGAGATCTTTAATCCACACATGTGAAGCTCATTATTCTTGGTGCCTGAACTACTTCTTAATACTTTAGGGGGACCAAACAGAATTCTTGTGGTTTGAGGGGTTGAATAATAAATGACACTCTGAATTAACTTTTTACGTTTTAAAAAACAAAACAAAAAAAAAACAAAAACAAAATTTGCTGCAGTGCATTTCCCACTTCCAGGCTGATCTACAGTACAAATGTCACAATGCCAAGTTAATTCCGCATGTGTCAACCAGCTAAATCTGCAGGGGGTTGAATACTACTTGTAGGCACTGTATCTAGTAAATGACTATTTATGAAAGTCTACAGTTAGCAGAACAGAGTCGTCCGAAATGGGTGAATAAAGATCCATTTTCTTTTTTTTCAAGTTGGAAGTATTACATCAATTTTTCTTTCTTATTAAATAAGTCCCAGGTGCATTTATGTACATTTGTTGGTTTTTGGGTTTAGTTTGCTTACAAAATGTGATTATGTCCCTACAGGGCTATGATGATGACAGGGTGTGACTTGTCTGCCATTACAAAGCCCTGGGAAGTACAAAGTCAAGTAGGTATCTAGAGAAATAAGACCACAACATCACTGTTTTATTTGTCCTTTGTTTTGCAGTTAATTTTGCAACGCAATCAACTGTTTCTACGCTTTTTAGTTCAATTACTCTAATAGTCTAAGACTTCCTGATTTGTCCTCAAGCTTCCAAAGAATTTCTTTGCTAAAGGCAAAAAAAAAAACCCCAGAACAAAACAAAAACTAAATTCTTTGGAACTCATGCTGTTCAAGATGTGAAAACCATCCATGGTCCAGATGTCACATAGACAGTGCTTGGAAGGGTTCCGATATTATCATTATTATTCTAAATGTGGGCAAAAACTTAAAAAAAAGGGTAGAAAGGTAGGCACTTTCCTACCCAGAATTTGGAGAGGTTTCCCCAGAATTTTAAAATCAAGTTAGATATATCTGACCATAAAAAAAAAGGTATTTTTGTCCCATTTTTACCTTTCCAGTTAAATTTTAGTTCCTTTGATCTTGGGAAGATCCTCAACTTATGCATGAGATTGTGTTTAAACGACATGGAGCACTAAGTGAAAACTATGATGATGAGTTTTCTATATTCCTCTTGGGGAACCCATCATAAGCTCAATTGGTCCTTACGAAAGTGAATTGTTCATCTGCAGTGATATTGGTGGCCTCGAAAGACCAATGTTTGTTTGGCTTAATGCCATCTCTCCTGATGCCCCCATACAATTAGCTTGGCCAGAGCCAATGGGTATAGGAGAGTAAGCTGCTGCCAGAAAATTCAGTTTTTTCCTGGGAGTAGAAATGAATCGGCATTGAAACTGAAGCCCAATCCTTCCTCAATCACCAGTGACCGGAGAATTGGGAGGCTACACATTAGATGGTCGATGGGTTCAGTTAACATTAATTAATGGGACGCCATGCTTCAAGGAAACTTGAGTACAAGTTGACCTAATGTATAAAACAATTTACTCAAAAATACCTATCACAGTTTTTTGATTAATGAAATCGCATTTCAATCATGTAGTGAATTATAGTGGATTTATTTGCATCTAGGTTGCCCTTATGGTTGCTAATGAATTTTGGGAACAAGGAGACCTGGAGAGAACGGTTCTTCAGCAGCAGCCTATCGTAAGATGAATTATTATTACAATCCTATCATGTTGTCACTGCTTATACTTTCCACGTTATTTGATATTACATATTTCTGTACTACATAGATTTTATTTTTCATTCCTTATTTTACAACTGGTTTTATGACTTTTTATTTTATTTTTCTTTTATCAAATTCTGCCTTTAGACAGTGTAATCTCAAAATGCACCAAATTTATCACTGTAGCTCAGGCTGTATGATCAGTTTGTCACGCAGTCTGGGGTAACTTTTTACATCACCCTTTAGTTGGCTTATTTTTTTAATTAGAATTATAGCCATTTTTGGGTTTACAGCATCACGTGTAAAGTTAGGGTTCTTTCTTGTTGAGCCACGCTCTCGTTAGTAAGTGTCTAAGACATACGGTAATAAATTTGGTAGAAGACATGTACAACATTTTTTGGCACACTCAGTGAATCTTCCCCATAGTATCACAGTACAGTAGAATGGTTCCTAGTAGGGTGGAATGCATGTTTTAATGTCTATTTTACTACAGAATTGATCTATTTATTCTTATAGCCAATGATGGACAGAAACAAAGGGGAGGAGCTTCCGAAGCTTCAAGTTGGTTTCATTGACTTTGTATGTACATTCGTGTATAAGGTAAGTAGTCCACAGAATGGGTTTAGGCCAAATTCACGCATCCTTGAAACAGGGACGCAATATCCAGCCCAAATGCCGGGTCTCCTAATGTGAGCTAATGGTCTCATAGGTGCATAGGCAGTTAGCCCAGTATTGTGATGCAAGCACGGTCCATGTTTAACGGATGTGTGAAATCGGCCTAAATTAATGGAAATCTTTCTGAAAATAACCTGAGACTGTGAATCGTGAATGATTGTAGCGTAAAGTGGCGTGGGGCGGGAGACGTGGGTGAGGTACTCATATCTTGTGCCCCGGCATGTTACATGATGGTGGGGGTCCTGGCTGGGTGTGTGGACATGCAGGTGTACCTTCCCTGGACCCATCTCACTTGGTCACTCTGCTCTCTGATCATTCCTCTGATCTGGCACTGTCCTTCTCTCTGCGTCTCTGTAACTCTCTCTCTGTCTCGGTCTGTTCCTCAGGATCACGCTATCTCCTTTCTCTCTTGCCACAGAACACACTTTAAATGCGGCCTTGCTGAGCACTCAGACCAAACGTCTGTTCTAGCTGTAAGCTAAACCCTGTCTGACTCACTACCAGGAAGTCCTTTCTGGTCTTGCTACATAGTCCCTCCCTCTCTGGGCTAGTCCCAACACTTAACTCTATCTTACCCTACTCACTGTCTGTTGCTGGGCAGAACTCAGCTTCCTCACAGTACAGTGTAAAACATTATAATACACATCACAATTTACATTACACATCACTCTCACAATAACGCATGACATTATACACATTACATTTTACATTGTACACAGCACTGATGTCTTCAAGGGGGAACAGAGCAATATGTCCATCTCCTTACAATAGCTCAGTGATTAGCATTGTTATCCTGCAGCATTAGATTTAGGGTTCGAATCTGACCAACTGCAACACCTACATTCATTTTTTTTTTTATCTCTTTATGTCCCTCATTGGATTTGCTTCTCCTCATTAACTTCAAAGTGGTTGTCCGTCCTTAGGGTACAGGTCTGCCATCACTCACCGTGACTGCAGACTTTTGAATCCTCACAGCGCTCACACTGTGTGCTGTCAGGATTCTCCGGTGCTGTGACCGGGACTGGGCGGTCATGTGACCACAAGTATGCAATTTGGATACTTCCGGCCACATTCTGACTACACGTTTCCGGCCTCAATCAATTCACTTGCACGGAGTGAAGCTTCGCAAGTATAGTCGATACGTGATCGCATGTATGCAAATCACATGCTTGTGGTCATGCGCCCACTGCTCTCGGCGCTGACAACGTAGAATCTTGATAGCACGTATTGTGCAAGCTGCGAGGATTCACAAGTCTTCAGTCATGTAGAGTGACTGCAGACTTGTACTCTAAGGCCAGACAATCCTTTAACTGAAAATAGATTGGAAGACTATTTTTTCCATTATTGCATACAATTTTATAAAACCTCATGTATGTTTCCGATAACATGTTTTCTCTTTTGCTTTTCTCAACAGCGTACAAATAAGCCCAGCCTCAGTTTTCAGCATTATTGCCTCCTCCTTTAGTTCTTAAAACATTTTTATATATAGTCTATATATTACACAGCTTGGTGCGGTCTTACTTCTCTTCTACATTTACATTTTAGAACTGTCTGTAATATTTAGGTTATAGCAGTTCCTGTGCAGTAGTTGTATAGTCATGTGCCCCTCTCTGTCCCAATAGTCAATGCCATGCTCTGCTCTCACTTTCAGCAGTCACAGCTGTGTTGCCACCTCACTACTTGTAGTCAATCTAGTGCCACCTGGTGGTGATCAAACCATTCCCTCGCACGTCTCAGTATAGCGGAGCCCCCTTTTAACTAACTCCAGTGCAAGTCCAATTCATCAATATACATAGCAGCACCTCCCTTGCCCTTCATCAATAGTTGCAGCAGACCCTTCCATAGACTTCCACCAGTAGTCAGCACGGTGCCACCTTTCCCAGTGCTCCACTACCCCCTCCAGTGGTCACATCAATAATCACCTGTCGTCACCCAATAGTCACAGCAGAGCCTTCCCCTATTACTCACAGCTGTGAGTCTCTTCTTCCTCTAGTAGCGGGAGCCGGGCTTCACCCAATAGTCACAGCAGAGCCTTCCCCTATTACTCGCAGTTGTGAGTCTCATCTTCCTCTAGGAGTGGGACCTGGGCTTCACCCAATAGTCACAGCAGAGCCTTCCACTATTACTCACAGTTGTGAGTCTCATCTTCCTCTAGTAGTGGGAGCTGGGCTTCACCCAAGTCACAGCAGAGCCTTCCCCTATTACTCACAGTTGTGGGTCTCATCTTCCTCTAGGAGTGGGAGCCAGGCTTCACCCAATAGTCACAGCAGAGCCTTCCACTATTACTCACAGTTGTGGGTCTCATCTTCCTCTCGTAATGGGAGCCGGGCTTCACCCAATAGTCAAAGCAGAGCCTTCCCCTATTACTCACAGTTGTGAGTCACATCTTCCTCTAGTAATGGGAGCTGGGCTTCACACAATAGTCATAGCAGAGCCTTCCCCTATTACTCACAGTTGTGAGTCACATCTTCCTCTAGTAGTGGGAGCTGGGCTTCACACAATAGTCATAGCAGAGCCTTCCCCTATTACTCACAGTTGTGAGTCACATCTTCCTCTAGTAATGGGAGCTGGGCTTCACACAATAGTCATAGCAGAGCCTTCCCCTATTACTCACAGTTGTGGGTCTCATCTTCCTCTAGTAGTGGGAGCTGGGCTTCACACAATAGTCATAGCAGAGCCTTCCCCTATTACTCACAGTTGTGAGTCACATCTTCCTCTAGTAATGGGAGCTGGGCTTCACACAATAGTCATAGCAGAGCCTTCCCCTATTACTCACAGTTGTGGGTCTCATCTTCCTCTAGTAGTGGGAGCTGGGCTTCACACAATAGTCATAGCAGAGCCTTCCCCTATTACTCACAGTTGTGAGTCACATCTTCCTCTAGTAATGGGAGCCAGGCTTCACACAATAGTCATAGCAGAGCCTTCCCCTATTACTCACAGTTGTGAGTCTCATCTTCCTCTAGTAGTGGGAGCTGGGCTTCACCCAATAGTCACAGCAGAGCCTTCCCCTATTACTCACAGTTGTGAGTCACATCTTCCTCTAGTAATGGGAGCTGGGCTTCACACAATAGTCATAGCAGAGCCTTCCCCTATTACTCACAGTTGTGGATCTCATCTTCCTCTAGTAGTGGGAGCTGGGCTTCACCCAATAGTCACAGCAGAGCCTTCCCCTATTACTCACAGTTGTGGGTCTCGTGTTCCTCTAGTAGTGGGAGCTGGGCTTCACCCAATAGTCACAGCAGAGCCTTCCCCAATTACTCACAGTTGTGGGTCTCGTGTTCCTCTAGTAGTGGGAGCTGGACTTCACCCAATAGTCACAGCAGAGCCTTCCCCAATTACTCACAGTTGTGGGTCTCGTGTTCCTCTAGTAGTGGGAGCTGGGCTTCACCCAATAGTCACAGCAGAGCCCACTGCAGCAATTGCCCCTTCCTCAAGTAGCCACTGCAGCACATTTTCATTGCCCCCGGCCCTAGCAGCGCTCCCTTTCACCAAGTCCTAGTGCATGACCCATTAAGCTAATAGTCCCTCTCTTGTCTACAAGCAATGTAAATGGAGAATGAAGTCTGCCAGCGAGAGCACCCATGGGGGTTTTGATTTTCCCCGTCTTACCTCTTCCATTACCCAAATTGGTTCTGCTTGAAAAGGCAGTATTTTATGTAGCAACTAAATATTAGTAATAATAATAGTCCCTAAAGGTAAATATCCCTATATATGATGTCTTACACCTTATGTATATAGCATGTTGACACATTTTAAGGTTCGTAAACTAGTATACATTTTGTTTTACCCAAATTTCTGCAGATTATTTTTCAGAATTGATTATAAAGTTATCAGATTAATACTTACCCCACTTTTTTTTTTACCTAAATTCCATGTATATGCAGTTTCCCTACACATTCAACTTTGATGGGGTCTATGGTCATAAATCAGCCGAAAAGAGCTCAGAAAATGAGAGATAAAACAGTTACAAACATTCCCGTCAGAATGCAAGCTCTCTGACGAATTCTCAGTTAACTCATTCTTCAGTCAGTAATAGATAGCACAATACAGAGGAAATAGAAGGCAAACGGTGCAAAATTATTAATGAAACCCACTTATAAAAATTATTTTTAACCCAAAATACATTAATTTAACTTTAATAAACCCCATATTATTAAGTTGAAGCTTTAATTTACCTGGCTTCATATCGATATTTTTTTCTTTGATTTTATGTGTAATCTGAAAAAGTATTTTTATTTTGCACGTCTACAGCTCTGCTCACATCTGGGTCTTGTCTTTCATTTGTAACAAAAGCCATACATTTGTGCAGGATTTCTTATAGCATGGGTCCATGTTGGTGCCTGTCAGACCTGATTAACTTATGATGGGGTGTCATCTTTGGCAGGTGGGTGGACACAGCAAAGTCCTTTTGACCAAGGGGGTCAAAATATTTTGCTCAACTGCAGACAGGGCAGAGGGGGGTGGGGGCTCCTGCTGCAGACAGTTATCTTACAGCCAGACATATGATATGAGGAACATGGCTGATCTCCAGAATCACAGAGATTTCATTATATATTTCTTGGCTCTTATAGCAAGAGAAGACAAACTACGATCAAAGGAAAAAAAGAGCGTTAAATGGAGGAAATGCTGTGATATTTGTATTTTTTGTGCATTTTCTGTAGTGTCCAGTGTGAGAGAACAGTCCTCCCTAATATGATATTGAAGGGGCATTATAATGTTGACCTTATGTGAATTGAGCTGATAAGTCTTTGTGTTTAATTACCGCTTCTAGGAATTTTCACGGTTTCATAAAGAAATTACACCCATGTTTGACGGACTTCAATATAACAGAGTTCAATGGAAATCACAAGCTGATGTGTATGATGAAAAGATGAAGGCTTTAGAAGAACAGAAGAAGCTACAGGAAAATGATGTTGGGGCTAAGAAAGGTAACTAGTGTCCAATGAGGCGTTGATGCGTCAAGACAATGTCCAACAAAATTCTTTTAGTTCCATGAGCTAAGATCATTTCTTCACCAATGTCTCTTGAAACAATTTCTTGCACATTCTTGCTACTATTTTTCATGCTCTGTCATTTGCTATACAGTAGTTTTAAGTTAGCATTTTCTCTTTATTAGCATTCTGCCAGCACTCTAGGAGCTGGAACTAACCTTCTTTCCTTCACTTCCCAAGATGAATTGTGCCTACTATTGCCCAATATCTTGCTTGCCCAGAACTGAAAGTGCATTTTTCCATTAAGCCTGTAGTCAGGCAGGTGTACTATAATGGAAATGTGCGGCAGTCTACAGCGTCCACTAGCAATATCAGCTGGGCAGCGATCACTAGGTTTACATTTAAAGGGGTCATCCAGGACTATATTATTTTTTCTTACTATAAGCCAAAAACTAACAGGCAGGTAGTTGCTAACTACCTGCCTGTTGTATCCAGTGCCAACTCAGAGTAGTCACTGACCGCTCCTGCCGATGATTCAGCTGCTCCACGTCAACTGAGCAGCTCTTCTTATGGGGTGCTCTGTTGATGGGGCTAGACTACTGGTGTCATCCTGATTAACAGCTGGCTCCCCGCAGTTAGGCAGCAGGGAGCCGCCTGTCAGTCATCATGACATCGGCAGTCACGCCCCATCAACAGAGCAGAGCGGAAGAGAAGCTGCTGCTCTGACGACGTGATGTCAGCAGTCGCTCCTAGGATTGAGAAAAATGATGTGGTCTTATATGGTGAGCTTCATTACCTCGGATGGGTAATTTAATAGCCCGGAGCCCAGATGTGCCACCATTAGGCTGTGCAATCGGTTCTGCTTGGTTAGATAATGGACAGCATGAAATCAGGTCATGGTCTAAATAACAAGTGATCTCATCAAAGGGATTCAAAGTCCAAAGTGCGGGTGATCAATTGTGTTTGTTGTATGTGATCAGGTGACTGATAAGAGTAAAAACACTGACGCATCTCCCACCCCACACATCCACATTCTACCGAATGGTCAACATTGCTTCTAGATTACGGAGGTCTCGGATGTTTCCAGCACATCTATTAGAAGACTGCTCATGATACAGAGCTGTCAACTTACCCATCATTGATTAGGTACCCTCGCCATCTGACCTCCACGGTTCACGCAGTCCGTGCTCCCAGCACCCAGAAATTATTGTTTCCTTATTATGCAGGTTGACTCCCATAGTTTATTACTGACCGTGCAACGTCCAGTAGGATCTACTTATTCCAGGTGGGTGGCTGGAACTTTTAGGCTATGTTCAAACGTTGCGATTTTGATGGATTTCTTTCTGCTCTCTTGTGCATGAGATTTCTGAAATCTCAGACTTTGCTGGTACTGTAAAAAACAGCTGAAAATTTGCATAAAAAAATGCAATGTGTGAACATAGCCTCTCTCTATTCACTCTATTTCAATTTTTACAAATGCTAATACTGTATCTAGAAGTATTACTTCCAAAGTTGGTAAGCATGTTACGTTTGTAAAAATAAGCCAATGACCAAAACAAATGCACTAAAAGAGTGAAAAAAAGCTGCACTTGTTGTAAAGTGTTTAAAGGGAATCTGTCAGGCCATTTTTGTGTACCCTACTAATAGTATCCTGAAATAGGGCTTCGGCAGCCAATTCAGGATATGTAACTTTTATTGTTGTACGTTACCCCGTTGTGTTGCTGACAGCCCCTGAAAATTTATTGTCTCATGCCGGCTAGTCAAGTGTACGTAAATGCAAAATAAATATTTACCTCTTACCCCGCCCATTAAGACACGCACCTCTCTGCGCTGGTGTCACTGATTGGGGGCCGCTAGACGGCCGTATTACTCGCCCGAGGATCGCATCGCAATCCTCGGACTGGCCGGCCGCTCTCCTCACCTGAGTGTGACAGCTTGTATTTCTTTGCAGCTGTCATGATCAGGCAGACGGCCAGTCCGAGGATTGCGATGTGATCCTCGGACATACGGCAGTCTGACCGAATCAGTGACACCGGAAGACAGGTGGGCAGGATTATGGGTGGGGGAAGGGGTGAATATTCATTTGGCATTAACATACATTTGACTAGCCGGCGCACAACAATACATTTTCAGGGACTTGCAGCAACACAACAAGGTAACGTACATCAATAAAAGTTACAAATCCTGAAAGGGCTGCCCGAGCCCTATTTCAGGATACTATTAGTAAGGTATACAAAAATGACCTGACAGATTCCCTTTTAAAGGGCTTGATGTAACCAATATATGAATCCAGAACAGAGTGGCTCCAGGAGCTGGTCTGCAAGTGGCCACTAAACAATGTACGGAGCCGGCTGTTGTGACTTGCTACACTGTTTACATGCGGCTGCCAACACCGGAGAAAATAACAACTGATCAATGGGGGTGGCGGGTGTTGAACTCTCACCGATCTGATATTAATGACCTAAATGGTCATCAATATGCTAGTCCTGTACCACCCATTTAATATTTTCCTACTGATTTAAAGGGAACCTTTCATGTCAGATAACGCTATTTACCTGAAGATGTAGGGTCAATCTGTAGGTAAATAGCATTAGAAAGGTGCCCGGCCACAGTACTTAAACACTGCCGAGCCGGCTGTCAGTCAAAGTGCCAGGGCGTGGTCATAGCCGCAGCTCACAGTGCTGTGAGTGATGACTGAAATCTGGCGGCTCCTGGGAAGAATAGTTTGTTTTCTCCCATGAGCCATGCTTACAGTATGGCAGCCGGCCACCTTTCTAATGATATTTATCTGCAGATTAACCCTATATCTGCAGGTAAATAGATTTATCCACTTTGACAGGTTCCCGGTCATGGATTTACATGGGTTCGATACTGGATATTAAATAGTCTGAGATGCATAAATAATCCCTGCAATGTCTATGTAGCTAATCGCATAAAGTTATTTTAGGATTTTTTACATCCAGTGCTTCTCTACAGTCATAGAAAAAGAGGTGAAAGAGCAGACACTGACACCAGGATCGTTATCCCACATTCCAGACATGTTCAGCTCTGTTTCTTCTCAGTAGATGTACAGAAAAATAACACAAAGTCATAAATAAAAGTTTTGAATACATAGTTACCCAAGTTGAAAAAGACACAAGTCCATCAAGTTCAACCTTTCTCCACCAGTTTTACATTGTCTATCGCTTTTAGAGGCCAAAATGGCGTTCATTGTGAGAAAAGCATGCGGCCCTTTTACAAAATGCTGATATACTTGATGCATGTCCAGCACGAGCCTACTATTTTATACATTTGCTGGAAGTGCCACAGTGTCTGGATATGCTACAAATCAGGACGAGCAGTTTTGTATTTTCAGTGTATTTTCTAATTTTGTTTTGCATAGGTCTTATATCAGCACACAAAGTGCATTTTCGGTTCCCTCTGGTGGCCAAATAGTTATGAAAAAATATTTTCAACATACAAGTTTTTCTTTTTAGGACTTTGTCAAGCTAGCTGGGTCATGTCAACCTTAGCAGACTATTCTTTTGGCAGAGAATACACAGTAAACATTGGCCAATCAAATATCATGAAAAACGAATGGAAGGACGTCTTTTAACAGAAAATAACTGTTCAAACCAAGCACAGGAGCAAGGTGCACCCTTGGTGTGGTTAAACATTTAGCGCAACATTCCAAGTACTTGTTTTTTCCATCTATCTGCACCCTTCTCTGGCTCCCGTAAAGACAGAGCTGTCAATCAAGGGCGAGGAGGTGGAGATGGATGCAAAATAAGGAGAGAAGGTGGAATGAACAGCTCGACCACACCAAGGGTGCACTAAACTCCTGCTCTTGGTTTGAACAGTCGTTTGACTCCTTTTAAATGTGACAATAAAAATGGACTTCAAATCTTCATTTAAACCCTAAATGCAAACCTCAGAACATGATGACTGCAGTTGAAGCCTGGGTTTGGCCATTAAATTGTAACAAGCATCCCAGACAGCTATGGTTTTTAGGTTCCCATAAAAGATGCAGTCAACCAGAAAATGATCAGGAACATTAATTGACCCATGTAAAAAGGCCTTTTTTGCTTAGTGCACTCAGCATGACAAAGTTAAGAAAAATCTGTCACCAAGGTTAAGCTATGTAATCTGAGTGCAGCATGTTGTATGGACAGAGACACTGATGAAGGGATGTGTCACTTACTGGGCTGCTTGCTGCAGTTTTGATAAAATCCTTGTTTTCTCTGCTGCAAATCTAGCAGTTTTCTGAAAGCTGATCTCCGTATAACCCCGCCCACACCACTGATTGGCAGCTTTTTGTGTACACTGTGCATAGGCAGAAAGCTGATACAGTAGTGAGGGTGGGATTACACAGAGCAAGAGGACTACATGGAACATGACCACTAGTCCTAATCTCCAAACTGATAAAACAGTGATGTGTCTACAACATGCAGCCCAGTAAGTGACACATTACTGGAATTAGGGTCTCAGTCCTTGCATCATGCTGCCCTTAGATTATCAAAAACCTGCTGAAAAATTCCCTTTGAAGAGCACTAAGATATTAGACTGGTACATGCATCATAGTCTAAGTCCAACAACTGTTCAGATTTTCATGCGCTGTAACATGCCATCTATAATTTTTGAGTGGGGGTGGCTCCTCTATATCTGCATTCTGCCCCCATTATATGTGCTGGAGCTTCCTTTCTTTCACTTTCCAGGGAGCACTGTGCAATGACTTGCCTGACTGAACTAAAACTACACCTCTCTTGTATGGCTGTATGCTGTATGACAGACAGGGAAGCAGCAGCAGAGAGGCAGGAGCAGAGAGACAGGAGAGCAGGAGCAGAGAGATAAGAGAGAAGGAGCAGGAGCAGAGACAGGACAGCAGGAGCAGAGAGACAGGAGAGCAGGAGCAGAGAGACAGGAGAGCAGGAGCAAAGAGACAGGAGCAGAGAGAGAGAAGAGCATGAGCAGAGAGAGAGGAGCAGAGAGAGAGGACAGCAGGAGCAGAGAGAGAGGAGAGGAGGAGCAGAGATACAGGAGAGCAGGAGCAGAGATACAGGAGAGCAGGAGCAGAGAGACAGGAGAGCAGGAGCAGAGAGACAGGAGAGCAGGAGCAGAGTGACAGGAGAGCAGGAGCAGAGTGACAGGAGAGCAGGAGCAGAGTGACAGGAGAGCAAAAGCAGAGTGACAGGAGAGCAGGAGCAGAGTGACAGGAGAGCAGGAGCAGAGTGACAGGAGAGCAGGAGCAGAGTGACAGGAGAGCAGGAGCAGAGTGACAGGAGAGCAGGAGCAGAGTGACAGGAGAGCAGGAGCAGAGTGACAGGAGAGCAGGAGCAGAGTGACAGGAGCAGAGAAGCAGGAGAGAAGGGGCTGAGAGACAGGAGAGAAGGAGCAGAGAGACAGGAGCAGAGAGAGAGGAAAGCAGGAGCAGAGAGACAGGAGAGCAGGAGCAGAGAGACAGGAGAGCAGGAGCAGAGAGACAGGAGAGCAGGAGCAGAGAGACAGGAGAGCAGGAGCAGAGAGCTGGAGCAGAGATAGGAGAACAGGAGCAGAGAGACAGGACAGCAGGAGCAGAGAGGCAAGAGGACAGGAGAGCAGGAGATGAGAGACAGGAGAGCAGAAGCAGAGAGACAGGAGAACAAGAGCAGAGAGACAGGAGAGCAGAAGCAGAGAGACAGGAGAACAAGAGCAGAGAGATAGGAGAACAGGAGCAGAGAGACAGGAGGACAGGAGAGCAGAAGCAGAGAGCTGGAGCAGAGACAGCAGAACAGGAGCATAGACAGGACAGCAGGAGCAGAGAGGCAAGAGGACAGGAGAGCAGGAGCAGGGAGACAGGAGAGCAGGAGCAGAGAGACAGGAGAGCAGGAGCAGAGAGACAGGAGAGCAGGAGCAGAGAGACAGGAGAGCAGGAGCAGAGAGACAGGAGAGCAGGAGCAGAGAGACAGGAGAGCAGGAGCAGAGAGACAGGAGAGCAGGAGCAGAGAGACAGGAGAGCAGGAGCAGAGAGACAGGAGAGCAGGAGCAGAGAGACAGGAGGACAGGAGCAGAGAGACAAGAAGACAGGAGCAGAGAGACAGGAAGACAGGAGCAGAGAGACAGGAAGACAGGAGCAGAGAGACAGGAAGAAAGGAGCAGAGAGACAGGAAGACAGGAGCAGAGAGACAGGAAGACAGGAGCAGAGAGACAGGAGCAGAGAGACAGGAAGACAGGAGCAGAGAGACAGGAAGACAGGAGCAGAGAGAAGGAGCAGAGAGACAGGAGAGCAGGAGCAGAGAGACAGGAGAGCATGAACAGAGACAGGAGAGTATGAACAGAGAGAGGGGAGAGCATGAACAGAGAGAGAGGAGAGCATGAACAGAGAGAGAGGAGAGCATGAGCAGAGAGAGAGGAGAGCATGAGCAGAGAGAGGAGCAGAGAGACAGGAGAGAAGGAGCAGAGAAACAGGAGAACAGGAGCAGAGAGACAGGAGAACAGGAGCAGAGAGACAGGAGAACAGGAGCAGAGAGACAGGAGAGCAGGAGCAGAGACAGGAGAGCAGGAGCAGAGAGACAGGAGAGCAAGAGCAGAGAGACAGGAGAGCAAGAGCAGAGAGACAGGAGAGCAAGAGCAGAGAGACAGGAGAGCAAGAGCAGAGAGACAGGAGAGCAAGAGCAGAGAGACAGGAGAGCAAGAGCAGAGAGACAGGAGAGCAAGATCAGAGAGACAGGAGAGCAAGAGCAGAGAGACAGGAGAGAAGGAGTAGAGAGACAGGAGAGCAGGAGCAGAGAGACAGGAGAGCAGGAGCAGAGAGACAGGAGAGCAAGAGCAGAGAGACAGGAGAGCAAGAGCAGAGAGACAGGAGAGCAAGAGCAGAGAGACAGGAGAGCAAGAGCAGAGAGACAGGAGAGCAAGAGCAGAGAGACAGGAGAGAAGGAGTAGAGAGACAGGAGAGCAGGAGCAGAGAGACAGGAGAGCAGGAGCAGAGAGACAGGAGAGCAGGAGCAGAGAGACAGAAGCAGAGACACAGGAGAGCAGGAGCAGAGACACAGGAGAGCAGGAGCAGAGAGACAGAAGCGCAGGAGCAAAGAGACAGGAGAGCAAGAGCAGAGAGACAGGAGAGCAAGAGCAGAGAGACAGGAGAGCAAGAGCAGAGAGACAGGAGAGCAAGAGCAGAGAGACAGGAGAGCAAGAACAGAGACAGGAGAGCAAGAGCAGAGAGACAGGAGAGCAAGAGCAGAGAGGCAGGAGAGCAGGAGCAGAGAGACAGGAGAGCAAGAGCAGAGACAGGAGAGCAGGAGCAGAGAGACAGGAGAGCAGGAGCAGAGAGACAGGAGAGCAGGAGCAGAGAGACAGGAGAGCAAGAGCAGAGAGACAGGAGAGCAAGAGCAGAGAGGCAGGAGAGCAGGAGCAGAGAGACAGGAGAGCAAGAGCAGAGACAGGAGAGCAGGAGCAGAGAGACAGGAGAGCAGGAGCAGAGAGACAGGAGAGCAGGAGCAGAGAGACAGGAGAGCAAGAGCAGAGAGACAGGAGAGCAAGAGCAGAGAGGCAGGAGAGCAGGAGCAGAGAGACAAAGCTTCGTTTCCGCTTCCTGCAATCTGTCTAGAGATGGATTATGCTGGACAGCAGGCAGTGAAGAGCAAGGAAGACACTGGGACCATTTGAAACTAGGCTATCAAATAATCTGGATTCTATCAAATTACTTTGAAGTCAGAATAAGGCAGTTTTGTACTCAAAAATTGGCACCAAAATACATCCATCATTGTATATTTATTGTCATGTGATGATAAATTGTGAGACTTGTGCGCATTAAATGTTCTGTCAAGACAAAAATGCAGAAATTGCCAGAAGGGAAGGAGTGTTAAAAATGATTTATAGAAAAACATACAGTACGTTCAGAAATCTGTAACCACAGGGGGCAACCTGAACCCTTTCCCTGCTTTTAACATTCCTCTTTCTTTTTTTTATTAGAGACAAATGGCGAAGAGAACGGACCAAACAAATCAAAAACATGTACAGTTTTGTAGAAAAAGACACCAAAAAGGACCCTAAGAGACTGAGAGCAACACTACAACGTCCCCAGACGGGAGGGTGACTGGGATTAGAATTTAGCATAGTCGTGAGGAATCTATTTCTATGTATTGGGTGTCAACTGCTATTAAAACCCTGGTGACTTCAGAAGGATTTACTGAAGTTGTGTTCTTAGGGTGCTGAATAATAAACCATTTTGTAATATATAAATAAAAAAAACACAAAACGTTCTGCCATAGCAGTGAGTCTAGCAGCACATTAATGGCCACACACACTAAAGAACCGTTGGCCGGATGAGCATGCTAATCTTAATGGCTAGAGGGGAATAATCCACAGTTGGACCCCCTCTGGCATCAGACTCGCAGGGAAGGGGCTATGCAGGGTAGTGCAACACAGCTCCATTGAAAGTGGCGTGTTACAATTCCCAGCACAGTGGTTAGATGGCGCTACACAGGAAAATCTGGGAAGGAACCGCATAGATTTAAGGGGTGGAATAGGATTGGAAAAAAAAAAAGGTCTACTTTTAGTTCTCAGTGCCATGCTTTTATTGGACAAACTTTTGCATACAGGTGGCAGTTTGTGAAACAAAAAAGTGGACCCTTTTATCCACTCCTGTACGACCTCCTTAATTAGCAATGCAGCTCTCCTTCATTCTAAGGATCGGAGGAAATTTCATCACTCAGACCTCCACCGGCCAGGAAGTGATGACCTCCACCGGCCAGGAAGTGATGACATATCCTAGCGATATATTCTACCACTTATAGGAGTGGAAAAACCCCATTAAATGTTGGCCTTAAGTATATAGGGACAACCTTTAAAGGGATCGCTAGGTTTTTACTTTCACCTGTTTTTACCTCAATTTTGTTCTCGCAAAAATACTTATTGATTATTGAAAAATAAATAAAAATCTGCATTTAAAGCCTGTGGGTTAGTTTGATGTTTTTCTACTACTCCTCGCACCATGTATTTAGAGGAAGCCATAGACTTGTCTTTATATAAAAGCTATGGTTAGGTAATAAGTGTAGTGTTTTTGAAGGGCTCATCAGATTTCTCCCTACTTACAGGATTTGTGTCAAGTAGGGAATTTATTCTCTATCCACAATAAAGGGAATAACTTCCTGATCACCAGATGTTCAACTGCTGGACCACCACCGAACCAGAGAATGGGGCTCTGAAGAGCCTGAAATGAATGGAGCTTAGGTCGCGCATGTACATCTCCGCTTTATTCATTGTCTATGGTCATCTATGCTCCAATCAGATGGGACTCTTTAAAGCCCCATTTTTGGGATCGGTGGGTGTCCCAGCAGTCGGACTCCAGCGCCCAAGAAGTTATCTTCCATACATAGGAAAAGGCTCATCTTCATAACTTGGCACAAATCCTTTAAAGGGGTTGTCCATCTTTGTGGACATTTTTTTTCCTTGCTTAAAGAAGCACTCCTCCTGCCATCAAAGTTTTTATCCTCTTTATTTATTGCAATCATCATATTATATAGCACTGTGTACTTACAATTGCTCATTTTGCCTTTCTGCCCAGTTAATTCTTCTCTTTTCTCTATATAGAAACAGGAAGTATCTCGTCCCTGAATTTATCATTCCCCTCTTCAACTCCTGACCCAGTTGCTCCCTCCTCCCCCTGCCTGGGACTTTTGCAGTGACTTACGACTCATACAGGGGAAAACTGACCTCCTGTTTCTACATAGATCTTAGCAGGATTCAGCTAGTCAGTTTTTTAATCACGTGCTGTCATAGACCTAATGGAGAAGAGAACAATTAGCTAGGTGGAAAGACAAAATGAGCAATTGTAAGTGCACAGTGCTATGTACATTAATATGATGACTGCCACATATGAAGAGGATAATAATTTTGATGGGAGTGCTTCTTTGAATACATGAAATTTGGGATGCAAATCATTTTTGCAATTGGGTTTCATTAAACATTTTGCCCCTTATAGCCGCTGTATTACACTGTCTATTGCTGGCTGCAGAATGAGGTAATGGGGTTGGTTACGTTATTTTTATTTTATCAGATGTGTTAGGGACATGATAAGTAGGCAATTACTATTATACAGGTACTCCAGGTTCTCCTTCTGCACAGCTGCTGGTGGAGGAGCATGTGACCAGTCCTGTGCATCAGTCTCCTCCAATAGAAAACCTCACATGAGAAAGCTGCTTTTCTATTGGAGGAGGCTGATAGACAGGACTGGTCACATTTTCCTCCACCAGCAGCCATTGTTTCGACAGGAGAACTGTGCAGACTGT
Organism: Phyllobates terribilis; assembly: GCF_046119375.1. NCBI lineage: Eukaryota > Metazoa > Chordata > Amphibia > Anura > Dendrobatidae > Phyllobates > Phyllobates terribilis. Next base: position 429,412,167 of record NW_027362765.1, read on the forward strand.
GATGAAAGTAGGACATTTTTAATGAAACCCAATTACAAAAAAACATTTTCAGCCCCAATTGCATATACAGTGCCTACAAGTAGTATTCAACCCCCTGCAGATTTAGCTGGTTTGATAAGATGCAAATAAGTTAGAGCCTTCAAACTGCAAACGAGATTAGGTTTTATGAACAGAAGCATAAATCTTACAAACCAAAAAGTTATGTTGCTCAGTTGAATTTTATTAAATTTTAAACATAAAAGTGTGGGTCAATTATTATACAACCCCTATGTTTAATATTTTGTGGAATAACCCTTGTTTGCAATTACAGCTAATAATCGTCTTTTATAAGACCTGATCAGGCCGGCACAGGTCTGTGGAGTTATCTTGGCCCACTCCTCCATGCAGATCTTCTCCAAGTTATCTAGGTTCTTTGGGTGTCTCATGTGGACTTTATTCTTGAGCTCCTTCCACAAGTTTTCAATTGGGTTAAGGTCAGGAGACTGACTAGGCCACTCCAACACCTTGACTTTTTCCCTCTTGAACCAGGCCTTGGTTTTCTTGGCTGTGTGCTTTTGGTCGTTGTCTTGTTGGAAGATGAAATTACGACCCATCTTAAGATCCTTGATGGAGGAGCGGAGGTTCTTGGCCAAAATCTCCAGGTAGGCCGTGCTATCCATCTTCCCATGGATGCGGAACAGATGGCCAGGCCCTTTGGCTGAGAAACAGCCCCACAGCATGATGCTGCCACCAGCATGCTTAACTGTAGGGATGGTATTCTTGGGGTCGTATGCAGTGCCATCCAGTCTCCAAACGTCACGTGTGTGGTTGGCACCAAAGATCTCGATCTTGGTCTCATCAGACCATAGAACCTTGAACAAGTCTGTCTCAGAGTCCTCCAAGTGATCATGAGCAAACTGTAGACGAGCCTTGACATGACGCTTTGAAAGTAAAGGTACCTTACGGGCTCGTCTGGAACGGAGACCATTGCGGTGGAGTACGTTACTTATGGTATTGACTGAAACCAATGTCCCCACTGCCATGAGATCTTCCCGGAGCTCCTTCCTTGTTGTCCTTGGGTTAGCCTTGACTCTTCGGACAAGCCTGGCCTCGGCACGGGAGGACACTTTCAAAGGCTGTCCAGGCCGTGGAAGGCTAACAGTAGTTCCATAAGCCTTCCACTTACGGATGATGCTCCTAACAGTGGAGACAGGTAGGCCCAACTCCTTGGAAAGGGTTTTGTACCCCTTGCCAGCCTTGTGACCCTCCACGATCTTGTCTCTGATGGCCTTGGAATGCTCCTTTGTCTTTCCCATGTTGACCATGTCTGAGTGCTGTTCACAAGTTTGGGGAGGGTCTTAAATAGTCAGAAAAGGCTGGCAAAAGAGATCTTTAATCCACACATGTGAAGCTCATTATTCTTGGTGCCTGAACTACTTCTTAATACTTTAGGGGGACCAAACAGAATTCTTGTGGTTTGAGGGGTTGAATAATAAATGACACTCTGAATTAACTTTTAACGTTTTTTAAAAAAAAAAAAAAAAAAAAAATTTGCTGCAGGGCATTTCCCACTTCCAGGCTGATCTACAGTACAAATGTCACAATGCCAAGTTAATTCCGCATGTGTCAACCAGCTAAATCTGCAGGGGGTTGAATACTACTTGTAGGCACTGTAAGTAGGAAAAAAATTATCTCCAAAGGTGGATAATCCCTTTAACTAATAACAGCGCAGTAGTGGACTTAAATACCTTTATGTCTCAGACCGACTTGCCATTGTTGATAAAACAATCTTTCAATCTTAAAGGGGTTTTACACTACTGGACACCAGCTGAATCAATTCGGGAGACCAACTAAACTAAACACATTGGATACTCGCCTCCAGTAGTTCCAGGCGGTGACATGACGCCTTGTCACATGCCCGCTGCAGCCAATGATTGTCAGGGCGGACTTCAGCTCTGAAGAAATAGCAAAGGCCGCACCCAAAGTGCAGTAGGCACATGACACAACAAGGTTGTCTCCCTCTGGGAACATTGCTGGAATGGCGGCGCAGAGGGAGGGGAGTATCTATTGTTCTTATTTCAATTGGGATCTAAAATTCATTAAGTTGGGAGGATCCAGTAGTTGGCAACCATACGAATGCAAATGAGGATACAAGTGCTTTCTGAGCATTCCAACGCCTTCAGCACTCAACCCCTGCCCACTCCTTCCCCTAGGAGTCGGAAGAAGGTGCCAGCGTTGAGTAATGCCATCCTGTGCAGGTCTCACATCTCACGCCTGCACCATCGATCACAAGTGTGGAGGGTTTAGTCGTGAATTTAATTAAAAAATAAGACCTCGGCAATGGGAAATCGATCTGCTACAGGATCTCTCGCCAAACATCTCCAGCCGTATTAGTACCCTGTATCAAAATGTTATAAAAATTATATTGAATTTCCTCAGGGGTATATAGTGAGAAGGTAGGATCCCACAGCAGTAGGGGTTCTCATTTGCTTTGGAAACCACAACCGTCTTAGCTGAAACATTGTATATATGGCTGAATAAAGTTTCCATCATTTTCGCTATCTATTTGGAGTCTTGTTGTTTTTTTTCCCTTTTATCTGTCTCTCTGCTTTTCCAATCTCTTTTCATCAAAACCATCTTTTTAATTCTCATCTTTCTCTCATATTCACCTATATCTCCTTCTCATATTTCCCTCAAATCTCTTGCTCTCAAATCCATCTCTCTGTCTCTCATACTCAGTGCTCTCTTTTGCTGTCTGTTATCCAACCCTTCAATATCTCAGTTATCTATATATGAAATTCTCATCTCTCTTATCCATCTCTCATATCCAATTCATCTCGGTCTCATTTTCTTTTTTTCATATCCGTCTTTCATCTCTCCCTCTCATATCTATTTAAATATTTATCTCATCTCTCTCTACTACATTTTATATGTAACTCTCTCAGCTCTCTAGCCATCCTCTCACATATAAATCTGCCTTTGATCTCTCATTTCTTTCCCTCCTCATCTTATATGTATAGCTCCCTTTTGTTCTCATCCATCGCGCCCTTTCCTTTTAATTTATATAGCTCTCTGTATCTGATATCTACCTCTATCTTCTATTTAATATCTTGATCCCCTTGCATTCGTATCCATCGCTCACTCACTGTCTCCTTTCCATCTCTCTGTGCCTCCTGGCCGCCTCTCGCTCTCTCTGTGCCTCCTGGCCGCCTCTCGCTCTCTCTGTGCCTCCTGGCCGCCTCTCGCACTCTCTGTGCCTCCTGGCCGCCTCTCGCTCTCTCTGTGCCTCCTCTCGCTCTCTCTGTTCCTCCTGGCCGCCTCTCGCTCTCTCTGTGCCTCCTGGCCGTCTCTCGCTCTCACTCTGTGCCTCCTGGCCGTCTCTCGCTCTCACTCTGTGTCTCCTGGCCGTCACTCGCTCTCACTCTGTGCCTCCTGGCCATCTCTCGCTCTCACTCTGTGCCTCCTGGCCGTCTCTCGCTCTCACTCTGTGCCTCCTGGCCGTCTCTCGCTCTCACTCTGTGCCTCCTGGCCGTCTCTCGCTCTCACTCTGTGCCTCCTGGCCGTCTCTCGCTCTCACTCTGTGCCTCCTGGCCGTCTCTCGCTCTCACTCTGTGCCTCCTGGCCGTCTCTCGCTCTCACTCTGTGCCTCCTGGCCGTCTCTCGCTCTCACTCTGTGCCTCCTGGCCGTCTCTCGCTCTCACTCTGTGCCTCCTGGCCGTCTCTCGCTCTCACTCTGTGTCTCCTGGCCGTCACTCGCTCTCACTCTGTGCCTCCTGGCCATCTCTCGCTCTCACTCTGTGCCTCCTGGCCGTCTCTCGCTCTCACTCTGTGCCTCCTGGCCATCTCTCGCTCTCACTCTGTGCCTCCTGGCCATCTCTCGCTCTCACTCTGTGCCTCCTGGCCATCTCTCGCTCTCACTCTGTGCCTCCTGGCCATCTCTCGCTCTCACTCTGTGCCTCCTGGCCATCTCTCGCTCTCACTCTGTGCCTCCTGGCCATCTCTCGCTCTCACTCTGTGCCTCCTAGCCATCTCTCGCTCTCACTCTGTGCCTCCTGGCCATCTCTCGCTCTCACTCTGTGCCTCCTGGCCATCTCTCGCTCTCACTCTGTGCCTCCTGGCCATCTCTCGCTCTCACTCTGTGCCTCCTGGCCATCTCTCGCTCTCACTCTGGGCCTCCTGGCCATCTCTCGCTCTCACTCTGGGCCTCCTGGCCATCTCTCGCTCTCACTCTGGGCCTCCTGGCCATCTCTCGCTCTCACTCTGGGCCTCCTGGCCATCTCTCGCTCTCACTCTGGGCCTCCTGGCCATCTCTCACTCTGTGCCTCCTGGCCGTCTCTCGCTCTCTCTGTGCCTCTTGGCCATCTCTCGCTCACTCTGTGCCTCCTGGCCACCTCTCGCTCTCTCTGTGCCTCCTGGCCTTCTCTCACTCCCGGTGACTCCTGACCATCTCTCGCTCTCACTCTGTGCCTCTTGGCCATCTCTCTCTCTCACTCTGTGCCTCCTGGCCATCTCTCTCTCTCACTCTCTGCCTTCTGGCCATCTCTCTCTCTCACTCTCTGTCTCCTGGCCATCTCTCTCTCTGCCTCCTGGCCATCTCTCTCTCTCACTCTGTGCCTCCTGGCCATCTCTCGCTCTCACTCTGTGCCTCCTGGCCATCTCTCGCTCTCACTCTGTGCCTCCTGGCCATCTCTCGCTCTCACTCTGTGCCTCCTGGCCATCTCTCGCTCTCACTCTGTGCCTCCTGGCAATCTCTCGCTCTCACTCTGTGCCTCCTGGCCATCTCTCGCTCTCACTCTGTGCCTCCTGGCCATCTCTCGCTCTCACTCTGTGCCTCCTGGCCATCTCTCGCTCTCACTCTGTGCCTCCTGGCCATCTCTCGCTCTCACTCTGTGCCTCCTGGCCATCTCTCGCTCTCACTCTGTGCCTCCTGGCCATCTCTCGCTCTCACTCTGTGCCTCCTGGCCATCTCTCGCTCTCACTCCGTGCCTCCTGGCCATCTCTCTCTCTCACTCTCTGCCTTCTGGCCATCTCTCTCTCTCACTCTCTGTCTCCTGGCCATCTCTCTCTCTGCCTCCTGGCCATCTCTCTCTCTCACTCTGTGCCTCCTGGCCATCTCTCGCTCTCACTCTGTGCCTCCTGGCCATCTCTCGCTCTCACTCTGTGCCTCCTGGCCATCTCTCGCTCTCACTCTGTGCCTCCTGGCCATCTCTCGCTCTCACTCTGTGCCTCCTGGCAATCTCTCGCTCTCACTCTGTGCCTCCTGGCCATCTCTCGCTCTCACTCTGTGCCTCCTGGCCATCTCTCGCTCTCACTCTGTGCCTCCTGGCCATCTCTCGCTCTCACTCTGTGCCTCCTGGCCATCTCTCGCTCTCACTCTGTGCCTCCTGGTCGCCTCTCGCTCTCTCTGTGCCTCCTGGCCATCTCTCACTCCCGGTGACTCCTGACCATCTCTCACTCCCGGTGACTCCTGACCACCTCTCGCTCTCACTCTGTGCCTCCTGGCTGCCCTTGCTCTCTCTGTGCCTCCTGGCCATCTCTCGCTCCCTGTGACTCCTGACCATCTCTCGCTCTCTCTGTGCCTCCTGACCATCTCTCACTCCCGGTGACTCCTGGCCATCTCTCACTCCCTGTGACTCCTGGCCGTCTCTCGCTCTCTCTGTGCCTCCTGGCCGCCCTTGCTCTCTCTGTGCCTCCTGGCCATCTCTCACTCCTTGTGACTCCTGACCATCTCTCGCTCTCTCTGTGCCTCCTGGCCGCCCTTGCTCTCTCTGTGCCTCCTGGCCATCTCTCACTCCTTGTGACTCCTGACCATCTCTCGCTCTCTCTGTGCCTCCTGTCCATCTCTCGCTCTCTGTTCATGACCATGTCTCGCTCTCTCGGTGCCTCCTGGCCATCTCTCACTCCCTGTGACTCCTGACCGTCTCTAGCTCTCTCTGTGCCTCCTGGCCATCTCTTTCTCTGTGCCTCCTGGCCATCTCTCGCTCTCTGTTCCTCGTGACCATCCCTCACACTCTGTGTCTCATGCCCATCTTTGTCTACGATTCATCAGTCTTTGCACCTTTTTCCTGGTGCAAAAATAGTTTCAATACTGACTTTTACGTTTGTGCCTTATTCCTTATTTAGTTTGTTTCTTTTTTATAAGTCAACTTCACTTTGTCAAACAAAAAAGATAAAACTAAGTGGTTCAGATTTTCCTTATCCCGATGTTATAACCTAATTTATCATGAGACTTATCAAAATGTTGCAAAAAATTTCCAGCAATTGTACTCCAGACCCCTCCTGGAATACAAAATCGAAATTTTACTTTTGTACAGTTGAAAACATTCAATATTTTAAACAATCATGTGGCTTTTTGCTCTAAAAAGGCGCAAAAAAGGTGACAAAAAAAATTGCATCTTTGATTTTGCGCAAAATTCATCAACCAGTGTGCACTTGTATGAAAAAGGTAGAGCAAAAACGAATGTCAAAAGACAAAAAAGAAAAGTCACTTATAAAAAACCATACACGTTATGAATTGGGAACTTTGTATCTTATATCCCATATCCATCTTTCGCTCTCTCTCTCTCATATCTATCTCACTTCTCTCTCCCATATCTAATATCTATCTGGATACACAAATAAACACAAGGACTATTCATGTGCTAGTCAGTACAAGCTGGCAGACAACATTCCTCTTAACATTTACGACACGGAGTGCATGAAATCTCGTAATCCATCTCATATCCCTTCCTATAAATATTTACAGTACACTGCAACTTAATTTAAGGGAATGCAATAAATGTTATTTCCATGTCTCAGCCTTCCACCTGAAGGAACCAGGCAGTGCGAGAGCTGAAGAAGACGAGTTACATAAACATAAGCTGCTTGTTGTATATTGGATTTGGCTTTTAACAGGGCTTTCAAGATGCAAAAGAATTAACCTCAAATTCTCCTTAGAGATGGACGTTCCTTAACTGAGAATTGCACTATCCTGAACACATCCCCATCTGGTGGAGTACATAGTTGCATTGCTACTAAGGAATAAATCCCCATTTCATTTTATTTTTTTTAATCTTTTGTGGTAGCTTGTCCTATATGCAAAAGTTATAGGCAGGTGTGGAAAAAGACACTGCAAAAAAAAAAGTGTTAATAGTTCATTTTTATTAATGAATAAAATGCATAGTAAATGCGCAAAAGAGAAATCTACATGAACCAAATATTTGGTGTGACCGTCCTTTTCCTTCAAATCCGCGTAAATTCTTCTAGGCTCTTGTACACAGTTTTTGAAGGAACTTGGCAGGGAGGTTGTTCTAAACATCTTGGAAAACTAACCACAGATCCTCTGTGGATGTAGGCTTGCGCAAATCAGTCAATGATGTTGAGATCAGAGCTTTGAGAGGCCATATCATCATTTCCAGGACTCCTTTTTCTTGTTTACGCTAAAGATAGTTCTTAAAGATGCATTCCCAAAGATTGTTTGTTAATTCCTAAATGTATAAATACATATGTTGTGTAATTTAAGTGCAATAAAATACCGATCGCTGTATTCCCCATTTCCAGCGCTGCGCCGGTCCTCTTCTCACTCACATGACTGAAATTCTAACTTGCCTGATCACAAGGGGGTTTATGTGTCCATCAGAAATCGTCTTTTCAATGTAAATCTATGGATCCTTTTTCTGATGTTGCATAGACTTCCATTGGGATAAGCAACCTCTGGGTCACAAACACCAGCATGATCCGGCGAGTCAGAATTTAAGTCATGTGAGAAGAGGACCGGAGAGGTGCTGAGAACCGGGGAAGACGGCAATTGGAATTATATTGCACTTACCATACAAAACACATGTATTCAAACAGTTTAGCAAATATAAAATGCCTTGGGAATGCTTCTTTAATTACTTTAGCTGTATGTTTGGGGTGGTTTTCCAGCTGCAAAATAAATTTGGAGCCAATCAGACGCCTCCCTGATAGTATTGTAGGATGGATAATTATCTGTCTGCATTTCTCAGCATTGAGGACACTATTAATCCTGATCAAATTCCTAAATCCATTTGCTGTAATGTAGCCCCCAACTTGTAAAGACCCTCCACCATGCTTCACTGTTACCTGCAGACAGACATTATAGTACCACTCTTCAGCCCTTTAGGCGAACAAACAACTGTATGTCACAAACAAATATTTTACATTTAGACTCATCAGTCCAGAGCACTTGCTGAAATTTTTCTGCACCCTATGTTTTCTTCCACAGTCAAGTCACTTGGCTTTGTTTTCACATCGAAGGTATGGTTTTTACTTGCAATACTTCCATAAAGACCATTTCTGATCAGACTTCTCCAAACAGTAGATGGGTGTATCTGAGTCCCAATGGTTAAACCCAGTTCTGAGCTGATGGTATTGCTGGACATCTTCTGATTTCAAAGGGAAGCACGATGTGTCTTCTATCTGCTGCACTTGGCCAACTACTGGTCCTCAATGTTGCCCATTTCTTAGTGCTTGTTCAAAAGAACTAGAACACGACATCTTGAAACCCGTCTACTTTGAAATCTGTGCTTGGGAGACAACCTTGCTGATGTATTATAATTACCTTGTGTCTTGCTGCTGTGCTCAGTCTAGTCATAGTGTATGATCTTTGACATGAAACAGTCTTCCACAACCTCATCTTGATAGCAGAATTTGGTTGTTCCTCACCTAGTTTTAAGCCTCTTATACAGCGGTTTCCATTTCAGCTAATGACTGTTTTTCAACCTATATATGAAAATAATGATCATTATCACCTGTTTGATATACAGTATTTAGTAATTCATACAACTTACTACTATATAAATAAATAAAATCCCTGTCTTTGTGGAAGTGTACCTAGAAGAATTGAAGCTGATTTGAAGGCAAAAAGCAGCCACACCACATATTGTTTTGATTTAGATTTCCCCTTTGTTCATTCACTTTGAACTATTTACACTTCTATTTTTGAAAACATTTTTACTTTGCAGTATATTATCTAAAACTTTTCTAGTTTTGCCTACTTATGCTTTGGCGTTGATGATGGTATTGTAGGACCTGTAGCTCCACAGCTAAAGAATAAAACATTGCGTTGGTCCTAATTCAATCGGACTGCGTCACTTACCCTGCCCATCGGTGACCCCGTCACGTGATCGCGGGTCACCGATGCGTGGGCATGACAACCCTGGGTCTGCAGCAGACTCCAGTGGTTGTCATGAGCTGATCGCTATGAGCGCCACTTAGTGGTCGGCGCTCATAGCACAGGACCATTTCTGCTACATAGAGGTGATCAGCTGATCACCTCTATGTAGCAGAGGCGATCAGACAAGTGCTGCTTCTAGTCTCCCATGCAATGTTTTTAAAAATATAAAAAAAATATAAAAGTTTAAATCACCCCCCTTTCGCCCCATTCAAAATAAAATAATAAAAAGAAAACCCCACATACACATATTTGGTATCGCCGTGTTCAGAATCGCCCGATCTATCAATATAAAAAAAGAATTAATCTGATTGGTAAACGGCGTAACAAGAAAAAAATTCTAAACGCCAGAATTACGTTTTTTGGTCGCCGCAATATTGCAATAAAATACAATAACGGGCGATCAAAACATCGGATCTACCCCAAAATGGTATCAATAAAAACTTCAGCTCGGTGCGCAAAAAATAAGCCCTCACCCGGCCCCAGATCCCGAAAAATGGAGACGCTACGGGTCTTGGAAAATGGCGCTATTTTTTTTTTTTTTATAGCAATCTTTGGAATTTTTTTCACCATTTAAATATAAAAAAACCTATACATGTTTGGTGTCTACAAACTCGTAATGACCTGGAGAATCATAATGGCAGGTCAGTTTTAGAATTCAGTGAACGTGGTAAATAAAATAAAAAAAAAAAAATCTGTGGTATTGCACTTTTTTTTGCAATTTCACCGCACCTGGAATTTTTTTCCCGTTTTCCCGTACACGATATGGTAAAACCAGTAATGTCGTTCAAAAGTACAACTCATGCAGCAAAAAATAAACCCTCACATGGCCATATTGACCAAAAAATAAAAACGCTATGGCTCTGGCAACAAGGGGAGCAAAAAACGAAAATGCAAAAACGGAAAATCCCAGGGTTGCGAAGGGGTTAATGGTCAATAAAAGGGCATTTCCATTTGAAGTATATATGATATGTCTGTTAAGCATAAATTCCCGATAGGTGGGCATCTAAAATTGGACTCTGACCTATTGACCCGTTTGCCAATCTTGCCAACGGCAATGGCTTCAATGGAAAGCTGGGGGTTTCCTCTCCGCTGAAGAGTTTGGGAGTTACTGAGGGTTGGTTTCCAGTCTGCACACCTACTGCATCATGCAGATATGTCATATATCCTTCAAATGGGGATACTCTCTTTAATGCTACATCTACTTAGGTACTTGTTTAATTGTTCAAAGCCTCAACGGTGTGAAAACCAAGTATCTGGTATCAAGGAGGAGAGACTCTAGCTGTTGAGTCTGTAAGGGGAAACTCCGTAGGAGCAGGCATTTTACAACCAGATTCATAGCCACCACTAGATCACTTACACATATTCGTGGACTGACCGAATCTTCTGCCTCATATAAATCTTATGAGGCTGTCCAGGTTGGGCCAAGAAACCCAAGGTCAGTCCATATATTGCGGTCCGTACTTGCACCGGGAAACACGTGTATGAAACCGGTCTAAAGGAAATTAAGTTGTACCCCACCTACATGCAGGTTTATATATGAACAGATAATATTACTCGCACAGTAATTAAAATAACAGGACTTTATTAAAACCATTGGCGATAATTTACAGAAACATATCCTGGAAGTACTCATCAAACTCTTCTTCCCTGCAATAAAATAGAGAATAGATTAAAAGACTGGTTGTATAGATTTCATCCTAGTACAAATAATCCATACACATTTATAGGAATGATGAAATATCAGCGTCACCTGCTTTTCTCATCTGTCTCTTGCTGGGGGCCTTTCCAGATCTCATTGGAAGCTTCATCATCATCGTCTTCCTTATTGTCATCTGTGTATAAATTTAGTGATAAAAATAAGAGGATTCACCGCAACCTCGGTTACATTATAAGCTATTTCAGGCATTGAAGTGAATCCTTTAATCTTTTTTTTTGACGTTGACCTACAAGTCAACTGTGAATTCAGGTTGTGTGAGCCTTTCTAACATGGGTAGAAGTGAAACGAAGGTTCACGTAGTAAATAGATGAAGTTCCTTCTACACATCGCAGAAATGACAATGAAATGGTCAAACAGTCTTATGTATAAAGAACAGTTTAGGGGGTGATGAAGCTGCTTTATGCCTTTCATCATGGTACTTGATGGAATCTTAGTAAAAAATACTATTTTGGGAAAGTGAAGGCTGCTGTAAGACAATACTGTAAAAAGTGATCCCTGAAGTTCTGCAGAAGACCAAATCCATGAAAACACCCTGCAGATTGTTTTCTTGACTGGACTACTAGAGGACGATATCGTATGGACTAGTCTCTGTAAAATAATGGCTAACAGAGTTTGAGATCCAATATAAGGACACAGTCAGACGGCCATATTTCTTGCGCGAGGATCGCATTGCAATCCTCGGACTGGCGCGAGAAATATGTCCGTCTGACTGCACCCTAATTAATAGAGTAGAAACATTTTCTACAAGAAGGCAAATCTTGGCCTGTCCTCCATACCTATAAGGCTATGTTCACAAACGTTGTGTTTTTTTCTGCAGCTAAATCTGCTGACAACTTTTCTCTGGCAGGAAAACAGCTGCGTCAAAAATGCAGGTTTTTCTGCATTTTTTTATGTGTTTTTGATGCATTTTTTTCACTGTCCTTCTGTCTCTATTCATGCATGTACATAAAGTTCTGTGAAAAAAAATATATCATTCTGGTTTTGGCATAGTGGGGGAGGTGAATTGTTCAGGAATAGTTTAGACACTGGCAATGCATGGAATTTGTATGACACTATTGGCTTTCACACTATGGGGTCCGCCATTCAGTTTGCACAGGCACTGTTCAATTTCACACCTCCCTGGGCCACAGGTTTTGTTCAATCTCACACGTAGCTCAGCCAATGTTTACACTCTACACATCACTAATTTATTTAAACTCTCCCAATACAAACAACCATCTCAGTGACCAAGACAAGATGGTTAAATCACAAAATAGAACCCATATTTTGACATCAAAAACGCTAAAAAAAAAATTTAGCTGCGTTTTTTCAGCATTTTTTTCACCACCCATTACTTCCTATGGGTGAAAAAACACTGAAAAAACGCTGAAAGAAGCGACATGCTCTATTTTCCAAAAATGTAAGCAAGGCGGAAAACAAAAAGCAACATGTGTGAACAGAGAATTCTGGTTTCTCATACACTTTGCTGGTACTGCAAGACACAGGTGAAAATTTGCATAAAAATCTGCTGCAAAATACGCAGCAAAACACAACGTGTGTGAATATAGTCTTAAACAACTCAAATGCACAGATATTCTGTGTTCGATGCAACTCATAATCGCATCTCTAAGAGGACGTTTCATCAAGAGAAGTGTTCCTTAAGATGAGCCAATTTAATTCAGAAATTCTCTTTTCAACTGCCCGGGCAACAGAATATGAACTGTTCGCAAGTTATGAGCAGGAGTGTGTTTTTTTCACTAAAATTTACACCAATTAACAATATGGCGAATATCTCAGGCTTTAGTTGGCCCAAACTCCACTTGCTAATCCCAATCTATTTTTTTTTCCCAGAAAAAATGGCAGGGCCGATATAAAATTGCAAAAATTTTGTGCAAGTGCACGTTGTGTAAAATTTGCAATTCTTATAGGACAGAAGACTGGTAAAGAAAAGTGTTGGAAGTTTGGGTCAGACTTATTCCATTATGAATGCCTTCGAGAGAAAATTCTCCGATGTATAGGTATAAGTGGCATAAGTCAGTCAATGACTTCCAATAATAAAAAAAAATAGAGTCTACTGCATGGTATATTATATTTTTTACACTTTCCTATACAGTGAAAAAACGTATGCTGATGCACGTTGGCCCAGAGTTTGCAAAAAACGACACTTTTCTGGCATATTCTGAGTACATGGGAGACTATGGACTGTATACACTCCAGCTTCACATTGGGGAAATATATACCTATGATGGGTACAGAGCGGTATCCGTATACAGTGGTTGCGGCAGAATAATTTCATTATCATTGGCGGCTTGCAAACTCCTGAATCACAAAGACAACTAACATTTTCTGCCTATACAAAAGTAACTGGAAAATGAGCCGCCGTCTAAAAGTTTATTACAAAAAAAAAAAAAAAAAACAATCCAGATTTGTATAACGAGGAGCCATAAATGTTATTTTTTGTATTCACCTGATTCACTGGACTCTTCACATCTGGTCGAGGATTTGGCTGAAAGGGAAAAATACAAAAATGTAGGAAAATGACTAAAATTACCGGAATATCTTCACAAACCTTCTCCTTAGCAGATGAGTTATCCCTGATGTGCATTCATGGGATTTATCTCTAAATGGAAGAAATACGTCTCAGTGTTGGATTGCATACACTCAAGGGATAGAAACTTTTTTTTGTTTTCCAATAGACCATAAATAATTTATCAATACATTAGCAATTCTCCATTTTTGGAAATTTAAATCTTTCAGCCTTGGTATCAGCTGACAATATTCATGGAAAATTGCAAACCCATGACATCCAGACACATTCACAATCATAAGTCTACAGAACCTGCATGTAAAGTTGAGCACATGACGGTCACCCCGACAGTATTCATTCAAAGCCCAGCTACAAATGCACGCTCGGCTTGGTTGAGCATACAGTGGGGAAAATAAGTATTTGATACACTGCTGATTTTTCAAGTTTTCTCACCTACAAAGAATTAAGAGGTCTGTAATTTTTATTGTAGGTACACCTCACCTGTGAGAGACAAAATCTAAAAATAAAAACCAGAAAATCGCTGTATGATTTTGCATGAAATAAGTATTTGATCACCTACCAACCAGCAAGAATTTTGGCTCTCACAGACCTGTTAGTTTTTCTTTAAGAAGCCCTCCTACTCTGCACTCATTACCTGTATTAATTGCACCTGTTTGAACTCGTTACCTGTATAAAAGACACCTTTCCACACAATCAATCACACTCCAACCTCCCCACAATGGTCAAGACCAAAGAGCTGTCTAAGGACAAAAGGGACAAAATTGTAGACTTGCACAAGGCTGGGATGGGCTACAGGACAACAGGAAAGCAGCTTGGTGAGAAGGCAACAACTGTTGGCACAATTATTAGTAAATGGAAGAAACACAAGATGACTGTCAATCTTCCTCGGTCTGGGGTTCCATGCAAGATCTCGCCTTATGGGGTAAGGATGATTCTGAGAAAGGTCAGAAATCAGACTAGAACTACAAGGTAGAACCTGGTCAATGACCTGAAGAGAGCTGGGACTACAGTCTCAAACATTACCATTAGTAACACACTATGCCGTTATGGATTAAAATTCTTCAGGGCACGCAAGGTCCCCCTGCTCACACCAGCACATGTCCAGGTCCATTTGAAGTTTGCAAATGACCTTCTGGATGATCCAGAGAAGGCATGGGAGAAGGTCATGTGGTCAGATGAGACCAAAATAGAACTTTTTGGTATCAACTCCACTCACCGTGTTTGGAGGAAGAATAAGGATGAGTACAACCCCAAGAACAACGTCCCAACCGTGAAGCATGGTGGGGGAAACCTCATACTTTGGGGGTGCTTTTCTGTAAAGGGGACAGGACTACTGCACCGTATTGAAGGGGGGGATGGAAGGGCTCATGTATCGTGAGATTTTGGCCAACAACCTCCTTCCCTCAGTAAGAGCATTGAAGATGGGTCGTGCCTGGGTCTCCCAGCATGACAATGACCCAAAACACACAGCCAGGACAACTAAGGAGTGGCTCCGTAAGAAGTATTTCAAGGTCCTGAAGTGGCCTAGTCAGTCTCCAGACCTGAACCCAATAGAAAGTATTTGGAGGGAGCTGAAACTCAATGTTGCCCAGCAACAGCCCTGAAACCTGAAAGATCTGGAGAAGATCTGTATGGAGGAGTGGGCCAAAATCCCTGCTACAGTGTGTGCAAATCTGGTCAAGAACTACAGGAAACGTCTGACCTCTGTCATTGCAAACAAAGGTTTCTGTACCAAATATTAAGTTCTGTTTTTCTATTGTAACAAATACTTATTTCATGAAATAAAATGAAAATTAATTATGTAAAAATCATACAATGTGATTTTCTGGATTTTTTTTAGATTCTGTCTCTCACAGTTGAAGTGTACCTACGATAAAAATTACAGACCTCTCCATTCTTTGTAGGTGGGAAAATTTGCAAAATCAGCAGTGTATCAAATACTTATTTTCCCCACTGTACAAGTGCTCTTAACTGGGAGAATAGACCACTGCCAGACAGCACTGGTGGCAGCTTATTTCCATGGAGCTCAAAGGATAGGGCATGTTGAAAATGAGGTCAGCACACCCTCATGCACTTTTGATGGTCACGATGTATGGAGAGGGCTCAGGTGCCAAGTCTGATCTATACAGGGCAGATACCAGCTGTGATATGCAGCCAACACCTATAACAGCAGCAATCAGAGCTAGCTCTGATCTCTACTGTGTAACCACTTAAAAATCCCTGGCAATCTCGGGTAATGGCATTTGAACATTTGATATTCTATCTTCAGGGGCAAACTGCTTCTTTGCCTCCCGGCTTCCTGTTAGCTGGGTAGGGGGGTTCGCTCATCATGATTGACAGTTCAGAACAGAAGCATGGCTGAGCCGCTGGTTAGAACTGGGGGGGGGGGGGCTTTGATGCTGGAAGCAGAGGCCTTAGTGAAACTTGCAGAATCTAGAGATCCAGCCAGTTTCACAGCATCACTTGCAAGCTCTATAGCTCTGCCTGCTTAGGTGACAGCAGAAGTGGCCAGTAACCTAGACAACAAGTAGTAAACTATAACATTAAAAATCCCTCCGTTCTTGATAAAGAATTTAAAAACAAGGTAAATTGCAAAGTTGCTTACTTTTAGTATCTCGTTGCAATTTCACCTATTTGGGATGATTAGAAAACCCTTTTAAGTGGCGCAATCTGTGTTGGGCATCTGCTTTCAGTGCCCATCCCCTCCCTGCGCCGTAATTGTAGGGTTCAAATTGGCTGCCTTGGAAGTCAAAGGCCTGCTGAAGGCCCCCAAAACCGCCATATTGATACTCCTGTGAAACCCGTGACAGTCTAGGTTTCATAAGAATTTGTCATTTTCACTACACAGTATAAGTGATCAAATGCAGGATCAAGGGCACCATGGTGACTAAAAAATAAAGTGAAAAGTAATAAAAAAAAATGCTTTATTCACTCCCCCTTTACTTGAATAACAAAAAAAAAAAATAAGCATATTTGCTTCCGCCACATCTGTAAAAGTCTGATCAATAAAAAATTATTTAACCTAGAAGGTAAATGGTGTAAAAACCAAAAATGAAAATGTCAGAATTACTGTTTTTCAGTCACCACAACTCTCCAAACAATGCAATAAAAATTATCAAAATGTTGTACCGTATTTACCCTGAAAAAGTATCAATAAAAATGTCAAGTTGACAATAGTAAAAAAAAAAAAAAAAGAAGAAAACAAACTTTCACACAGCTCCATCGAAAAAAGAAAAACCGTTGTGGGTCTCCGGAGATGGCCGACACAAACCAGAGTATAATTTGTTTTACAAAATTCAGAATTTTGAGTTTGAAATTTTATCCTGTAGTTCAATATATTGTATGGTAAAAGGGATTGGCGCAATTCAAAGTTACTAGTGATGAGCGAGCGAGCGTGCATCGGGTACGCATTGAGTATCGCGGGTGCTTGAGCGCCAAGCTCGAGTCAACGACCCGCATGTCTCGCGGCTGTTAGACAGCCAATAAACATGCGGGGATTGCCTGCCATACACAAAACATGGAGGGCGGGGACTCAAGCATGCCGCTCGAGCACCCGCGATACCTGGTGTGTACCCGAGCACCCCGATGCACGCTCGCTCATCACTACAAATTAAGACTCATCCTGCAAAAAACAAACCCTCATAAAATGATGGAGATGGAAAAGTAAAAAAGTTATGGGTCTTGGAATAGGAGGGAAAAACTAATGTACAAAAATAAAAACTGCGCCAATAAGTCATTAATGTCTCCTGCTGCCACTGATGTGCTCCGAGTGAGCAGGTTATTGTTCTCATATTATGCTCCTGTAATACCGCAGTAACAATACACAATATTACCAACAATAATGAAAGCATTACATTTACTAATAACATCGCATTGTGTGACAGGCAGCAACTAATCATGTGATGAATAACAGGTGGATGCTGGGGGGGATGCTTCATGGCTGCCACCCCCCACTGCCCTGCGGCAGAGAGATGAAGACCATTCCCTCCAGGCTATGAGAGGATTCATCTCCTGACAGCAGGATAGATAGGCGTTAGTCCTGACGGCATGTGAAGAAGTAAACACAGAGCGCGCCATAAATCCAGAGCAAAACTAACAATCATGCTAAAGAGTCAGCGCTCTAAATACAAAGGAACATTACATCTTGTGCATCCTGGAAGCAAGAAATGTAAATCTATAGATCTACACAGTCCACTATGTCAGTCACACTCTAAACTGGACTATATACTGATTATAGCACCCAACAATGGAGGAGAAACATATCCAGGGTCACAGGGAACAGTGCACGCTATCGGTGTCACACCTGAGCTGCCATCCAGGACCTGGCATACAATGGTCATAAGTAGAGCAGCAAAACGGCGACTGATTAGGTGTCAATGCAGAACTATATAAAAGTTGGGTGACAATCTGAGACCACATGGTAACAGCCGAGGAGATTCGAGTGCCGCATGACTGACGCGCTAGGGGAGCGCCATTACTGACGCGCTGGGGGAGCGCCATTACTGACGAGCTGGTGGAGCGCCATTACTGACGAGCTGGGGGAGCGCCATTACTGACGAGCTGGGGGAGCGCCATTACTGACGAGCTGGGGGAGCGCCATTAATGACGAGCTGGGGGAGCGCCATTAATGACGAGCTGGGGGAGCGCCATTACTGACGAGCTGGGGGAGCGCCATTACTGACGAGCTGGGGGAGCGCCATTACTGACGAGCTGGGGGAGCGCCATTAAAGACGAGCTGGGGGAGCGCCATTAATGACGAGCTGGGGGAGCGCCATTAATGACGAGCTGGGGGAGCGCCATTACTGACGAGCTGGGGGAGCGCCATTAATGACGAGCTGGGGGAGCGCCATTACCGACTCGCTAGGGGAGCATCATTACCGACGCGCTAGGGGAGATCATTACCGACGCGCTAGGGGAGCATCATTACCGACGCGCTAGGGGAGCATCATTACCGACGCGCTAGGGGAGCATCATTACCGACGCGCTAGGGGAGCATCATTACCGACGCGCTAGGGGAGCATCATTACCGACGCGCTAGGGGAGATTCATTACCGACGCGCTAGGGGAGATTCATTACCGACGCGCTAGGGGAGCATCATTACCGACGCGCTAGCGGAGCATCATTACCGACGCACTAGGGGAGCATCATTACCGACGCGCTAGGGGAGCATCATTACCGACGCGCTAGGGGAGATTCATTACCGACGAGCCACGGGAGCATCATTACCGACGCGCCAGGGGAGCATCATTACCGACGCGCCAGGGGAGCATCATTACCAACGCGCTAGGGGAGCATCATTACCGACGCGCTAGGGGAGCATCATTACCGACGCGCTAGGGGAGCATCATTACCGACACGCTAGGGGAGCATCATTACCGACGCGCTAGGGGAGCATCATTACCGACGAGCTAGGGGAGCATCATTACCGACGCGCTAGGGGAGCATCATTACCGACGCGCTAGGGGAGCATCATTACCGACGCGCTAGGGGAGCATCATTACCGACGCGCTAGGGGAGCATCATTACCGACGCGCTAGGGGAGCATCATTACCGACGCGCTAGGGGAGCATCATTACCGACGAGCCACAGGAGCATCATTACCGACGAGCCACAGGAGCATCATCATTGAGATTTGCTGTTGGGTGGCACAGCAGAGAGACCTGAGGCTTAGTGTACACTGTAATAGAGAAAAGTCCAGGTCACTCACTGCATGAATCACACGGTCTGTGTGTAATGAGAGGAAAATGAAGAAATATCCAGCTCCCACAATAAAAATATAATAATTGATGGCTTTATGGAATAATCCTCAAAAATATGAACAACTCACAGAGTGTCTTGTTTAAATATTACATAATTGCATTAAAACTTCCTAGGATGTTTATGGGCCTTTCATTTCTCTTTTGTAACATTTTTATAACCGCAAATTTGAAAAAAAAAAAGTGTTGTCATTATGTGTCTATTCCTGTGATACTTATACCATGCAGTATTGAAGTCCAAGTTGTAGCGCCGGCGTCCCTGCCCTCTGCTAGGCAGGGACGCTGTTCCCCTCACCTCTCTGCTCCGTGCCCGGCATCCTCCTCCCGCTCTGCTGGCAGCGCGCGCTCCTTCCCGGCCACTGTGCTTAGGGCGCGCGCGCGCGCTCTCCCTCCCTCTTAAAGGGGCCGCGCGCGCCGTCCTAAGGAGTCCCCGGCCAATGGCCGGAGGACTTCACCATATATAAGGCACCTCCTCCAAAATGGAGGTGCCCGAGCAATGTTGTTGCACTGTTCACTACTCTGCTTCAGCCCTCAGGTCCCGTTGCCAGTTACCTGCCAGATACCTGCCAGATCCTGCCTGATTATCTGCTACCTGCCTGCTAGTCTGAGGTCCGACGGTCTGCCTTACTACTCCTGTCAGTCTGTCTAAGGACCAGCCTGTCCGCTCACCTGGGAGCGCACTTCAGCCACCTGCCTGCTTGCCTGAGGTCCGACGGTCTGCCTTCCAACTCCTGTCAGTCTGTCTATGGACCAGCTTGCCTGCTCACTTGGGAGCACACATCTGCTACCTGCCTGCTAGCCTACCTGGAGGCTCCGCCGTCACGTGCTGTGACCACCTGCCTGTCCAGTGACTCCTGCCCGCTCACCTGGGAGCGCTCATCTGCTGCCTGTCTGCTAGCCTACCTGGAGGCTCTGCCGTCACGTGCTGTGACCACCCGCCTGTCCAGAGACTTCTGCCCGCTCACCTGGGAGCGCTCATCTGCCGCCTGTCTGTTGGTCTTCCTGGAGGCTCCGCCGTCACATGCTGTGACCACCCGTTCATCCAGAGACTCTCGCCTGCTCACCTGGGAGCTCACGTCTATCATCAGCCGCCACAGGTCGTACCAACCCTTTACCCAGAGACTGCCCCGGTCACTTGCCGTGACCATCTGCCCGTTCATCCAGAGACTGCCCCGGTCACTTGCCGTGACCATCTGCCCGTTCATTCAGAGACTGCCCCGGTCACTTGCCGTGACCATCTGCCCGTTCATCCAGAGACTGCCCCGGTCACTTGCCGTGACCATCTGCCCGTTCATCCAGAGACTGCCCCGGTCACTTGCCGTGACCTCCAGCCCGTTCACTCAGAGACTGTCCCGGTCACCTGCTGTGACTTCCTGCCCGTCTTCCCTGGTCGCCACCCGCTCCCTTACAAGGACCGCCCCCTTGTATAGTAGCTCAGAGGTTCCGCCTCCCAGACCCATTACAGTTTGCTCGGGCCATGGAACCCGGTGGCACCCAAGCTCCCTCGCTCTCGGACCTGTGTCATGAACTGTCCCGTCAAAGGTCCCAACAGGAGTCCATCCTGGGTCACCTGCGGAATGTCAATACTCGCCTGAACACTCTGACTGCTCCACCAGCAACCTCAGCCAGTGCCATATCTTGCAATCCGGCAGCTCCGCTGCCCACTAATACCATGGTATCCTACTCCGGACCCCGGCTTTCTGCACCTCCTCGCTTCGGAGGCGACTCCGCCCAGGCTCGGGGCTTCATAAATCAGTGCACCCTGCACTTTGAACTATTGTCCCACCAGTTTAACTCCGACCGAGCCAAAATTGCGTTCATCATGTCCCATCTCACCGGGGAGGCCCTGGCCTGGCTAAATCCTCTATGGGAGAGAGGAGACCCCCTGGTGTCCAACTTGCCTGCTTTTCTCACGGCTTTCCGGAAAGTCTTCGACGAACCCGGACGGAAGACCTCATCCGCATCATCACTGCTACGCCTCCGTCAGGGAAGTCTCACCGTGGGCCAATATGCCATACGGTTCCGTACCCTTGCCTCGGAGCTGGCCTGGGATAACGACGCTCTGGTATCCGTCTTCTGGGAGGGTCTGTCCGGCTGTATTAAAGATGAACTTGCCGGTCGGGACATCCCTACCACTCTCGATGACCTAATAACTCTTGCCACCCGGATTGACCTACGGTTCCAGGAGCGTGCCAAAGAGGTCACCCGTGAGAGGAGGTTACCACGTCTAGCTCCTACTTTTCAGAAACCCGTCACTCCCTCCGTCTCTACCCAGGTACACTCTCCTGAGCCTATGCAGGTCGACCAGACCAAGATGGTCAAAACCCGTCAGGACTTACGCCGTGCCGAGGGGAGCTGCTTCTACTGTGGCAGTAAGGAGCACCGGATCCGTACCTGCCCGGAGAGGTCGGGAAACGCCTGTGTCTAGGTTCGCTCAGAGAGGTCGACCTAGACAAGAATAAATCCTCTCCATCTCTGCTATTGTCAGTCTCAATCGTCTGCGGGGAGAACCGTTATTTCGAACTAGCCCAACTTGACTCTGGAGCAGCCGGGAATCTTATTTCACAGTCCCTGGTAGAGAAATACCGCATCCCCACCAAACCTCTGGCTGTACCCTTGTCTGTTGCTGCCGTGGATGGGGGTCTCTTACCACGCCCCATCCAACTCATCACCGAATCCATTACTCTGCAGGTGGGAATGCTGCATTCTGAGAGTATCTCCTTTCATGTTCTGCCTGGACTCTCCCACGCCCTCTTGCTAGGCCTACCTTGGCTCCAGAGACATGCACCCGTGCTTGACTGGCAGACCGGAGAGGTCCTTCGCTGGGGACAGGACTGCCATAAGACCTGTCTGGTTCCCGTCCATCCCGTCCGTCCTTCTCCTACCCCAGCTAATCTACCTGGACTTCCGATTCCTTATTGGTCTTATGCTGATGTCTTTAATAAAAAGGAAGCGGAGACACTACCCCCTCATAGACCATACGACTGCCCTATCGACCTGTTACCTGGTACTACTCCTCCCCGTGGGCGTATTTATCCATTATCCGCTGCTGAGACCCGGTCGATGTCCGAATATATTGAGGAGAATCTGGCCAGGGGATTCATCCGGAAATCTACCTCCCCGGCGGGAGCAGGCTTCTTTTTCGTCAAAAAGAAGGACGGCTCTCTCCGTCCCTGTATTGACTATAGAGGCCTTAACCAGATCACGGTGAAGAATAAGTACCCCCTTCCGCTCATTCCGGAGTTATTTGATCGTCTGAGGGGGGCTAGAATCTTCACCAAACTGGACCTCCGTGGGGCGTACAACCTGGTTCGTATCCGTCAGGGGGATGAATGGAAGACGGCATTCAACACCCGGGACGGCCACTATGAATATCTGGTAATGCCCTTTGGTCTCTGTAACGCTCCTGCCGTCTTTCAAGAGTTGGTCAATGACATCTTCCGGGACCTTCTCTACTCCTGCGTAGTGGTGTACCTGGACGACATCTTGGTCTTCTCTCCGGATCTCCAGACTCACCGGAGGGACGTTCGTCAGGTCCTGCTCAGGCTCAGGCAGAATCACCTCTTCGCTAAATACGAGAAGTGCCTCTTTGAGCAGACCTCGCTTCCGTTTTTGGGCTACATTATTTCTCAGACCGGCCTACGAATGGATCCAGAGAAACTGTCTGCCATCGAGAAATGGCCTCGACCGGAGGGGTTGAAGGCCATTCAGCGATTCCTGGGCTTCGCTAACTACTACCGCCTCTTCATACCACACTTCTCTTCCCGGACCGCCTCAATTTCCGCGCTCACCCGTAAGGGTACTAATCCCAAAGAGTGGCCGCCCGAAGCAGAGGAGGCCTTTCTTTCCCTAAAACAGGCCTTCTCTTCCGCCCCGGTGCTGCATCGCCCGGACGGCAACAAGCAGTTCTTCCTGGAAGTTGACGCCTCCTCCTCTGGAGCCGGAGCGGTACTTACTCAAAAATCATCTTCCGGGAGAATGGTAACTTGTGGCTTCTTCTCCAAACTCTTCTCCTCTTCTGAGCGCAACTATTCCATAGGAGACCGAGAGTTATTGGCCATCAAGCTGGCGTTGGAGGAGTGGCGTTACCTACTCGAGGGGGCTCTTCACCCGGTAATAATTTACACTGACCACAAGAACTTGGCTTACCTCCAGCATGCCCAGAGACTTAACCCGCGCCAAGCCGGTGGTCCTTGTTTATTGCTCGCTTTGATTTTGTTCTTCATTTTCGCCCGGCTGACAAAAACGTCAAAGCAGACGCCTTGTCCCGATCCTTTCTGGTGTCCGATCTCGAGGAAGAACCTAAACATATCATCGATCCCGCCAGAGTAATGCAGGTGGCTCCCGTGAGTTTAAATCGTCTCCCTCCCGGTAAGACGTTTGTTTCAGTACCTGATCGGAAGAAGATCCTACACTGGGGCCATTCGTCTAAACTAGCTGGCCACGCCGGTCAGAAAAAGACCCTCCAGCTTATTGCCCGGCACTACTGGTGGCCTACCCTGCACAAGGACGTAATAGACTTTGTTTCTGCCTGTGTGTCCTGCGCCCGCAACAAAGTCCCGAGACACCTGCCAGCCGGTCGCCTCCTTCCGCTTCCTGTGCCTGCTGCCCCCTGGCAGCATATTGCTATGGACTTCATAACTGATCTCCCCGTCTCCGCCGGTTGTACGGTCATTTGGGTGGTCGCTGATCGCTTTTCCAAGATGGCTCACTTTATTCCCCTGCCAGCCCTCCCGTCTGCACCCGAGCTGGCTAAAGACTTTATCCGCCACATCTTCCGTCTTCATGGCCTGCCCCTCCACATCGTGTCAGATCGTGGGGTACAGTTCACCTCACGTTTCTGGAGAGCCACTTGTAAACTGCTAGACGTCACCCTGGACTTCTCTTCCGCTTACCACCCACAGTCCAATGGTCAAGTGGAGCGGATCAATCAGAACCTGACCAGTTACCTCCGGCACTTCGTTAATGCCCATCATTCAGACTGGGTGGATCTCCTACCATGGGCCGAGTTCTCTTATAACAATCACGAGAGCGAATCCTCCTCCAAATCCCCGTTTTTTGTAGTATTCGGTCAGCATCCTCGGATTCCTTTTCCTGTCTCCACCTCTGTGGACAACCCGGCTGCGGAATCTCTCGTTAGCAAATTTTCCTCCATTTGGGAGAGTACCCGATCCGCACTCCTTCAGTCGTCCGAACGGATGAAAAGACACGCTGACAAAAAACGCCTGGATCCTCCACAATTTCGTCCTGGAGATAAAGTCTGGCTCTCATCTAAATATGTCCGACTCAAGATACCTTCTTACAAGTTAGGGCCTCGGTTCATCGGTCCTCTGGAGGTCATCAGTCAGATCAACCCGGTGGCCTATAAATTGAAACTCCCGGCCAACTTACGGATCCCTAACTCCTTCCATGTATCTCTCCTCAAACCTGTGGTACTTAACTCTTTCTCCAAGTCTACAGGTACGCCTCCTGCTCCGGTTTCTGCTGAGGACGAGTTTGAGGTAGAGAACATTCTTGCCACCAAAAGGGTAAGAGGAAAGACCTTTTTTCTAGTAGATTGGAAGGGGTTTGGTCCTGAGGAGAGAACGTGGGAGCCCCGGGAGAACATCCATGCCCCTCTTATCCTAGCTAAATTTCTGTCTGGCCTAAAAAAGGGGGGGCCTAAAGGGGGGGGTACTGTAGCGCCGGCGTCCCTGCCCTCTGCTAGGCAGGGACGCTGTTCCCCTCACCTCTCTGCTCCGTGCCCGGCGTCCTCCTCCCGCTCTGCTGGCAGCGCGCGCTCCTTCCCGGCCACTGTGCTTAGGGCGCGCGCGCTCTCCCTCCCTCTTAAAGGGGCCGCGCGCGCCGTCCTAAGGAGTCCCCGGCCAATGGCCGGAGGACTTCACCATATATAAGGCACCTCCTCCAAAATGGAGGTGCCCGAGCAATGTTGTTGCACTGTTCACTACTCTGCTTCAGCCCTCAGGTCCCGTTGCCAGTTACCTGCCAGATTCCTGCCAGCTTGCCGTCTTTTCCTGCCTGATTATCTGCTACCTGCCTGCTAGTCTGAGGTCCGACGGTCTGCCTTACTACTCCTGTCAGTCTGTCTAAGGACCAGCCTGTCCGCTCACCTGGGAGCGCACTTCAGCCACCTGCCTGCTTGCCTGAGGTCCGACGGTCTGCCTTCCAACTCCTGTCAGTCTGTCTATGGACCAGCTTGCCTGCTCACCTGGGAGCACACATCTGCTACCTGCCTGCTAGCCTACCTGGAGGCTCCGCCGTCACGTGCTGTGACCACCTGCCTGTCCAGTGACTCCTGCCCGCTCACCTGGGAGCGCTCATCTGCTGCCTGTCTGCTAGCCTACCTGGAGGCTCTGCCGTCACGTGCTGTGACCACCCGCCTGTCCAGAGACTTCTGCCCGCTCACCTGGGAGCGCTCATCTGCCGCCTGTCTGTTGGTCTTCCTGGAGGCTCCGCCGTCACATGCTGTGACCACCCGTTCATCCAGAGACTCTCGCCTGCTCACCTGGGAGCTCACGTCTATCATCAGCCGCCACAGGTCGTACCAACCCTTTACCCAGAGACTGCTCCGGTCACTTGCCGTGACCATCTGCCCGTTCATCCAGAGACTGCCCCGGTCACTTGCCGTGACCATCTGCCCGTTCATTCAGAGACTGCCCCGGTCACTTGCCGTGACCATCTGCCCGTTCATCCAGAGACTGCCCCGGTCACTTGCCGTGACCATCTGCCCGTTCATCCAGAGACTGCCCCGGTCACTTGCCGTGACCTCCAGCCCGTTCACTCAGAGACTGTCCCGGTCACCTGCTGTGACTTCCTGCCCGTCTTCCCTGGTCGCCACCCGCTCCCTTACAAGGACCGCCCCCTTGTATAGTAGCTCAGAGGTTCCGCCTCCCAGACCCGTTACACAAGTCCTTAGTAAAATGACATCTAGTTGGCTTCTTAAATAGCATAAAGGTGCTCAGCCACATTTTCGTTGTCTTTGAAATAAATTAGTGTATATCGATGCATAATATATTATGGGACTTTCGATTACATAGTGAAAAACGATTTGTCTGTAAATTCACTAAAATTGAATTTGGTTATTAATTATTTCAGATGTGTCACCTCTTCTGACTTGTCCATTTTCTTAAATACTCACATTCTTCATGAATTAAAACTTTAGCAGCACATTTTTTATGCTTCTTTATTGTGCTGTTACTCTGTTATTCCTCCTAGAAGTTTATAGATAAACTAACAACAGGGTGTTACCAGCTGGGTGTGTGAACAGGGGCGTAACAACCACGGTCACAACCACAACTGGGCCCGTGTGGGTGGAGGCCCACCGACGCCAGCACAATCTTCAACTGGATGTGCATCCTCGGACGCACATTCAGCTGAAGTGTATTGCGGCAAAGAGACCCGTCAGATCCGCGCAATACATGCTGCCAGCCAATCAGAGGCCAGCTGCTCATGCCGGCATGCACATGACTGGGGGCGCATGGCAGTGACATCATGAGCTCCTGTCGCTTGCACGCTGAAGTCAGCTGTCGGCTTCAGAAGAGGACATCGCGTGGCGGGGGAGCGGAGTGAAGGGGAGTATAATGTTTTTTTTTTATGCATTAACGAACATGGTGCAGTACTAAAACAGGCACGATCGGAGCGGTGACTGACCTCAGGAAACATCTGTACATTACATTGTATGTGTAGTCATTCTTCAACCATTACAAAATCCAACTTTTACGCAGAAAAAAAAAAGTGAAAAAAAAAAATGAAGCTTACATAGACTGATGGGGCAAAGTTCTGTCTGAGGACATAAATCTTGTACAGGTCAATGAGGTTTATACACCTCTGGCCTAGAATAAAGGCAGCACAAATACTTACAAAAGTAGAACACACCGTGCCTCGATGTTTGAGCGCTGGCAACAAAACTAGAAGCATCAAATGAAATAAACGCCACAAACAAGGTCTCACGACATCTTTGTTTTTGCACTTTTGTTCTTTCTTTCAGTTCTTCCAAGCGTCACATTTTTTTCGTCGCTGTATGAGCTATTTCTCTTTTTTGCAGAACGAGTTGTAGTTTTGAATGACACCAATCAATTTGCCATAAAATGTACAAAAAAACTCTAGAATTAAATTCAAAGTGGTGTGAAAAAGCCCCCCAAATACGCTATTCCGCCATAGTTTTTTTGGATTTTGTTTTTAAGGTGTTCATTAACAGTGTAAGGCAGTAGCATTTCCGCCAGTGAAATTTGTGAGAGTCACTCAGGCAAGTTAAATAAAAAGTCTTTTATTGTCCATATACTGCACACAGGAAATTACACATGAAGTAAAGTCCAGTGTTGCGGGCACTTGCACCCCCGTAAAGTTCTCGGGTGCGATCGTAGTTGCCCACATCACTGGCTCTGGTCTGTGTTAGCTGCATACAGCCAGGCATACGTCCACAGCGCCTTCAGCTCTGCTACATGTGAAATCAAACACAAAACTGACACAGCCAAACCTTAATTGCAGGTTTAAATGAAAACTGTGGCTATGGGCCACTTGACTGGAAGGAGAGATCCGTCCCACCACTATCC
This sequence comes from Phyllobates terribilis, assembly GCF_046119375.1. NCBI lineage: Eukaryota > Metazoa > Chordata > Amphibia > Anura > Dendrobatidae > Phyllobates > Phyllobates terribilis. Next base: position 429,439,874 of record NW_027362765.1, read on the forward strand.
TACAGATCTCTCCAAAAATAAAAGCCCAAGACAGGTTTGCCTAAACTGACTTGGTCAAATAACTAGACCTAGTCCACACTTAGGGGTCTTTCATATGTCATTGTTTCGAGTACGTGTGGTGTCCGTTTCCACATGTACTGGAGATACTGACACACATAGACCCATTCAAATGAATGGGTCTGTGCACATGTCAGTGTGTTTCCACGGACCATCTGTCCGTGGGCAAAACACACTGACATGTCCGTTTTTTTTCTCGCAGCACGGGCTGCAAAACGTCCTGCACATGTGGACACTGATGACACATGGGTAACATCCGTGTGTCATCGGTGTGACACATACCAGCACCTGGGAATCAGCGCTGTTCCCAAGCTGCCCTCATCATTGTCCCCTGCCAGCGCTGCGATCAGCGCCAGCAAGGGACAATGTTGAGAGCTGTATTCTGCTCCCGCTGTGTCCTGGTGTAAAAATAAGAATAAAATAAAAAAAAATCATTATACTCACCTGTCCTAAGTGTCCCCCGCTGTAATCCATCTGACTGCACATGCCGAGGAGTCGGGAAGAATGACTTGCTGCAGCGAGCCAGCCCCTGCTCTGTGCTGAGCTCAGAGAGTGACAGGAGACCACTCGCTGCAGCGAGTCATTCTCCCCCGGCTCCTTAGCGTGTTCGGTCAGATGGATTACAGAGGGGACATTTAGGACAGGTGAGTATAATGATTTTTTTATTTTATTCTTATTGTTACAGATTTGGACACAGTGGGAGCAGAATACTACTCTCAACATTGTCCCCTGTTGGTGCTGATCGCAGAGCCGGCAGGGGCAGGGGACAATGAGGAGGGCAGAGCTCAGCACCCGGCGCTTGGGAACAGAGCTAACTGTACCGCTGGTTCCCAGGCGCCGGTATGTGTGATACTGATGTGGCACACGGTTGCCACACGTATCATACACACGGATATCTCTGGTACTGTTTTTTCCAGTATCGGAAATATCCGGATGTGTGAAAGAGGCCTTACTTTTATTTTGCATGGTAACTACAGCTGTGGCTGTAATTACAATGCACTCCAGAGGTTCAGTATTTGTCTAAGCACATTCTGGGGGATACATAACGGCCCTCGCATATGATTCACCTCACTGTCTCACATAGTAAAAGAAATGACCTGACAACATGATTCTCCAAATCAGTATGATATCGGCGATAATATACAGGTAAATACACACATATTTCTTTTTTTTTGGTCACCATTTTCTGAGCCATGCGCGCACGTTTTTTAGCCAGGCAAGCTGACCTTTTCATTGATACCATTTTGGGGTGCATGTGATGTTTTGACTGTATTTTTTAAAGGATATAGGTTGTAAGATCATGTACCCTAAATGCCTCTGCTATAGATTGACAGTGGCATGTAGGGGTTTATACAGCAAGCTCCGGTTGCTGGCATCTGCTGGGTGTAGTGCAGACTCAGCATCTAAACCTGCATCATTCACTGTACCCGATGTAGGATGTACCATTACACCCTATGCCAGGAATAAATTTAAAGGGAATGTTATTCACCATCTTTTGCTGCCTCATCTGAGAGCAGCATGATGTAGAAGCAGAGACCCTGCCTCTAATGATGTGTCACTTACTGCAGCATTTTGGATAAAAATCCTCGTTTTATCAGCTACAAATCTAGCAGTTCACTGAATGCTGAGCTCTGTATAACTCCGCCCACACCACTGATTAGCAGCTTTCTGTGTACACTGTGCATAGGCAGAAAGCTGCTAATCAGTGGTGTGGACGGGGTTATACAGAGTTTGTGAATATGGAGGACTACATGGCGGCAGGTTTACTAGTGATAATCTCCTGCTGATAAAATAGGGATTTTATCAAAACTACATAAAGCAGTCCAGTAAGTGACACATCGCTGGAATCAGAGTTTCTGTCTCCATATTATGCTGCTCTCAGATTAGGTGGCAAAATCCTGCTGACAGATTCCCTATAAAAGTTTATTCATATTTTGGAAATTGAAGTGAATGGAACAAAGCTGCAATACCAAACACAGCCGATACGTAAAATACGGCACGTGCGGTACCAACCTGATGTAAACGAGGCAGCAGTGCCAGAGCCCCAGGGCACGATAACCTGAATTTTTTTTTACAAGACTGATATGAGTTTCTCCTGAAGAAAGCACGTTACGTCTCAGCGGCTGGCACACAGAAATGCGAAACAACAAGGCTATAAAGTTCCAGATTACCTTTAACCTTTCTTTTCTTTCGGGAATCTTTGGATTTTTTTCTTGACGGTTCTCCTGCCTCTTCAGATATTTTTCTTTTCCGAGATTTTGGCTGTACTTCTTTCCTCCTGGGAATGAAATGTAATAAAAATTATGTATCTTCAGCTGCAAGGAGCTAGCACTCAAGATTCATCTTTCTTGAAATGGCTGTCCTACCAATTACTTTTATACCATAAAAATAATTTATATAGCATTTCCTATATGTATCATCAGTATAGTTCTGGGATCCCAATTGCTAAAACTAAAAAAATGATGACGTACTACTGAGCTTTGTGCCCTTTAACATCACTTAGTTAGAGTCCGGGAAAGCCATGTTGGGCTCAGAATTTACACAGCTGTCAATGTTGGATCTTTCTGGTGAACAACCAAAAGTCTAAAGGTCCATTTACACTGCAAGATTATTAAGAATGAAAGTTCCTAAAACCTTGTAAAGTAAATAAATCACCCGATGAGCTAGCAAAATGCTTGTTCGTTGGGTGAAATGATCTTTTGTGCTGCATAAAAGATCATAGCTCTCGGCAGCGCATCGTCCTGTGAAATCAGAACTCGCACAGCTGAGAACAATGGCAGCCTATGAGCGCTGAACGATCTATTAAAATCGTTCCATGCGCATCGTTAAGAGCGGTCTGCCTGTGTAAACAGGATATTAAGCAACTGCCAATCAGTAAATATTCGGTCGTTTAATACTGCACACCCACCTTAACTCCATGCACAGGATTGGTATAAAATAACATGCGGCTGCAAAGCATTATCCAATTAAATCCTCCCTTTAACATGTTTCTTCCTCCCCAGCAGTCAATGACTTCCTTTTTCACTAACCATGGTGACCATATGTGGAAATAGGTGCCATTGGGCATATTTATAAATTAGCCTTTTTGTAAGAGATTACGTAATACACATACAGTGATTGCAGGACTTTGTTGGGGGGAACCATCAGCAACTCCATAATCGTGTTTGCAGGGTGTCCATGGGGAAACAGATTGAGCCCTCTCCCTCAGTCTAACCACAAAGATGCCGGGGTTACTGATGACTGTGACGTCTAAGGGGTTTATCCAGCAGTGCGGTTCTGCTGAGTCTTCCTTGTGCTGCGTTTAGTACAGCAGTGTTTACAAGGCTTAAAAGCCAATGTTCACACAGCATTTCACTCTACGCTCCATGGCTCTGTTGAGAATAGATCAGAACCCCCGCAGAATGGGATTCAGGTGTATACAATGATGGGGCCATTGATGGAAGGAGACACTGCCCTGTCGTACATCGGCCATATAAGCCCAGTGGAGGCTGGGAGCAAGATGTTACGTCTGCATCATTATAGTCAATGGCCCTGTCAGCGCATACACCTGAATCCCGTTTTGTGGGCCATCAGACGTAAGCCTGAAAGGAATCACTGAACGTAGGATCAAACGTGATGTGAAATCTCCCTTGGATCACCTCTTAGTGATGTTTCTGCCACCCCTAGCAAAGGCATTGCAGTAGCTTAAATATCCATGTTTACGACCATTCCTATAATGACAGTTAGTTGCTAGTGGATGTAACCATGGATATCGAAGCTACTGCAATGCCCTGCACACGGGGTAAGCAACATAGCTAATCAGAAGAACTATACTACATCTCTTATTGGAGGTATTTGCTAATATTATTATTACACCTACTACATATTGGGATAGAATCTTGGAGATGTGAACACCCTTTTAAGTCTGGCAGAGCAGAAGTGTTGTAACTCAGGAATTGCTGATTGCTGGGAATCCGACAGCTAGGACCCCCACAGATCCCAAAGATGAGTTTCTGAAGAAGTTTTTCGGAAGGGAACACTTGCTGAGCATACGCATCACTGGCCGAGCATACGCAACACCGATCCATTCATCGTCAATGGGACAGTGCTCAGCTATTTCCAGCAGTCTCAGACAATGAAAGGAGCAGCGGAGCATATGAGCGGCTTCTCCTCCCTTCTGTCCGGACATTTCACAGTCCCTTTCTCTAGATTTGTGGAAGTCCCAGTGCTCAGACCCCCAGCGATCAACAACTTACCATCTATCCTCCGGATTGGGAATACAACGCTAAAATGGGAATAACTCATTTAATAAAATCACAAACATATTATTTCTCCTCTACAGACTTACAGCCAATAAAAATATAAATAAATCTAAAAGTGAAATACATGAGACATCGCCTAAATGTAATGCACAGCTGCCCTTCACTTACCTGTGGTGGAAATTTAATTTGTAGGAACATTCTGGACACAAGCCTGTAAGAAGGCGAGAAGGTAGATATGGACAGACAGTAGGAAATAGGCACAATAAATATAAGTACATCAGCTCCAGGCCTGTCCCCTTTGTCAGTATCCCAAAAAGCAGTGTAATCGTTAGGCCACAGTAATGTGATCAGATGGACGCCACAGTCATATGACCACGAGACACTTCTGTGACTGGTAAATTGTATGGTCATTGCCCAAATGTCTGAACATGAATTCTGAGACCCAATAGAGACCTCTGTACAAGAAGAGTAGAAACCCCATGGTCATTCCTGTTGTCACAGCTGAATCCCGGCGCAGTGTAATATGGGATGGTTACAGCGTCACGGCTTTGTGTAGCATCTTGTGTATGAGGCCGGAATGGGTTTTGTATAAGTAATCCAGACATTTCTTGCAACGAGAAGTTTGTACATGACTATATGTACTTAGTGCTTCTTGTACTGATCTTAAAGAGAATCTGTCATCAGATTTCAAAATACAGACTGCATACATTATTAAATGGATCTCATGCCTGGTGAGGCTGGTGTATTTACTTTGAAAATCCATGTCAGAAAGGTTGTATAATTATTATTAGTTTTTTTAAACAGTGAGCATTTCATGACTCTAGCTACAGAATATCTGGACTCCTAAAATGCTCATTCTAAAATCAGGATTATACTGCAAGTCTGACAGAGATTTTCATAGTAAGTACACAAGTCACACCAGGTCTAAGAGATCTAGTTCATAATGTATGCAGTTGGTATTATAAAAATGGCTGACAGATCCTCTGTAAAGTGAACCGGACAGCTTGCTTGAGTCCCCTAGACCGTCACCATGTATTTATTACTATGTGAATACCCTTACAAGCCCTACTTAATGCATATTGTTAAAAGCAATATCATAACTGAAGGCAATTTGCTAATCAGTGGGTGACTAGCTGTGGGGGTGTTGATTTTCCCAAACTAGTCATCCCCCCTAATTGTGTTATCAGGCCCTTGTGAGTGACATGATTTGCAAGAGCGACGTCACTGCACATCAATGCCCATCTCTGCCTGTCTGACAGTGTGCAGTGAGCCAGGTGTATGCACCCGAGCTTCATCGGCGCAGTGCACGTGCACTTTATGGCGGGCTGAGTCCTATTGCTGCCTCCCTGGGCATGTGCTGATGAAGCAGAGCGTACACCCGGCTTACTGCGCTTTGTCATGGAGTACGCACCCTGCTTCATTTATGCACGGCGCATGCCCAGGAAAGTCAATGGTGATGTAGGACTTGGCAGTGCGCCGATGAAAGCACCGCACACCCGCCTAAAGGTGTTTGAGGACCGGTGTTTGCAATCTCTTGCGCAAATTTGGCATAAGTCATTATATGCATATGGAGGGTAGTTTAGGCCAAAAACTGCTGTAAAATGCTTTGTAAATGTAAGCCAATGAGATCATAGTCTACTAATCATGACTATGCTAATTAAAGGGGGTTTCCCATGAACAAACTTCATTTTAATCAATAGATCTTGGAATAATAATAATTTCCACAATTGGATGTGTTTAAATAAAATGTTCCTGTGCTGAGATAATCTTATAGATGTGCCCCTGCTGTGTACTGTGTAATGGCTGTGTCTGACCGTGCAGGAACATGGTCTGATCATACCACAGCTCCTGGGCGGGGAGGAAGCAAGAGAGTATACAGACATTACAGCAGGGGATCACAGCTGATTCTGTGAGGTAAAACATTTTTTAAAAACAAGCAGGGAAATGCTTTATCTCACAGAAAGAATCAGCTGTGATCCTGTGCTATCTGTATATTCTCTTTTTTTGTTCCTCCCCTGCCCAGGAGATGTGGTATGATCAGACCATGTCCCTCTACGGTCAGACACAGCCATTACACAGTACACAGCAGGGGCACATCTATAAGATTATCTCAGCACAGGAACATTTTATTTAAACACATCCAATTGTGGAAATTATTTTTATTCCAAGATCTATTGATTAAAATGAACTTGGTTCGTGGGAAAACTCCTTTAATGCATACGTCTGCCCATATCACAAATTACTGGTCTATGTATATAACTTATAGATAGAAAACGTACGTAATTTCACTAGGGCATTCCTCTTCTCTCCATGCTCCACGTAGCCAAAGTTTACTTCCCAACTCTTCAGGCCTTCCTTTTCATCGCAGCGCTTGTTGCCGCAGAAAAACTGACCTTACATGAAAAAGGACACAGAAATAATCAGTAACACGGCACGCAGAACAGAATAAGAGGGAAGCCCATTACTACTCCAGGTACTTATTCATCAGGGGGTCCTTCAAGCTCCCCAATATTTGGCTTTTGTAAGCAACAGGTTTGTTAAGCAGTACCCAAAAATGTTTGGGTAATTGCCTGGTAAAGTGACAATGCAATAGGGTGCCATGTAAGAATATCCTCCTGCTATGTGGATACCATTGTCACCAGCTATAAATGACCTCAGTTCTGAAATACAGATACCCAGGTTACAGGTCTGACTGTGTAAGGACAGGCCCCACTGGTAAACGGCATAGATCTACAGTGGGGAAAATAAGTGTTTGATATACTGCAGATTTTGCAAGTTTTCCCACCTACAAAGAATGGAGAGGTCTGTAATTCTTATCGTAAGTACACTTCACCTGTGAGAGAGAATCTAAAAAGAAAAAACAGAAAATCACATTGTATGATTTTTAAAAAATAAATTACATTTTATTGCATGAAATAAGTATTTGATCACCTACCAACCAGCAAGAATTCTGGCTCTCACAGACCTGTTAGTTTTTCTTTAAGAAGCCCTCCTACTCTGCACTCATTACCTGTATTAATTGCAATTGTCTGAAATTGTTACCTGGATAAAAGACACCTGTTCACACACTCAATCAATCACACTCCAACTCTCCATCATGGCCAAGAGGAAAGCGCTGTCTAAGGACACCAGGGACAAAATTGTAGACCTGCACAAGGCTGGGATGGGCTATAGGACAATAGGCAAGCAGCTTGGTGAGAAGGCAACAACTGTTGGCACAATTATTAGAAAATAGAAGAAACACAAGATGACTGTCAATCTTCCTCAGTCTGGGGCATCCATGCAAGATCTCGCCTCATGGGGTAAGGATGATCCTAAGAAAGGTCAGAAATCAGCCCAGAACTACACGGGAGGACCTGGTCAATGACCTGAAGAGAGCTGGGACCACAGTCTCAAACATTACCATTAGTAACACACTACGCCGTCATGGATTAAAATCCTGCAGGGAACACAAGGTCCCCCTGCTCACACCAGCACACTTCCAGGCCCATTTGAAGTTCGCCAATAACCATCTGGATGATCCAGAGGAGGCATGGTAGAAGGTCATGTGTTCAGATGAGACCAAAATAGAACTTTTTGGTATCAACTCCACTCGCCGTGTTTGGAGGAAGAAGAAGGAGGAGTACAACCCCAAGAAAACCGTCCCAACCGTGAAGCATGGTGGGGGAAACATGATACTTTGGGGGTGCTTTTCTGCAAAGGGCACAGGGCGACTACACCGTATTGAAGGGAGGATGGATGGGGTCATGTATCGCAAGATTTTGGCAAACAACCTCCTTCCCTCAGTAAGAGAATTGAAGATGGGTCGTGGCTGGGTCATCCAGCATGACAGTGACCTGAAATACACAGCCAGGGCAACTAAGGAGAAGCTCCATAAGAAGCATTTCAAGGTCCTGGAGTGGCCTATTCAGTCTCCAGACCTGAACCTAATAGAAAATCTTTGAAGGGAGCTGAGAATCAACATTGCCCAGCAACAGCCCCGAAACCTGAAAGATCTGGAGAAGATCTGTATGGAGGAGTGGGCCAAAATCCCTGCTGCAGTGTGTGCAAACTTGGTCAAGAACTACAGGAAATGTCTGACCTCTGTAATTGCAAACAAAGGTTTCTGGACCAAATATTAAGTTCTGTTTTTCTATTGTATCAAATACTTACTTCATGCAATAAAATGTAAGTTAATTAATTAGGTAAAAATCATACAATGGGATTTTCTGGATTTTTTTTTGATTCTGTCTCTCACAGTTATAATAATAATAATAATAATTTTTATTTTTTATAGCGCCAACATATTCCGCAGCACTTTACAAATTTTAGGGGGGACTTATACAAACAATACAGAATAAGCATATCTCATATCGAAAGGAGTGAGGGCCCTGCTCGCAAGCTTACAGTCTAGGAGGAAATGGGGGAGACACAAAACGTAAAAAGTACATATATTGTATAATACAGCCTTGATATACTATATAGGATAAATAATACATGGACTGGTCGCCTGCCAGTATGTGTACAGTCCTGACCGAGGCTATTATGTGCATGGTTGGTATGAACCTGAAATTGAAGAAGATTTTAATATGGAGGAAAACTTGGACGGACAACTGGGATGGACAGATAGTGTGTGGAGGCGATACGCCAGTCTAAAGAAATGGGTTTTTAGGGTCCGCTTGAAACTGTGGGTATTGGGAATTAATCGAACTCTCCTGGGTAATGCATTCCAAAGAATTGGCGCAGCACACGAGAAATCTTGGAGACGGGAGTGGGAAGTTCGGATTATGGAGGATTTAAGTTTTAAGTCATTTGCAGAACGGAGGGCACGTGTAGGGTGGTAGACTGAGACAAGGGAGAGGATGTAGGGGGTACTGAAGCATGGAGAGCTTTGTGGGTAAGCGTGATAAGTTTAAATTGAACTCTATATTGTATGGGTAACCAGTGCAATGACTGGCACAGGGAAGAGGCATCGGTGTAGTGGTTGGCGAGGAATATGATCCTGGCTGCTGCGTTAAGGACGGATTGGAGAGGGGAGAGTTTAGTAAGAGGGAGTCCGATAAGCAGAGTTGCAGTAGTCCAGACGAGAATGAATAAGAGCTACAGTAAGAGTTTTTGCTGAGTCAAAGGTGAGAAAAGTCTTGATTCTTGAGATGTTTTTGAGGTGTAGATGACATGAACGAGCGAGTGATTTGATGTGAGGAGTGAAGGAAAGATCTGAATCAAAAATGACCCCAAGACAGCGGGCTTGTTGCTGGGGAGTAATGTTTGAGCCACAAACGGAAATGGCAATATTGGGCACAGGTAGGTGAGTGGAGGGAGGAAATACGAGTAGTTCAGTTTTTGACAGATTCAGTTTTAGACAGAGGGAGGACATAATGTTAGACACAGCAGAAAGACAATCACTGGTCTTTTGTAGTAATGCAGGGGTGATGTCCGGAGCAGAGGTGTATAATTGGGTGTCATCAGCATAGAGATGGTACTGAAAACCGAATCTGCTGATTGTTTGTCCAATGGGAGCGGTGTATAAGGAGAAAAGAAGGGGGCCTAGGACTGATCCTTGAGGAACCCCGATAGTAAGGGGAAGTAGGGAGGAGGAGGAGCCGGCGAAAGACACAGAGAAGGAGCGGTCAGAAAGGTAGGAGGAGAACCAGGAGAGAACAGTGTCCTTGAGGCCAATAGTGCGGAGCATAGTAAGGAGGAGCTAGTGATCCACAGTGTCGAATGCTGCAGAGAGATCCAGGAGAATCAGCAGGGAGTAGTGACCATTAGATTTAGCTGTTAGTAGATCATTAGAGACTTTAGTGAGGGCAGTTTCAGTAGAATGTAAAGAGCGGAAACCAGATTGTAAAGGGTCAAGAAGAGAGTTGTCTGAAAGATTGTGGATTAGACAGGAATGGACCAGGCGTTCCAGGAGTTTAGAGATAAAGGGAAGATTGGAAACAGGTCTGTAGTTGGCCGTGCAGTTCTGGTCAAGGGATGTTTTTTTTAAGTAATGGATGTATGCTGGCGTGTTTAAAAGAAGAGGGAAAGATACCAGAGGAGAGGGAGAGGTTGAAAATTTTAGTTAGGTGAGTGGTGACAGCTGGAGCAAGGGACTGAAGGAGATGTGAGGGAATAGGGTCACTGGTGCAGGTGGTAGGGCGAGAAGATGCAAGGAGCCTGATCACTTCATCTTCCGTGACTGGTTCGAAATCAGAAAGTGAGCAAGATACAATGTGGCGGGGGAGAGCATGCAAAACGTTTGGGGATTGGGAGAAAATTTCCTGTCGCATATGGTCAATTTTTTCTTTGAAATAGTTGAAGTGTACCTACGATAAAAATTACAGACCTCTCCATTCTTTGTAGTTGGAAAAACTTGCAAAATCAGCAGTGTATCAAATACTTATTTTGCCCACTGTACCTAGCAGCCAATTTATTCATACATTTCCAGGAGGAAAAACAGAGGATCAGCACCATTACTGGACTGGCCATACTAGACATCTTTCTGATTGGACAGGAAAAATGATGGACGCAATGTGTAGGGACACACCCTACTATAAACTATCAGATACAAACTGAATACTGTCGCGCTAATCAGCTAGTGGACGGACATGGCAGAAAAAAAAGATATGTTAGGGGAATGACAACTCTAAAAATAAAGTAAAATTGTAACTAGCAGTCCCATGTAAAGCCACAAATAAAGCATTTGCAGCATCATAAATTGATCCTTGATACAGCCGCAATCCTTTCTTTTTTACATGATGCATCCCCCCATATTTATAGGGTTGTACATGATGTACGGCAGCCATTAGGAACTAATAATACAAAGCGCTGCTGCAAGATCCATGCCCTGATCTAAGAGGAGAAATCCTAGCAGTTTCAGGAAGATTAGCCTGAAAGTACTCGGGATTAAGCAGCTAACATGTAGGTCTGGCAGATATTCCCCGGGAAGCCTGACGTCTGCAGCATATGCCAGCTTCTAACACCGGCCAGTCACTGGGCATGATGACTGTCCCGGCACATTGCCGCCAACTAATCACCGGCTGTGCCGAGACAGAATGATAGGAGGGAAAGGTACCAGGAGATAGACCCCACCAATCTGACCATCCAAGAGATATTATAACATTATGGCATGTGAATACCCTTCTAAGAGATATCCAGTAAACATTAAGCTTAATCCTGGCCCCACTGCGAAAAACATGGCACCTCCAGCCTCAGGCGCTACTGATCTCTGTGGGAAGAAGACCATAGTCTTTATACAATGACATAAGAGAAGGCACTAAGACCATCTTAGGATGCCGAGCGCTGATCTGATACAAGCCCCCCTCCCCGGCAAACACATCGTCTCCTCTGACATAGGAGACTCCGTCACATAATTGATCTCATTAGGGTCGGAAGCACAATGTGCGCACGTGTATAATCAGCAAAGTGTGTCAGCGAGGAGGGTCCGGAGCAGCTTCCGGCGACAATTCAGCTGCGAACACATACAGCGTTTTGTAGCCTTTCCTTTGCGGCCACATGTTATACAGTCAGCAGGGAAATCTAATATTTTAAGGGGTATTCCCATCTCCAAGATCCTATCTCAATATGTAGTAGGTGTAATATTAATAATTATAGAAAATATGTCCAATTAGAAATGTAGTAAAGTTCTTCTGATTTGCTAGGTCGCTTACCCCATGTGCAGGGCATTACAGCAGCTTAGGTATCCCCGGTTATGACCATTCATATAGTGACAGTTAGACAACTCTTAGTGGTCGTAACCAGGGATACCTAACCTACTGCAATGCCCTGCACATGGGGTAAGCGACATAGCGAATCTGAAGAACTATATTAAATTTCTAACTGGAGGAATTTGCGAATATTATTATTATTACACCTACTACATATTGGGATAGAATATTGGAGATAGAAGTACCTCTTTAAGGGCCCAGCTTCATAATTTTATTTTTTAAGTAACTTTTATTTTTTTTTTGTCTTGAATTATTCGCTGATGTTTACTGCGCCGAACTGATCAAAATGGCGCACTGGTTCATTAATTTGGTGCAAAGTATTAAAAAAAAAAAAAAAAAAGGGGGGGGGGGGGAGGGGCTCCTTTCCGATCATTAACCATTTTTGCAACTTTTTATAAAAAAAATTTGACTGTTAACAAAAGATGAATAAAACAACACTGGTGTCGGGGGAGGGGGCTGCAGTGGAGCTGAGCCAAATTTGTCACAATTGATGAATCAGGCGAAAAAATTTGGAACCACTAAACTCTGCCTACAAAGCAGAAAACCCCCCAAAACAGGGTGAGCACATATAACATAGATTTAAGAAAGGCACAAATAGAATAATGAAATGGGTGCAAACAAAAAAAAAATATGTGCAAACAGGTGCCAAGGGGGTTTAGGTCGTTTTTTTTTTTTTTTTTTTTTTTAAACGCACTAAACTCTGTATATACATTTTTTATGGCACGCTTCTCTACGATATGATATTAAAAAAGGTTAACAAATTAAAAAGACTGCCGTTTTTACATGCAGCCAGAAAAAAAAACACTTTTGGTAAGAATGCATCAAGATGGAGTAGAGAACGTTTCTACCATAATTTTTCTTATAGTGGAAACAATAGTGAATTTGCAGGACTGAGCTCGGCCACTCGTCCTGCCATCTAAGCAATGGGCACTTTTCAAAAAATTTTTGCACAACGCTACGAGGGCAACTTTTCCACACCAGTTTTCTAGCCAAGATTGTTTGATGAATTACCTCCCCACCCCCAAAGGAAAGGAAACCGTAGAGCCCGTCCCCATGGAGCACTTCCAATGAGGACCTCCTACGGAGGCCTTTACAGCAGATACTGTGGTACAAATGGTGCCGTTATTTGCAACGTGAAATCTGCAGCATGAATTGAAATTCTGCTGGAAAAATTTAGAGGAAATCAAAAAATCTGCAAAATTTTACAAATCTGGCAGAATTCGAACTCCAGGATCTAACAGCCCTTCCTCCTTTCCTTTCTCTCAAGTATATATATGCCCCTGAAAAACACGGATAGAACTTGTACCCATTATATTCTATGGGTACATTCTGACTGATGGTCAGCGAAGAAATACCTATAAAGACGTGTCTAAGTTTGGCCTGATTCGCAGACTAAACTCACGAGCGTCTATGAATGGGTCCGTGATGTAAACGAAAGCACGTGGATCCCATTTGTGTGCTAAGAAAATTAATGGATGGGTGAATGGGGCCATAGCGATAGTAGCAGGGAGCCGGAGGGGCTTGTACACAGATCTCACCACTGTGGAGAAGGTGGAAAGCATCTAAAGTCTCAAAGACGGCTGAGAAAATAAACTGTAAAAAGGAGAAAACACATGGAGAGGAAATAAAATGCCAGACAGAAGCTGTGCTGATATATGAGCTACTGAAGACAGCAGCACCCCGGATACAAGCAGATGTCACATCCAGCCTGTATTACTGAGAGAGACACTCCCATAAAATAAAAATCTGAAATTTGAATCAGGCATATCAGGAGGTCTGAAAATTAGTGAAGAATGAAGATTGCTGAAGGGTAGCCATTAACATGTAAAAATCATTTTTTTCTAAGGTCAAAGGTGTTCATAGACTTTACCATGGGCAGATAAATTGCTGTAACAAATTCAGGTTGTTAATATCTTCAGTTGATGGAAGCTTCCTTACTTACATTTAAATGTCTTTTTGTATGAACGTTTGTTTGGGAGACAGATCGTTGCCCCATCTCTCATAGTACTGTCTGCAGCACATCCTCTATATATCAGAGGTCTTGTGCTGCTGGACACTTATTCTTCTTATATTATACTTTTTTATATTATCATATCTAATACATCATTTAATCACTCTGACGCAATCTTTAGGGTTTATTCACAACAGATTTGTTGCATAATTCTGTGTAGGAGAATCAGCTCCATTCAACAGAATGGGGATTATTTGTGCAGAATGTGCATGACTTTCTGCAATCTCTATTCAGATGTATGGGACAGTTACAGGGATATTCAGATTTATTGCAGAAATTTCTGCGTACGCTGTTACATTGCTGCATCTGGTTCTAAGATGCAATGTGGCAGCTCATGACGATCCTCCGCTTTCCTGGGCGACGACATTACATGTCCGATCTGTCTTGGACCCGTCTCTACAACCGTATTTCCCCGCCTTGCATATTCCCTCTCTTGCTGGACTGGTGAAGGCTGTATAATCTGCTTATGGAAGACAGACACTTATCCTGTTTAACATCTGACTGGTAACTACCTGATGATAATGTCAGCGGCGATTACGAGGAGTCATTAGGAAAAAAAAAATCAAAGGTATATAGACGTTCCCTATTAAATTAGTGTAATCCCAACAAATAACGATGAGATATGATGTTTTCAGAGCAGAGATTCACAATAAAGAAAATAATTCATTAAGGTAGAGCCGATAGCAGGCGAGAGATTCAGGAGGGTAGTAAACTCAGAGGTCCATCATTGTCCTCTCTGGTATCTTCTCCGATATAGTTAGTGGAATTAACTTAACCGAAAAAATAAACTAGCGCATAAGTTGGCATACATGCCAAATAAAGGAGCATGTTCACACTGGCCATTAAAACAGACAAAACCTGAAATAAAAACAAAATTAACAGATACCCTGCTGTAAGTAAATAAGTTAAAGCAATAGTGTATATAATAATGGCCAATATGTAATGGCCAGTGTGAACATGCTCCTATATTTTGCATGCATACCAACTCGTACTCCAGTTCATTTTTTGGGGGTAAAGTTTCCGGTTTCTGCTCTCAGTGCAGGTCCCTTTCTTTGCGCTGAACATTGCATTTATATAGCTTCCCATTGCTGGGTGTCCACAGTCGGGCCTCTGTCCTGCTCGGCCCTTATTCACATTGACGTCACTTTGACACATGGTAAGGTTTTAATACTAGAGGTTAGGACCGTCCCGATTTGGGTGCACCTTGACGCTGGGGAGATGGCTTTTTTTTTTTTATTAAAAACGGTGCTTACCAAGTACCCCATGTGATTTATATGCACTATTGCTTTTACTTACAGCAGGGTATATCTTCATTCTGGTTCTATTTTAGGTTTTGTGTGTTTCCGTGTAAGTTAAGCTGTAGCGCCCTCTACTGTTCATACATGACAAGGGTAAACTTTAATGACTCATTAGACTTATAATGATGTTTTCTCATGACAAATCAGGAGGATTTATTGATCACTTTATGATCAGTGGGGATCCACCTTTAGGACCCTCAGCGATCCTGTGAATAAAGGAAACATGGCTCTGGAGCAGCGCTGCGCTCTACTTGTTTTTCCCTTGTGGGGTCCCGGAAGCCCCCAGTACAAACAGTTGCAGCACGGCTCTGATTGTGTGGGAAAAATTTGCAGCAAACAAAATCTCCTCCACACACAAGCTGCAGAGAAAAATCCACAATGTAAATCGTCCTGCAAGTGGCTGGGCTTAATAGACGATTGCCAATTTCCATATATACTGTGATATTGCTGTATATTGGGGTATTTGGTTCAAATCCCAACAAGGACAACATCTGCAAGGGATCTGTATGTTCTCCCCATGTTTGCATGGATTTTTTCTGGTTTCCTCCCACCTTTCACTGACAGGGAATTTAGATTGTGAGCCCCGATGGAGACAGCGATGATGATGTCTGTAAAGCGCTGCGGAATATGATGGCGCTATATAAATAAGCATATATTGTATCATTGTATATTGTACAAATCGCATGTTCAAGTCCCTTAGTGGAGCTAAAAAAATAAAATTGGAAAAAAATTATTAAAAAATATATATATTAAAAACAAAAAAAAAACAATAAAAGTTTTATATCACCCCACTTTTCCCAATTAAAAAAAAATAATTTGGTATGGTCATGTCAATAAAACCGAAAAAACTGACGGCACTTCCAATACTATTATTGTATTGGAAGTGTCGTCAGTTTTTCTGTTTCTATGTATAAGCTTTGACTGAGCACTCCACGCCTAGGCCGCAGGTGGTTTTAATTGCAGCAGGATCTTATTAACCCACATATAAGCAGGTCCCTTAGAGAGGTATTTACATTGGTAGGGTCCTGACATTGAGAAACGCCTTACCGCGGCTGTCGGGTACACATGAATTGGCCAATTTATGCGCTAAGATTTCTCATTTATTTCTATTTTCTACAGCAGCAATGTCAATAAAAGTCTCATCTAAAAAATGTTGTATTGAACCCAAAATGTTATCAATAACAACGTCAGCTCGATCCGAAAAAAAACAAGCCATGTGAATTTACGGAAAAATAAAACATTTAAAGGGGCTCAAAAAATGGCGAAACAAAACATTTTTTTTATTTTTAAAGTTCTGGATTTTTGACAACCACTAATGAATAAATTTATTATAACAAAAACTCACAACTTTGTAAAAAAAAAAAAAAAACAAACAGCTGGTTTGTGTCACCATTTTCTGAGCCCCAGTAACTTTTTTTTTTTACTTTTCCATTAATGGATCGAGCTGATGTTTCTATTGATAATATTTGTGTCGCCATTTTCTGAGCCATAAATTGTTTTTCTATCAATGGACCCATGCGACGGCTTGATGATTTTTGCGCGCCACGCTGACACACACATTATATATATATATATGTGGGTGTGTCAGCTGGGACTGCAAAAATCAATGTACACACACACATATATACAGACTATATAAACCTTGTAAGTTTGGTATCTCTGCAATAATGCTGGCCTGGAGAATCATGTTGTCAGGTCGATTTTACTGCACAATGAACACCGTAAAAACAAAGTGCTGAACCAATGGAAGAATTTTTTACATTTCACCCCACCTGGAATTTTTATTCCTGATTTTCACAACATTGTATGGCAAAGGGAATTGCATCATTTACTACAACTTGTCCCACTAAAAACAAGTCGACTATGTTAGTGGAAAAATAAAAAAAGTTATGGCTTTTGGAAGAATGGCAGGAAAAAAAAGCACAAGCACAAAAAAGAAAAACTGTTTCCCCTTAACCCCTTAACAACATTTGACGTACTAATACGCGTCTGTGCCCTGGGACTTAAGAGCCAGACCCGTATTAGTACGTCATGGCGATCGCGCGCGCACACAGGCTGTGCGGGCGCGATCGCCGCCGGTGTCAGCTGATTGTCACAGCTGACACCCGATACTATGTGCAGGGAGCGGTCCTGCACCGCTGCCAGCACATTAACCCCCGCGATGCTGCGATCGAAGTCGATCGCAGCATTGCGGGGGCAAGGGGAGGTGATCGCAGATACTCACCTCCTCTTCCGGCTTCCAGCGCTGTCTGCAAAGGCTTCCCGGGTGTTGCCATGACGACTCGATGTCGTCATGACAACATCCGGGTCACCAGACAGCAGGAAGATTGTTTGGACATGCGCAGTGCATCTCCAAACAATCTTCTCCCTGTCCGGCGCTGACAGCCTGCATGGCACAGGGATGGTGCTACATTCCTGTGCCATGCAGGCGATCAGAGAAAAAAAAGTGAAAGTCCCAGAGTGGGAAAAAGTAATAAACTATATAAGCTTCCAGAAAGTGAAAAAAAAAATAAAATAAAAAATTGCAAAAATATTAAAAAAAAATAAAAAAAATAATCCACCAAAAATAAAAATATAATGTACCCATCAATAAATATTATAAAAAAAAACAAATAAAAGTACACATATTTGGTATCGCCGCGTCCGGAACAACCTGACCTATAAAACTGTCCCACTAGTTAACCCCTTCAGTGAACACGGTAAAAAAAAAAAAAAAAACGAAGCAAAAAACAATGCTTTATCACCATACCGCCAAACAAAAAATGGAATAACACGCGATCAAAAAGACAAATATAAATAAAAATGGTACCGCTGAAAACGTCATCTCGTCCCGCAAAAAACAAGCCGCCATAGAGCTCCATCATCCGAAAAATAAAAAAGTTATAGCTCTCAGAATAAAGCGATGCTAAAAAATATTTTTTCTATAAAATTGCTTTTATTATGTAAAAGTGCAAAACATAGAAAAACTATATAAATGTGGTACCGCTGTAAACGTACTGACCTGAAAAATAAAGCTACCTTATCAATTTTACCACACGCGGAACAGAATAAAAAAAAACAAAAAAAACAATTCCTGAATTGTTGGTTTTTGTTTATTCTGCCTCCCAAAAATCGGAATAGAAAGCGATCAAAAAATGTCACGTGCCTGAAATGGCACCAATAACAACGTCAAGTCATCCCGCAAAAAACGGGCTGTCACATGACTGTCTGCCAAAATCTGGAAAAATTATAGCTCTCAAAATATGGCGATGCAAAAACTAGATTTTACAAAAAATGCGTCTTTTAGGGTGTGACAGCTGTCAGTCATAAAAACCCCATATGATTCTGGTATTGCTGTAATCACACCGACCCGAAGAATAAAGTCGTCTAATCACTTATACCGCACAAGGAACGGCGTCAAAAATAAACTCTTGGGTTAGGATTGGGCTAGGGTTAGGGCTGGGTTTGGGGCTAGTGTTGTGCTAGGGCTAGGGTTGTGCTACGGTTAGGGTTGTGATGGGGTTGGGATTTTTTTCAAAAGTAGGAAAAAAAGATGACGATATGGCGACTAGTGTTGAGAGCAAGTGCTCGCTACTTGAGTTTGCATCGGGTGCTCTGGTATGCATTGAGTATCGTGGGTATTTGAGTGACATGCTCGAGTCTCTGCCCCATATGCTTCGCGGCCAAAAAAACTTTACGGGGATTGCCTGCCATGCACGAGCGATCCCCGCATGGTTTTTTTTGGGTGTCTAATAACCGTGAAACATGCGGAGCAGGGACTCGAGCATGCCACTCGAGCACACGCTGTACATGGTGCATACCGGAGTACCCGATGCAAACTCAAGTAGCCAGCACTTGCGCTCAAGACTAATGACAACTTATTCAATATGATGACCTAATGTAAACAAATTCTGTGTCGTACCCCTGGGTTCAAAATGTTCACTATACGCCTTAATAAAATCCTTGGGGGGTATAGTTTCCAAAATGGGGTCACTTGTGGGGGAGCTCCACTGTTTAGGCACATCACGGGCTCTCCAAACGCGACATGGTGTCCGCTAACAAATCGAATGGAAAATCGTCTCAAATTGTTAGCTGACGCCATGTTGCGTTTGGAGAGCCCCTGCGTGCCCAAACATTGGAGCTCCCCCACAAGTGACCCCATTTTGGAAGCTAGACCCCCCAAGGCACCTATCTAGATGCATAGTGAGCACTTGGAACCCCAGGTGCTTCACAAATTGATTCATAAAAATGAAAAAGTGTTTTTTTTTTCACTTTTTCATTTTTACGAATCAATTTGTGAAGCACCTGGGGGTTCCAAGTGCTCACTATGCATCTAGATAGGTGCCTTGGGGGGTCTAGTTTCCAAAATGGGGTCACTTGTGGGGGAGCTCCAATGTTTGGGCACACAGGGGCTCTCCAAACGCAACATGGTGTCCGCTAACAATTTGAGCCGACAATTTGTTAGCGGACACCATGTTGCATTTGAAGAGCCCCTGTGTGCCCAAACATTGGAGCTCCCCCACAAGTGACCCCATTTTGGAAACTAGACCCCCAAGGCACCTATCTAGATGCATAGTGAGCACTTGGAACCCCAGGTGCTTCACAAATTGATTCGTAAAAATGAAAAAATGAAAAAAAAAAACACTTTTTCATTTTTACGAATCAATTTGTGAAGCACCTAGGGGGTTCCAAGTGCTCACTATGCATCTAGATAGGTGCCTTGGGGGGTCTAGTTTCCAAAATGGGGTCACTTGTGGGGGAGCTCCAATGTTTGGGCACACAGGGGCTTTCCAAAAGCAACATGGTGCCCGCTAACAATGAGAGCCGACAATTTGTTAGCTGATATCATGTTGCATATGGAGAGTCCCTGTGTGCCCAAACATTGGAGCTCCCCCACAAGTGACCCCATTTTGGAAAGTAGACGCCCCAAGGCACCTATCTAGATGCATAGTGAGCACTTGGAACCCCCAGGTGCTTCACAAATTGATTCATAAAAATGAAAAAGTGCTTTTTTTTTCACTTTTTCATTTTTACGAATCAATTTGTGAAGCACCTGGGGGTTCCAAGTGCTCACTATGCATCTAGATAGGTGCCTTGGGGGGTCTAGTTTCCAAAATGGGGTCACTTGTGGGGGAGCTCCAATGTTTGGGCACACAGGGGCTCTCCAAACACAACATGGCGTCCGCTAATTATTCAAGCAAATTTTACAATCAAAAAGTCAAATGGCGCTCCTTCCCTTCCGAGCCCTGCCGTGCGCCCAAACAGTGTTTTTTCCCCAAATATTGGGTATCTGCGTGCCCAGGGGAAATTGCACAACAAATTTTGGGGTCCATTTTTTCTTGTTACCCCTGTGAAAATAAAAAAAATTGGGTCTAAAGTAACATTTTTGTGAAAAAAGTTAAATGTTCATTTTTTTCTTCCACATTCAAAAATTTCCTGTGAAGCACCTGAAGGGTTAATAAAGTTCTTAAATGTGGTTTTGAGCACCTTGAGGGGTGCAGTTTTTAGAATGGTGTCACTTTTGGGTATTTTCTGTCATAAAGACCTCTCAAAGTGACTTCAAATGTGATGTGGTCCCTAAAAAAATGGTTTTGTAAATTTTGTTGGAAAAATGAGAAATCGCTGGTCAACTTTTAACCCTTATAGCTCCCTAACAAAAAAAAATTTTGGTTCCAAAATTGTGCGGATGTAAAGTAGACATGTGGGAAATGTTATTTATTAACTCTTTTGTGTGACATATCTCTCTGATTTAAGGGCATAAAAATTCAAATTTTCAAAATTTTCACCAAATTTCCGTTTTTTTCACAAATAAACGCAAGTGATATCGAAGAAATTTTACCACAATCATGAAGTACAATATGTCACGAAAAAACAATCTCAGAATCAGGGGAATCCGTTGAAGCGTTCCAGAGTAATTACCTCATAAAGTGACAGTGGTCAGAATTGTAAAAATTGGCCTGGTCATTAACGTGCAAACCACCCTCGGGGCTTAAGGGGTTAAAGGGATAAGGAGACCACATCTATCCATGTGTCCTACCCCTCTATGAGCTCCCGATCTGTCGCTGCAGATGATTATTCCACTGCTCCTGGCTTCTCAATCATTACATTATAGAAGATACAGAACATGTCATAAGTGCCATAATTGCATCATCAAATATTACATGTTGTTAAAGGGGTTTTCCATTTTCCAAAAACCCAGTCGCAAAAAAAACCCCTCACCCTCCTGGTGTCCAGCGCTGAGTCTCCGGCCCTGCTCCCAGTTTCTGCAGCGCTGCAGCCAATCGCTGCTCTGAGAGGCTTGTATCATCTACTTGGGAAAACCCCTTTAACATTATGTAATAATAAATGATAACATCGTAGCACTTATGCTGTGAATTATCATTGTTATAGATGAAGTGTGTTTTTTAGCAGGAGGTTACAATTTCAGTCTGTCTGAGAAAGAAAAGTGAAATGCAACAGATGAGAGTAACATTCCCCATATACTGGAGGCCATACAGTAGAATAAATACCTTTCCCAGAGACGACTTCTTTTTCTACTCTCCATCGAAACCCAAACTGCAGCAAAAAGGAAAGAAGCGATCAAAAAACAATAGGACAATTCTGTACACGGCCACGTCCACACTCACAACCAGCGGATGATACAGTGTTTCCTATAAATCCCTAGGACTTAAAAAGCACCAATTAAATAGGAAGGAGAACGTAAAGGATCCGTCGGCTCTCTGGACATGAGTTGGATAATTTTCCTCTAGGTTTCTGCATCGTTCCTCTGTTATTCCTCCTCGAAATGTATCAATAAACTGTCAAATGGGTGTTTCTAGTGGAGGGGCATGTCTTTAAACACTGACCAATCAGTGCTGATAATATCAGACTGTGGGGAACACACCTCTTTAAGCGGGAGAACAGTAACACCCAGTTGTCAATATTCATATAATTCCAGGAGGAATAACAGAGTCACAACACAAAGTTATAAAATAAGATGCTCCAGAATTGCTATTTCATGGAGGTTGTAAGTACAGTATGCCCAAAAACAGGTGAGCTAATGGGATTACCATAAGTAACAGGACAACCAAAAAGTCTGTTTGCTTGTAATAATCATTTACTCTTCGGTGATTGTTACATTTTTGACCGTCGCCGGCCTGAATATTACCGTATGTGTATGCGGTCTGCAAGCAGCATTACTTTCAGAATAAACAGAGTACATTGATCAATCCCTTTTTAGTAGTCAATGCCATAAAGGGGTTACCAGTACTTAGATATGGATAGGTCATCAATATCAGATAGGTGGGGGTCAGACACCCAGTACCCCCAATGATCAGCTGTGGCCAAATATCCACAGTGTCAGAACAGCGTAGCTTTGCACACCGCATAGTGGCCGTTCTTTGGTACTGCAGCTCATCTCCTGCTTACTTCAATGGGAGCCGAGCTGCAGTACTCAATAATGACCACTATGCTGCGCCGACTCCATACACCGTTTACTTCAGGCTGTCGAAAAACCTGCAGCCAGTTGATGTTGGGGGGAAAGGAAAGGACAGTGCACGTTGATCTTCAACAATTGATCATTGGGTTTTCCCGGGAGAGTTATCGGACAGTAGCTTACTCCACTCTCCGTGAACAAAACACATGCACACTAGCGTGGCAGTCAAAAAAATTTTGTACAAATTTTTAGGTCTCACCTCCATGGGAATAATTCCCTTTGGTGTGATTGTAACATATACAAAGTTTCGTAACATTGCAACATAGTATTGTGATGATTGAGCCACCAATAAAATAACAATTATTTGTAGTAAATGTCTTGCAGCAAATTAAATGCACAATTTTACAGTAGTTTCACGGTTTCACTTTTTTTTAACGAAACGCGCTTTATTTGGTTCAGCATAGTGATGGCGATGCTTCCCCACACACTGGAGAATAAACTCTTTCTGGTCTTGAGTGCTCTGTGACGAATTGAATGTACTCGTGAGTGCAATGGAGCGTTCTGCGCCATCATTCACGATTTTCAATCCGGCGACTTTTGAGGATGCATTGATGTAACTTGCATTAGTGCCACAAACAAGGATCTGGATGAAGAAAATCTTGGTTTATTTCCAGTGCAACAGTTTTTTTTTGTGTTGGACGACATGAAGAGATGAAGCTTCTTGTGTGACACAAGATCTTCGGCAAGCGGCACGTGAGTTGAGCAGACATCGTTACCTTCCTTCTGCAGAGCCAGAACCATCACAACCTTTTCTGCGGTTGGGTCAAAATAAGCCAGACCCCCCCATAATCTCACTGAGGGACCACGTGTCTGGTGAAAAATGTTATTGCTGCATCAGAAACAGGGGCGTTGATTCCTTTGTATGCTACGATTTCTTGCAGTAATGTGAAGTCATTTCGCAGCGATGTGGCTGAGATCTGAAAGAGGTACCGAGCCTTCAAATATAAGCGCTCAGTAAAAGTGCAAAATTGACGGAAATTTTTTAACTCTGTCAAAGTTAAACGAAATTAGTGACGAAACATGAAGATCTTCAGAGTGTATATCACTTTTTCCATCCATCGGGCCCGATGGCAGGCACCTGGAGTGTTGATGTGTACGTCTGGGTTTGCCAGCAAACCAAGGAACCGGACAGCAAGTGTTAACAATTCCTTGTAATCATCCCTTGGATGAGATTGTGCAAGCCGGTTGGTGCAAAACTCAACTAGACCCTCCTTAAGTGCACCTAGCTCAGCTGAAACTATGTCATCATCCGTTCCAGCTGAAAGCCTTAGTTACTTACCGGTAACGGGATTTTTCGGAGCCCATGACAGGACCACGTGAGAGAGAGGATCCGCCCATCAAGGACAGGAAACCTACAGGTTAAAAAGGGCGGCCCTCTCTTCCCGCCTCAGTTTAGTTAACAGAGCATGAGAGTACCGCCAAGTTTAGTTATAATAAAACATAATCACATTAAGTACATTACTTTTCATCAATTTCCCACAAGGGTGCACAAAAAGAAATCAAATCTACAGGAGTGCACAACACCAGTGAAGGGAGGGAATATAAAGGTGCTGTCATGGGCTCCGAAAAATCCCGTTACCGGTAAGTAACTAAGGCTTTATTCGGTCGTCCATGACAGCACCACGTGAGAGAATTACAGAGACGAAGGAAATTAGGGAGGGACCACAGCTTGAAGCACCCTTCTCCCGAAAGTGAGATCTGCAGAGCCACCCAGATCCAATCTATAGTGCCTATAGAAAGTAGAGGGAGAAGACCAAGTGGCAGCCTTACAAATCTCCTCAATGGAAAGCCCTGTCTTCTCCGCCCAGGAGGTTGACACCGCTCTGGTAGAATGCGCCCTCAATCCCTCCGGTATCTCTTTATCCCCTGAGGAGTATGCGAGGGAAATGGCCTCCTTGATCCATCTAGCGATTGTAGCCTTTGAGGCCTTACAACCCTTCCAAGCCCCCTGATAGCAAATAAATAGGGACTTATCCTTTCTAAAGCCATGTGACACTTCTAAGTACCTTAGTACGCACCTCCTAACGTCTAAAGTGTGAAGTCTCTCCTCTTTTTGATTTTTGGGCGGAAAGCAAAAAGTTGGGAGAACTATTTCCTGGGTTCTATGGAATCGAGTGGCCACTTTAGGAAGAAAGGCTGGATCAGGTTTTAATATAATCCTATCGTCCAGAATTTGCGTGAATGAAGGGCATATTGAAAGGGCCTGTAGGTCACTGACTCTCCTGGCTGAAGTTAGGGCTACTAACAGGACCGTCTTTAGGAAAATAATTTTGGGGGAGACTAAATCTAGTGGCTCAAAAGGAGGACTGGTCAAGGCATCTAAGACATAATTCAAATCCCAGGGAGATATCTTTGCTTTGGTAATGGGTCTACACCTAAAGGAAGCTTTTATAAAACGGCCTATCCAATAGTTATTTGCAATATTGGAAGAAAATAAAGCTCCCAACGCCGACACCTGTACTTTCAAGGTACTGGTAGTGAGACCTAATTCTAAGCCTCGCTGCAGAAATTCCAGAATTTTCCCAATAGGGGGCCCCTCCTCCACCTTAACTTCTGCAAAGGACAGAAACTTCCTCCAAGTCCTGGCATAAATACGGGTGGTAACAGGTTTTCTGCTAGCCAGGAGAGTATTCACTACATTTGCGGGGAATCCTTTGTTGGTCAATAACACCCTCTCAAATTCCACGCCGTCAAATGTAGACTCGGGGTTGGAGGATGGGAAAGTGGCCCTTGAGTGAGGAGGTCCGGAATCTCCGGAAGAACCCAGGGATCTGATATGGACATCTTCCGGAGACAAGGGAACCACGGTCTTTTGGGCCAAAAGGGACATACGAGTATCACTCTGGCCCGGTCTGACCTGATCTTTCTTATCACCGCTGGGAGCAGGATCATGGGAGGGAAGGCATATGCCAGAGGAAATCTCCAGGGAACCATAAAGGCGTCCACTGCCAGGGGTCCTTCTCTGGGGTCTAAGGAACAAAAATTTTCCACTTTCCGATTGGCTCTTGTTGCGAATAAGTCCACAGTCGGAAGGCCCCACATTTCTACGATTTTGGAGAATATTTGTGTATTTAGGGACCACTCCCCTTCTTTTACAGAAGTACGGCTGAGGAAATCCCCTGTGATGTTTTCCTTGCCTTTTAGATGAGTAGCCGAAAGAGAGAGACAGTGATCTTCGGCTTTCAGCAGAAGTGCGTTCGCTACCCTCATCAAGTTTCTTGAGCGGGTTCCCCCTTGGTGGTTTATGTAAGCTACCGTGACTTGATTGTCCGAGAGTACACGGACATGCTGGTACTGAAAATATATAAGGAACTCGTTGAACGCATGCTGCACCGCCAGAAGCTCCTTAACATTTGATGACAACTGTTGCTCACTGCTTGACCAGGTTCCCTGCACTAATTTCCCTTCAAAGTGAGCTCCCCAACCTGTAGCACTTGCATCAGTGGACAAGACTGCAGTTGGACTACATTCCCAGGGAACCCCTTTAGCAAGATTGTCTTGTCGTAATCACCAACGAAGGGACCATATGGCACGAGGACCTAGCGTAAACTTACGGTCTAGATGCCCCTCTAAAGCTGCGTTATTGTACAACACATCCCACTGAAAGGCTCTTGAATGCAATTGTGACCAACGAACCGCAGGAAAAGTGGAGGTGAAGGTTCCCAATAGTGACATGGCCTTACGGAGTGACATAGAAGGTTTACGTATACATTGTTCTACCAACTCCCGGATTCTATCAATTTTCTCTTCTGGAAGACAACATAGCTGTTTCCTGGAATCTAATATGACCCCCAGATATTGTTGTACCTTGAGTGGAGATAGTCTAGACTTTTCTAAATTTAGAAACCACCCCAAACTCTTTAAGACCGACATGGTCTCCTGCAGGTGAGTCTCGCACTGAACCAACGAATTCCCCACTATCAGGAGATCATCCAGGTAAGGGATAATTAGAATGTCCCTTTCTCTTATATGGGCCATAACTTCCGCCATTACTTTAGTAAAAACCCGTGGGGCTATAGCTAAACCGAAGGGGAGTGCAGTGTATTGGAAGTGTTTAACCACCCCGTCTATTTTAATGGCCAGCCTCAAGTATTTCTGGTAATTACTATGAATTGGGATATGGTAATACGCATCTATGAGATCGAGCACTACCATATAGCAGTGGGGAAAAAGTAACTTTATTACGGATTTTAAAGACTCCATTTTAAAGGTGTGTATTTTAAGGAAATTATTCAGGGATTTCAGATTTATAATTGTCCTGAAACTTCCATCCGGTTTCGGAATCAAGAAGAGCGGGGAGTAGAAACCAAGACCCTTTTCAGCTTCCGGAACCTCAATCAGGAAGTGCTTTCTTATTAGGGTTTGTACTTCCGAAACGAGGGCAGCCTGGCGTTCTGGGGAAGAACTGGAGGGAACAACCATGAACCTTTTGTGAGGCAATGCTTTAAATTGAAACTTAAGACCATACTTAATCAGGCTCAAAATCCAATTACTATGAGAAATCTGTTCCCAAGCTGGGACAAAAAATGACAATCTCCCTCCCACCTGGGCTGATTGTGTATCCCCTGGCTTCTGCTCAATTTTTGGAGACGGACCAAAGAGTAGACCTCTACTTTTTCGGCCTATTTCATCAGACTTGTCTTGCTCCCTGAAATATCTCTTCCGGAAAAATTTCCTCTTCCGGAACGATCTCTTAAAGGAGGGTAGAGGTACTGAGGGAAACCCCTTCTTAGGGTCCCCCGCTTTCTCCAATAAGTCGTCCATGGTCTGACCAAAGAGGTATTCCCCTTCACACGGGATTGTACACAGTCTGGACTTAGTCTGTAAATCCCCTGGCCAGCTTTTAATCCACAAGGCTCGCCGAGCCGCATTTGACAGTGCTGCTGACTTTGCTGCCAACCTCACCGAGTCCACAGATGCATCAGCAAGAAAAGCTGCCGCCCCCTGAACCAGTGGAAGGGAAGAAATAATGTCTTTCCTAGAAGTCCCATCCTTCAACTGACTGTCTAGCTGTTCAAGCCACACCATCAGGGCTCTGGACGTACAGGTAGCTGCTACTGTTGGTCTTAGTGCTCCCGCAGCTGTCTCCCATGTCTGGCTCACTATCAGAGGAAGAGAAGGCGGAGGAGGAAGCGACCGATAGCTCAAAGTCTGAACCCGGCTGGGTTTCTTGAGGAATATGCCCAGACTCTGAACCTTGCAATGCTTTGCCTATTTCTTCCCTTATTAAAGTTCTTAGGCCTAGGGAAAAATCTGGGGTCTCCTCCAATATCATTTTGCTGATACAAAGCTGACATAACCTTTTGCTATATGAATCAGGGAGTGGACAGCTGCATAAGGCACACTCTCTGTGCTTGGACTTCGAGGAACATTTCTTGCTCTAAAAGAAAGTCATAGATAGAAAGAAGGAGGAAACATTAGTAGAACTTTCACGAAGATTCCACTCACCCCACAGAACCTTCGGTACCGTAGAAGCAGAAGAATCCAGCATGCATGGCGAGGAATCACGCCGCACCGGACCGTCCTTCCTGCTCTTAGTGGTAGCACTTCTAGTTGTACGACCAGACCCTAGCCGGGAATGACGCTGCGCCACTAGTTGTGAGGGCTCCCCAGAGGGCTGCTCCTGCAGCAGATGTTGTTGCCTAGGTGACAGCTCCTGTGAATCTTCCATAGCTTACAATGTAAGAATGGGCTGGGAAGCACCTCTGTATGTTACCAGACCCTTTATATACTGGCCATACCGGTACCATGTGTGGGTGTGTGTTTCCTTTTTTTTTTTACCCAGGAGGGCGTTACCTGCTCCTTGGTCTTCCTCCCCAGGTCCAGGTGGGATCCAGGTGGGCTACTCGCCGCCAGGTCCTCAATCCCCCGGCGTTCAGCTGCTCGCGCCAAAAAATTCAAACGAGCCCCGCCCCTTCCGGTGACGTCACAGGGCTTCCTGCCCGGCGCACCGGAAGTCGCGTCAGAAGGTCGCTGCCGGCGCGACCTGGATCTCCTGCAAGCGGTAGCGGGGGGGGGGGGGGAGCCCGCTAGCGGCCCCACTCCTGGCGGACATCTACCTCCCGTGAGGCGATGTCGCGCCTGCCGCAACGCTCACGGAGGCGCCCTGCCGTGGCGTCTCCAGAGGACCGGGACAGACCGGCTCCAACCACCTGCTGTGGCCCTCTCTGGGACAGGAGTCCATCTTCTGCAGGTAAGCCTGCAAGGTCCCCCATCATGGACAGGAAACCTAAACTGAGGCGGGAAGAGAGGGCCGCCCTTTTTAACCTGTAGGTTTCCTGTCCTTGATGGGCGGATCCTCTCTCTCACGTGGTGCTGTCATGGACGACTGAATAAAACTTGGTTTTATCCAGTTAATTCCAGGCAGACAAACAACTTTATATTAGGACCTGTTAATGCCGACCACAATTTATCCAACACGCTCGCAATAATTAGCTCGTGAACGTGGTGACTACACGGCAAACTCAGCACTGAATGTTGTCTGTAATCTGGCAAGTTTACTTTGAAACAGGAAATATAAAACTAATATTAAATATTCTCTATAAATGATAAATTAGTAAATTGGAGAGAATTTCAAGGAGCGGTGGGGCCTTATTGCTGCTCTATAACAAAACTACCCAAATCCTACTTTAACAGATATTAAGTGTTCAAGGGCTGACATTGAGGACATTGAGCCAACTTTTAAACACAAGCAGAAGAAATTATTTTTTAAGGATATTAGAGATCATTATGTGTAACAATTAGAGGGAGTGAGACTTTGCATAAACTTAAATTGTATTTTTTTTTATAGAATGCATTGTCACTCTAATGCACACTCGGATAAATGAAGCATGCATGTGTATGCAAGGGTGGGGATGCGAGTCAAGAGAGCTGCTGGTTGACAGCTAAGTAGCAGAGACACCTCTTTATACTGCTGGGCCTCCTGACTGTGGACTGTAAGATTCAGGGTCTTTTTATAAAAAAAAAAAAAAAAATCTTGCCAAAAGTGGGTCTTATAGACAGAATAGTATGAGAAATGCATAACATATAATTTGTGTTACTCATCCGAAAAATAACACGTTGACGGTACTAAGATCAGCCTTTCTGCAGGGCTCCTGCATAATGCATAGAACACAAACAACATTTATATCGTGTCCACAAACCTTGTTTTCCTTGTATCTGCTGAGATCTGCTATACAATATTCTTTAAATAATTTATCATAGTATTTCTTTGCAATTCTCTTCTCCCTGTCAGCACAAAAAAAAGCTTCATGTGGCAGAGAAAAGAAAATGTCCGCGTATAAAGCATAGAACAAGGAACAGAAAACGTTAAGCAAAAATAATCTTGAATTTTTCATAAAACTGATTCTATTTCAGTCTCTAAATCTCAATAAGGTAAACAATGTTATAGAAAGTTATGGCTAAAGGATATGGACGCATTTGGGGTGGATGTGTTTTTTTTTTTCATTTTTACTTAAATTCATTCATTTTGTACTAAAAACAATTTTAGCAATTAGGTTTTATTGAAATTAACACTGTACAAGCTTTTTTTCCCTGTCGTATTGCTGGCTGCTGAATGAGTTAACCGAGAATCCGTCAGCCAGCACATTCTGATGGGAAAGATGGTAACTCTTTTCTGAGCTCCTCTCAGCTGACTGATGACAGTAGTTACTAACTACCTGTCTGTTGTGCCTGGGGACGAGTTCTGCCGGCACAGAGCGGTCACAGACCACTCCTGCAGGCGATTCATCAGCTTCCGCTGACGTCACGTCAGCAGAGCAGCGGCTTCTCTTCCACACTTCTCTGTTGACGGGGAGTGATTGCCGGTGTCATGCTGATTGGTACCCGGCTCCCTGCCGCTTAACTGCGGGAAGTTGACTGTCAATCAGCATGACATCAGCAATCACGCCCCTTCGACAGAGCAACCGGGAAGAGGAAGAGCTACTATGTTGACGTAGAGCAGCTGAATGACCTGAATCATTGGTGACCAGGTAGAATAGTCAGGTAGTTCGCAACTACCTGTTTCATTTTAGGCCCATAGGAAAAAAATAAATAAAAATTCCTTGGATAACCCCTTTAACCCACAATTCTTCAATAGATATGACATATACTAATGGAAGCTCAGGGACCCCACTGAGTTATAATGGGATCCGCTATTTTTATGAGAAGAATGACGTTGCATATAGGGCTATTCCTTCAGTCAAATCTGTCTTTTATTTTACAAATGTGAACAAAGCCTTACTCCACTTACCAAGTCATGTCTTCTTCATCTTCCTCTTGCCAAAGGAACCTGTGGTTTTCTCGTATAACGTCTAAGTCTGTCTTACGATTTCCTCTGCAATGAAAATGTAAAATATTAAAAGCATATACAGCGAGTGACAAGCAAAAGGTTCTTTCTTTGTAAACATTGATAGGTGTCTACCCAGGCCTCAGCAATTTTCAACATTAGGGACAAGCAGCAATATCCTCCTGGAAACCACTGGGGTCAGAAGTATTGGTGGTGTATAAAATCTAGACTTCACAAAGTGTGCAGATCTGGTGTAGGTCTGAAAACTAACTAGTTACAAAACTCATCCTGTCTGTACTACATGCGTGTGCGATGCTGTGTTGAGATCTTGCAGTGTATTCTATGTGATTCAGCTTGAACCGGTCTCCTCTGCCTTCTGCTTGTAAGTGCTGTCAGGGAGACACCTATCACAAGCAGGAGACAGGCTGGAGCGGCCTATGTGCGAGTTAGGAGACAGCAGTTCTATCATTTATCTCTTGATATCCTTAGATAGGACAAAGTACAGTGATGAGACTCTGCTTCCCCCCTGCAAAGCCAGATACATCATAGGAAATGTAGTCTGAATTAGGGAAACAGTATCAGAGTTGAAGAAAAAAAAATCAAGACATCAAGATTTACTCAAGATCCTTCACGATATGTTTATTAATACTCACTGCTGCACTATATAGGCAATGAAAGCTACTTTTGCATTGATTTTTTTAGACTGCTTCATGTAAAAGCAGAAGAGAGCTGATAACGCTACAGAAAAACATAAGAGCCTCTTCTCAAAATCTACATGGCTGCACAATTTATTTTATTCACTGAGTACTTTACTGGTAACCTAATTTAATATAAGAAAAATATAGAGTAAAACATGACGGCAGAATCTGACTACATAAGGATTGTACATACAGGGGCGTGGTCCCCCTTTTTGGGCTGTCCATCTTGTCTATATAGCTTTCCATGGACAGGGGCAAAACAGTCGGGTCTGGGTCTTGGTCCTGCTCTACCCCTGTCTATTTTGAGGTCTGCTGAGAGATAGCGAGGTGAACTACAAGAGTTAGGGATCGTCCTGACTGGGTACACCTTGTCGCAGTGGGATGGCTTTTACGCTCTTTTGATCAAAATAGTGTAACAAAATACCTTATGTTTTTTACATGTACTATTATTATTTACTTACTTACTACAGGGCATTTGCTCATAGGTACGGTGTGAATGTGCACTCACACATTGAACTTATACCAACACGTGTTGCGGCTCATTTCCTTGGTTTTGCAAACAAGGATTGTAGTCTAGAACTATGGTGAAACACAGGACATTGTAGAAGTGTACATCGTTTCATTTGCATGACATTACACTTGAGCACAATATGATGCATAATGTATAAGGGCAATGCACTTACTTGGGAAGCTGGAAGTCTTGTAGTTTTCCTCCATAATACAGAATGTAGTCATTCACAAACTTCTGATGTCTTGCAAACTGCGATACTTGGGGTTAAGAAAAATACAAGGTAAACGCGGACTACAAAATAGTTATATCATTAAAGGATTTTTTTAATAAAGGGAATTTTAAGAACCTCAAAAGGAACATTTTTTTAAAGGATGTCCTTATAAAAACAAGACCAAAGACTTCAAATAGGGTATATTTAGTTTTTCTCATGACAGACATATACATTGAAATTGCAACACCAAGATGAAAAATTTGTGAATTTATGGAAATCACACAATGGATAGACATGTTAATTATATAAAAATTATGGAAAAAAAATGTTCAAAACATCTCAATTTATTTAGTATTAAGAATGAGCTCTTTGGCTGTTATCAATGAGCTTATTGTTTGCCTGAGGAATGTTCTGCAAAGCTGAATGCACTTGGACAGATCATCAAGATTCGCTGCTGGCAGCTTCCTTTGCAATTCCTGACCAATAACAGCCCAAGATGTGCTCAATGGGAAACAAGTCTGGAGATGCTGCAGAGTTTAGGCCCAGCGTTGTGTTGAAAAACGGCTCCTGGGACACATTGGGAAATGGCCACACCACTGGTTCCACCACCAAATTAAAGTAATCTAATCTGGAATTAAGACTAGAGGGGTCCAGCTACTATATATTATGCCACATCATAATCCCAGTAGTAGGACTGGTGTAAAGTTCACTCGTGAAGGCCTCTTCATGGTGTTGCCCATGCGGTAAACAGACCCATCTACGGTCATTGTTTCCAAAAAAAAAAAGCAGGACTCGTTGCTGCAGAGGATAGACCTCTATTCCAGCATCTATTGCCGTCTTACTCTGTGCCATGACAGCCATCATCAGATGTTTTACGATGACGAGCTGTTGAAAGTCACCTCTGCAGACAATCCCAGGTAACTGGTGGTCCGGCAGCTGGTGGAACGGTGACATCTCAGCTTCCTGTCTCTGTGCAGACCCCAATTCAGCCAGAGCAGGATCTAAGTGGATGTCAGTAGGAGAATACGGCTGGGTTTGTTATTTTTTAAAAAATATTTTACATAACCTTTACACTGGACAAGCTTATAAATTCATTAAGGTCTATGTGCATTCGCTTATGCACAACTTTCTTACGGTCCCGCCACAACATTTTAATTGGGTTGAGGTCTGAACCCTGACCGTACCAGTGACACATCTTGATTCTTTTAGTTTTCAGCCATTCTGATGTAGATTTTCTGGTGTACTTGGGCTAATTATCTCAGTTTTGGCCAAGCTTTAGCTTCTGGATAGATGACCTCACATTTGACACTAGAATACTTTGGTATACAGGGGAATTCATAGTCGATTCAATGACTGCAATGTGCCCAGGTACTGTGGCTGAAAAACAAGCCCAAATCATTACCCCTCCTCCAACGTGCTTTACAGTTGGTATGAGATATTTGTGCCAATATGTTGTGACTGAATTTTGACAAACATAGTGCAGAACATTATTGGCCAAGCATGTCCACTTTAGTCTTGTCAGTCAAAAGGACAATGTTCCAATATTCTTGAAGTTTGCTTACATGAAACTTTATAAATTTTAGTCATGCTGCCATATTCTTTTTAGAAAGAAGAATCTTTCGCCTGGCAACCCTTCCAAACAAGCCATACTTGTTTTTTTTATTTGTACTCATGAGCTTGAATATTTAACATGCTAAGGCCTTTAGATTCTGAGCAGTAACTCTTGGGAGTTTTTGCAATTTTTCTGAGCATTACACCATTTGA
Source organism: Phyllobates terribilis (assembly GCF_046119375.1). Lineage (NCBI taxonomy): Eukaryota > Metazoa > Chordata > Amphibia > Anura > Dendrobatidae > Phyllobates > Phyllobates terribilis. The sequence continues at coordinate 429,474,075 of NW_027362765.1, forward strand.
CCTGGGGGTGAGTTTGTTGGGACGTTTACTCCAGGGAACATTGTCAACCATTCTGAATGTTTTCCACTTGTGGATAATCTTTCTTACTACTCCAAATTTTTGGAAATGTTGTTATAATGCTTTGTAAACTAATGAGCAACAACAATCGCTTCTCTAAAATCACTGTTGATGTCTTTCCTCTTTGGCATCGAGTTAACACATGCTTCAATGCTCCAGACCAGCAAGTTGCCAAAACTTCTGCTTTTATAGAGGTGATCACACTTGATGAACAATTAATCATCAGAACCTGGCTTCTATTTACTTTCCTAATTGCTATGGAAGCATTAAGGGTGTACTTAATTTTTCATACCCTGCTTCCACTTTTTAGCCCATTTTCTGTTAAATAATGACAGTGTTATTGGTCAAGTGTTGCTATTCCTCTGAGGTTGTATTTATCTAATTTTCATAATTTCTAAGTACCAGCTGTTCTTTTAATATGTCCTGATACAGAAATCCATAGAATTCAAAGAGGGTGTACTTAGTTTTTCTCATGACTGATGACATAAATGTATATATATTTCATATATATAAATGCTTGGGGCTTAATAGTCCAGTGGGAGGTACTACTGTATAGAAATACAGTGCCTTGTGAAAGTACTTGCCCCCCTTGAAATTTCTACCTTTTGCCACATTTCTGGCTTCAAACATAAAGATATAAACTTCTAATTTTTTTGGGAAGAATCAACAACAAGTGGGACACAATCGTGAAGTGGAAAGAAATTTATTGGATATTTTAAACTTTTTAAAAAAATTAAAAACTGAAAAGTGGGGCGTGCAATATTATTCGGCCCATTTACTTTCAGTGCAGCAAACTCACTCCAGAAGTTCAGTGAGGATCTCTGAATGATTCAAAGTTGTCCTGCCAAAAGGCCCATGATCACTCTGGATGAACTGCAGAGATCTACAGCTGAGGTGGGAGAGTCTGACCATAGGATAAGAATCAGTCATACTCTGCACAAATCTGGCCTTTATGGAAGAGTGGCAAGAAGAAAGCCATTTCTCAAAGATATCCATAAAAAGTCTCGTTTGAAGTTTGCCACAAGCCACCTGGGAGACACACCAAACATGTGGAATAAGGTGCTCTGGTCAGATGAAACCAAAATTGAAATTTTTGGCCACAATGCAAAACGATATGTTTGGCGTAAAAGCAACACAGCTCATCACCCTCAAAACACAATCCCCACTGTCAAACATGGTGGTGGCAGCATCATGGTTTAGGCCTGTTTTTCTTCAGCAGGGACAAGGAAGATGGTTAAAATTGATGGGAAGATGGATGGAGCCAAATACAGGACCATTCTGGAAGAAAACCTGTTGGAATCTGCAAAAGACCTGAGACTGGGACGGAGATTTATCTTCCAACAAGACAATGATCCCAAACATAAAGCAAAATCTACAATGGAATGATTCAAAAATAAACGTATCCAGGTGTTAGAATGGCCAAGTCAAAGTCCAGACCTGAATCCAATCGAGAATCTGTGGAAAGAGCTGAAAACTGCTGATCACAAACGCTCTCCATCCAACCTCACTGAGCTCGAGCTGTTTTGCAAGGAAGAATGGGCAAGAATTTCAGCCATTCGATGTGCAAAACTGATAGAGACATACCCCAAGTGACTTGCAGCTGTAATCGCAGCAAAAGGTGGCGCTACAAAGTATTAACTCAAGGGGGCTGAATAATATTGCACGCCCCACTTTTCAGTTTTTAATTTTTTTAAAAAAGTTTAAAATATCCAATAAATTTCCCACTTGTTGTTGATTCTTCCCAAAAAAATATAATTTTATATCTTTATGTTTGAAGCCAGAAATGTGGCAAAAGGTAGAAAAGTTCAAGGGGGCCAAATACTTTCACAAGGCACTGTAAAAGTCAAGCACTGGGCAGAACCGCTAAAAAGACGCAAAGATTTAAATAAATAAAAAACCATGACCATATCTTCCCACTAATATATGTATATCAAACTGCTCAATTTCTTTTGTTCCAAAATAACAGCACCGGTAGATTTAACTTGATTTTGTCATGGCAGCTTCTCTTTCATCACCTTTTTTTCAGCTCCACGTGGTAAAGGTTCCCAGAAAATCCAAACTAATTTCTGTTGAGTTAATAATACAAAATCGGTCTATTTTCATCCCCATGATGGAAACAATTATGTTAATAAACAAAATAATCTGGAAAACATTTCAATCAGTGAAACTATTTGTCATTCCCTTGGAATTAGAGCTCAGGCACTAGGTGACGCTGGGGGCACAGACCTGTACAGCAGCACACGGAGTGCAAACTTCTAAAGAATAATTACAAATTATGCATTTTTTAATTTTGCAGTGAATGAACAGAAGCCTTAAAAAGCAAAGCAATACAGCTGCAGCACTCCCAACACAAAAGTGACAGACGTTTATTTGTGGGTATCGTTGCGGATTTCAATCTATCCATTGGAAAGTGTGAATCCAAAATTAAAATCCATAGGAAAAGTTGGCAGGTTGTGGAGATCAATTAATGTTTGGAAAATATCTCCAAAGTCTAGATGAGATTTTTGGAGCAGTTTCTATATTACGCTGTGGATTTTCGAGCAGAAAATCTGCACCCTGTGAATGTACCCGAGATCTGCTGCAGACTTTCTGCAGGAAAAAAAAAAAATCTGCAGATGCAAAATCTGCACCAAATCACCTGTGGATTTGATTGTGGAATTGCTTGACTTTCAAATCTACAGCTCCGGTCAATTTTTGCAGCAGATTCTCTTGGGAGCGCGGAAGGGATTTGTAAAATTTCACACACAATGCTGGCGCTCTGATAAGTAGAAGATTTTCCACCCAGAAATTTTGGATGGAAAATCTGCTGTGTATCCCCTACCATTTCCTCTCCAGGAGAGGCAACCACGCGGGCTCTTGGCTCGATGAACTAAAGATGTTTATCCACTGGAAATAAACAGTGAAAGTTTTCAGAGACCTTGAAAATGATCAGGAATTGATGCAAAAGGAACATTGGAATATTTAGAAACTGGAACAGACAAAGGAATAAAAACCTGAAGAGTTCACAGCTCAGGACACCGTGCGAGCTTTACTAAACTAAATTACAAAGCAGAAAAGGAGGTAGGGGAGAGGGGGGAGGTTGGAGCTGTTCACGCTGGTAGTATAGATGGATCCATCGCTGTAATTAGAAACAAGCGGGTGCCGTACCCGCTGGTGATTGCAGCTAACAGAGGAAAGACTGGGTAGTTTCCGGCACAAAAAACTGGATAAAAACTGTAAGTTTATTGAATCACCCGGGTGATGAGGTTTTTAACTTTTAACTTGATTCAATAAACTTAGTTTTTATCCAGTTGGTTGTGCCGGAAACTACCCTAGTCTTTCCTCTAAACTGAATTACAATATGGGCAGCCAATCGAAAAAAAAATCAATCACTTTCTTTTTTTCTTCTTCTTTTTGAAGTTTTCCAAAATTGCTTTGCTTATTTGGCAGGGACATGAATTATTATAGACTTTTATCCCAGGCCGCCAATGAGATCATCATGTTCTGGAGAACATTATTTAATACCAGGATTATGATGTCATCTTTTTTTTTTCTAACAAACCAAAAGCAGATTTTATATCTTTTTTTCTTTTATGAATTTAATTTGCATGTCATTTTTACTAAAAGCGAAAAGAATGAACGCTGCATAATGTAGGACAGAAAACCTGACGGAGACAGGCAGCTAAAAACAGAACAGATAAGGCTGGGAGCAATGGGAAATAATGAGATACAGAAAAGCGCTATACTATGTGGTGACCCGTGGACGTTAGTAGTTGCCAGAGTCAGGACACACATTAAAGTTATACATTATTTGCATCTTCTGACATTGTGCAGGGATGGATGCCGAAACACTTGACAGCGTGATAGACGATTAATAACACTTTTACAGTCTGTGCATATGTACGGAACAGATTGCTGTAATATTACAAAATCTTATCCACCCGCTGCAGAGAAAATTCATAGTGGAAATTGACCGACGCTGTGGACAAGAAGTTTGCAGCATGTCAATAAAGGCCGCAGATTTTCACAGCTTTGCGATGCTAAGGGTGAAATATGAAAAAAATCCACACCATTTCTGCAACATCCTTAGAAGTGAATGAAGAGAGAAGTTCTCAGGTCATCACCCCCCCTCCACCTCAATATGGCGGCCACCTCATCAGAAAGGACAGGTTTTGGATCTGGAAGTGACACCTGCATCTATCGGGCATTTTTCACATATACGGAGGCCGATAATTTCTAGGAATGCTAGTATCTGATTATCAGCAATTGCAAATAGACTCTACAAGTATGTGCACATGGAGTTTTTGGAGGAAATTTTAAGGCTGTGTGCCCACTATGCGTTTTTTAAGCGTTCCCGCAGCGTCATTTCCGCCGTGGAAACGCTTTATAGGTAGGTCTGCAATGGTCCGCAATGATAATCCGCATGTGCTGTGCACCTGCTGCGGAAATTTCCGCTGCGGATTATCATTGCGTGTCCATTAATTTTGCGGAATCGCGGCGTTTTACCCGCCACTTACTTGCATTGGACCGCATAACATCCGCATGACTACACGTGCACATGCGGATATTATGCGATCCAATGCGCGGATGGTACCCGGGTGTGGAGAAGAGGAGACTCTCCTCCAGACCCGGGTACCATAGAACCTGTAAAAAAAAAGACTTAAAATAGAAAAAAAACATATACTTACCTTCTGATGGCCCCCTGTCTGCTGCCGGCGGCGCTGCTGGCTCTGGGGCTGCTCGCGGTGGTGTCAAAGGACCTTCCATGACGTCATTTAGTCATGTGACAAGTCACGCGACCGCTGACGGCGGCGGTTACGTGACCTGTCACATGACTAAATGACTTCATGGAAAGTCCTTTGACACCACCGCGAGCCGCCGAAAACACTGGAGAAGAAGACCGGGGGCCATCGGAAGGTGAGTATAATGTTTTTTTTTATTTTTCACCATTTTTATTCTTTTTTTTACCATTGATACTGCATTTGCAGCATCGTAACTTAGTCACACAACATAAATCCATGCCGGTTGCATGGATTTATATAGTGTTACCAAGTTGTCAAGCTCTTTCCAAGTGATGCTAAAATCGCTTTGAAAGTGCTTGTCAATCCGCATGCGGAAATGCATGTGAAGAACGCTTCACAAACACTTCTACCTGGCAGAAAAAACACATGTACAATCCGCATGCGTTTTTTCAACCAGGGAGATGTAGAAACGTTCAGGAAAAATAAGGAGCATTTCTGCATTGTGGGCAAATAGCCTATGAGAGGGTCCTCTTAAAAAAAAAAAAAAAAAAAAAAAAAACAAACCCAGAAAAATTGCTTAAAAAGAGACTCTTCCTATTTTTTTCTATTATAAAACCACTTTGTGTTTTTTTTTCCTGCTGGAGGTTTTGAATTGAATGAACTGACTCCTGATAATATCAGGACCCAAATTAGGCACTGTGCAAAAGGCTGCAAAAAATGTTTCAGGAAGAAAAAAAAACTCTTCTGAAACAGTTTCAGGACACAAAAAGAAAAATATAAACTCCTTTAAAAACTCTCCAAATAAGGCTAGGGTAACACGAGCGTATTAAAAAAAGAAAAAAAAACAGTCATATTTTCTTCCAGAAAAGTAGGATGATTTTTTTTGTCAGCCGTATACAATCCAGTTTTTTTTTACTTAGCACATATTAATCATTTACAAGACCTTTTACAGTTTCCTATCTTACAGAATTGCAATGTATCTGTAAAAATTGGATGGCACTCTTATAGTCCATATGGCATCTGACTTTTTTTCTCGCACCCATCTAATTTTGGAGTGAAATCACAGCATGTCGAATACAGCTGATAAAAAATCTGCACTGAATAACATTGGTCCGAGTGAAATACCTTTTTTTATCGGATTGCACTCGTCCAAGCCCTAAAGAACATTTCCTGAAGTGGTTTCTACCAGAAAACTCATGTTTTTTGACCACCTCCAAGTGAGCTCAGCCTTAAAACTCTGCATTGTGTTGTTTCTCTGCGATTCCTCCTGAAAAAAGAATAACAAGTCATCCAGATTAGCTGGACTGCATGTGACACGAAGTCCTGTAGTGATAATCTCCTGCTGGTAAAACACTAATTGTATTGAAACTACAGAGAGCTCCTGAGTGAGTGACACATCCCTGGAATCAGGCTCTCAGCCCCTACATTATGCTGCTCTTGGACTAAAGAGCAAAAACCTGCTGACAGTTTCCTTTTAATTAAAACCTAGTGAGAAAAGAGCCGAGGTGAGCTGGTCATTTTTCTTTTTATATGTTAATTAAAACCTCCAACAGTGATGCAGAATACGCTGCTGCAATACAATTATTTACATAATAAGTGAATAATTCCATTTAGCTTTGGAAGAAACAGCGACCTTCTACATCCATAACCGTGAGTGAAAATCCATAAAATACAATGGGAAAATCGATAACAAATACATAGTACATGTCTTAGGGGAGCACACAATATAATAAAGAAATGATTACAATTTCCTCCCAAGATTGCAGAATCCGGACTATATAATCAGATCCCATAATTCACCTGTACGCTTATGTCAGAACATTACTGATGGCTTTTTCCATTATTTATGCTGTGAAATCTCCTTGATCTGCTGTTTTTGTAACGTGATTTTGAGCCGCACTTCCTCGAATTACTCGGGTCACAACACTGCGGGTGGAAGGTTTATTAAAGCCGGAAGTCGTAATAATTAGAGCCCCGGGATAATGACAAAGGATACAGCATCCATAGAGATGAGGTGGAACCGCTGGTTTCGTGCTTCCTCCCTTTTTGTAAAAAAACAAACAAAAAAAAGATGACATAAAAATAGATGAAATGCTGGTAATGACTGATGGACGAGAGGCGGCTCAGGTCATACCTGTCCCATTCCTGCTCCGCGACCTGTCGGTGTGCCACCTTCCCGGGCCTCGCCTTCTGGAAGGGCTTTCTGAGCAGCTCCTCATCTTCTTTCCTTCTGAAATTAAACAGCAGACAACCATTTAGTACAGAAGCGATGAGAAGTTCATCTGATGAACACAAGGACAGTCAAAGTGTAGATATATAAAAGAGCAAGACTCAGTAGATAAAATATACAGGTGCATCTCACTAAATTAGAATATCATCAAAAAGTTAATTTATTTCAGTTCTTCAGTACAAAAAGTGAAACTCATATATTATATAGAGTCATTACAAACAGAGCGATCTATTTCAAGTGTTTATTTCTGTTAATGTTGATGATTATTGATTGTTATAAAGTATTCTAATTTACTGAGATAATGACTTTTGTGTTTTCATTGGCTGTAAGCCATAATCATCAACAGAAATAAACACATGAAATAGATCACTCTGTTTGTAATGACTCTATATAATATGAGTTTCACTTTTTGTATTGAAGAACTGAAATAAATTAACTTTTTGATGATATTCTAATTTAGTGAGATGCACCTGTATATTCCATTTAAAGGGATTTTCCAGGCAGAAAAGAAAAAAGAAAAGTAGTCTGCAGTCTCTGTATGTGATGGAGGTTCAGTGCTTACACACACGGGAGTAATGTAGGTGTTTCAGTAATAACCACATGGGGGTGATGGGGAGGGATCAGTGATAACCACATGGGGGTGATGGGGAGGGATCAGTGATAACCACATGGGGGTGATGAAGGGGGTTCTGTGGTTACACGCATGGGGACTATTTGGTGCCTAAACGATAACACACATGGGGATGATGCAAACAGTTCAATGATTACACACATGCAGATGATGGAGGGTACAGTGAGTACATACAAGGGTAATGTAGATGATTCTTTGATTATACGAGGAGGTGCAGATCAGATCCATTTCATTTGAACAGGAGCTGAATAGCAGTAACCAGAAAGCAGCCACTAAGTGTGTGACCCCCTCCATCACTTTGGTGTGTAATCACTGAACCCCCTCCATCAACCCCACTGTGTGTAACCACTCACCCCCTTCTAACATCCCTATGTGTCATCACTAAGCCCTCTCCATCAACCCCATGTAGGTAATCACTGAACCCTCTCTATCATCCCCATGTGTCATCACTAAACCCCCTCCATCACCTCCACTTGTGTGTAATCACTGACTCCCCTCTATCACCACCATGTGTGTAATCACTGAACCCTCCCCATCATCCCCATGTGTGTAATCGCTGACCCACCTCTATCACCACCATGTATGTAATCACTGAACCCTCCCCATCATCCCCATGTGTGTAATCGCTGGCCCACCTCTATCACCACCATGTGTGTAATCACTGAACCCTCCCCATCATCCCCATGTGTGTAATCGCTGGCCCCTCTCTATCACCACCATGTATGTAATCACTGAACCCTCCCCATCATCCCCATGTGTGTAATCGCTGGCCCACCTCTATCACCACCATGTATGTAATCACTGAACCCTCCCCATCATCCCCATGTGTGTAATCGCTGACCCACCTCTATCACCACCATGTGTGTAATCACTGAACCCTCCCCATCATCCCCATGTGTGTAATCGCTGGCCCACCTCTATCACCACCATGTATGTAATCACTGAACCCTCCCCATCATCCCCATGTGTGTAATCGCTGGCCCCTCTCTATCACCACCATGTGTGTAATCACTGAACCCTCCCCATCATCCCCATGTGTGTAATCGCTGGCCCCTCTCTATCACCACCATGTGTGTAATCACTGAACCCTCCCCATCATCCCCATGTGTGTAATCGCTGGCCCCTCTCTATCACCACCATGTGTGTAATCACTGAACCCTCCCCATCATCCCCATGTGTGTAATCGCTGAACCCTCCCCATCATCCCCATGTGTGTAATCACTGAACCCTCCCCATCATCCCCATGTGTGTAATCGCTGAACCCTCCCCATCATCCCCATGTGTGTAATCGCTGACCCACCTCTATCACCACCATGTGTGTAATCACTGAACCCTCCCCATCATCCCCATGTGTGTAATCACTGAACCCTCCCCATCATCCCCATGTGTGTAATCACTGAACCCTCCCCATCATCCCCATGTGTGTAATCACTGAACCCTCCCCATCATCCCCATGTGTGTAATCACTGACCCCTCTCTATCACCACCATGTGTGTAATCGCTGAACCCTCTAGCACCACAAAGCGTGTAGCTTATGCACCGGTTCCATTAATGTAAGACTACGTGAAATCTATAGAAATAATCACACTGTGAAACAAAAAAAAAAAATCGCACCCCTTCTTTTACATCTCAGACCAACGTGCGTCCTGTGCAGCTGATGACAAAGCCACAAATCACAGTTTCCTATTTTGCGGCTTGCGCAGAAGTATAAAGCAGATTTTGTTTTTCTTCCAGTAATCAAGTTATAATGTAATTGACAAAAAAAGCAACAAAAATTAAAAGCTAATTATGTGGCTTTAATACGCAGGCTAAAAGGTCCCCAAGGAGCATTAGTAACCACAAACCTAAATGGCAAGTCCATTATGTGGCCTTGTCTCCTGTGCGTCACAGAACAACCCATCATTTCTTCTCATAGAAATAATCCTAAACCTATGTTATTTCCAAAGAGTACCCCCTTATAGGGCTATTCCTGTAAGAAAAACAATTCCCAACCCCTCAGATCACACTTCTTCCCCATGCTGGTATGAAGTCTGGACCACATTTCGACCATGTTTGCATGATTTATGCTTTAAGGGGAATTTCCCACTACATACATTTACCTCCTAACCATAGGTTGCAAAGTAAATGTGTGGTCAATGAGAGTCTGACTATTGGGACCCCCCACAGATCCCAATAACTGCGGCCCCACAGTCCCCTGTCTAACTAGGGTCGAGGTGCACAAGCTCAACCATCGCTCTATTCACTTCTATGGGGCTGAAATCTGGAGCTGGCTTGTCAGTCCTACAACAGAGCATGTGCACCACCGCTCTACTTACACAAGGAACAACCAACATCTGGACCCTCAGCAATCATAAATTTAGTGGAAAAATCCTTTAGGTCACTCAAATTAGACATCACAGGGGCTTTAAATAGAACTTAAAGGGGTTGTCCGGGCTTGGGGCTCAAATCTGCAGTCACTCTATGTGACTGCAGACTTGCAAATCCTCACTGTGCGCGCTGTCAGGATTCTCCTGTGCCATGAGCGGGGGACCACGTGACTGCAAGTATGCGATTTGCATAATTCCAAGGACATTCCGACTAAACGTGTCCAGCCTCACACAATTCATAAGTATTGAGTGAGGTTGAACATGTCTAGTCGTCATGTGACCGCATGCATGCAAATCGTATACTTGCGGTCACATGCCAGCTGCTTCCCGGACTGTGAGAATTAACAAGCCTGCAGTTAAAGGGAGTGACTGCTGACTTGAACCCCAAGCCTGGACAACCCCTTTAATATAAAAGCCACTGAGTGGTTGACACCTATTCACGTCCATATGCTCAATTTAGTAGCACTCATAAAAGCTCACCGTTTTTTCTTGACAGTTTTCTCAGAGTCTTCTTCCTCATCACTAAAATCGGAGTCATATTCATCATAGCCACGAGCCTGCAACAAAATAAATGCCATTAAATCTTCCATGTAATCATGCACAATGAGTAGAATGATAATTATCTGCTATATCCCAGATACAAGGAAGTCATTCCTGTATGCACAAGTATACCTGCAATAATGGAAGACAGTGTGTGAAAAAATAGCTTGGTATCATGCACAAGGTGATGTGTGCACAAAGCCATAGAGGAATGCATGGCCTAGGAGTCTGAGGCATGTACATGTATACCACCATATAAAGCACCATATTCTCCTGTAGAAATAATTCCTCTACCGGAGAAAAGCCTCAAAATCCGGGAGCGTGCTGCCATATTGTTTATAGCAGAATCTACTCAGATAGTTGGGTGTTTGAACGGAAATGTGAACGTAGGCTTAAGCCCGAAGGCATTTTTTCATGCCAACACTGAGGTTTTCGCAGGCTGCAGATTTTTTTGCATGCAAATTTGTCTTGCCCTACCAGCAAAGTGTATGAGAAACCAGAATTCTCTGTTCACACATGTTGCTTTTTGTTTGCTGCGTATTTTCTGCCTTGCTTGCGTTTTTTGGAAAATAGAGCGTGTCACTTCTTTCAGCATTTTTTCATCCATAGGAAGTAATGGGTGGTGAAAAAAAAAGCTTAAAAAACGCAGCTAAATTTTTTTGCAGCGTTTTTGATGGCAAAATATGGGTTCTATTTTGTGATTTAACCATCTTGTCTTGGGTCACTGAGATGGTTGTTTGCATTGGGAGAGTTTAAATAAATTAGTGATGTGTAGAGTGTAAACATTGGCTGAGCTACGTGTGAGATTGAACAATACCTGTGGCCCAGGGAGGTGTGAAATTGAACAGTGCCTGTGCAAACTAAATGGCAGACCCCATAGTGTGAAAGTAAATGGTGTCATACAAACTCAATGCATTGCCATGTCTAAACTATTCCTGAAGAATTCACCTCCCCCACTATGCCAAAAACAGAATGAGATTTTTTTTTCACAGAAGTTTATGTACATGGATGAATAGAAGGACAGTGAAAAAAAACGCTGCAAAAATGCATCAGAAAATGCAGGAAAACCTGCATTTTTGACGCAGCTGTTTCCCGCCAGAGAAAAGTTGTCAGCAGATTTAGGCTATGTTCACACACGTTGTGTTTTTTTCTGCTGCAAATCTGTTGCTAACTTTTCTCTGGCAGGAAAACAGCTGCGTAAAAAAAAGCTGGTTTGTTGCGTATTTTGCTGCATTTTTTTGACCACCCACTGCTTCCTATGGGTGAAAAAAAACAGGGCTGTGGAGTCGGAGTCATGGAGTCGGTGCTCATTTTGGTGGAGTCGGAATAAAATGGACCGACTCCTAAAATATATAATAAATTGGGTGCAGTAGATCAATGCAGTTTGTGGGGAATATTTTTAAAAAGACTCTGAAAAGACGCTTCATGTTTCTTAAAATGGATACCTGCACACGTCACAGAGTGAACTATTTTGCCATCAATGTTCGATATGTTTGTGACAACAAAGAAATTGTTACCAAGACACTGGCAGTAAAGGATACTAAAGCTCATCACACCAGCCAGTTTCTCCAGGCCTTAGTGGAAAAAGTTCTGCAAGATTACGAACTCAAAAAAGAACAGGTTCTTGCTATTGTAACGGACAATGCTTCAAACATGATAATTACAATTAACAGCTTCGCGACGCCCCACTGTAGATAAAAGTCGGCGCTTGCTGGGCTCTGTGCAGCGCCGACGTTTAAAAACGGTGTGTGGTCCCGCAGCGCTCAGGACCCCCAGGGTCCTGCAAGCTCTGCGGTACCGGTTCAGAGCGATAGCTCTGACATGTGGCATCATGGGGACCTGATTGGATCAGGTCCCCATGATGTTAACCTGTTCCTATCTTCTAGATTCCGCGATCCATAGCGATCGCGGCATTTAAAAGATAGTGACAGTCAGTGGTCGGCGATCGGGACCCCCCACATACCTTAGTGGCGGCGGGGATCCCGGTGCTGTGACCTCTGACATCATCGAGACCTGATTGGCTCAGGTCTCGATGATGTCAGCGTCACACCAGCCAATCAGAGAGATCACTAGGGAAGTTTGTTTTAGCAACAAACTTTCCCGGGCGATCTGGCTGATAAATACACTGTTTCTCCTCCGATCTCAGTGAGAGAGCAGAGGAGAAACAGTGTGACAAGAGCTGTCAGCCTTCCCACAGTAAAAGTGAAAAAAATAAAAATAAAAAAGAAAGTAAGAGTTAGGGTTAGTCAGTCCTGTCAGATCAGTCAGTCAGTCAGTCCTGTCAGATCAGTCAGATCAGTCAGTCCTGTCAGATCAGTCAGTCCTGTCAGATCAGTCAGATCAGTCAGTCCTGTCAGATCAGTCAGATCAGTCAGTCCTGTCAGATCAGTCAGTCCTGTCAGATCAGTCAGATCAGTCAGTCCTGTCAGATCAGTCAGTCCTGTCAGATCAGTCAGTCCTGTCAGATCAGTCAGTCCTGTCAGATCAGTCAGTCCTGTCAGATCAGTCAGTCCTGTCAGATCAGTCAGTCCTGTAAGATCAGTCAGTCCTGTCAGATCAGTCAGTCAGTCCTGTCAGATCAGTCAGTCCTGTCAGATCAGTCAGTCAGTCCTGTCAGATCAGTCAGTCCTGTCAGATCAGTCAGTCAGTCCTGTCAGATCAGTCAGTCAGTCCGTCCTGTCAGATCAGTCAGTCCTGTCAGATCAGTCAGTCCTGTAAGATCAGTCAGTCCTGTCAGATCAGTCAGTCAGTCCTGTCAGATCAGTCAGTCCTGTCAGATCAGTCAGTCAGTCCTGTCAGATCAGTCAGTCCTGTCAGATCAGTCAGTTAGTCCTGTCAGGTCAGTCAGTTAGTCCTGTCAGTTCAGTCAGTCCTGTCAGATCAGTTAGTCAGTCCTGTCAGATCAGTCAGTCAGTCAGTCCTGTCAGATCAGTCAGTCCTGTCAGATCAGTCAGTCAGTCAGTCCTGTCAGATCAGTCAGTCAGTCCTGTCAGATCAGTCAGTCAGTCCTGTCAGATCAGTCAGTCAGTCCGTCCTGTCAGATCAGTCAGTCAGTCCTGTCAGATCAGTCAGTCCTGTCAGATCAGTCAGTCCTGTCAGATCAGTCAGTCCTGTCAGATCAGTCAGTCAGTCCTGTCAGTCAGTCCTGTCAGATCAGTCAGTCAGTCAGTCCTGTCAGATCAGTCAGTCAGTCCTGTCAGATCAGTCAGTCAGTCCTGTCAGATCAGTCAGATCAGTCAGTCCTGTCAGATCAGTCAGATCAGTCAGTCAGTCCTGTCAGATCAGTCAGTCAGTCAGTCCTGTCAGTCAGTCCTGTCAGATCAGTCAGTCAGTCCTGTCAGATCAGTCAGTCAGTCAGTCCTGTCAGATCAGTCAGTCCTGTCAGATCAGTCAGTCAGTCCTGTCAGATCAGTCAGTCAGTCAGTCCTGTCAGATCAGTCAGTCAGTCAGTCCTGTCAGTCAGTCCTGTCAGATCAGTCAGTCCTGTCAGATCAGTCAGTCCTGTCAGATCAGTCAGTCAGTCAGATCAGTCAGTCCTGTCAGATCAGTCAGTCCTGTCAGATCAGTCAGTCCTGTCAGATCAGTCAGTTAGTCCTGTCAGATCAGTCAGTTAGTCCTGTCAGATCAGTCAGTTAGTCCTGTCAGATCAGTCAGTTAGTCCTGTCAGATCAGTCAGTTAGTCCTGTCAGATCAGTCAGTTAGTCCTGTCAGATCAGTCAGTTAGTCCTGTCAGTCCAGTCAGTCAGTCCAGTCAGTCAGTCCAGTCCAGTCAGTCAGTCCAGTCCAGTCCAGTCCAGTCCAGTCAGTCCAGTCAGTCCAGTCCAGTCAGTCCAGTCAGTCCAGTCAGTCCAGTCAGTCCAGTCCAGTCAGTCCAGTCCAGTCAGTCCAGTCCAGTCAGTCCAGTCCAGTCCAGTCAGTCCAGTCAGTCCAGTCCAGTCAGTCCAGTCCAGTCAGTCCAGTCCAGTCAGTCCAGTCCAGTCAGTCCAGTCCAGTCCCGTCCGTTCAGTCCGGTCCGTTCAGTCCAGTCCAGTCAAAAAATATAAAAATAAAATGGCCCGTCAGACTTATACCGCAGAGGAGGTGTATGCCCTGCTGTGTTCTGACACTGATGACAGTGCAATCTCAGATGGAGATATGGATTTTGAGGGCTTTAGTAGTGGCGACACTGAGAGCTCAGAAATGAGCAGTGATTCTGGTCCATCCTCAAGCCCAAGGACCAGTACAGCAATAGGGGCAAATAGCGCTACTGGAGAAACGTCTCCAAATCAGGGAACACTGCCCAGTACAAGCGCTGTCCCTGCTACTAGTGAATTGGCGCACGCCAGTGTACAAGGGGCTCTGCCACATGATCTAGCATTTCCCAGATGGGAGGCTTCAGATTCGGCTGCTCCATTCAGCCCTGATTTCAACGCCATTCCTGGTATAAATGTGCAGGTGGAAGATTTTGGACCAATTCATTTTTTTAATTTGTTTTTTACAGACAGCTTGCTAGAGCATATTGTCGTGCAAATAAATTTATATGCATCCCAATTCATAAGCCAGAATCCCCGATCTTACTATGCTAGGGCAAATTTATGGACACCAACTAATGTCCCGGAAATAAAAAAATTTTTAGGACTTACAATTGCCATGGGGCTTGTTAAAAAACCGAGCATTCGATCCTACTGGTCCAACCACCCTGTTCAAGCCACCCCTATGTTTTCAGTCGTTCTGCCTAGGACCCGTTATGAAATGCTCATGCGGTTTTAGCATTTTAACGACAATAGTCAATGCCTGCCCAGAAATGCCCCAGAACATGACAGGTTATATAAAATTAGACCCATCATTGAAAATTTGTCAGAAAAATTCTTAAGCCTCTACACCCCAACACAAAATATTTCTATAGACGAGTCCCTTGTAAAATTCAAAGGAAGACTGCACCTCAAGCAATTTATCCCATCTAAAAGGGCAAGGTTTGGAATAAAGCTCTATAAAATGTGCGAACGTTCAACCGGATATACATCCGCTTTCCGCATATATGAGGGGAAAGATAGCCAACTAAACCCACCAGGATGCCCTACTTATCTGGGGACATCTGGAAAAATTGTTTGGGAGCTGATAAGTCCATTTTTTCAAAAAGGCTACAATCTATATGTGGACAATTATTACACCAGTATACCCCTATTTAAAAGTCTGGTTGAACACAACATCGGGGCTTGTGGGACCATCCGTAAAAACCGTCAGGGGTTTCCACAACCATTGGTCAACCAAAAGTTGCAAAAGGGGCAGTCAGGGGCTGTACGCAACGGAGAGCTGCTTGCCCTGAAATATAGGGATAAGCGGGATATTTTTGTCCTCAGCTCGATCCACACAGATGCCACAAGGGCCACTGTAGAACTAGGATCCACCACTCCGAAGCAAAAACCTGTGTCAGTCATTGACTACAACAAACACATGGGGGGTGTGGACCTTGCAGACCAGGTTCTACAGCCATACCAGGTATCAAGAAAGTCCTATACCTGGTATAAAAAGTTGGTTATTTATTTGTTTCAGGTGGCCACATACAATTCTTTTGTGTTGTACAAAAAAGCAGGAAATTCAGATCCTTTTCTTGATTATCAAGAAAAGATAATTGAAAATCTTGTTTTTCAAAGTGTTAGCCCCGCTCATCCATTAGAATCTGAGGATGCGAAAAGACTCACTGAGCGACATTTTATTGCACTTATTCCAGCAACGGAAACAAGAAGGAACCCCCAGAAAAGATGTCGTGTATGTACTAAGAGAGGAATGAGGCGTGATACCCGCTACTATTGCCCACAATGCCCATCATTGCCAGCCTTATGCGTCACTGACTGCTTTAAAATCTTCCACACAGAACCACGTTTTTAAACTGTAAAAATGTATCCCAATTTGTCATTCAAACATTTGGTTCATTTAGTGAATGACACATTCGAGTAGAGCTCACTTAATTTCCAGGGGGGGTTCTCCAGAATCGAAACCTTCCATTGCGTGCTTGTTTCTGGAAATCATCCATTGAGTTAAAATGGTCACTAAACCCATAGATGAATTCCCAGAGGGGTGTCATTTCCAAAATGGGGTCACTTCAGGGGGGATTCTTTAATTCTGGTATTTAGCGCCTCTGAAAAGTGCCAGAACAGCAGAATCCCCCCTGAAGTGACCCCATTTTGGAAATGACACCTCTCTGGGAATTCATCTATGGGTTTAGTGACCATTTTCCTATCTACTTATTTTCCCACCACTAGATTAATTTATACAGAGGAGTAGATTGTAAAATTCGGTCACTTGTTGGGGGTTTCCTCTGTTTAGGCACCCCAGGGGCTCTCCAAATGCAACATGGCGTCCACTATCGATCCCAGCGAAATTTCCATTCCAAAAGTCAAATGGCGCTTCTTACCTTCCGAGCCATGCCGTGCGCCCAAACAGTGGCTTTGCACCACATATGGGGTATCAGCGTGCTCAGGAGAAATTGCACAACACATTTTGGGGTCCATTTTTTCTGGCTGCCCTTGTGAAAATTAAACATTTGAGGCTAAAGTAGCAGTTTTGTGTTAAAAATGTGTTTTTTTATTTTCACACTTCAACATTATAAAATTCTGTGAAGCCCCTGGGGGTTCAATGTGCTCACCACACATCTAGATAAGTTCCTTGAGGGGTCTAGTTTCCAAAATGGGGTCACTTGTTGGGGGTTTCCTCTGTTTAGGCACCTCAGGGGCTCTCCAAATGCAACATGGCGTCCGCTATCGATTCCAGTCAAATTTCCCTTCCAAAAGTCAAATGGCGCTCCTTACCTTCCGAGCCATGCCGTGCGCCCAAACAGTGGCTTTGCACCACATATGGGGTATCAGCGTGCTCAGGAGAAATTGCACAACACATTTTGGGGTCCATTTTTTCTGGCTGCCCTTGTGAAAATTAAACATTTGAGGCTAAAGTAGCAGTTTTGTGTTAAAAATGTGTTTTTTTATTTTCACACTTCAACATTATAAAATTCTGTGAAGCCCCTGGGGGTTCAATGTGCTCACCACACATCTAGATAAGTTCCTTGAGGGGTCTAGTTTCCAAAATGGGGTCACTTGTTGGGGGTTTCCTCTGTTTAGGCACCTCAGGGGCTCTCCAAATGCAACATGGCGTCCGCTATCGATTCCAGTCAAATTTCCATTCCAAAAGTCAAATGGCGCTCCTTACCTTCCGAGCCATGCCGTGCGCCCAAATAGTGGTTTTGCACCACATATGGGGTATCAGCGTGCTCAGGAGAAATTGCACAACACATTTTGGGGTCCATTTTTTCTGGCTGCCCTTGTGAAAATTAAAAATTTGAGGTTAAAGTAGCAGTTTTGTGAAAAAAGTTAAATGTTCACAGTTTTCTTCCACATTCCAAAAATTCCTGTGAAGCACCTGAAGGGTTAATAAACTTCTTGAATGTGGTTTTGAGCACCTTGAGGGGTGCAGTTTTTAGAATGGTATCACTTTTGGGTATTTTCTGTCATAAAGACCCCTCAAAGTCACTTCAAATAAGATGTGGTCCCTAAAAAAATGTTTTTGTAAATTTTGTTGTAAAAATGAGAAATCGCTGGTCAACTTTTAACCCTTATAGCTCCCTAACAAAAAAAAATGTTGGTTCCAAAATTGTGCTGATATGAAGTAGACATGTGGGAAATGTTATTTATTAACTATTTTGTGTGATATATCGCTCTAATTTAAGGGCATGAAAATTCAAAGCTTGAAAATTGCAAAATTTAAAAAATTTTCGCCAAATTTCCGATTTTTTCACAAATAAACGCAAGTGATATCGAAGAAATTTTACCACTATCATGAAGCACAATATGTCACGAAAAAACAATCTCAGAATCAGGGGGATCCGTTGAAGCGTTCCAGAGTAATTACCTCAAAGTGACAGTGGTCAGAATTGAAAAAATTGGCCCGGTCACGAAGGCAAAAACAGGCTCTGGTGCGAAGTGGATAAACTGATGAATGAGAGGAATGAACAACAGCTAGAAGAAAATGTAGGATTCAGTATGTTTGAGATGGAAGGCCACAGTGCTGTTCATGTAACTGAGGAACAAACAGATATTACAACAGAAGAACAGCAAAATTATACTTTAGAAATAGATGATCTTGTTGAAGCTGCTTCACACCCCTTTCCTATTCATCACATGCGCTGTGTTGTGCACACGCTGCAGCTGGCAATAAGAGAGAGTCTGCAAGAGGGACATGCTGGAAATCTGATTGGAAAAGTGAGGAAATTGGTTATTGCCGCCAGAACCCCTAAAATTGATTCCATCTTGAAGAGACGTGCTGGGAAACGGGCAATTGTCGATCAAGCCACTCGGTGGGGCAGCACTTATTTAATGATTGAGCGATTGCTTGAACTAAAACCGTTTCTTATAGATAAGGCGAACCCTCAGGTAACCCTAAATGAAGGTCAATTCAGGTGGCTGAATTGAAGGAATTGCTTAATCACCCATTTACCGTGACTAAAAAATTACAAGCTGAGGATTTAACTCCTGCCATTTTCATAAGGGAGTGGAAGAACTTGCTATTTTGCCTGTCCCAAAGAGGAGGGTTAATCGCAGATGGCATTTCTGCTTCAATGAAACGGAGAGAGACACAGCTATTGGAAAATAAAAATTTTCTGGCAGCTGTTTATGTGGACCCAAGTCATCGTATACTGCTTGATGATCAACAGCTTACTAAAGGAAAAGAAGCTCTGACTGAGGTAGCAGTTAGGATGAGTGGTCTACAGGACTGCCAGGCGCAGGAGGACTTGGGTCCTGACAGTGCTACTGCTGCCATATCTTCATCCTCATCAGATGAGGAGTTTGACTTTGACAAGTATTTGGATGACATGGAGCAGGCTAGTGTTGAGCGAGTATGTTCTGTTAACCCTTTCGCCGAGTATGCTCGGGCCGAGCTACGAGTATTTACAGCTGCTCGGTGATGTGTTTGAATCACTCCCGTGTTCATGATTTGCGACTGTTTGACAGCTTTATTACATGTGAGGAATGTCTATTTCTTACACATTCCTCACATGTAATAAAGCTGTCAAACAGTCGCAAATCATGCACACGGGAGCGATTCAAACACATCACCGAGCAGCTGTAAATACTCGGAGCTCGGCCCGAGCGTACTCGGACAGAACATACTCACTCAACCCTAGGAGCAGGCAAAGCGTTGCCACAAGGAAAAAGATTTCACTCCGTCTCCTATATTAAGCAGATTGACCATATTTCAGCAAAATGTTTCACTTGCTCTCAAAGAAATAGAAAAATTCAACCGTTCATCAAAACTGACTGTGCATGAGGCAATTCCTTTATACCCGGAAATTGTTAGAGATGTTGCCCATGTGGTTACGGCTTTGCCTCCAACCCAAGTTAGTGCAGAGAGGTTGTTCTCTAGCCTTAAAATTATTAGGTCAGATTTGAGGTCATCTATGAAGGAGGATCTGATGGAGGCGATACTATTTCGTAGAACAAATTCATAGACTGCACAAATGTTATTTAGTATGTTTTTGTTGAAAACAGTTTTTTGCGACTTACATAGTTTATTACATAGTGCATATATATATATATATACACACACACAAACTATATATATATATATATAATCGATATTACATAGTGTAATAAATATTTACAATTTATTACAGTGTTGTGTTCTAAAGTTGTATTCCAATAAATATATATTATGTTCTATCTAAATATCTTGATTATTGTATCATAAAAATGATTAAATGTTGGATGTTCACATTGTACTACAATAAATTTTTCACTGAAATATAAGCAATATATGTGGGAGTAGGAGTCGTGGAGTCGGAGTTGGAGTCGGTGTAAGGGAAATTGAGGAGTCGGAGTCGCAGGTTTGGCTTACCGACTCCACAGCCCTGGAAAAAACGCAGCAAAAATGCTGAAAGAAGTGACACGCTCTATTTTCCAAATACGCAAGCAAGGCGAAAAATACAGTAGCAAACAAAAAGCAACATGTGTGAACAGAGAATTCTGGTTTCTCATAGACTTTGTTGGTACTGCTAGACGCAGCTGAAAATTTGCACCGCCGCCAGCGCAACCGGAGAGCACCACCCCCAAACGGCACTGCAGCCAGATGGCACTGCCACCAGCACAATTAGATGGCACCGCCGCCAGATGGCACCGCCCCCAGCGCAGCCAGATGGCACTGCCATGGCTTAACATTTCCAACACAGTGTTTGAGTAACACCACCATACTGTTGCTGAGCAAAACACATTCCAGGAACACCATCGATTGGCTGCAGCGGTGATGTGCGCTGTCAACATGACATCACCGCTGCAGCTAAAACACAGAGACCTGGGCAGCAGCAAAGAACGGGCCCCGGGGAGGGCGAGGAGCTGCCGTGTATGTCATCTTACATGTATAATTTCGTTAAAGTGGAAAACCCCTGTAAGAACACAGCTCCAGGGTCACTTATAGCCCCATGTTACCACGTCGCCCCCTACAGGTAAACACTGCGATCTCAGTAACCCCCAATTATCACAGTATTAGTGGCCCTGAGTTTCTCTATGGGGGGAGATGACAGTGACTCCCTATACCACAGGTTCACATTTTATATCAGACATTTTTTTCCTCTTGCTTTTGGAAGGTTTTTGAACCACTAAGGGTGAATTATTGCTTGACGTACACTCTGTACACAGGTATGCAGCAATGAAAGGGTGGAGAACCAGAGGTCTCAGCATGCCCTGACACACAACATCGCCTACTCTGCAGATAACCCCGCGAACTGCCAATAATCCTGGTTACTCACATGACTGGACTTCATTGTCACGGTAACAAGGCTCCACCCTCCTTCTTCCTGCACAGCGAGTGTCTCACTACACACAGGTTCCCCCGGAAACAAATCACTTCCGTACTAAGTTCCGCGGCGTGCAGTACCTGTCGCTGACACGAGAGGTCGCCTGCTGGGATAGAGCAGACAGCAGCAATATAATGAGAAGACTGAGAGCAATGTGGGGTTACAGGAGCCCCTGCTCACATGCTGCCTCTGACCAGCTGTTTTTGGGGGTATTATTTGCCAATCATCCAGCTGGTCTTGCTGAGGCACCCATAGTGGCTCAAAGGAATAATGGAGAGGAGTTTTATAGACGACCCCTTTATTTATTATAGTTTAATTCTATTTACACCCGTGGTGCTGACAAAGTAACCCCCTTTACAGGGAATCCCTGGCTTGCATCATGATATTTGTGTTAAGGTTCCAAAAATATTAGGCAATTGCATTGACAATATTTTTATTAGTGTTGTACCCAAAAAAACAAAACTGCAGCACCAAAGAAAATGGAAAACAAAATAAATTATGCAGTCCCATGCAAGAGAGTCGGTTTTACTTAAAATGTTATTGACATCTTAAAGGGGGTTGTCCGACCTGGGAGTACAAGTCTGCAGTCTCTCTATGTGACTGGAGACTTGTGAATCCTTACAGAGCGCAGTGTGCACACTGTCACGATTCTCTGTCACCGGGAGCTGGCGGTCATGTGACCACATGTGATTTGCATATTCCCGGCCATATTCTGACAAGATGTGTTCATCCTCACTCATTACACTTGTACTGAGCAATGCTAGATATGTCTGGTCAGTACGTGACCACATGTCTGCAAATCACATACTGGCACCGCCAGCTCCCCAGCACTGGAGAATCCCGATAGTGTGCACACTGCATGCTGTAAGGATTCACTGGCACTTACCACCAGCTCCCCAGCATTGGAGAATCCCGACAGTGTGCACACTGCATGCTGTAAGGATTCACTGGCACTTACCGCCAGCTCCCCAACACTGGAGAATCCCGACAGTGTGCACACTGCATGCTGTAAGGATTCACTGGCACTTACCACCAGCTCCCCAGCATTGGAGAATCCCGACAGCATGCACACTGCATGCTGTAAGGATTCACTGGCACTTACCACCAGCTCCCCAGCATTGGAGAATCCTGACAGTGTGCACACTGCACGCTGTAAGGATTCACTGGCACTTACCGCCAGCTCCCTAGCACTGGAGAATCCCGACAGTGTGCACACTGCATGCTGTAAGGATTCACTGGCATTTGTACCCCAAGGCTGGGCAACCCCTTTTAGGACACGTTCAGTATTTGGTCAGTATTTGTAATCCAAGTCTAGTAGTGGGTGATAAATACAGAAGTGGTGACGTGTTTCTATTATACTTTTCCTCTGATTATTCCACTCCTGATTTTGATTTACAAATACTGATGTAAAATACTGACCAAATACTGAACGTGTGACCATGGCCTAAACAATAATATGGAGAGAACAGATGGTCAAAAAAAAGAGATTCAATCACAGGTTAAAAGGAAAAATGCAGAACGCCATAAGTAATCAAATAAGTGCATAAGATAAGGTAGAGTAAGATAAAGTAATAGTGAATACATCCCAGGGGCGGACATACTATTGGTGCAGCCTGTGCAGTTGCACAAGGGCCCAAAAGGTAAAGGGGCCTCTTCCACCTCCAAAGCAGCTTCTGTCACAGACACATAGAGGTGTGCACTGGACAGCAAAGGGCCAATACATTTTACCTGCCCTCTTCTGTGTCCGGCCCTGATACATCAGGTAAAATAATAACATTATTTCAATAAGTCCATGGCCCCACTATCAGTATTTGGTCAGTATTCGATTAGTATTTTTTTCTCAGGAATGGGAGGCAAAACCAGGTGAGGAACAATCAGAGAAAAGGTATAATAGAAACAAGTCACCAATTCTGCATTTATCACCCACTCCTGGTTTTGGCTCCCACTCCTGAGAAAAAATACTGACCAAATACTGATAGTGGGGTCGTGGGACCATTTGTAAGCCAAAACCAGGAGTGGAACAATCAGAGGAAAAGTATAATAGAAACACGTCACCACTTCTGAATTTATCACCCACTCCTGGTTTTGGCTTTCAAATACTAAGGGAAAATACTGACCAAATACTGATAGTGGGGCCGTAGCCTAAGAAATGAAATGAGCAAATCAATTTGCAAGATCCTGTCCAGTGGCCATGTCAGTATTGGATGGGAGTCTTGTGAACCGCCTCCTACCTGCATCCCCGACACCTCTGATTAGTAGTGTATTCATCACACCACAATGATGACTTTGCACCAAATCTTTAAAAATCAAAGGTGTCGGAGATGCTGGTGTCAAGGTAAAATATATATATTATAGAAAATCAATTAGTTCCTTTTAATAGATTACCTAATCAGTGTGAATTAATATAGAGATGATGAAATAATCTATGTGTATGTATGCATGCAAATGTTTATATGCACATGGATTATGTTAATAGTTAATGAATATATAACTAACAGCTTCTATTCTTATTGTAGACACGAACAACTAAATGATTTCCTGGGAATGACGTATGCATGTGCATGGCTGATAACAGAGAAATTCATGTGGAGTTGGCAAAGATGGCGCTGAGAAACAAACTCACCCCTCCCATCAGAATTCCTAAGGCGTTACTGAGGCCAAAAGATACATGGATGAGCAAATTGCAGTGTGCCGAGTTATCAGAAAGAGCAATGAATTTTACTAATCCCACCTAAGAGTGGAATACTATATAACCCCATGTCTACGTAATAAAGCATGCCATTTTGTGTGGTTCAGTCTCTGAATTAATTAGCTTCTCTGCATGCACTCGGACATCTTTAATTTGGAGGAGAGCAGTTACCTAGTGTATCTTAAATTGGTGAAACCTACACAAATGGTGCCGTGACGCGGATCACACTCGAGGGGACTCTAAATCTTGGGGTGCCCATCACTGGACCACCTACGGATGAACCGGGACTGCTCAAAGCTAGAGCCTGATCAACTCTCATCACTGAATACGGTAAGTCTGCAGATGTAATGAATCCGTAGTGCTTATTCGTATTTTGAGCTGTCTCTGGTGAGTTTGTGGTGTCTAGATTGGCCCTTAGGGACAGCCCCGTGCGACTGGGTGGGTCCCCGCTGTGTGATTCCAAGAACTCTGGTGTGTAGTCACTCCTGGCTAACTGCTGCTCTGTGGTATCTGAGGTGTCCCGTCCCATTAGAACCATCTTTGTACGCAGGGGCGTACAAGTATACACCTGAGAATTTAGGAAAATGTCTTTGTTTATAACACGGGCACGCGGGGAGTGACGTTGTTGCTGATAAGTCGTGTATTAAGACACCATTAGGGCGCGGGCATGCTGGGCCAACCAATCCTCTGATAAGTTGTGGGACACGCGGGGAGTGATGTTGCTGATAAGTTGTGTATTAAGACGCCATTAGGGCGCGGACACACGGGGCCTCTATTAAGTCATGTATTAAGTTGTGGGACACGCGGGGAGGGAAGTTACTGATAAGTCGTGTATTAAAACGCCTTTAGGACGCGGACAACCGGGGTTAACGAATCCTCTATTAAGACGTGGGATACACGGGGAGCAAACTGCATCGTTAAGCCGTATATTAAGACGTCACTGGGACGCGGGTGTGTGGGGTGTTCAGTACTTCATTAAGTTGTAAAAGAATCAATTCAGTGCTTGGTAGGGAGTGTAGGGACTTGTTACAATTCTACTTGTGTATCAGCTACCTCGTCTAATCATAAGTCTAAGGGGACGGGACGCCTGGAGCCAAAATCATGGGGAAACTAAAGACATTGTTTTTGTCGCAGGGGTTGCTCAATCAGGAGCGACAGGACCCCAAAGATATAGTTGCTAGAAGAGAAGGAAGGAAATATGTAGAGAAAACCAAAAAGTAATGTCATTGTGTGGGTTGTACCCGGGGGGTAGATTACAGTACAAGATGTTGAATGCAGCAATTTGTGAAAACGGGAAAACTGGAAGATAATGGGTTGTTGCAAAGTGCATACATGTGGAAAAAGGTTGCGCTGAGTTTATCGAAAGAATGGAAAAAGTATGTGCAGAAACTTAAACAGTTAACTAAAATATGCGAGCTACCAGATAAGGGCCGGTTACAGCCGCTAGAATGGCAAGAAATTATGAAGAAGAAAAAGGGCAAGTTAGAAGATGAAGGATTGTTACAAACAGCTTTGGCTTAGTATAGAACAGCAGAGAATTTGTCAAAAGAAGGGTGGGTGGAGGAAGAAAATACAGACAATAAGGGAAACACGCCATGTTATATGTATTACAAAGATACTGCTCTCCAGCCACCGCCCGATAATGGCGAACGGGGGGGGGGGGTGGACCTGTACAAATTGCAGTCAGCAGAATCCTGATAATAGAGATACTTGTCTTGCATGCTGGGCACCACGTCCCAGACCTCCCATTGTTCCTCCCCTCCCCACTATGCCTCCGTCACCGCCCTATAATGGCGGCGCAATGAATTGTTGGGTGTGTTCTAACTGTGGCCAGCAGAATCCATTGTCAGCATATTATTGTGTTGCATGTCACGCGCCCCGTCCAGGAGGCCCACCCCTTGCTACTACCCAGGCCAATCCTAGTGCCACATCCTCATCCTGCAGCGGCCATGTTACTACACCCATTGCATTACCTCCGGCCTCTGACCAGATGTCAGTGGGTGTGCTCCTTCCCAGTGGCACGCACCCTTCCTGTAGTGTGCTTCCTTCCGGTGGTGACCATCTTGGCGCACCCGGAATACAGACCTCAATACACACTACACCCGGAACATCAACCACAACATTTACTCCTATACCAGTGTGTTTGGTTGTCACTCCGGATGGTGCGTACTATGTCCCAAAAGACTATGTCCCTCTCTATCCTCATTTGCCTAGTGCCAAAACTCTATTTAATAGTCCGGAATTACAGCAGGCCCTTAACCGAAGGAGAAATACTATTGAACTGGAGGAGCCGTGGGATGAAGAGGCGGCAGCATCACTACCACCACCACCAGCATCGTCCACACCAATAAGCGATCCAGAAGGTAAACCGGTTTGTGTGACATTTCGTACACCAGTATCAGAATTCACTCCGGATCGGGAGGATTCCCGTCCCACCCTTTCAGATGAAGAATACCCACAGGTGTGGAAACCATGGACAGAAAGAATGATTTGGAAGTCATCAACGGTACTAACAGCAGGTCTGGGGGATCTGGTAACACAGCGGGTGGATGCAATAGTTAATGCAGCAAATCCTAGATTACAACATAGGGGAGGAGCGCCTAAGAGTATTGTGCAAGCTGGAGGTAATGCTATTCAGGAAGACTGTAACAGCATTGTACATTCTTCCGGACCGGTCGAGGCAACAGACCTGGTAGCCACCAGACCAGGGAGATTACCATGCAGGCTAATCATTCATGCAGTAGGTCCAGTGTATGATGAAGATCATCATTATCAGTGTGTGTCACTACTTAGAGCTACAATCAACAATATTCTGAACTATGCTGGAACAAGGAACCTTACTTCTATTGCTCTTCCTGCTATAAGTTCTGGAATGTATGGATTTCCTATGCAAGCCTGTGCCCAAGCAATAGTCCAAGCTATACGGGAGTATAGAGGACTAACTACGTTGGAGGAGTTAAGACTAATCAGCAATGACTATCATAAATCTCAAATTCTCACCCGAGCTGTGGAAAGTGCCACAGCTAGATCAGACCCACTCAGCCGCCACATGACCTCAGAAGATAACCCAAATGAACTATTTCCTAGACAAATAAGCCCACCTCCTGTTGCTATGTTGCCGGAATCTCCCTCAACATCTTCTCAGTCAGAATCTCCAGTGCCAGATCACCATAACAGATATGTGGCATTCACACCCTCGCAAGTTAATCAAGTGATTAGTCAACTACCTGGCCCAAACAGACATCCCATGGCGTTCTACAGAAGAATCAGACAAATTCAACAAACTTATTCAGCCACTTGGAAAGATCTTCATGAAATCACTAGCATTAGAGCCTGAGATGCCTTCTGGCCAATAATTCAAGTAGCTCTGAATGACAGCCAAGTGACAGACAAGAAGACTTACCAATCAGGAGGAGCTTTTTGTCAACAACTTCAGCAATGGGCCAAGGAGCGGCTCACAGACTCATCTACCAGTGTATCGGACTGTACTCAAGAATCAGGGGAGAATGTCAAAAAATTTTACATCAGAATCTGTACTCTGTTCAAGGATCAAGGGTTCGATGAAGGTCAGGGGATCCAACAGAATCTGCTAGTCACTTCATTTGTTAGGGGACTCAGAGAGGAAATCTCAGCGAAGCTTACAGACTCCAGACCAGAATATGTGGACATGTCCCCGCGAAAGGTACTCCTCATTGCTAAAGCTATAGAGAAACAAATGTACAGAGGACCGAGTTTAAGACTAAGGGAACCAATCTGTACCGGTGTAACCAACCAGGTCATTTCAGAAGAGAATGTCCAGAGAATAGAGAGGATCCTTTCTATGGCTCGATGCCACTCTCCTACAACCCGCAATTTGAAAGAAGAGACTCTCCATGCTACCAAGGAAATCCCCCGTACTCCCGCCAAGAGTATAGACAGCCATCACGGCAGCCACCACAGAGAGAGTATGAGACAATGCCAAGAGAACCTGCCCAAAAATTACAGAGACCAGCCACCGCAACAGATGTGCCAAAATAACGGGGACCCACCACGCCAGTTTGCGGGGGAAGACCAGAATTACCCCGCATAGGACAATGGCAAACCCGTGCTCACCTTGACCTCAGTTGAAAACGTCCCCACTAAATCTGGACTGATTTCTACTGTCAAAATTGATGTAGAGGACAGAACTTTACCTTTTCTAGTAGACAGGCACAGCCAGATCAGTAATACGGTCAAGAGATTTACCCTATGAATCGTTTATTTCTGATGATTTCCTTTCATGTGTGGGAGTTGATGGAAAACCACACTCATCTCGAGTAACATTTCCATTGCCTATTGGGAAAGAACAGAAGCTGCTGGCCAGATTGCTCATTTCAGACACCTGCCCGCTTAATTTGTTTCTTGTTCCAGAAGTTAAATGCTCACATATCATATGATGAGCATAGAATGCATCTAAATGTCTCTACTCCGTTATCATTATGTTATGCACACACCCGGGCTAAGCGGCGTGTGCGTGTGATTGGTAGTGATTCCACTGGACCGTGCCGGAGAGTGAATGCCTGGAGGGGCGTGACTAGGTATTCACCCGATCCGACCAGGGTCGCACGACGGCATACGACGCCAGTGCACCAAGGAGGAACCGAGCAGAGGGACCAGGTGCTACTCCAGGACAGACCCCGGACACGGCTGTTGACCCACACAGGGGAATACAGGAACAGGCTGGTAGGCTGGCACACAGACTGGTGGGTATAGGCAGGCACGACTGGCAGGCAGGCGGGTATGCAGGCAGGGGGGTAAAGGCAAGCACAGCTAGAGTGCAGACAGGGAGGCACTAGCAGGTAGGAACACAGGCGGGATAGGACCCAGTACACACCGGGACTAAGGAACAATACAGGCAGAACAGGTAAAGGACAGGAGAGAGTTCAGACTGGAACTGAGTGTACGGAGGAGACCGACACTGCAGAGGGATACAGGAGCGGGTCTGGGAATACGGCCCCCAGAGAGGCGGAACGAACAGGCAAGGAGCGTGTTCAGACAGGACAGACCAGACACAGGAGCGGGTCTAGGAAATCGGCCACTAGAAGGCGGAGCGAACAGGCAAGGAGCATGTTCAGACAGGACAGACCAGACACAGGAGCGGGTCTAGGAAATCGGCCACTAGAAGGCGAGAGGAACAGGCTAGGAGCGTGTTCAGACAGGTCAGACAAGATACAGGAACGGGTCTAGGTAATCGGCCCCTAGAAGGCAGGAGGAACAGGCTAGGAGCGTGTTCAGACAGGACAGACAAGAGAACACAGAAAGGACTCAGTTCAGACACGGGAACTAATACCAAAAAGCAGGAGACATACAGGACTCAGTTCAGACACGGGAGCTGATACCGCAAAGCAGGAGACATACAGGACTCAGTTCAGACACGGGAGCTGATACCGCAAAGCAGAAGACATACAGGACTCAGTTCAGACAGGCCTGGAAATACAGCCTCCAGGAAAGGCAGACAAGGAAACAAAGAACGGGACCTGGCACCTTCAGAGTGCAAGCACACACTGAAGGAAACACTATGCTCAGGCAGGGATAGAAGGGAGCTGCTGAGCTATATACCAAGTGACAGACAGCAATAGGCTGAGGACGCACAAGGGGTGTGACCCACAGCAGGTACAAAAGGCAGGAAGTGATCGGGCGCCGCCCTTAAGCAGCAGAAACAGACACAAACAGACAGCATGGAGGGAAGCCAGAGAGACATTCTGGACAGGAGATCAAGTGCGCCCTCTTGCACAGTGGGAGATGGACCACCATGCAAGGACGCCGCCAGGTATGTTACAGTACCTCCCCCCTTACGCCCCCTCTTCTTCAGGCCTGCCAGAATCTTCCGCAGGGAATTCGAGGACCAGTCGTTCACTGGGTTGGAGGGGGACAGAGACTTGAGGGTAATCTCTGCTTCGAGGTACATCTTGTCAAGCTCACAGGAAAAAATAGACTGGTTATCAGGTACATAATGAGGAAAAGTCACTGTCTCTTTGTTATCTGGTGGTATCCCGGAGGATTCAGGAAACAACTGGAGGTCCTCCGCCGGGTCAGAAGAGTGCAGAGGCTCAGAGAAAACAACTGCTTCAGAGTACACTAGGTCAGACTCACTGGAGGAAGCAGGCGAGGTATCGGGTACCGAGTATAGGAAAGTCTCTGTCCTTTCGCTACCAGGTAGCACCCCGAAGGGTTCAGGAGACAACTGGAGATCCTCCGCCTGGTCGGAGGGGTGTAGAGACTCGGAGGTAACTACCACTTTGGGGTACCCATTGTCAGGCTCACAGGACGAAGCGGACAAAGTATTGTGTACCGGGTGTAGAGAAGTCTCTCTCCATTTGTCATCGAGTGGTATCCCGGAGGGTTCAGGAGGCAACAGGGGATCCTCCGCCAGGTAGTAGAGGTGCACAGACTCTGAGGTAACCACAGCTTTGGAGCATCCTTGGACATGCACACCGGTTAAAGAGAGAGAAGCATCTGATGCCGGGTGCAGGAAGTTCTCCTGTGTGGAGTCTGGATGGGCAGAAGTCTCTTCAGCCAGGAGAACTGGTGCACTACCCACGCACATTACCCATTGGGGTTTCTCCGGGATACAGGGAGATGAAGCTTCAGTAGGGACTTCAAGGTTGGGGTCAGGAGGTCTCAGGGAGGACAGACCCTGGCGTGACGGCTTGCCTCTAAGTCTAGCACGTCTGGACTGCCTCTTGAGGTTGAGAGAAGTATTCCGGAAAGCGTAGTCACCCTGTGAGGATTCTGGGTGGGCAGTAGTCTCATTGGGCTGGAGGACTATTGCGCTACCCACACACATTACCCGTCGGGGCTGCTCCGGGATATTGGGAAGTGAAGCTTCAGCAGGGGCTTCAGAGTTAGGGTCCTCGAAGACCATACGAAAGGCCACCAGGAAGGCCTGCAGGTCAAGGATGACAGGATCCCATGCTTCCCATAGGGG
Source organism: Phyllobates terribilis (assembly GCF_046119375.1). Taxonomy (NCBI): domain Eukaryota; kingdom Metazoa; phylum Chordata; class Amphibia; order Anura; family Dendrobatidae; genus Phyllobates; species Phyllobates terribilis. Next base: position 429,505,074 of record NW_027362765.1, read on the forward strand.
GGTGACCCATTTCAAGGCATCACCCGCTAGGTAGTCAATCATAAAGGCCACTTTAGCCCAATCGGAAGGAAAATAGAGAGGGTAGGCCTTAAAGTGTAGCATGCATTGCTCCACAAATGCACGACACTGTCTTGGATCCCCATAGTAACGTGGCGGATCCGCAGGAACGAGAGCTGATAGATCCATCTGGACGGGTGCGTAATTCGCCTGGAACTCAGCTAAAGGGGGAAAAAAATGTATTTATTTATTTTAATGCATGTATTCGCTGGAAAAACTTCTCAAAGAGCGAAGGCCGTGGGGCTCAACGGGAACCATGGCCTGAGCATGCTGTTATGCACACACCCGGGCTAAGCGGCGTGTGCGTGTGATTGGTAGTGATTCCACTGGACCGTGCCGGAGAGTGAATGCCTGGAGGGGCGTGACTAGGTATTCACCCGATCCGACCAGGGTCGCACGACGGCATACGACGCCAGTGCACCAAGGAGGAACCGAGCAGAGGGACCAGGTGCTACTCCAGGACAGACCCCGGACACGGCTGTTGACCCACACAGGGGAATACAGGAACAGGCTGGTAGGCTGGCACACAGACTGGTGGGTATAGGCAGGCACGACTGGCAGGCAGGCGGGTATGCAGGCAGGGGGGTAAAGGCAAGCACAGCTAGAGTGCAGACAGGGAGGCACTAGCAGGTAGGAACACAGGCGGGATAGGACCCAGTACACACCGGGACTAAGGAACAATACAGGCAGAACAGGTAAAGGACAGGAGAGAGTTCAGACTGGAACTGAGTGTACGGAGGAGACCGACACTGCAGAGGGATACAGGAGCGGGTCTGGGAATACGGCCCCCAGAGAGGCGGAACGAACAGGCAAGGAGCGTGTTCAGACAGGACAGACCAGACACAGGAGCGGGTCTAGGAAATCGGCCACTAGAAGGCGGATCGAACAGGCAAGGAGCATGTTCAGACAGGACAGACCAGACACAGGAGCGGGTCTAGGAAATCGGCCACTAGAAGGCGAGAGGAACAGGCTAGGAGCGTGTTCAGACAGGTCAGACAAGATACAGGAACGGGTCTAGGTAATCGGCCCCTAGAAGGCAGGAGGAACAGGCTAGGAGCGTGTTCAGACAGGACAGACAAGAGAACACAGAAAGGACTCAGTTCAGACACGGGAACTAATACCAAAAAGCAGGAGACATACAGGACTCAGTTCAGACACGGGAGCTGATACCGCAAAGCAGGAGACATACAGGACTCAGTTCAGACACGGGAGCTGATACCGCAAAGCAGAAGACATACAGGACTCAGTTCAGACAGGCCTGGAAATACAGCCTCCAGGAAAGGCAGACAAGGAAACAAAGAACGGGACCTGGCACCTTCAGAGTGCAAGCACACACTGAAGGAAACACTATGCTCAGGCAGGGATAGAAGGGAGCTGCTGAGCTATATACCAAGTGACAGACAGCAATAGGCTGAGGACGCACAAGGGGTGTGACCCACAGCAGGTACAAAAGGCAGGAAGTGATCGGGCGCCGCCCTTAAGCAGCAGAAACAGACACAGACAGCATGGAGGGAAGCCAGAGAGACATTCTGGACAGGAGATCAAGTGCGCCCTCTTGCACAGTGGGAGATGGACCACCATGCAAGGACGCCGCCAGGTATGTTACACATTAGAGGAACAAACAAAGGTACATGCCCTCCCATTGTGTGTCATCCAATTTGCAACAACCGCCATACCATAGCATTATCTTGACTGCATACCACCTGAACTCTGGTCTCAAGGTCCTGATGATATAAGCCGGCTGCCTGTCCTGCCAGTCCAAGTTTTCATGAAAGAAGGTGCACATATTCCCAGACTCCCACAGTACCCACGGAAAGCAGCCCAAGAAGCGTCATTAGATGCCAAGATCCAAGAATTACTCAAGAAAGGAGCATTAATTCCCTGTGTTTCTCCTGCTAATACTCCATTGTTTCCAGTGAAGAAGAAAACTGCAAGAGGAGAACCAGATAAATTTAGGATGGTGCAAGATCTGAGAGCTGTGAATGCAGTTACAATCCTGGAGACCCCAGTGGTGCCAAATCCACATACATTACTCAGTGAAATTCCCCCTAAGGCAACGCATTTTACAGTAATCGACTTGGCAAACGCCTTCTTCAGCGTGCCTCTGCATCCAGACTGTCAGTATCTTTTTGCTTTTATACACAGAGGAGTACAGTACACCTGGACCGTTATGCCTCAAGGAGCTCAGAACTCCCCTCATCACTTTACACTGGCCTTAACTACCTGTCTCCAACCCTGGAAGAGTGAGAACCCTGAAGTCACATTGATACAATATGTCAATGATCTACTCCTCTGTTGTCCCGATGATCAAAATTGCCACAGGTTCAGCTATTCTTTGCTCCAATTTCTGGCCACCATCGGATTCAAAGTTACTCTGCGAAAGCTACAATGGTGTTGCACCAAATTTGTGTTTTTGGGTCATTGCATATCCCAAGATACCAAGCATCTCACTGAAGAGCGGAAAACTGACGTCTGTGACATCCGTACCCGAGAACTGTCAAACAACTCCAAGCTTTCCTGGGAATGGTCACATACTGCAGGCAGTGGATCCCTAATGCGTCAGCTCTCATGCAACCTCTATATGATCGGGTCCACTCTTCTGAACTTGACCTGCATTTTGACCAAGAAGCTGAAGATGCAATGGACCAGTTGAAAGAACTCATCATTTCAACCCCTGCACTGGGGATTCCCAACTATGAATTTCCATTTTTTCTATTTGTCTCTGAAGCGTGTGGCCATGCCTCAGGAGTTCTGGCACAAAAACATGGTGGCCACATGAGACCCATCGGATATTATTCCAGTAAATTGGATCCAGTGGCGCAAACAGCTCCAACATGCCTCAAAGCAGTGCTGGCAGCTACAGAACTCCTCCGCAGAACAGCAGATGTTGTACTTGGCCATCCTACAACTATACTGGTCCCTCATGATTTGAACCTATCCTTGCACAAACCCAGCACAACCATCTATCTATGCAACGTCCTGTCAGAATCCAATGTGAGCTCCTTTTACCAGAAAATATAGCTATTCGGCGATGTACTGTGTTGAACCCCTCCACTCTGCTTCCTCTGTCAAGGGGGGACTGCTCTGAAGACTTAGGGGGTCCTCAGAAGACCATGAATACCCTGATTCGAGTAACCATGATTGCCTTGAGGTCATGAAGGCAGAAACCTCTCACCTACCTCCTGTCTCTGAACAGCCACTGCCTGGAGCGGATCTGATACTGTATACTGACGGGTCCATATACGCAGATGAATATGGAACGTACCATACCGGATATGTGGAGGTGTCCCCACCAACGGTTGTTTCTGCTGGACCACTGCTATCTTATATGTCAGCTCAAGAGGCCGAACTGTATGCTCTGACCGAAGCATGCAAGTGCGCAGAGAGTCGAGTGGCCAATATGTACATGGACTTGAGGTATGGATTCGGGATTGCCCACGACTTTGGCCTGATATGGGCCCTGAGGGGCTACAAGACAGCCAGTGGAGTTCCAATCCGGAATGCCGCGGCAGTGAGAAGTCTGCTAGAAGCTCTGAAGTTACCTAGGCTAGTGGCTGTGATCAAAATTAAGACTCATGGGAAACTGAATTCGGAGGAAGCCAAGGGGAATCATCTGGCTGACATTACAGCAAAAACAGTAGCTATGGAACCAATATTTCCAGAGGAAGCAGAGGTGTCGGGGGGTACGGAGGTGTTTGTGCTCACCAGAAGTCAGAGACAACGAGGGGATGAGGAAGAAACGAGAATGAGAAGTTTGGGGTTGGAAGAAGAAGAGGAGGAAGATGAAGAGGAGCAAAGACTGGAAGAGAATCCGGCACACAGGCCTTTAGTGGAGCGGCAGAATGCAGTAACAGAAGAAGAAAAACAAGGATGGATCAGACGGGGAGGAACGTTTTGTAATGACGGAATCTGGAGAGTGGGAAGAAGAATATGTCTGCCAAGAGCACTGTATCCTCCTTATCATCCTCAAAGTAGCGGCAAAGTTGAAAGGATGAATGGCACTTTGAAAAACAAAATTCTTAAAGCCAGTAAAGAATTGTCACTTCAATGGCTGGAGGTGCTGCCTGTTGCCCTATACTCAGTCCGAAATACCCCGAGACAACCCACAGGGCTCACACCATATGAGATCTTGTTTGGGGGGCCACCAAGAATGGGTCGATATTACCCACAGCAGCTTAGTTCAGGGAATGATAAGCTTGTGAATTTTGTTGTCGGACTTGCTAAAGAGTTAAAATTAACACATGCTGCAGTGTACTCTTCTATTCCAGACTCAGATTTTGAACCAGGTACTCACAGCATCCAGCCTGGAGATTTTGTCTGGATAAAGAATCACGTGCGAGGCACACTGGATGCCAGATTTGAAGGGCCCTACCAAGTGCTGCTTACATCACCTACGGCTGTGAAGGTTGAAGGCCGAACATCATGGGTCCACGCATCCCATTGCAAGAAGGTGGTCTCAGACCCACAACCCTGATGTTCCTTTTTCTGATGACAGTAGCTGGGGGGGGAAGCCTTTGTTACAGTAACACGTGCATTCCAAGCAATTATTACTAAAGAGAATGATATTCCAGTTTTCTGGTACTTTCAGGGCCAAGAGAGACGTTAACCCCAAAGGCAGTTTTGACCCACATATATATATATTGATGATATCGGAGTGCTTAGGTGGATGCCAGACGAATTCAAGGCCCGAGACCAAGTGAAGGCGGGATTTGAGTCCATAATACCCATAATAACCGTTAACAAGAACGTAGATTGGATAAATTACATATATTATAACCAGCAAATATTTGTCAATTACACCAAAAATGCCTTACAAGGGATAGCTGACCAACTAGCACGCACATCTAACATGGCCTTCCAAAACAGAATAGCTCTGGATATGTTACTCGCAGAAAAAGGAGGGGTATGCAAAATGATAGGTGAGCATTGTTGTACTTATATCCCAGACAATACCGGCCCCACAGGGAAAGTTACTAAGGCTCTCAAAATCTAAGAAGTTCTTAGATTTTGAGAGCCTTAGTAACTTTCCCTGTGGGGCCGGTATTAGTAAGAACAAACAGTTCCCCTTAGAACAAAAGTGTTGTACCAGAGAGATTACCGGAAGTAAATGAGTTTGTAAAGTTAATATCCATATTTCTGTGTTAGGGGTGGCCCTCGATTACCCAGTCACTAGATCTTTTACGGTCTCCACCCCTTTCCTGTAGGTCTTCGTATGAGTTAGATTTAGGAACGTCGGTGGGTCCTTCTAAAAGCGACGGGGTGCCCGTCACATCGTAGGGTTTCAGAATAGCCTTAACATAGGGTTAATTCTTTCTCCCCATCTAATTCTTAGCATATGGATATTCAAAGCAAATAATTGATTTTAGGGGGGTCTGTCAAGGTAAAGTATATATATTATAGAAAATCAATTAGTTTCTTTTAATAGATTACCTAATCAGTGTGAATTAATATAGAGATGATGGAATAATCTATGTGTGTGTATGTATGCAAATGTGTATATGCACATGGATTATGTTAATAGTTAATGAATATATAACTAACAGCTTCTATTCTTATTGTAGACACGAATAATTAAATGATTTCCTGGGAATGACGTATGCATGTGCATGGCTGATAACAGAGAGATGCATGTCGAGTTGGCAAAGATGGCGCTGAGAGACGACTTCACCCCTCCCATCAGAATTCCTAAGGCGTTACTGAGGCCAAAAGATACATGGATGAGCAAATTGCAGTGTGCCAAGTTATCAGAAAAAAGCAATAAATTTTACTTATCCCACCTAGGAGTGGAATACTATATAACCCCATGTCTACGTAATAAAGGATGCCATTTTGCGTGGTTCAGTCTCTGAGTGAAGTTCTTCAACCAGATTAGCAGATTTGGTTAATTAGCTTCTCTGCATGCACTCGGACATCTTTAATTTGGAGGAGAGCAGTTACCTGGTGTATGTTAAATTGGTGAAACCTCCACACTGGTAGGAGGCAGTTCACAGGACTCCCCACCGGAGGCCACTGTGAGGCAGTGACCGGGATCATATACGAGGGACATTATATATCCCCCAGAATGTGTACAGAGACCTATTAAATCCATTGGAGTGCATTGCAGTCACACACACAGCTGCGGCTGCAATGCAGGAATGAAGGTGAGCAATGACCTGAGTCAGACTACCTGGCTAAGGCAGATTAAGTAAAACCCGGCAGGGCCTTCATTTCTTGGAGGAGGTCACAGGAGGCAGTGGGGCGGCCTCCTCCCTCCAACCCGGGTTTTCCAGTGGCTCTTGCCACAGGTCCTTTAAAACTCCTGCACTAAGGATTAGTGTTGTTCTATGTTGGAACCTGCCAGGAGCACAGCAGGAAAGCTCAGCAGGATTGGGGGTGGCTGAACCCACGCCTAGGAAGGCTCTGCACCAGTCAGGCTCTGAGCGGCCCGGCGTGGCCGTTGTCCCCGGCAACCATTGTATTATGGACTCATGTTAACCCGTCTGCGAACCGGAGGACTTTCTGTTTACCCGTGAGTTGCTGAATAAAAGCTGTTTATGTTTGGACTTGCTTGGGTCACTGCCTCAGTTACCGCACGGTGTGAACACCGCCGCCTTACAGTTTGGTGGAGAATGCGGGCACGATCCCGCTACCTCTCGCAAGCCAAGCGAGAGGTAGCGGGATCGTGCCCGCATTCTCCACCAAACTGTAAGGCGGCGGTGTTCACACCGTGCAGTAACTAAGGCCGTGACCCAAGCAAGTCCAAACATAAACAGCAGGAGCAATACCTGAGTCTCCAACGGCAACAGCAGGAGTGGGATCAGCAGCACAATCAGCAGCAGCTACTGCACCAGCAGCAGCAAAAAACAAATGAACTGATGATGCAACAGATTGCTGCCCTGCGGGAAACGGCCACAACACCGATTCTGGAATGTCGAGAGGCCCGGGACAAGGTTCGCTCAGCGTTGAGGAAGATGCGTCTGGAGGACGACGTGGAAGCCTTCCTGACCATCTACGAATGCACAGCAGAGCGGGAAAACCTGCCAGCCAACTTGTGGGCGGAAGTGGTGGCTCCGTTTTTGGTTGGCGATGCCCAGAAGGCCTGTTTCGACCTCAGTCGGGATGACGCCCAGGACTACCAGAGGCTCAAAGGTGAGATCCTTGCCCGGCTGGGGGTCAATACATACGTGAGGGCTCAGCGTGTGTTTTCGTGGGCCTATGTGGAGACCCGACCCGCCCGGTCTCAGGCTTATGACCTCCTGCAGCTGGTAAAGAGGTGGCTCCAGCCTGAGACTTTGTCTCCAGCCCAGATGGTGGAGAGGGTGGTGGTTGACCGGCTGGTGAGGACTCTGCCAGCCACTATCCAATGTTGGGTGGGACAAGGGGACCCCGGCACACTTGACCAGGTGGTCAGCCTGATAAAGCGCTACTCGGCCTCTCAGGACTTTATCCGGGACTCTGGCCCCTCGCGGCAGTCACGCCGATCCCTGCCAACCCAGGAGTCGGGAAAGGGGTCGCGTCCCTCTGCTGGGGACAGTCAGCACCGTACCCGTGCTGAAGGGGAACCTCGGAGTGAGAGTGACAGGAGACCGATACCCTCCCAAACTGTCATAAGACCAAATAGTACCTCCACCCTTAGATGTTGGCGGTGTCAGGGGCCGGGACATGTGGTTGCTAATTGTCCCCTGACTACGGAACCCATGGACTGCGGATATGTGGCAATGTATGCCCAGACCATCTGCACAGCGAGCACCAACCCCCGGGACAGTGAACTCCAACTATGCCAGGTACTGGTTAATGGGTACCCGACGGAGGCCCTCCTGGACTCAGGGAGCCTCGTGACTCTGGTACATGGGTCGCTGGTGGCAGGAGACAACCCCAGTGGACAGCCAGTCGGGGTTGTGTGTATCCATGGGGACCTCCGAGAATACCCAACTGCGGAGGTAGTTTTGTCCACCCCATGTGGAGACATTAAACATGTGGTGGGAGTGGTAAAAACTCTTCCCTATGGGACTGTGTTGGGAAGAGACTTGCCCCTGTTCTGGACTCTGTGGAAAAGCAAATTCCACTCTCCCCCGGTAAAATGTATTACAGACACTGTACCCGATGAACCTTCCGTAGGGGTGTCCAACCTAGGGACAGAGTGTGACCCCGATAGGTTTCCCTTAGAGATGCTGGCAGGAGAGGTTGAGGAGACCCCATCGATCCCCGAGCTGGAAGTGTCCCGGGGCACGTTTGGGACAGCTCAGCTACAGGATCCCACCCTGACTCAGGCGCGGGAAAGGATGTTAGAGGTAAACGGCGTAGCACAACTGCTCAATGCAGATACTGTATTTCCACGCATGGTAGTCAACGGTGAGTTGCTCTATAGGATAGATAAGATCAGGGATGAGGTCGTGGAACAGTTGGTAGTACCTCAGTCGTACCGTCGGGTGGTTCTAGTTTTGGCACACACACACTTGCTGAGTGGACACTTAGGGGAAAAAAAAACGCAAGAACGTCTCTTGCAGCGGTTCTTTTGGCCTAGGGTTTACGCAGAGGTCAAAAGGTACTGTGAATCTTGCCCCGAATGTCAGTTGACCTCACCCACTGCAAGTTTCCGTAGCCCATTGGTACCCCTGCCAGTGATAGAGGTACCTTTTGAACGGATTGCAATGGATTTAGTAGGGCCCATTGTAAAATCCGCCCGTGGCCACCAACATATACTGGTGGTCGTCGACTATGCCACCCGGTATCCGGAGGCTATACCACTACGCCACACCTCGGCAAAACTGATTGCATGGGAGCTGTTTGCCATGTTCTGTCGCCTTGGACTACCTAAGGAGATCCTGACGGATCAGGGGACCCCTTTTATGTCCAAAGTGACAAGGGAACTGTGCAAATTGCTAAAAATGAAACATTTGCGCACCTCGGTGTACCACCCTCAAACCGATGGGCTAGTAGAACAGTTCAATAGAACCCTCAAGTCCATGTTAAAAAAGGTGGTTTCTAAGGATGGAAGGGATTGGGACATGTTGCTACCCTATTTGATGTTCGCCGTCCGTGAGGTACCCCAGGCTTCCACAGGGTTCTCTCCCTTTGAGTTATTGTACGGCAGACACCCTAGGGGTCTGTTGGACATAGCCAAAGAGACATGGGAACAAGAGTCGACTCCAAATAGGAGTATAATTGAACACGTGGCTAGTATGCAGGACCGGATCGCGGCGGTCATGCCCATCGTGAAAGAACATCTGTTAGATGCCCAGGCAGCCCAGAGGCGCACATATAATAAAAGAGCCAGAGTCAGGTCTTTTAATAAGGGCGATCGGGTGTTAGTACTGGTACCCACAGCCGAGAGTAAGCTCATGGCCAAGTGGCAAGGGCCATATGAGATTCGAGAAAAAGTGGGGGAGGTAAATTACCGGGTGTATCAGCCAGGAAGGAGGAAACCTGAGCAGCTTTACCATGTAAACCTGCTAAAGCCTTGGAAAGATCGAGAGTGTTTAGTTACAGACGTCACCCCGGGCATATCACCAGAGAGTTCTCTACCTTCAGCCAGGGAAGCATCCGAGGGGGAGGTCAGGATAAGTGATGCCCTCACTAAACAGCAGCGAAGGGAGGCTCGCTCGCTGGTGCAGCACAATACCGACGTGTTCTCAGAGCTACCAGGTAGGACTTCGGTTATCCAACATGACATTGTCACCGACCCTGGGGTAAGGGTACGAATAAGACTGTACCGGGTACCCGAGGCCCGGAGGCAAGCCATCACGGCTGAGGTAAAACAAATTCTTCAGTTAGGCGTCATAGAGGAATCACGGAGTGAGTGGGCTAGCCCCATCGTACTGATTCCAAAACCAGATGGATCGTTACGCTTCTGTAATGATTTCCGGAAATTGAATGAAGTGTCAAAGTTTGACCTTTATACAATGCCCAGGGTGGACGAGCTGATTGAGAGACTGGGGCAGGCCCAGTACTTTACCGCACTCGATTTCACCAAGGGTTACTGGCAGGTACCTCTCACACATTCAGCGAAGGAAAAGACTGCCTTCGTAACTCCAGAGGGTCTATACCACTATGTGGTCTTACCTTTTGGGTTACATGGGGCCCCGGCTACATTCCAGAGGTTGATGGACATAGTGCTCAAGCCACATCAGGAGTACGCGTCCGCGTATCTAGATGATATTATCATCTTTAGCACCGACTGGCATACGCACCTATCACAGGTACAAGCGGTGCTGGATTCTCTCAGAGCCGCGGGGTTAACGGCAAACCCCAAAAAATGTGCGATAGGGCTAGAGGAAGCCCGATATTTGGGGTATGTGATAGGCCGAGGAGCTATCAAGCCCCAAATCAATAAGGTTGAGGCCATAAAAAACTGGCCTAAACCGTCAAGTACAAAACAGGTGAGGGCGTTCCTTGGCATCCTTGCGTATTACCGCCGGTTTATACCTAATTTTGCTGGGCGAACGGCAGCTCTGACTGATCTCTTGAAAGGGAAAAAATCGGTAATGGTTCGGTGGAACCCTCAGGCAGAAGAAGCTTTTCAGTCCATGAACTTGGCTCTGTGTGGACAGCCGGTCCTCATCAGCCCCAACTTCAAGGAAACCTTCATTGTACAGACAGATGCCTCAGAGGTAGGCCTAGGGACGGTATTGTCACAAAAAGTGAATGGTGAAGAGCACCCGGTCAACTACTTGAGTAGAAAACTTGTCCCGGCAGAGAAGAACTATAGCGTGGTAGAGAAGGAGTGTTTGGCTATTAAGTGGGCCTTGGAATCACTACGTTATTATTTACTCAGGCGTCAGTTCCGCTTGGTGACGGACCACTCACCCTTGGTATGGATGAGGAATGCCAAGGAGAGGAATGCGCGAGTCACCAGGTGGTTCCTGTCACTGCAAAATTTCTGTTTCTCTGTAGAACATCGCCCTGGGAAGTTGCAAGCAAACGCGGATGCCCTGTCCCGGGCACCCTGTATGGTGGCAAATGTTCAACCCCACAAGTTTGAACAGAGGGGGGGATATGTGAGGCAGTGACCGAGATCGTATGCGAGGGACGTTATATATCCCCCAGAATGTGTACAGAGACCTATTAAATCCATTGGAGTTCATTGCAGTCACACACACAGCTGCGGCTGCAATGCAGGAATAAAGGTGAGCAATGACCTGAGTCAGGCTACCTGGCTAAGGCAGATTAAGTAAAGGTCACAGGAGGCAGTGGGGTGGCCTCCTCCCTCCAACCCGGGTTTTTCAGTGGCTCTTGACACAGGTCCTTTAAAACTCCTGCACTAAGGATTAGTGTTGTTCTATGTTGGAACCTGCCAGGAGCACAGCAGGGAAGCTCAGCAGGATTAGGGGTGGCTGAACCCACGCCTAGTAAGGCTCTGCACCAGTCAGGCTCTGAGCGGCCCGGCGCGGCCGTTGTCCCCGGCAACCATTGTATTATGGATTCATGTTAACCTGGCTGCGAACCGGAGGACTTTCTGTTTACCCGTGAGTTGCTGAATAAAAGCTGTTTATGTTTGGACTTGCTTGGGTCACTGCCTCAGTTACTGCACTGTGTGAACACAGCCGCCTTACACCACCTATACTGACATGGCCGCTGGACCAGGGTACAACGGATCAATTCACTCATCTCTAATGGAAATCAATATTATTAATATCTCACCTGTTGTATCCTGGACATTTATTTTATGTGCCTCTAAGATTATTTATGGTGTTTTCTATTTTTCTTTCAACGTGGTTTAAGCGGAGATTGAATCTCTTTTTTGACCACTAAGGCCTTATTCACACCTCGCTGTTTGTCGTAGGTGAGCTGTCCGAAAGCACAGACACATCATATTCTGTGGAGCTATTCCCATTTCCACTTTTTCTCTTTGGTGACCAATGATGCGCATAAACTGGACACTAGGAAAAGCTTGGTAAACCTCCGCGTTATTGTTTCCATTTTTCCTGTTTCCATTACAGGAAAAATGGACAGTACAAACGGAACACATGGACTGCAGATGAATAATGAAGCAGATGGCAGATGCAAAACATACATGGGTGTGTGAATAGCGCTCTAGAAGAAGAAAATGCTCTGCTGTGTCTGCATTTGATAAAATTGAGTTAAGTAGAAAAACATCACTGGTTGTGGAACCACAAAGTGTTCGGATTGTACGCTTTACTCTGTTGCCATGTGTCCATCTGCGGCCCTTTTGTTACAGAGGTCTTGTAACAACCACAACACATTCCAAAATGATGCTACATAACGAGTCACAGACGAGGGATTACATCTCTGTAAATCACCATCCGCATTCGCAGAACAGGTGGAGAACGCCTACAGGAAAATCTAATTTAGTCCCTGCTGTCTTGTCTTTAACTAACTAGAAAAATCGATATAAATCTGAGAACAGAAAATGGATGTTACTGGAATGGACTCTAAGGCCAGTGATGCGCGACATAAAGTTTACGGTGTCATATTGCGATCAACGTGAACTGTCTGTTTGCAATTTGCCTGTTTTTTGTTTTTTTTTACAGCCAGATTGCAGCTGTAAAATAATTTTTTGCGTCACGGTTTCATCATTCACTGTGGCCTAGTGTGTGTGCTGGACTGTCAGTATTGTGAGTGACAGTCCAGTCATCCAATCTGAGGCTGGGGCATGCTGAGCTGTCAGCATTTTGATTGACGGCCCTGCTGCTCAATCTAGCCTAGCCTGCGGGCGTTCCTCCAGATACCTCCCATTCTTGATTATTTGCTAGCTATTTAGATGGCTAGGTATAAGCAGATCATTGTCAGCTGTAGCTCAGCTTTGTTTGGTCTGTGTCTGATTCCCTGATCTTGTTGCAGGACCTAGGATTTGTCGTGACTATTCTTGTAGATTATCCCTTTTGCTCTTGAGGCTCTCTGACCTCAGGTACCTGACCCCGGACTTAGCCTCTGACTATCCATTTGTCTTATCCCCTTATCTTGACGTACCCTCCTGGCATTGGACCCCGGACTGTTTCTTGTCCACGCCTTTGTATTGCCCCTCTGTACTACATGCCCTCCTGGTATCTGACCTTGCACCTCCTGACTACCCTGTCTCACGGCTTGTTTATGATTTGCTGTCACGCTGTAATGCTGCTGTTAGAACCCTCCTGTTAGTTTTTTCTATCTTGTGTTTTCCGGTCACGTGACCATCTGCCTATATATTCCAGCACTGCCCTTCTGGCTTTGCAGGACTTCAGTGTTGTTTGACTGTCTTACTAGCCTGGTGCTTCAGTGCCTATCTCTGTCAGTTCGCTTGGTCCTCTGGGACCTCTAGTACTTTTTGTCAGTTTGTCTTTTGTGATCTACAACAACTTCTGTTTAGGAGGTGTCCCATTTTTGTCCCAGTCCTTAGTTCTTTTAGGGACCCCTCCCTTAATTCTATAGGTCTTCGTTCAGACTAGCCGAGGACAAAGTCGGGTCTGTTCACTAGGAACAGGCAGCCCGCTACATCGTAGGGATTCAGCTTAGTCTTACTGTAGGGACAGCTTTCCCCTATCTTTCCTTAGTTCTTGTTGCAGATCATAACAGTAAGTCCAGCCCAAAAAAAACTTAAAGGAAAGAAATTTGGGGATCAGTATGGTTTCCGTCCAGGAGTTGGCTCAACACTTGCAGGGATTGTCTCTGGAGGTGGCCGAGCTCCAGCAACACGTGAGTAGCTGTTCTGGAGCGCATATTGTAAAACTCCATGGCGTTCCCACAGATATTGTTTCTGATAGAGGACCTCAGTTTGTGGCTCGCTTTTGGCGTGCTTTTTGTGACAGGTTGGGAGTCCATTTGTCATTTTCGTCTGGTTATCATCCTGAGTCTAATGGACAGACTGAAAGAAAGAACCAGGATGTTGAACAGTTTTTGCGTTGTTTTGTGGCAGACAATCAAGAGGTGTGGTCTGAGTTTCTGCCTCTCGCAGAATTTACTCTTAACAATCATACATCCTCCTCTGCTGGGTGTTCTCCTTGTTTTTGTTGTACTGGGAGACATCCGTCTTTTGGTTCGTTCTCCAAATTAGGGTCGGCGGTGCCGGAGGAGGAGAATTTTTCCTGTGATTTGGAGAGAGTTTGGACTAATGTACGTTGCAACCTTCAAGAGGCTAACAAGAAATCCAAGAAGTATTTTGACAGGAAACGTAAAGAGGTTTAGTTTACTGTGGGTGACATGGTTTGGTTGTCCTCGAAGAACCTGCGGTTGAGGATTCCCTCTAAAAAACTGGGTCCTAAGTTTGTGGGTCCATTTAAAGTGCTTCAGGTTGTTAACCCATCTGCTGTTAGGTTGGATGTCCCTACTTCCTGGAAGATTAATCCTGTGTTTCATGTTTCATTGTTGAAAAAGGCTGACGTTTCTGATAGGGACGCCACTGTCACAGTTCCTCCTGTGGTGGAAGACGGCGAATTTGAGATTTCGCGTATCTTGAATTCTAGATGGCATAGAGGGAGATTACAGTATCTTGTCTCTTGGAAGGGTTTCGGTCCTGAAGACAACTCCTGGGTAAGGACGGATAATGTCTCTGCTCCTAGGCTTGTTAAAGTTTTCCACAGGAGGTTTCCGGATAGGCCTGGGCCTGGAGGATCCAGAGGATCCTCATAAAAGAGGGGGTACTGTTAGAACCCTCCTGTTAGTTTTTTCTATCTTGTGTTTTGCGGTCACGTGACCATCTGCCTATATATTCCAGCTCCGCCCTTCTGGCTGTGCTGGACTTCAGTGTTGTTTGACTGTCTTACTAGCCTGGTGCTTCGGTGCCTATCTCTGTCAGTTCGCTTGGTCCTCTGGGACCTCTAGTACTTTTTGTCAGTTTGTCTTTTGTGTTCTACAACAACTTCTGTTTAGGAGGTGTCCCATTTTTGTCCCAGTCCTTAGTTCTTTTAGGGACCCCTCCCTTAATTCTATAGGTCTTCGTTCAGACTAGCCGAGGACAAAGGCGGGTCTGTTCACTAGGAACAGGCAGCCCGCTACATCGTAGGGATTCAGCTTAGTCTTACTGTAGGGACAGCTTTCCCCTATCTTTCCTTAGTTCTTGTTGCAGATCATAACAGCTGCACAGAGAGGTTGCACATTACTGGACACATGACTTGTCTCAGACTGCGTTACCCAAGAATTGGGCTAGGTACTTAACACTGTGTAATATAATAGCCCGGCTGACAGAGGAAACACGCGATCAGACCAACCTCTGTTAAAAGTATATTCTCAAGTTTGGATGTTATCCCCTATTCATAGGATATGGAATAACTTACTGATCTCTGGTGGGGCCCCAAGAAATTAAGAAAACCGAAGCTCTGAAGAGTCACATGTGAATGGAGCAGTGGTCAATTATGCAGACCATCTCTCCATTCATGCTCATAGGAGTGCCAAAGACCAACCGAATGCGGCGCTCGGCTATCTCTGGCTGTCCCATTAAAAATGAATGTAGCGGCCATGCGCATGATCGACCACTGCTCCATTCTCATGGGGCTCTTCAGACCCTGGTTTTCTGGATTAGTCAGGGTCCCAGCAGACAACCCTCCAGCTATCGGGAAGTTATCCCCTATTCTATGGATAGGGGATAACTTCCAAACTTTAAACCAAGATGTCCAGAAGCAGATGCCTGCAAAAATGTGCTCTTTTAGGGTAGATTGCATCATGCATTATGGATGAACTTAAACCCCTTCGCTTTATCCTATTTGTCAGTTGAACTTGATGGACATGTGTCTTCATTTTTTTCAAAAGTACTATGTAACTGTGTTTTCCCAAGTATTTAAAGGGCTCGGATACGGCTTTAAAGAAGGCGATTCATTTTTATTATAATTAAATGATTAAAGAAAATAGGAAATAGTTTGATATTGTGTACACTTTTGCATAATATAAATCACAAAGGTAAAGTACTTACAACGCACACTATACAGGAAAAACTTCACCAGGAGCAACATACATCATCTGTCCGGGAAACATCAGCCATGAGAAGACAGAGAAAAGTCCTGGGATGAATCCACACTGCAACGTCAGGGCATCCCCTTTTAGTCCACAGGTCAACAGGCTTCTGTCTTAGTTGAAAACTTCACTAACTTATATCTTATTTGAAAACAAATGCTTGCGTAACCAAATGTTACACAAATTCTGACAGTTTCTATTTGTTCGATATAGTATCTTTCTTCTGAGTGGCCAGCTCTTCAGATGTCACTTAACACCGAACAAATATATCAAATATATCACCGGAGATGAAATATGCCAAAGGCTCCTGGTACCAGTTGTTTTACCATTCTATAAACACAGCATATTCTCACCAAATATTGCTAACGAATATAAACATGCATCTTTCTCACTAAATATTGATAAAAGAGCTATGTGGTACTGGGTGATACTATAAACTAAACATTGATAATAGAGTTATGCGGTCCAGGTGTTGGGAAAATTACAGAAAGTACAAGGCTAACAAGCTAAACTGTTACTGTGAAATACCTTAAAGGGTTCTTTAAAAACAGACTACCAATATGGATAACTGATTGCCATTAACATCTTAGCACTACAAACTGATGCAGCGAAAAGTCTGTAGCCGATCAGTTGTGTGGCAAGATACCATAAAGGTACATTTACGTGAGACTTTTTTGACCACGCAGTTAAAAAAAAGCACAAAACCGCATGCAGTTTTATTGTGAATGATGGACATATGGTTTGTTGCTGTGCATATGACATTTCGCTCTAAAAGTTCAGACAGTTTTGATGCATTATTTTGACCATGAAAAATGTCTCATGAAAGTGTAGCTATAGGGTACGGTCCTATCATGGCTACTGCATTCAGCTGGTAGTCACACCCTGACTTACGGGGGTGAAGGAGCACACAAGTTGCAGTAACACTAAGGCTAGGTACAGTCTGGGTATCTGCCCATTGTCAGGCTCATACACTCAGGAGGTACGCGCCCGACAGTGGCCCCAGTCAGCATGATGCCGAGGCACCATAGGGACCGCATTGTATACCGCATGTATACATTTCTTTGCAGTGCCTCTTTGCATAGGAAATTATAGTCTTCTTCCCTGTTCTATACAGTAAAACCAACAGTATGCTTTTGCTTATGACATTAGGTTTTAAAAACACTCTGAGTTTAATGGGTGACTGATCCAGAAAATGTGTCAGAATTGTGCATACTGTGCTTTTTTTTTTTACATGTGGTCCATTGTTTCCATTGATCTGTGTGCAATCTGTTTGGCCCAGGATGACATACAGACAGAAAATACACTCATCTGAATGAGCCCTAAGTGTTAGGAAGCCATTGTAGGTGAGATCTAAGGGGTAACGTTTCTCCTTGTGGAGAGTGACAAGCCAGGCCTGGCATGTCAGAGTGAGGAGACTTATAAGCCTTGCATACTCCACTGGGAAATTAAATATGCAAATTGTCTCTTCAAAGAGGAAGAAGATTAGAACTCTAGCGCCACCTTTTGGAAGTAACTACTTCCAATAGATGGCACTAGAGTTCTAGTCCTCTTCCTCTCCAAAGAGACAATTCGCATATAGGTGAGATCTAGATGATGCCGCCAGTCATCCGGCTACAAGAAGCTGTTACCCATTAGCTCGGCTGCAATGAGTAACGCTGCTTGTTGTTGGGTTTTAATAAATGATTTGAGGTGATAAGTGCCGGACATTACAAGTTGTGACAAGTGAAATCATCAGAAGAATGAGGTCATTTGCTTGTTAACATTGCACTACAGCTGCCCACGCTGGTATGTCGTACAATGGTTAACTACGGCATACAAATTCTCAGATCTGCTGTGTGTTTCCATTTTCCGAGACCCAAAAACAATTTTATTTTCAATGGAGCAGTAAGAGAGCTTGTTTTTTTTTCCTTTGTGAATTGAAGTTTTTATTGATACCATTCTGGTTTTGAAACGCTTTTTATTGTATTTTTTTTAGAGAAGTATAGCGACAAAAAAATGTAATTCTGGTGTTTAGATTTTTTTTTTTACTCTTTACCATTCGGGTTAATTTATTTTTATTTTTTGATAGACTTAACTTTTACAGACATAGCACTACCAAATATGCTTATTGTTTGTTTTTTTTTTTCTTTATTTTTAATTGGGGAAAAAGAGATCGATTCAAATTCTTTTAATACATTTTTTTTATTTTTTTTATATATTTCTTACTTTTTATTTTAGTCCACTTAGGGGACTTGAACCTACCATTGTTTAATTGCTTGTTCTATATATTGCAATGCAAAATGATGTTTTCCTATGCACCCCTGGCTGCCATGACGATCCAATGTCACCCCTGCAATCGTGGGATTTAAAGGGTTAAACTGCAGCAATTGGATTAAACCCCGGTCAGTACAGTTACAGGTGCATGCTGGCTGTGTAACACACCTGGCATCTGACAGTTTTGCTACATTTAAAGGTGTTTTACACCAGAAAATTAGCAAAACCACCTTCATGAATCGGGCCCAATGTGTTTCATTTTTAACCACATCAGATTATTTTTTTTGGAGGATGAGACAGATTTCAATTAGAAAAAATTGCCATTCATAGACACCAATTTTAGTTTGATTGGACAAAAATTGGTCAGATATCCTTAATGCCGGCCATATAAATTAGATGCCTGTCAACTGAAATATCACTGGATTAACATCCATCTCAGTCGACTCTCCTATACACAAGTTCGCTCATTTGTCCGAGCGCTCCAGTATTATGTATGAGAAAGCCTCCACACGTCAGCCGGTGGCTTATCTCAGGGAAAACCATGCGATCGGCAGTCCGAAATTAGACATGCCTGATCGACATTTCTCCCAACCATCATTTGGCCGGCGCCCCCATACAAAGTAGACCATCGGCCAAACCCTTCCATATTGGCAGGTTTGGGCAACATAACTGTAATGTAAATGGCCAGTTTAGGGCCCCCATACACATTAGACTAATATCGGTCAAACCCGCCGATATTGAAGGGCTCGGCCGACACTCTAATATGTGTGGGGGCGCCGGCCAGCCAATTTTTGTTCTCAGGAGCGCTGAATGAGCACTTCCCTAACAAATGCTCTGGTGTATGGGAGAGTCGGCCGAGATGGCATCGTTTGGCCAATAGCCATCTAATATGTATGTCCGGTTTTAGGGTAACATGGGAGTGAATGCAAAGGAGTGGGGAAATATCAGCCTTTCCTTTAGACCAGTGTGCCCCAACTCCAGTCCTCAAGAGCCACCAGCAGGTCATGTTTTCAGGATTTCCTTAGTATAGCCCAGGTGATAATTGCGTCATCGGGACAGGCAAGAATTCCATCACCTGGGCAATACTAAGGAAATCCTGAAACTTGACTCTGGAGGACCAGAGTTGAGGAACGCTGCTTTAGACATTTCCTAATTTTCTCATCGATTCATTGCTTTAACTAAAAAAAATGCCAAAGAAAGAACATAGATTATGTCAGATGTGATTCTAAACTACTTCCACATTGGTTATAGTCCTACATGGTTGCAGGACCCCTGAGGATCAGCTACTGGCCATCTGGTCCTTATTTATTAAAGGAGTTATCCAAATGTTTTTTTCTATGGATACATCACTTGATCATGGATGAGATGTAAGAAACAGACACTTACTAATCTCACTGTAGATGCTAATAGGAAGGAAAAGCGCTCATAGTAACGTTGTGAGATGGCAAAATGAGAAGCCTTATAAATTATGCACTCACCTTAGAGTGTTGTGTGGAGGGCACAACACCTATAGAAAGTGATGGTATAGTCACCTGCTACTGCGGATCCTGCAAGGATAGAAGGATCCACCTTGCCTGTGCGTGTATAGGGTAGGAACTCCAAAGGAGATAGGACATTATGGCTGCCCTGCTGATATAGAATGATCCAAGGGACAAGGTCTCTCTGTAAGAGTGTGACCGGAATGGCCATACGTCTACCCCTTGTGTATAAAACGGTTGTAACCTGTGTTTATGAAAGAGTGTTTTATATTGCATAAAACCTTATAGGCACCAATGAGCATAGTTAATGTAATGCTATAATATGTGTTCTGATAAATGCATAATGTCTGATGTGTCAGCTAAAGGACATAAGATGTAGGATTAGCATTAGATATAAGCTAGGACTCCAAACAGTGCAGTTGTGGATACAATAGAATCAGGAAGTGTGTAGCACCAGTGATGACACAGTTAATTGTTCAGAGAACAGCTCCAGTGTGGGATGAGCAGGGCTAGTTAGTTAAGAAGAGGAAGACTTCCTGATTAGAGTCACAGTGGAGAGAATAACAGTGAAGGTGCTGGAAGGGGCCAGTTCAGGGCCAGTGGGCCGATGGTTATTCGGGGAACAGAACAACCTTAAAGGAACAAGTAACAGCAACAGAAAGCAGCATGAGGACGGCAGTAACAACATTCAGTGGCAATCCCTTAATGTCTGCGGCCGACGACCGGAACAAGGTATATAGGAGCCTACCTTGATTTTGTCTCTGAAGAGAATGGACGGAGATCCACAGAGACAAGTCGGGACAGAGTTCTGGGAAGCTGCGGTGCCGGGCAAGACATCTCTGGGGCAGGAAGTGCCATTAGAGGGAGTGATAACACAGGCGACCGAAACCGTAAATGCTGTGTTACACTGTGCTGTACCCATGATCAAGTCTGAACTGAGTCTATGGAGTAAAGTTGAACTGTTGAAAATGAGTCAAGAGTCTGGTGTGAACTGTGTGATCGAGTCCGGACCTGGGATCGTGGGACAGATGGAGCCTCATAGAAAGAAAGGGAGTGTTGTCCATTACACCCAAACTACATGACAGACAGGACATTATCTTTTATTTGTGAGGAGCCAGGGTGGGGGAGAACAGCAGCCCCTCGCCCATGACTACCACCCTGTGCCCATTACATATGCACTAAACCTTTAGGGCTCATTCAAACGTCCATACAAATCGGTCCGAGATCGGACCAAAATGCATGGACTTCTCTTCTATGAAGTGGCCATGCTTGGGTCGGGAGTCCCGCAGCCAGACTGTGCATTGCGGTCTGAGCTCGGACAGGTTTGTACGGACGTTTAAAAGTGCCCTTATTGTGATGTATAAAACTACGCATTTTGGCACTGAACCAATGCCTTCCTCAGGCTAATTTAAAAGTGCCCTGTTCTCAGGATTGGTGCGTGTCCCAGCAGACGGACGTCCACCAATCTATAAGTTAACACCTGTCCTGTGGATTTCTGATAAACTATCTTCACTGGACAACTGTTTTAGTAATCCTTTGCTGTGTGTGTGCCACAAACTAAAATCTATACTAACTCATAGTTTTCCATTTTCTGGCGCAATTGTAGTAAACTTTATTGGCTATGGCTGGTCAATCAGTTTCGTATGCCCACACACTTTTTTTTTTTAAAGAATAGTGGCAAGGTTGGAAAAAAGGTAATGAAACAATATTGAAAACTTTTATGGATCAAAATTTGCAAATTTTTGCAACTTTGTTTTCACCAGGAACTGGCTCAGACAGCATAATTAGTTACCACTGTTTTTATTCTTTTTCTTTTGCATATAGGAGAAAAATTCCTGGATGAGGCGTTCACTGGTGCCCCACTACAAGCCCCACTAAGAAAGACTTCAGTGTTGCCATTACTGACAGCATATACCGCGTTCCAAATTATTATGCAAATGCTGTTCTTTCCTGATTTTCCTAAATGGTTGATGCAAATGAGTCAGTATAATGTTCAAATCATCAACTGTTAGAGTATAAATCACATTTTATTGAACAAACCTCCCAATGATAACAGTATTTTTTTCAAAACTAAAAAAAGCCTCGAAATCCACTGTTCCAAATTATTATGCACAACGTTTCCATACAATTTTATAGGTTCTAAAGAACTGTAAATGGTAATTTGTTGAATTTGCAGCATTAATAGGTCAGATTTACTGCAGTCAAAAGCTTTTTTAATGAAAAACTTCTTAATAGGCCAAGTTACATGCTAATATAGGACACCAATTCTTGCATCCATTGAACGTTTGCGATTTTGGATAGTTTCTGCTGGAATTTCTTTGCAGGATGTCAGACTGGCCTCCCATAGCTGCAGTTTAATGTGAACTCCCTACCACACTCATAGATCTTTTGCTTGAGGGTACTTATGCACAACTGCAAGCTTCTGGAGGAGCCTACACCTTGACGCTCAAGGGACTCTAGAGGCACCCCAGCTTCAAATACCTGTTTGCTGCTTTCTAATGGTATTTTAGCAGCTGCTCTGCAAATCTGATGAATTTGTCTGGCAGAAACCTTCCTCATTATGCCTTTATCTGCACAAACCCATCTGTACTCTGTATCAGCCACAAATCTCTTCACAGTATGATGACCACATTTAATTCTTCGTGAAATAGCTAATATTTTCATACCTTGTTCAAGGCATTGAACTATTTGATGCAGAGGCGTAGCTCGGGGTTCAGCTCGGGGGGGGGGGGGGGGAATACGAAACATCTGAGTGGGCCCCTAACCCCTGATTACAATTACGGTGGTGCACTCTAATCATAGGTATAGGGGAACCTCATTGTATGACCCTGACCATATAGATACAGGCCCTGCAGAACATATAAGAGATTGCAATACAGTTATAGATGGTGACTTTCAGCAGACATTCTTTCTAATAAAGTCGTTCACTTTTCCGATCTTTTCCATCTGGCCCAGACCGACATGACAACTTCTCCAGCCATGGCTCGTCTGCAGAGATTACAGCAAAGACACATTTGACTTCTCAGATTTCTAGCACAGTTCCCATCTATCCCCAACCCGCACAAACTTCTCATCCTATTGATACCACAATACTGAGGCGCTGCTGCCGTGTCCCTATTACTGCACCTGCTGTGTGGTACAAGAGCAATGCTCCTCATACTGCCTCACATAGTAATGCCACCACTGTGCCCCTCACATAGTAAAATGTTTCCTTTGTGCCCTCACAGGAGCCTCCACACTGTTTAATGGTCTCCACAGTAGCCCCCACACTGTATTAAGGCTCCCACAGTAGTCCCTACACTGTATAATGGCTCTCACAGTTTATGAAAACCCCCTCATTAGCCCCCACACTGTAAATAAGCCCCTACACTGTATGTTGACCCCCACAGTAGCCTTCAAACTATTTAATGGCCTTTGCATTAGCTCCTACACTGTTTAATGGCCCCCAAAATAGCTATTAGGCTGTATAATGGCCCTTTCATTAGCTCCCACACTGTGTAATGGCCCCCACAATAGGTCCCATGCTGTATAATGGTCCCCGCATTAGCTCCCATGCTATATAATGGTCCTCGCATTAGCTCCCATGCCTTTGATTCTGATCTTACTCTCTGTAGGTAACCCTAAAAGGAATACTCTTGTCTGCTATTCCAAAATGTGGATATCATTTTAGAAGCATATCGCAATTTTGGTGGCAACTCTTGGTTGTTATACAACAAACTATTTTGACAAAAGTTGTCAGTGCATAGTAATTTGAGGTGCGACCAGAAATATGTAGGATTGTGGCCCAGTTTAATGATTCCACATAGAGTTAATGTGTTTAAACCTCCTGTTGTTAGTAGTAATTCTAATTTTTGTAAATGGGTATGCTTCACGTTTAACGAAGCTCAATGTAAATGGCTTAGCAATTGCCGCTACAGTCATGAATCCGCCGGTTGTGGCTGTTCACACTCGATGTCCAGATGTTTTAAAAGGGGTAACCAATCCTTGCAACAACCTTTGGTCAAGGACTCAGTTCCAAAAGGTGATAACACCCATGAAGTTGGCAAACATGGTTCCATGGCTAGAGGGATACCCAAATCGGCAGAGAGCAGAGCTAATAAGTAAATGTTTTAATGATGGTTTTTTGTCTTTGGTTTTAATTGTCCCGGTTGTAAGTGGGTTAACAATTTAAAATCTGTAAATTTAAATAAACAGGTAGTAAACAGAAATAAAGGAGGATAGGGTTGAAGGTCCGCATTCATGCCCTCAGTTTGAGAATTTTCGTTTCTCCCCCCTTGGCTTGGTTCCTAAAAAGGAATCTAATAGTTTTAGATTCATCCATCATTTATTGTATCCGTTGAATTGTTCATTAAACGATTCAGTTGATAAATCCAATGCATTAGTAGCTTACGTGTCATTTGATAATGCTTTAGAATTGTTCCAGAAGTTTGGTCAAGACGCCTCGCTTGCGAAAGCTGATATCAAGTCAGCACTTCGTTTACTACCGGTTTCTCTGAGTAGTTTTAACTCGTTAGGTTTTCAATTTGAGAGTTATCCATTGGTTTCACCCTGTCTTGTTTTTATTTTAAAACTTTTTTGTCCTTGTTAGAGGGTTGTTAGTGGCGTTTTTAAGTCTGGTGGAGAGATTTTACATTATTTAGATGATTTTTTATTTATTGGTTGTTCGAAATCAGATAATTGTATGGGTATGTTATAAACCTTCATTTCCCTCATGGACATGTTTGGCATTCCTTTAACATCTCAGAAGACGTTTTTTCCATGTACTTGTTTAGATTTCCTTAATATCAAAATAGATACAGTCAGGATGAAATTCAGTTTGAAAAAATTGTCAAGATTGTCAGTTTAATTGACGTGTTTTTGTCATCCAACAAGGCTTGTTTGAGAGATCTGCAACCTTTGCTTGGTATGATGGTTTTTGCAGCCCAGTTTATTCCTGTGGGTAGAGTTCTTGCTAGACTTTTATAGTCTTCTACAAAAGTTTTGTCTTCCCCCTATGAGAAGGTCACAGGAGGGGAGATTTATGTCACTCAGCATGTTAGCCTCAGTGATATGAGCCTGGAAAAATGTTCCAACAGACTAAGTGCTGAAAGGGCTTAATCTGCCATGTGAAGGGCTAGGTATAGTGAACAGCTGAAGAGTTGATGGGAGGCTGTTCACCATATCTCCACCCCAGGGGGTGGTGCAGAAGCTAAATGTGGAGCGTTTGGACTCATTCAGTGTTCAGTGTGTCTGGAGACGAGCTTTTCAGAGCTGTGCTCGTGTTAAAGAGAACTGAACCTTGTTTTTGTAACATCCCTGGCGGCGTGCTTGCATAGTGCACCACCTCCCACTATGCAAGACCGCAATCATGCTGTGTGCATGTCTCTTGTCTGACTGCTTAGGGCGGCGGCCCGGTTACTTCCTGATTCTTATAGCTGCTGTGGGTGCACTCCTAATGCGTCCCCAGCCTATTGCTGTGAGTCACTGGATATTTAAACCCCCTCCACCCAGAAGGAGGTGCCTGAGCAACACTAACTTTCAGTGAGCTCCTTGCATCTGAGTTGTCAGGTCTTGTCCTGTATCGTGTCTGTTTCTGCCACCCTGGAGGCCGCATACCTAGGCCTGTTATTTTGTCTGTTTCTGCCACCCTGGGGGCTGCATACCCAGGCCTGTTATTTCTGACTTCTAGTCTGTTTCCGTCACTCTGGGGGCTGTATACCCAGGCCTGTTATCTCTGACTTCTAGTCTGTTTCCGCCACTCTCGGGGCTTTATACCCAGGCTCGTTCTTGTATCTCATTGCAGTAGCAGTTCCTGTCTGAACTGTATCCTAGCCTGTTACCTGTTTGTCTCTATGTCCGTATCTTCCCTTTTCCTGCAGTATCTGAACCTGCACCTAACTCCAACTCGTTGTCTCTGTACTTCTGTTTGTGAGTTTTGTGTCCACTCGCTACTTCATAGTAAGTACCTTGTGTGTATCTGGTTCTGCTTGTCCCTTTTCCCTTCCTCCGTATCTTCCTCCTGTGTTCTAGCCATCTTCCTGTATTTTCCAGTCTGTTCCATGTGAACAGAGCCCTGTACTCTCTGCCTCCACCTTCAGCCCTGTTCGGCTCTGCTTGCTCGCCACGCCAGCGGTTTCTCTCTGCTCTGACTTGCCCACCACTCCGGCGGCTTCCCTCTGCTCTGCCTTACCCACCACTCCGGCGGCTTCTCTCTGCTCTGCCTTGCCCACCGCTCCGGCGGTTCCGCTCTGCTCTGCCTTGCCCACCGCACCTGCGGTTTCGCTCTGCTCTGCCTTGTCCACCGCACCTGCGGTTTCGCTCTGCTTTGCCTCATCCACCGCACCTGCGGTTTCGCTCTGCTCTGCCTTGTCCACCGCTCCGGCGGTTCCTCTCTGCTCTGCCTTGTCCACTGCTCCAGCGGTTCCGCTCTGCTCTGCCTTGCCCACCTCACCTGTGGTTTTCGCTCCGCTCTGCTTGCTCACCACACCAGCAGTTCCTCTCTGCTCTGCCTTGTCCTCCGCTCTGGCGGTTTCGCTTTACTCTGCTTGTCTACCACATCTGCGGCTCTGTACCTGTCTCCCAGTCTGTACTGGACCCTATCCAGCCTGCGCTCCAACCTGCTAGTTCCTCCCTGTCTGCACTCCAGCCGTGCTTGCCAGTACCCATCTGTCTGCATACCAGCCGTGCTTGCCAGTGCTCACCTGTCTGCATACCAGCCGTGCTTGCCAGTACCCACCTGTCTGCATACCAGTCGTGCTTGCCAGTACCCACCTGTCTGCATATCAGCCGTGCTTGCCAGTACCCACCTGTCTGCATACCAGCCATGCCTGCCAGTACCCACCTGTCTGTATGCCAGTCTAACCTGCCTGTTCCTGCATTCCCCGGTGTGGGTCAACAGCTGTGACCGGGGTCTGACCTGGAGTAGCACCTGGTCCCTCTGCTCGGTTCCTCCTTGGTTCACGGAGTCGACTGAGCCGCCGTGCGACCTTGGTCTGATCGGGTTGATACTTAGTTACGCCCCTCCAGGCACTCCTCGGTTCATGGTACAGTGGGATCACTAATCACGCTCACGCCAGTCAGTCCGGGCGCGAGCTTAACAGTTTTTTTCCCTGACAAAACAGATCCTCGCAGCCATACTGACTGTACTGTATGCTACTTTGTTTTTCCCGTTATTTACGTTGCCATGTTTATGCACTACGTTTTAATAAACCAGTTGGAAATTTAAATGTAAAGTGTTCCTGTGACTACCTTTTGAGCAGCTGAGTGAGCTGATCTATCACACCCCTTTTCTCATATACGCATTACTAAACTTATTAAGGAGGATTTAAAGATCTGGTGTGAGTTCCTATGTGATTTCAGCAGCCATTCGTTATTTCGTTATGGCAAGCTGATTTTGTGGAAGCTGAGGTTTTAGGCGTCCATAAAGGCGCGACCTGTAGTTATGGCTTTGGTGTTTTTTGGAATAATCACTGGGTCCATGGTGCTCTACTTGGGTCCAGCTCGAGTTCAATAAAAATACAATTCTAGTAGAGTTATTTCCAATTGTCATAGTTTTGTCGTTATGGGGTCAGTCTTTTAAGAATATAAGGATTATTTTTCATAGCAGTAATAATGGTGTTGCTTTTTTCCATCAATTGCTTACCCTCTAAATGTGTTAAGGTGAGTAGCTTGTTAAGACACCTACTTTTAATCTGTTTACGTTACAATATGTAGTTGAAAGCTAAATACGACATTAGGTCAAGTAATTTAATTGCAGATTCTCTTTCCCATTGCCACATGGAGAAATTCCGGATATTAGCTCCTTCGATGGACGAGTGGAGCCTGGAATGCCCCAGGTACCTTTGGAATTTAATAGAGAAGTAGTCATGCGGTATTTCAAGCACTCAGTTTCTGATAAGACTTGGATTGATTACATAGGGACTTGGAAAAATTGGTGTCGATTCTGTAGCTTTAAGGGCCAGAATGTCCATGCTAGTGACTCAGCCATAGCTATGTGGCTAGTACTTTGGAAAAAGGTTTATCTTTTAGTTGCGTGTCAAAAATACTGTCACGTAACTAATTTTTTCAAAAGTGGTTAGACGTTAGACCTATGCTAAGTTTCTTTCAAATTAAACAGGTGTTAAAAGGTCTTAGGAGGGCAAAATAACTAAGGATTCAAGAAGACCTATTACTACTAAAGCTGATTGATGCATCTTCATCAATTTGCTTTTCACCTTTTGAAGCTTGTTTAGAGCCGCCTTTGCATCAGTGTTTTTTGGTGCATTGTGCTTGGGGGAATTTAAAGCCCCTAATAAAGCATCTTTATCTAATTTATTGTGGTCAGATGTAATAGTATCTGATAGGTCAATTTATTTTAATATTAGTAGGTTGAAACAGATCAACTCACTAAAGGCTTTAGGGTAAGAGTGAATAGCTTATCGGGTTCGCCTTGCTGCCCTGTGCATCTAATTATGGATTTCTTATTGGTCAGACTGGGTGTGAAGGTTCCTTTTTTATTTACTTAGATGGTTCTCCATTGACTAAGTTCCAGTTTAACTCAGTGTTACAACATTGTTCAGTTTTACTGGGCTTTAAGGATGTAAAAGTTCTCATTCGTTCAGAATTGTGTCAGCAACAGAGGCTGCTAATCTGGGTTTAGGAGATTTAATTATTAAAAAAAATGGGTAGATGGTGTCCAAGCAGGTTTAGAGGTTACCTTAGACCAAATCGAACTATACGTTAATTATATTTTTTCTTGGGTCCCCGAAGGACGATAGTTTGGATTATCAGCCATTCCTTTGTGTTCTGGGCACATGGAAGAGAAGCATCTAGACTCTATGGGAGGAATCTGTCATTTTATGATGATCAAACAGAGCTTTATTGGTTTGGCATTATAGGTATAAGGTGGTGTCAGTTATAGGTTATTATTATCAAATGGGGCTAATATTTGACCGATGCCTGATGTCCTGATTGTTCATGCAGGGGGAAATGATGTCGGTCAGATGAACACATCCTTGCCTGTATATCATATGAAGCAGACCTTTTTGAATTTAAAATGATTTCTCCCAGATTGTTTGCTTGTTTTTTCGGAGGTTATCCCTCGTTTGTCATGGGCTGCACACAGGGACGGGCTGGGCCGGGGGGCAGAGGGGCAAATGTCCCCCTGGCCGGTCCTCCAGCAGAGGTTTTGGGCCACCAGGCCGTCAGCCATCGCCTCAGTACTGCCGCGGCCACTCTCCTCTGCACGCGTCCTCCCATAAAGTCGTGGCGCCTGATGGGAGGTCACGCGGCCTGATGGGAGGTCGCGCGCAGAGGAGAATGGCCGCAGCGTAAGTGAAAGGGGGATGGCTCGCGCACTGACAAGGGTGAGGGGATGGCCCGTGGGCCCACAGGTAGGTAGGGATCAGCGTTGGAATGGCAGAGATGAGTATTTAATTATTTTTTTAATCTGGGGCCATTATACTGTGAGTAGCACCATGCGGGGCCGTGTATATAGTACGGAGCACTATTCGGGGCCGTGTATACAGTACGCTGAACTATGTAGGGTCATGTATACAGTACGGAGCACTATGCGGGGTCATGTATACAGTACGGAGCGCCATGTATACAGTAGGGAGCACTATGCGGGGTCATGTATACAGTACGGAGGACTATGCGGGGCCATGTATACAGTACAGACGACTATGCGGGGCCATGTATACAGTACGGAGCACTTTGCGGGGCCATGTATACAGTACGGAGCACTATGCGGGGCCATGTATACAGTACGGAGCACAATGCGGGGCCATGTATACAGTACGTAAGACTATGCGGGGCCATGTATACAGTACGGAGCACTATGCGGGGCCATGTATACAGTAGGGAGCACTATGCAGGGTCATGTATACAGTACGGAGCACTATGTGGGGCTATGTATACAGTACGGAACACTATGTGGGGCTATGTATACAGTACGGAGCACTATTCGGGCCCATGTATACAGTACGGAGCACTATACGGGCCCATGTATACAGTACGGAGCACTCTGCGGGGTCATGTATACAGTACAGAGCACTATGCGGAGCCATGTATACAGTACGGAGCACTATGCGGGGCCATGTATACAGTACGGAGCACCATGCAGGGTCATGTATACAGTACGAAGGAGTATGCGGGGTCGTCTATACAGTACGTAGGACTATGCGGGGCCGTGTATACAGTACGGAGCACTATGCAGGGCCATGTATACAGTACGGAGCACCATGCGGGGCCATGTATACAGTACAGAGCACCATGCGGGGCCATGTATACAGTACGGAGCACTATGGGGGGTCCATTATACTGTATGGAGGACTATGAGGGGCCCTGTATACAGTACGGAGCACTGTGGGGGGTCCATTATACTGTATGGAGCACTATGCAGGGCCATGTATACAGTACGAAGCACCATGCGGGGCCATGTATACAGTACGGAGCACTATGCGGGGTCATGTATACAGTAAGGAACAATATGCAGGGCCATGTATACAGTACGGAGCACTATGCGGGGCCGTGTATACAATACGGAGCACTATGCGGGCCATGTATACAGTATGGAACACTATGCGGGGCCGTGTATACAGTACGGAGCACTATGCGGGGCCCTGTATACAGTACAAGGCACTATGGGAAGCCCATTATACTTTATGGAAGACTATGCGGGGCCATGTATACAGTATGGAGCACCATGCAGGGCCGTGTTTACAGTACGGAGCACTATGCGGGGCCCTGTATACAGTACAAGGCATTATGGGGAGCCCATTATACTTTATGGAAGACTATGCGGGGCCATGTATACAGTACGGAGCACTATGCTGAGCCATGTCTACAGTACGGAGCACCATGCGGGGCTGTGTATACAGTACGGAGCACTATGCAGGGCCCATTATACTGTATGGAGGACTATGTGGGGCCCATTATACTGTATGGAGGACTATGTGGGGCCATTATTCTGTATGGAGGAGTATATGAGGCCTATTATTCTGTATGGAGGACTACGTGGGGCTCATTATTCTGTATGGAGGACTATGAGGGCTCATTATTCTGTATGGAGGACTATGAGAGGCCATTATTCTGTATGGAGGACTATGTGGGGCCATTATTCTGTATGGAGGACTATGTGGGGCAATTATACTGTATGGAGCACTATGTGGGGCCCATTATACTGTATGAAAGACTATGTGGGGCCATTATACTGTATGGAGGACTATGAGGGGTCCATTGTACTGTATGGAGGACTATGTGGGGCCATTATACTGTATGGAGGACTATGTGGGGTCCATTGTACAGTATGGAGGACTATGGGGGGCCATTATACTGTATGGAGGACTATGTGGGACAATTATACTGTATGGAGGACTATGTGGGGCCCATTATACTGTATGGAGGACTTTGTGGGGCCATTATGCTGTAAAATTTCATATTTAATAAAAAGCCATCTTGGTTCATGGTCCTTTTAGTCTAGTCCTTTGATGGTTCTTTGACTGTTCTACTGTGATCTCCCACCCTGAACGTGGATCCTGTGTGGGCCTGCAGCGGATGGAGACACAGTCCTCGTACCTTGGCCTTGGCCGAGGGGCAGGTTGCAGATAATGGATGTCTCGACCCGGTCAAGGACCATGACCAAGAAGGCCCGGAGCTTAGGAGTGTAGCTCCACAGCAAATGGATCCCAGGGAGGATGCAGACGGAGCGGTATACGCCACCTGTCCTCGCCAACCTGATATATTCAGTGGGATTCTGGCTGCAAGAGGGGTACCGGCCCCCGACACCCGACCTTGCTACTCCACGTCCTGGTCGGGAAAGCCCGGTAGGCCCTGAGGATCCCACCGGGTATCGGAAGGAGCGGAGCTGCCACCCGTGCCCTTTTTCTGAGAGGAGTTCAGAGGGAGACCCGGCCTATCTACACACACAGACAGAAAAGTATTCGGTCTGTAGTTCAGGAACACTCTGGTGTGGGGTCCTGATTGAGCGCTGGACTTACTCTGAGGTTGTCGGACCCCCGTTCCTGGTGACCGCAGAACTCCGCGGGGAGCAAGGAGTCACCTTCCTTCCGCCATCTCTTATGTGAGTAAAGCCTTGGAAGTTCACCCCTATGGCCTCCAGACTCTTTATTCTGCGCTACACCGCATTACACAGCACCCGGTCTCCTCTACTACTACCCCCTCCATCCTGTCTCTCTGCCCTGAGGCCTTGCTCTGCCTGTGGGGAGTAGTAACAACGACGGCCGCCATACCACCATGCCTCAGCGGACTGCAGCGGTGCTGGTGGCCCCTCACCAGGTGCCACAGGTGGCGTAGTCGTAGCCATCCACTCAATCCGGTTAAGCCAGTACCATCCTTTTTAAATTGTGACGGCCCTGGGCACGGAGCGGGTCCGGGCCACGGCTGCACCCCCATCTCTCCATCTTAGGACCCGACTCCGAGTCTCCCATCTCCCAGGGTAAACAAGGGGCTTTCGAGTAGAGGCGTCACATCCGCACTGGATTTAATCTGGTTTTGGCTTATGGTGTCGCGCAGCTAACGCTAAGTGAAAAGGATTTTTAATGTATCGGTGTAATATTTGGACTGATTGCTTGTTTATTAAATGGTTGATTAAAGATTATTTAATATTTGGATTAATTAATTGTAATGCTTTTGGTAACCCTAATTAAACTCCGTGGCCTTTTTATTTCAAGTTTTGGTTGTCTTTTGTTAGTTTTGATTTTATTTAGATGGTAAATGTAAGTATTTTGGTCGTGGGCAACTATGATCCCAACCAAAATTACAGATGCAAGACAAGAATCCAGGCGGCAATTGTCAGGAGGTGAGCAGCATCTTGCCACCTCCGGCCCCGGGTACTTACTGTCTCCTGTCCTGCTCCTCTGTGGCCGAAAGAAGCTGGTAACCTGCGTCGTGATGTCTCATCAGCAGACACAGCCACACAGCATGACCTGTTACGGCCAATACGGTTTCTTAACTGATACCTTTTTTCTCAATCCAATGTAACCAGAGATCCCCCTGATCCCTTTCCTGAAATAAAAACTCCACCACAGGTTATCTGTTGGAAATATTTTGGCCACAGCGGCCGTTTATTAACAAACAACAAATAACAATAACATAAATATATATATATATATATGAATAAATGGAGGGAGGGTTCTTGGAGCTAATAGATCTGGCTTTAAATAACTCAAAATTAAAACCGCCATTTTACCCTCAGCCGTTCAGCACCAGTTCGAGAGCACCAAAACTTCCACATTCCGTGGAAGCCCAACCAACAAATTGCTCCCGAGGTAAAGCCCCGTCCAGAGCCCATAACCGACTGCCAGATCACCCCCACTCAATTTAAACCAACTCCAAGAACCCCCCCCCCCCCGCCACCACGAACAGCCCTGAAACCTTAGGCTCGTGAGTGCCCCAAAGCCACCAGCGCCCTTTCAATTCCTTCCTGAATTGAAAGGGCCCAAATATCCATACCTATATCATTGAGATGCACCCCGTCCTTCCTCCACAAATTTCCAGCCCCTGCTTCCAACTCCAAATGCCTAATACTTATGCCACCATTCCTTACCACGAAGCCAGACACTGCCCTATTCAATTTTATTCGTGCCCTGTTTATGCCTTTTTCCGATTGAACCGCCCGCCATTTTTTCCTGGGCACTATATCCGACCAGACCGTCAAAATCCCCGGAAACGAGGTCCACAATCTCAATAGATCAAAACGAATATCCCTAATCAACTCCCTCACTGGACATGCCCCCAAATCATTTCCTCCCAAATGCACCACTAAAATATCCGGTGTTCGATCTAACCTCGCCTCTTTATGAAATTCCGACAAAAAACGCCCCCATACCATGCCCCTAAAACCGAGCCACCTTATGACCGCTTGTGCCCTTGGAAAACCTAATTGCCTACCATCCCTCCTTACGTCGGCGCGCAGCGCCCCCCCACTGCACATATGAGTGTCCAATGATCCAGACTAACGAGGGAACATCACCTAAAAGAATAATAAACAAGCAGGTTAGCAACTATTCCACATCTAGCAAAGTTTTTGCGGCAATTAACTGCGAACATATGACAAATAACGGTCCGAACTCCATCTTCCAATCCGTTTTATCGTCTCAGCCCCTAAACCGCGTCTATTAGCCTCCGACGCTGCACCGATCCTAAAGGAATGCGAACCGTAAATCTCGGGACTGAGACCCAACTCCTGCACCCCCTTTTTTAAGACCGCTGTAAACTGAAAACGGGAAAGAAATGACCCGTCGCGATGCCGTAATAGTGGGCCCGTTCTATTTGACCACAA
Organism: Phyllobates terribilis; assembly: GCF_046119375.1. Lineage (NCBI taxonomy): Eukaryota > Metazoa > Chordata > Amphibia > Anura > Dendrobatidae > Phyllobates > Phyllobates terribilis. Next base: position 429,538,983 of record NW_027362765.1, read on the forward strand.
TTGCCAGTAGGCCTCTAGGCACCTTCTAGGGCACATCAGAGCCCCTTCCACTCTACCTAACACGACACGCTTCCCTTTCCCAAACTGATCCGTTTTAGACCGTTTGATCCAAAAATCGATCCCCCATGCCCAGCAGCTCACGTCTTCGGCTAATAGACCTCCCTCTCTATTCCTACTAGGGGCTACCAACTCACCCACTCTCATAGCCCCCAAAAAAGCTAGAGCAAATGCCAGTGATGCGCGACATAAAGTTTACGGTGTCATATTGCGATCAACGTGAACTGTCTGTTTGCAATTTGCCTGTTTTTTGTTTTTTTTACAGCCAGATTGCAGCTGTAAAATAATTTTTTGCGTCACGGTTTCATCATTCACTGTGGCCTAGTGTGTGTGCTGGACTGTCAGTATTGTGAGTGACAGTCCAGTCATCCAATCTGAGGCTGGGGCATGCTGAGCTGTCAGCATTTTGATTGACGGCCCTGCTGCTCAATCTAGCCTAGCCTGCGGGCGTTCCTCCAGATACCTCCCATTCTTGATTATTTGCTAGCTATTTAGATGGCTAGGTATAAGCAGATCATTGTCAGCTGTAGCTCAGCTTTGTTTGGTCTGTGTCTGATTCCCTGATCTTGTTGCAGGACCTAGGATTTGTCGTGACTATTCTTGTAGATTATCCCTTTTGCTCTTGAGGCTCTCTGACCTCAGGTACCTGACCCCGGACTTAGCCTCTGACTATCCATTTGTCTTATCCCCTTATCTTGACGTACCCTCCTGGCATTGGACCCCGGACTGTTTCTTGTCCACGCCTTTGTATTGCCCCTCTGTACTACATGCCCTCCTGGTATCTGACCTTGCACCTCCTGACTACCCTGTCTCACGGCTTGTTTATGATTTGCTGTCACGCTGTAATGCTGCTGTTAGAACCCTCCTGTTAGTTTTTTCTATCTTGTGTTTTCCGGTCACGTGACCATCTGCCTATATATTCCAGCACTGCCCTTCTGGCTTTGCAGGACTTCAGTGTTGTTTGACTGTCTTACTAGCCTGGTGCTTCAGTGCCTATCTCTGTCAGTTCGCTTGGTCCTCTGGGACCTCTAGTACTTTTTGTCAGTTTGTCTTTTGTGATCTACAACAACTTCTGTTTAGGAGGTGTCCCATTTTTGTCCCAGTCCTTAGTTCTTTTAGGGACCCCTCCCTTAATTCTATAGGTCTTCGTTCAGACTAGCCGAGGACAAAGTCGGGTCTGTTCACTAGGAACAGGCAGCCCGCTACATCGTAGGGATTCAGCTTAGTCTTACTGTAGGGACAGCTTTCCCCTATCTTTCCTTAGTTCTTGTTGCAGATCATAACAGTAAGTCCAGCCCAAAAAAAACTTAAAGGAAAGAAATTTGGGGATCAGTATGGTTTCCGTCCAGGAGTTGGCTCAACACTTGCAGGGATTGTCTCTGGAGGTGGCCGAGCTCCAGCAACACGTGAGTAGCTGTTCTGGAGCGCATATTGTAAAACTCCATGGCGTTCCCACAGATATTGTTTCTGATAGAGGACCTCAGTTTGTGGCTCGCTTTTGGCGTGCTTTTTGTGACAGGTTGGGAGTCCATTTGTCATTTTCGTCTGGTTATCATCCTGAGTCTAATGGACAGACTGAAAGAAAGAACCAGGATGTTGAACAGTTTTTGCGTTGTTTTGTGGCAGACAATCAAGAGGTGTGGTCTGAGTTTCTGCCTCTCGCAGAATTTACTCTTAACAATCATACATCCTCCTCTGCTGGGTGTTCTCCTTGTTTTTGTTGTACTGGGAGACATCCGTCTTTTGGTTCGTTCTCCAAATTAGGGTCGGCGGTGCCGGAGGAGGAGAATTTTTCCTGTGATTTGGAGAGAGTTTGGACTAATGTACGTTGCAACCTTCAAGAGGCTAACAAGAAATCCAAGAAGTATTTTGACAGGAAACGTAAAGAGGTTTAGTTTACTGTGGGTGACATGGTTTGGTTGTCCTCGAAGAACCTGCGGTTGAGGATTCCCTCTAAAAAACTGGGTCCTAAGTTTGTGGGTCCATTTAAAGTGCTTCAGGTTGTTAACCCATCTGCTGTTAGGTTGGATGTCCCTACTTCCTGGAAGATTAATCCTGTGTTTCATGTTTCATTGTTGAAAAAGGCTGACGTTTCTGATAGGGACGCCACTGTCACAGTTCCTCCTGTGGTGGAAGACGGCGAATTTGAGATTTCGCGTATCTTGAATTCTAGATGGCATAGAGGGAGATTACAGTATCTTGTCTCTTGGAAGGGTTTCGGTCCTGAAGACAACTCCTGGGTAAGGACGGATAATGTCTCTGCTCCTAGGCTTGTTAAAGTTTTCCACAGGAGGTTTCCGGATAGGCCTGGGCCTGGAGGATCCAGAGGATCCTCATAAAAGAGGGGGTACTGTTAGAACCCTCCTGTTAGTTTTTTCTATCTTGTGTTTTGCGGTCACGTGACCATCTGCCTATATATTCCAGCTCCGCCCTTCTGGCTGTGCTGGACTTCAGTGTTGTTTGACTGTCTTACTAGCCTGGTGCTTCGGTGCCTATCTCTGTCAGTTCGCTTGGTCCTCTGGGACCTCTAGTACTTTTTGTCAGTTTGTCTTTTGTGTTCTACAACAACTTCTGTTTAGGAGGTGTCCCATTTTTGTCCCAGTCCTTAGTTCTTTTAGGGACCCCTCCCTTAATTCTATAGGTCTTCGTTCAGACTAGCCGAGGACAAAGGCGGGTCTGTTCACTAGGAACAGGCAGCCCGCTACATCGTAGGGATTCAGCTTAGTCTTACTGTAGGGACAGCTTTCCCCTATCTTTCCTTAGTTCTTGTTGCAGATCATAACAGCTGCACAGAGAGGTTGCACATTACTGGACACATGACTTGTCTCAGACTGCGTTACCCAAGAATTGGGCTAGGTACTTAACACTGTGTAATATAATAGCCCGGCTGACAGAGGAAACACGCGATCAGACCAACCTCTGTTAAAAGTATATTCTCAAGTTTGGATGTTATCCCCTATTCATAGGATATGGAATAACTTACTGATCTCTGGTGGGGCCCCAAGAAATTAAGAAAACCGAAGCTCTGAAGAGTCACATGTGAATGGAGCAGTGGTCAATTATGCAGACCATCTCTCCATTCATGCTCATAGGAGTGCCAAAGACCAACCGAATGCGGCGCTCGGCTATCTCTGGCTGTCCCATTAAAAATGAATGTAGCGGCCATGCGCATGATCGACCACTGCTCCATTCTCATGGGGCTCTTCAGACCCTGGTTTTCTGGATTAGTCAGGGTCCCAGCAGACAACCCTCCAGCTATCGGGAAGTTATCCCCTATTCTATGGATAGGGGATAACTTCCAAACTTTAAACCAAGATGTCCAGAAGCAGATGCCTGCAAAAATGTGCTCTTTTAGGGTAGATTGCATCATGCATTATGGATGAACTTAAACCCCTTCGCTTTATCCTATTTGTCAGTTGAACTTGATGGACATGTGTCTTCATTTTTTTCAAAAGTACTATGTAACTGTGTTTTCCCAAGTATTTAAAGGGCTCGGATACGGCTTTAAAGAAGGCGATTCATTTTTATTATAATTAAATGATTAAAGAAAATAGGAAATAGTTTGATATTGTGTACACTTTTGCATAATATAAATCACAAAGGTAAAGTACTTACAACGCACACTATACAGGAAAAACTTCACCAGGAGCAACATACATCATCTGTCCGGGAAACATCAGCCATGAGAAGACAGAGAAAAGTCCTGGGATGAATCCACACTGCAACGTCAGGGCATCCCCTTTTAGTCCACAGGTCAACAGGCTTCTGTCTTAGTTGAAAACTTCACTAACTTATATCTTATTTGAAAACAAATGCTTGCGTAACCAAATGTTACACAAATTCTGACAGTTTCTATTTGTTCGATATAGTATCTTTCTTCTGAGTGGCCAGCTCTTCAGATGTCACTTAACACCGAACAAATATATCAAATATATCACCGGAGATGAAATATGCCAAAGGCTCCTGGTACCAGTTGTTTTACCATTCTATAAACACAGCATATTCTCACCAAATATTGCTAACGAATATAAACATGCATCTTTCTCACTAAATATTGATAAAAGAGCTATGTGGTACTGGGTGATACTATAAACTAAACATTGATAATAGAGTTATGCGGTCCAGGTGTTGGGAAAATTACAGAAAGTACAAGGCTAACAAGCTAAACTGTTACTGTGAAATACCTTAAAGGGTTCTTTAAAAACAGACTACCAATATGGATAACTGATTGCCATTAACATCTTAGCACTACAAACTGATGCAGCGAAAAGTCTGTAGCCGATCAGTTGTGTGGCAAGATACCATAAAGGTACATTTACGTGAGACTTTTTTGACCACGCAGTTAAAAAAAAGCACAAAACCGCATGCAGTTTTATTGTGAATGATGGACATATGGTTTGTTGCTGTGCATATGACATTTCGCTCTAAAAGTTCAGACAGTTTTGATGCATTATTTTGACCATGAAAAATGTCTCATGAAAGTGTAGCTATAGGGTACGGTCCTATCATGGCTACTGCATTCAGCTGGTAGTCACACCCTGACTTACGGGGGTGAAGGAGCACACAAGTTGCAGTAACACTAAGGCTAGGTACAGTCTGGGTATCTGCCCATTGTCAGGCTCATACACTCAGGAGGTACGCGCCCGACAGTGGCCCCAGTCAGCATGATGCCGAGGCACCATAGGGACCGCATTGTATACCGCATGTATACATTTCTTTGCAGTGCCTCTTTGCATAGGAAATTATAGTCTTCTTCCCTGTTCTATACAGTAAAACCAACAGTATGCTTTTGCTTATGACATTAGGTTTTAAAAACACTCTGAGTTTAATGGGTGACTGATCCAGAAAATGTGTCAGAATTGTGCATACTGTGCTTTTTTTTTTTACATGTGGTCCATTGTTTCCATTGATCTGTGTGCAATCTGTTTGGCCCAGGATGACATACAGACAGAAAATACACTCATCTGAATGAGCCCTAAGTGTTAGGAAGCCATTGTAGGTGAGATCTAAGGGGTAACGTTTCTCCTTGTGGAGAGTGACAAGCCAGGCCTGGCATGTCAGAGTGAGGAGACTTATAAGCCTTGCATACTCCACTGGGAAATTAAATATGCAAATTGTCTCTTCAAAGAGGAAGAAGATTAGAACTCTAGCGCCACCTTTTGGAAGTAACTACTTCCAATAGATGGCACTAGAGTTCTAGTCCTCTTCCTCTCCAAAGAGACAATTCGCATATAGGTGAGATCTAGATGATGCCGCCAGTCATCCGGCTACAAGAAGCTGTTACCCATTAGCTCGGCTGCAATGAGTAACGCTGCTTGTTGTTGGGTTTTAATAAATGATTTGAGGTGATAAGTGCCGGACATTACAAGTTGTGACAAGTGAAATCATCAGAAGAATGAGGTCATTTGCTTGTTAACATTGCACTACAGCTGCCCACGCTGGTATGTCGTACAATGGTTAACTACGGCATACAAATTCTCAGATCTGCTGTGTGTTTCCATTTTCCGAGACCCAAAAACAATTTTATTTTCAATGGAGCAGTAAGAGAGCTTGTTTTTTTTTCCTTTGTGAATTGAAGTTTTTATTGATACCATTCTGGTTTTGAAACGCTTTTTATTGTATTTTTTTTAGAGAAGTATAGCGACAAAAAAATGTAATTCTGGTGTTTAGATTTTTTTTTTTACTCTTTACCATTCGGGTTAATTTATTTTTATTTTTTGATAGACTTAACTTTTACAGACATAGCACTACCAAATATGCTTATTGTTTGTTTTTTTTTTTCTTTATTTTTAATTGGGGAAAAAGAGATCGATTCAAATTCTTTTAATACATTTTTTTTATTTTTTTTATATATTTCTTACTTTTTATTTTAGTCCACTTAGGGGACTTGAACCTACCATTGTTTAATTGCTTGTTCTATATATTGCAATGCAAAATGATGTTTTCCTATGCACCCCTGGCTGCCATGACGATCCAATGTCACCCCTGCAATCGTGGGATTTAAAGGGTTAAACTGCAGCAATTGGATTAAACCCCGGTCAGTACAGTTACAGGTGCATGCTGGCTGTGTAACACACCTGGCATCTGACAGTTTTGCTACATTTAAAGGTGTTTTACACCAGAAAATTAGCAAAACCACCTTCATGAATCGGGCCCAATGTGTTTCATTTTTAACCACATCAGATTATTTTTTTTGGAGGATGAGACAGATTTCAATTAGAAAAAATTGCCATTCATAGACACCAATTTTAGTTTGATTGGACAAAAATTGGTCAGATATCCTTAATGCCGGCCATATAAATTAGATGCCTGTCAACTGAAATATCACTGGATTAACATCCATCTCAGTCGACTCTCCTATACACAAGTTCGCTCATTTGTCCGAGCGCTCCAGTATTATGTATGAGAAAGCCTCCACACGTCAGCCGGTGGCTTATCTCAGGGAAAACCATGCGATCGGCAGTCCGAAATTAGACATGCCTGATCGACATTTCTCCCAACCATCATTTGGCCGGCGCCCCCATACAAAGTAGACCATCGGCCAAACCCTTCCATATTGGCAGGTTTGGGCAACATAACTGTAATGTAAATGGCCAGTTTAGGGCCCCCATACACATTAGACTAATATCGGTCAAACCCGCCGATATTGAAGGGCTCGGCCGACACTCTAATATGTGTGGGGGCGCCGGCCAGCCAATTTTTGTTCTCAGGAGCGCTGAATGAGCACTTCCCTAACAAATGCTCTGGTGTATGGGAGAGTCGGCCGAGATGGCATCGTTTGGCCAATAGCCATCTAATATGTATGTCCGGTTTTAGGGTAACATGGGAGTGAATGCAAAGGAGTGGGGAAATATCAGCCTTTCCTTTAGACCAGTGTGCCCCAACTCCAGTCCTCAAGAGCCACCAGCAGGTCATGTTTTCAGGATTTCCTTAGTATAGCCCAGGTGATAATTGCGTCATCGGGACAGGCAAGAATTCCATCACCTGGGCAATACTAAGGAAATCCTGAAACTTGACTCTGGAGGACCAGAGTTGAGGAACGCTGCTTTAGACATTTCCTAATTTTCTCATCGATTCATTGCTTTAACTAAAAAAAATGCCAAAGAAAGAACATAGATTATGTCAGATGTGATTCTAAACTACTTCCACATTGGTTATAGTCCTACATGGTTGCAGGACCCCTGAGGATCAGCTACTGGCCATCTGGTCCTTATTTATTAAAGGAGTTATCCAAATGTTTTTTTCTATGGATACATCACTTGATCATGGATGAGATGTAAGAAACAGACACTTACTAATCTCACTGTAGATGCTAATAGGAAGGAAAAGCGCTCATAGTAACGTTGTGAGATGGCAAAATGAGAAGCCTTATAAATTATGCACTCACCTTAGAGTGTTGTGTGGAGGGCACAACACCTATAGAAAGTGATGGTATAGTCACCTGCTACTGCGGATCCTGCAAGGATAGAAGGATCCACCTTGCCTGTGCGTGTATAGGGTAGGAACTCCAAAGGAGATAGGACATTATGGCTGCCCTGCTGATATAGAATGATCCAAGGGACAAGGTCTCTCTGTAAGAGTGTGACCGGAATGGCCATACGTCTACCCCTTGTGTATAAAACGGTTGTAACCTGTGTTTATGAAAGAGTGTTTTATATTGCATAAAACCTTATAGGCACCAATGAGCATAGTTAATGTAATGCTATAATATGTGTTCTGATAAATGCATAATGTCTGATGTGTCAGCTAAAGGACATAAGATGTAGGATTAGCATTAGATATAAGCTAGGACTCCAAACAGTGCAGTTGTGGATACAATAGAATCAGGAAGTGTGTAGCACCAGTGATGACACAGTTAATTGTTCAGAGAACAGCTCCAGTGTGGGATGAGCAGGGCTAGTTAGTTAAGAAGAGGAAGACTTCCTGATTAGAGTCACAGTGGAGAGAATAACAGTGAAGGTGCTGGAAGGGGCCAGTTCAGGGCCAGTGGGCCGATGGTTATTCGGGGAACAGAACAACCTTAAAGGAACAAGTAACAGCAACAGAAAGCAGCATGAGGACGGCAGTAACAACATTCAGTGGCAATCCCTTAATGTCTGCGGCCGACGACCGGAACAAGGTATATAGGAGCCTACCTTGATTTTGTCTCTGAAGAGAATGGACGGAGATCCACAGAGACAAGTCGGGACAGAGTTCTGGGAAGCTGCGGTGCCGGGCAAGACATCTCTGGGGCAGGAAGTGCCATTAGAGGGAGTGATAACACAGGCGACCGAAACCGTAAATGCTGTGTTACACTGTGCTGTACCCATGATCAAGTCTGAACTGAGTCTATGGAGTAAAGTTGAACTGTTGAAAATGAGTCAAGAGTCTGGTGTGAACTGTGTGATCGAGTCCGGACCTGGGATCGTGGGACAGATGGAGCCTCATAGAAAGAAAGGGAGTGTTGTCCATTACACCCAAACTACATGACAGACAGGACATTATCTTTTATTTGTGAGGAGCCAGGGTGGGGGAGAACAGCAGCCCCTCGCCCATGACTACCACCCTGTGCCCATTACATATGCACTAAACCTTTAGGGCTCATTCAAACGTCCATACAAATCGGTCCGAGATCGGACCAAAATGCATGGACTTCTCTTCTATGAAGTGGCCATGCTTGGGTCGGGAGTCCCGCAGCCAGACTGTGCATTGCGGTCTGAGCTCGGACAGGTTTGTACGGACGTTTAAAAGTGCCCTTATTGTGATGTATAAAACTACGCATTTTGGCACTGAACCAATGCCTTCCTCAGGCTAATTTAAAAGTGCCCTGTTCTCAGGATTGGTGCGTGTCCCAGCAGACGGACGTCCACCAATCTATAAGTTAACACCTGTCCTGTGGATTTCTGATAAACTATCTTCACTGGACAACTGTTTTAGTAATCCTTTGCTGTGTGTGTGCCACAAACTAAAATCTATACTAACTCATAGTTTTCCATTTTCTGGCGCAATTGTAGTAAACTTTATTGGCTATGGCTGGTCAATCAGTTTCGTATGCCCACACACTTTTTTTTTTTAAAGAATAGTGGCAAGGTTGGAAAAAAGGTAATGAAACAATATTGAAAACTTTTATGGATCAAAATTTGCAAATTTTTGCAACTTTGTTTTCACCAGGAACTGGCTCAGACAGCATAATTAGTTACCACTGTTTTTATTCTTTTTCTTTTGCATATAGGAGAAAAATTCCTGGATGAGGCGTTCACTGGTGCCCCACTACAAGCCCCACTAAGAAAGACTTCAGTGTTGCCATTACTGACAGCATATACCGCGTTCCAAATTATTATGCAAATGCTGTTCTTTCCTGATTTTCCTAAATGGTTGATGCAAATGAGTCAGTATAATGTTCAAATCATCAACTGTTAGAGTATAAATCACATTTTATTGAACAAACCTCCCAATGATAACAGTATTTTTTTCAAAACTAAAAAAAGCCTCGAAATCCACTGTTCCAAATTATTATGCACAACGTTTCCATACAATTTTATAGGTTCTAAAGAACTGTAAATGGTAATTTGTTGAATTTGCAGCATTAATAGGTCAGATTTACTGCAGTCAAAAGCTTTTTTAATGAAAAACTTCTTAATAGGCCAAGTTACATGCTAATATAGGACACCAATTCTTGCATCCATTGAACGTTTGCGATTTTGGATAGTTTCTGCTGGAATTTCTTTGCAGGATGTCAGACTGGCCTCCCATAGCTGCAGTTTAATGTGAACTCCCTACCACACTCATAGATCTTTTGCTTGAGGGTACTTATGCACAACTGCAAGCTTCTGGAGGAGCCTACACCTTGACGCTCAAGGGACTCTAGAGGCACCCCAGCTTCAAATACCTGTTTGCTGCTTTCTAATGGTATTTTAGCAGCTGCTCTGCAAATCTGATGAATTTGTCTGGCAGAAACCTTCCTCATTATGCCTTTATCTGCACAAACCCATCTGTACTCTGTATCAGCCACAAATCTCTTCACAGTATGATGACCACATTTAATTCTTCGTGAAATAGCTAATATTTTCATACCTTGTTCAAGGCATTGAACTATTTGATGCAGAGGCGTAGCTCGGGGTTCAGCTCGGGGGGGGGGGGGGGGAATACGAAACATCTGAGTGGGCCCCTAACCCCTGATTACAATTACGGTGGTGCACTCTAATCATAGGTATAGGGGAACCTCATTGTATGACCCTGACCATATAGATACAGGCCCTGCAGAACATATAAGAGATTGCAATACAGTTATAGATGGTGACTTTCAGCAGACATTCTTTCTAATAAAGTCGTTCACTTTTCCGATCTTTTCCATCTGGCCCAGACCGACATGACAACTTCTCCAGCCATGGCTCGTCTGCAGAGATTACAGCAAAGACACATTTGACTTCTCAGATTTCTAGCACAGTTCCCATCTATCCCCAACCCGCACAAACTTCTCATCCTATTGATACCACAATACTGAGGCGCTGCTGCCGTGTCCCTATTACTGCACCTGCTGTGTGGTACAAGAGCAATGCTCCTCATACTGCCTCACATAGTAATGCCACCACTGTGCCCCTCACATAGTAAAATGTTTCCTTTGTGCCCTCACAGGAGCCTCCACACTGTTTAATGGTCTCCACAGTAGCCCCCACACTGTATTAAGGCTCCCACAGTAGTCCCTACACTGTATAATGGCTCTCACAGTTTATGAAAACCCCCTCATTAGCCCCCACACTGTAAATAAGCCCCTACACTGTATGTTGACCCCCACAGTAGCCTTCAAACTATTTAATGGCCTTTGCATTAGCTCCTACACTGTTTAATGGCCCCCAAAATAGCTATTAGGCTGTATAATGGCCCTTTCATTAGCTCCCACACTGTGTAATGGCCCCCACAATAGGTCCCATGCTGTATAATGGTCCCCGCATTAGCTCCCATGCTATATAATGGTCCTCGCATTAGCTCCCATGCCTTTGATTCTGATCTTACTCTCTGTAGGTAACCCTAAAAGGAATACTCTTGTCTGCTATTCCAAAATGTGGATATCATTTTAGAAGCATATCGCAATTTTGGTGGCAACTCTTGGTTGTTATACAACAAACTATTTTGACAAAAGTTGTCAGTGCATAGTAATTTGAGGTGCGACCAGAAATATGTAGGATTGTGGCCCAGTTTAATGATTCCACATAGAGTTAATGTGTTTAAACCTCCTGTTGTTAGTAGTAATTCTAATTTTTGTAAATGGGTATGCTTCACGTTTAACGAAGCTCAATGTAAATGGCTTAGCAATTGCCGCTACAGTCATGAATCCGCCGGTTGTGGCTGTTCACACTCGATGTCCAGATGTTTTAAAAGGGGTAACCAATCCTTGCAACAACCTTTGGTCAAGGACTCAGTTCCAAAAGGTGATAACACCCATGAAGTTGGCAAACATGGTTCCATGGCTAGAGGGATACCCAAATCGGCAGAGAGCAGAGCTAATAAGTAAATGTTTTAATGATGGTTTTTTGTCTTTGGTTTTAATTGTCCCGGTTGTAAGTGGGTTAACAATTTAAAATCTGTAAATTTAAATAAACAGGTAGTAAACAGAAATAAAGGAGGATAGGGTTGAAGGTCCGCATTCATGCCCTCAGTTTGAGAATTTTCGTTTCTCCCCCCTTGGCTTGGTTCCTAAAAAGGAATCTAATAGTTTTAGATTCATCCATCATTTATTGTATCCGTTGAATTGTTCATTAAACGATTCAGTTGATAAATCCAATGCATTAGTAGCTTACGTGTCATTTGATAATGCTTTAGAATTGTTCCAGAAGTTTGGTCAAGACGCCTCGCTTGCGAAAGCTGATATCAAGTCAGCACTTCGTTTACTACCGGTTTCTCTGAGTAGTTTTAACTCGTTAGGTTTTCAATTTGAGAGTTATCCATTGGTTTCACCCTGTCTTGTTTTTATTTTAAAACTTTTTTGTCCTTGTTAGAGGGTTGTTAGTGGCGTTTTTAAGTCTGGTGGAGAGATTTTACATTATTTAGATGATTTTTTATTTATTGGTTGTTCGAAATCAGATAATTGTATGGGTATGTTATAAACCTTCATTTCCCTCATGGACATGTTTGGCATTCCTTTAACATCTCAGAAGACGTTTTTTCCATGTACTTGTTTAGATTTCCTTAATATCAAAATAGATACAGTCAGGATGAAATTCAGTTTGAAAAAATTGTCAAGATTGTCAGTTTAATTGACGTGTTTTTGTCATCCAACAAGGCTTGTTTGAGAGATCTGCAACCTTTGCTTGGTATGATGGTTTTTGCAGCCCAGTTTATTCCTGTGGGTAGAGTTCTTGCTAGACTTTTATAGTCTTCTACAAAAGTTTTGTCTTCCCCCTATGAGAAGGTCACAGGAGGGGAGATTTATGTCACTCAGCATGTTAGCCTCAGTGATATGAGCCTGGAAAAATGTTCCAACAGACTAAGTGCTGAAAGGGCTTAATCTGCCATGTGAAGGGCTAGGTATAGTGAACAGCTGAAGAGTTGATGGGAGGCTGTTCACCATATCTCCACCCCAGGGGGTGGTGCAGAAGCTAAATGTGGAGCGTTTGGACTCATTCAGTGTTCAGTGTGTCTGGAGACGAGCTTTTCAGAGCTGTGCTCGTGTTAAAGAGAACTGAACCTTGTTTTTGTAACATCCCTGGCGGCGTGCTTGCATAGTGCACCACCTCCCACTATGCAAGACCGCAATCATGCTGTGTGCATGTCTCTTGTCTGACTGCTTAGGGCGGCGGCCCGGTTACTTCCTGATTCTTATAGCTGCTGTGGGTGCACTCCTAATGCGTCCCCAGCCTATTGCTGTGAGTCACTGGATATTTAAACCCCCTCCACCCAGAAGGAGGTGCCTGAGCAACACTAACTTTCAGTGAGCTCCTTGCATCTGAGTTGTCAGGTCTTGTCCTGTATCGTGTCTGTTTCTGCCACCCTGGAGGCCGCATACCTAGGCCTGTTATTTTGTCTGTTTCTGCCACCCTGGGGGCTGCATACCCAGGCCTGTTATTTCTGACTTCTAGTCTGTTTCCGTCACTCTGGGGGCTGTATACCCAGGCCTGTTATCTCTGACTTCTAGTCTGTTTCCGCCACTCTCGGGGCTTTATACCCAGGCTCGTTCTTGTATCTCATTGCAGTAGCAGTTCCTGTCTGAACTGTATCCTAGCCTGTTACCTGTTTGTCTCTATGTCCGTATCTTCCCTTTTCCTGCAGTATCTGAACCTGCACCTAACTCCAACTCGTTGTCTCTGTACTTCTGTTTGTGAGTTTTGTGTCCACTCGCTACTTCATAGTAAGTACCTTGTGTGTATCTGGTTCTGCTTGTCCCTTTTCCCTTCCTCCGTATCTTCCTCCTGTGTTCTAGCCATCTTCCTGTATTTTCCAGTCTGTTCCATGTGAACAGAGCCCTGTACTCTCTGCCTCCACCTTCAGCCCTGTTCGGCTCTGCTTGCTCGCCACGCCAGCGGTTTCTCTCTGCTCTGACTTGCCCACCACTCCGGCGGCTTCCCTCTGCTCTGCCTTACCCACCACTCCGGCGGCTTCTCTCTGCTCTGCCTTGCCCACCGCTCCGGCGGTTCCGCTCTGCTCTGCCTTGCCCACCGCACCTGCGGTTTCGCTCTGCTCTGCCTTGTCCACCGCACCTGCGGTTTCGCTCTGCTTTGCCTCATCCACCGCACCTGCGGTTTCGCTCTGCTCTGCCTTGTCCACCGCTCCGGCGGTTCCTCTCTGCTCTGCCTTGTCCACTGCTCCAGCGGTTCCGCTCTGCTCTGCCTTGCCCACCTCACCTGTGGTTTTCGCTCCGCTCTGCTTGCTCACCACACCAGCAGTTCCTCTCTGCTCTGCCTTGTCCTCCGCTCTGGCGGTTTCGCTTTACTCTGCTTGTCTACCACATCTGCGGCTCTGTACCTGTCTCCCAGTCTGTACTGGACCCTATCCAGCCTGCGCTCCAACCTGCTAGTTCCTCCCTGTCTGCACTCCAGCCGTGCTTGCCAGTACCCATCTGTCTGCATACCAGCCGTGCTTGCCAGTGCTCACCTGTCTGCATACCAGCCGTGCTTGCCAGTACCCACCTGTCTGCATACCAGTCGTGCTTGCCAGTACCCACCTGTCTGCATATCAGCCGTGCTTGCCAGTACCCACCTGTCTGCATACCAGCCATGCCTGCCAGTACCCACCTGTCTGTATGCCAGTCTAACCTGCCTGTTCCTGCATTCCCCGGTGTGGGTCAACAGCTGTGACCGGGGTCTGACCTGGAGTAGCACCTGGTCCCTCTGCTCGGTTCCTCCTTGGTTCACGGAGTCGACTGAGCCGCCGTGCGACCTTGGTCTGATCGGGTTGATACTTAGTTACGCCCCTCCAGGCACTCCTCGGTTCATGGTACAGTGGGATCACTAATCACGCTCACGCCAGTCAGTCCGGGCGCGAGCTTAACAGTTTTTTTCCCTGACAAAACAGATCCTCGCAGCCATACTGACTGTACTGTATGCTACTTTGTTTTTCCCGTTATTTACGTTGCCATGTTTATGCACTACGTTTTAATAAACCAGTTGGAAATTTAAATGTAAAGTGTTCCTGTGACTACCTTTTGAGCAGCTGAGTGAGCTGATCTATCACACCCCTTTTCTCATATACGCATTACTAAACTTATTAAGGAGGATTTAAAGATCTGGTGTGAGTTCCTATGTGATTTCAGCAGCCATTCGTTATTTCGTTATGGCAAGCTGATTTTGTGGAAGCTGAGGTTTTAGGCGTCCATAAAGGCGCGACCTGTAGTTATGGCTTTGGTGTTTTTTGGAATAATCACTGGGTCCATGGTGCTCTACTTGGGTCCAGCTCGAGTTCAATAAAAATACAATTCTAGTAGAGTTATTTCCAATTGTCATAGTTTTGTCGTTATGGGGTCAGTCTTTTAAGAATATAAGGATTATTTTTCATAGCAGTAATAATGGTGTTGCTTTTTTCCATCAATTGCTTACCCTCTAAATGTGTTAAGGTGAGTAGCTTGTTAAGACACCTACTTTTAATCTGTTTACGTTACAATATGTAGTTGAAAGCTAAATACGACATTAGGTCAAGTAATTTAATTGCAGATTCTCTTTCCCATTGCCACATGGAGAAATTCCGGATATTAGCTCCTTCGATGGACGAGTGGAGCCTGGAATGCCCCAGGTACCTTTGGAATTTAATAGAGAAGTAGTCATGCGGTATTTCAAGCACTCAGTTTCTGATAAGACTTGGATTGATTACATAGGGACTTGGAAAAATTGGTGTCGATTCTGTAGCTTTAAGGGCCAGAATGTCCATGCTAGTGACTCAGCCATAGCTATGTGGCTAGTACTTTGGAAAAAGGTTTATCTTTTAGTTGCGTGTCAAAAATACTGTCACGTAACTAATTTTTTCAAAAGTGGTTAGACGTTAGACCTATGCTAAGTTTCTTTCAAATTAAACAGGTGTTAAAAGGTCTTAGGAGGGCAAAATAACTAAGGATTCAAGAAGACCTATTACTACTAAAGCTGATTGATGCATCTTCATCAATTTGCTTTTCACCTTTTGAAGCTTGTTTAGAGCCGCCTTTGCATCAGTGTTTTTTGGTGCATTGTGCTTGGGGGAATTTAAAGCCCCTAATAAAGCATCTTTATCTAATTTATTGTGGTCAGATGTAATAGTATCTGATAGGTCAATTTATTTTAATATTAGTAGGTTGAAACAGATCAACTCACTAAAGGCTTTAGGGTAAGAGTGAATAGCTTATCGGGTTCGCCTTGCTGCCCTGTGCATCTAATTATGGATTTCTTATTGGTCAGACTGGGTGTGAAGGTTCCTTTTTTATTTACTTAGATGGTTCTCCATTGACTAAGTTCCAGTTTAACTCAGTGTTACAACATTGTTCAGTTTTACTGGGCTTTAAGGATGTAAAAGTTCTCATTCGTTCAGAATTGTGTCAGCAACAGAGGCTGCTAATCTGGGTTTAGGAGATTTAATTATTAAAAAAAATGGGTAGATGGTGTCCAAGCAGGTTTAGAGGTTACCTTAGACCAAATCGAACTATACGTTAATTATATTTTTTCTTGGGTCCCCGAAGGACGATAGTTTGGATTATCAGCCATTCCTTTGTGTTCTGGGCACATGGAAGAGAAGCATCTAGACTCTATGGGAGGAATCTGTCATTTTATGATGATCAAACAGAGCTTTATTGGTTTGGCATTATAGGTATAAGGTGGTGTCAGTTATAGGTTATTATTATCAAATGGGGCTAATATTTGACCGATGCCTGATGTCCTGATTGTTCATGCAGGGGGAAATGATGTCGGTCAGATGAACACATCCTTGCCTGTATATCATATGAAGCAGACCTTTTTGAATTTAAAATGATTTCTCCCAGATTGTTTGCTTGTTTTTTCGGAGGTTATCCCTCGTTTGTCATGGGCTGCACACAGGGACGGGCTGGGCCGGGGGGCAGAGGGGCAAATGTCCCCCTGGCCGGTCCTCCAGCAGAGGTTTTGGGCCACCAGGCCGTCAGCCATCGCCTCAGTACTGCCGCGGCCACTCTCCTCTGCACGCGTCCTCCCATAAAGTCGTGGCGCCTGATGGGAGGTCACGCGGCCTGATGGGAGGTCGCGCGCAGAGGAGAATGGCCGCAGCGTAAGTGAAAGGGGGATGGCTCGCGCACTGACAAGGGTGAGGGGATGGCCCGTGGGCCCACAGGTAGGTAGGGATCAGCGTTGGAATGGCAGAGATGAGTATTTAATTATTTTTTTAATCTGGGGCCATTATACTGTGAGTAGCACCATGCGGGGCCGTGTATATAGTACGGAGCACTATTCGGGGCCGTGTATACAGTACGCTGAACTATGTAGGGTCATGTATACAGTACGGAGCACTATGCGGGGTCATGTATACAGTACGGAGCGCCATGTATACAGTAGGGAGCACTATGCGGGGTCATGTATACAGTACGGAGGACTATGCGGGGCCATGTATACAGTACAGACGACTATGCGGGGCCATGTATACAGTACGGAGCACTTTGCGGGGCCATGTATACAGTACGGAGCACTATGCGGGGCCATGTATACAGTACGGAGCACAATGCGGGGCCATGTATACAGTACGTAAGACTATGCGGGGCCATGTATACAGTACGGAGCACTATGCGGGGCCATGTATACAGTAGGGAGCACTATGCAGGGTCATGTATACAGTACGGAGCACTATGTGGGGCTATGTATACAGTACGGAACACTATGTGGGGCTATGTATACAGTACGGAGCACTATTCGGGCCCATGTATACAGTACGGAGCACTATACGGGCCCATGTATACAGTACGGAGCACTCTGCGGGGTCATGTATACAGTACAGAGCACTATGCGGAGCCATGTATACAGTACGGAGCACTATGCGGGGCCATGTATACAGTACGGAGCACCATGCAGGGTCATGTATACAGTACGAAGGAGTATGCGGGGTCGTCTATACAGTACGTAGGACTATGCGGGGCCGTGTATACAGTACGGAGCACTATGCAGGGCCATGTATACAGTACGGAGCACCATGCGGGGCCATGTATACAGTACAGAGCACCATGCGGGGCCATGTATACAGTACGGAGCACTATGGGGGGTCCATTATACTGTATGGAGGACTATGAGGGGCCCTGTATACAGTACGGAGCACTGTGGGGGGTCCATTATACTGTATGGAGCACTATGCAGGGCCATGTATACAGTACGAAGCACCATGCGGGGCCATGTATACAGTACGGAGCACTATGCGGGGTCATGTATACAGTAAGGAACAATATGCAGGGCCATGTATACAGTACGGAGCACTATGCGGGGCCGTGTATACAATACGGAGCACTATGCGGGCCATGTATACAGTATGGAACACTATGCGGGGCCGTGTATACAGTACGGAGCACTATGCGGGGCCCTGTATACAGTACAAGGCACTATGGGAAGCCCATTATACTTTATGGAAGACTATGCGGGGCCATGTATACAGTATGGAGCACCATGCAGGGCCGTGTTTACAGTACGGAGCACTATGCGGGGCCCTGTATACAGTACAAGGCATTATGGGGAGCCCATTATACTTTATGGAAGACTATGCGGGGCCATGTATACAGTACGGAGCACTATGCTGAGCCATGTCTACAGTACGGAGCACCATGCGGGGCTGTGTATACAGTACGGAGCACTATGCGGGGCCCATTATACTGTATGGAGGACTATGTGGGGCCCATTATACTGTATGGAGGACTATGTGGGGCCATTATTCTGTATGGAGGAGTATATGAGGCCTATTATTCTGTATGGAGGACTACGTGGGGCTCATTATTCTGTATGGAGGACTATGAGGGCTCATTATTCTGTATGGAGGACTATGAGAGGCCATTATTCTGTATGGAGGACTATGTGGGGCCATTATTCTGTATGGAGGACTATGTGGGGCAATTATACTGTATGGAGCACTATGTGGGGCCCATTATACTGTATGAAAGACTATGTGGGGCCATTATACTGTATGGAGGACTATGAGGGGTCCATTGTACTGTATGGAGGACTATGTGGGGCCATTATACTGTATGGAGGACTATGTGGGGTCCATTGTACAGTATGGAGGACTATGGGGGGCCATTATACTGTATGGAGGACTATGTGGGACAATTATACTGTATGGAGGACTATGTGGGGCCCATTATACTGTATGGAGGACTTTGTGGGGCCATTATGCTGTAAAATTTCATATTTAATAAAAAGCCATCTTGGTTCATGGTCCTTTTAGTCTAGTCCTTTGATGGTTCTTTGACTGTTCTACTGTGATCTCCCACCCTGAACGTGGATCCTGTGTGGGCCTGCAGCGGATGGAGACACAGTCCTCGTACCTTGGCCTTGGCCGAGGGGCAGGTTGCAGATAATGGATGTCTCGACCCGGTCAAGGACCATGACCAAGAAGGCCCGGAGCTTAGGAGTGTAGCTCCACAGCAAATGGATCCCAGGGAGGATGCAGACGGAGCGGTATACGCCACCTGTCCTCGCCAACCTGATATATTCAGTGGGATTCTGGCTGCAAGAGGGGTACCGGCCCCCGACACCCGACCTTGCTACTCCACGTCCTGGTCGGGAAAGCCCGGTAGGCCCTGAGGATCCCACCGGGTATCGGAAGGAGCGGAGCTGCCACCCGTGCCCTTTTTCTGAGAGGAGTTCAGAGGGAGACCCGGCCTATCTACACACACAGACAGAAAAGTATTCGGTCTGTAGTTCAGGAACACTCTGGTGTGGGGTCCTGATTGAGCGCTGGACTTACTCTGAGGTTGTCGGACCCCCGTTCCTGGTGACCGCAGAACTCCGCGGGGAGCAAGGAGTCACCTTCCTTCCGCCATCTCTTATGTGAGTAAAGCCTTGGAAGTTCACCCCTATGGCCTCCAGACTCTTTATTCTGCGCTACACCGCATTACACAGCACCCGGTCTCCTCTACTACTACCCCCTCCATCCTGTCTCTCTGCCCTGAGGCCTTGCTCTGCCTGTGGGGAGTAGTAACAACGACGGCCGCCATACCACCATGCCTCAGCGGACTGCAGCGGTGCTGGTGGCCCCTCACCAGGTGCCACAGGTGGCGTAGTCGTAGCCAGCCACTCAATCCGGTTAAGCCCGTACCATCCTTTTTAAATTGTGACGGCCCTGGGCACGGAGCGGGTCCGGGCCACGGCTGCACCCCCATCTCTCCATCTTAGGACCCGACTCCGAGTCTCCCATCTCCCAGGGTAAACAAGGGGCTTTCGAGTAGAGGCGTCACATCCGCACTGGATTTAATCTGGTTTTGGCTTATGGTGTCGCGCAGCTAACGCTAAGTGAAAAGGATTTTTAATGTATCGGTGTAATATTTGGACTGATTGCTTGTTTATTAAATGGTTGATTAAAGATTATTTAATATTTGGATTAATTAATTGTAATGCTTTTGGTAACCCTAATTAAACTCCGTGGCCTTTTTATTTCAAGTTTTGGTTGTCTTTTGTTAGTTTTGATTTTATTTAGATGGTAAATGTAAGTATTTTGGTCGTGGGCAACTATGATCCCAACCAAAATTACAGATGCAAGACAAGAATCCAGGCGGCAATTGTCAGGAGGTGAGCAGCATCTTGCCACCTCCGGCCCCGGGTACTTACTGTCTCCTGTCCTGCTCCTCTGTGGCCGAAAGAAGCTGGTAACCTGCGTCGTGATGTCTCATCAGCAGACACAGCCACACAGCATGACCTGTTACGGCCAATACGGTTTCTTAACTGATACCTTTTTTCTCAATCCAATGTAACCAGAGATCCCCCTGATCCCTTTCCTGAAATAAAAACTCCACCACAGGTTATCTGTTGGAAATATTTTGGCCACAGCGGCCGTTTATTAACAAACAACAAATAACAATAACATAAATATATATATATATATATATGAATAAATGGAGGGAGGGTTCTTGGAGCTAATAGATCTGGCTTTAAATAACTCAAAATTAAAACCGCCATTTTACTCTCAGCCGTTCAGCACCAGTTCGAGAGCACCAAAACTTCCACATTCCGTGGAAGCCCAACCAACAAATTGCTCCCGAGGTAAAGCCCCGTCCAGAGCCCATAACCGACTGCCAGATCACCCCCACTCAATTTAAACCAACTCCAAGAACCCCCCCCCCCGCCACCACGAACAGCCCTGAAACCTTAGGCTCGTGAGTGCCCCAAAGCCACCAGCGCCCTTTCAATTCCTTCCTGAATTGAAAGGGCCCAAATATCCATACCTATATCATTGAGATGCACCCCGTCCTTCCTCCACAAATTTCCAGCCCCTGCTTCCAACTCCAAATGCCTAATACTTATGCCACCATTCCTTACCACGAAGCCAGACACTGCCCTATTCAATTTTATTCGTGCCCTGTTTATGCCTTTTTCCGATTGAACCGCCCGCCATTTTTTCCTGGGCACTATATCCGACCAGACCGTCAAAATCCCCGGAAACGAGGTCCACAATCTCAATAGATCAAAACGAATATCCCTAATCAACTCCCTCACTGGACATGCCCCCAAATCATTTCCTCCCAAATGCACCACTAAAATATCCGGTGTTCGATCTAACCTCGCCTCTTTATGAAATTCCGACAAAAAACGCCCCCATACCATGCCCCTAAAACCGAGCCACCTTATGACCGCTTGTGCCCTTGGAAAACCTAATTGCCTACCATCCCTCCTTACGTCGGCGCGCAGCGCCCCCCCACTGCACATATGAGTGTCCAATGATCCAGACTAACGAGGGAACATCACCTAAAAGAATAATAAACAAGCAGGTTAGCAACTATTCCACATCTAGCAAAGTTTTTGCGGCAATTAACTGCGAACATATGACAAATAACGGTCCGAACTCCATCTTCCAATCCGTTTTATCGTCTCAGCCCCTAAACCGCGTCTATTAGCCTCCGACGCTGCACCGATCCTAAAGGAATGCGAACCGTAAATCTCGGGACTGAGACCCAACTCCTGCACCCCCTTTTTTAAGACCGCTGTAAACTGAAAACGGGAAAGAAATGACCCGTCGCGATGCCGTAATAGTGGGCCCGTTCTATTTGACCACAATTGCCAGTAGGCCTCTAGGCACCTTCTAGGGCACATCAGAGCCCCTTCCACTCTACCTAACACGACACGCTTCCCTTTCCCAAACTGATCCGTTTTAGACCGTTTGATCCAAAAATCGATCCCCCATGCCCAGCAGCTCACGTCTTCGGCTAATAGACCTCCCTCTCTATTCCTACTAGGGGCTACCAACTCACCCACTCTCATAGCCCCCAAAAAAGCTAGAGCAAATGCCAACTTAAACAATGCCGCCTCAAAATTGGAACAACAAATGGTTTCCAAAACCAGACCCAACCTTTCCAATATGCTAAACGTGACTGGCCTACGCTTATCCAAACTCTTGTTTCCTCTTTGAAAGCCCCTGAGAGCCTGCCTGACCAAGAAGGATTTTGTAACGTCAGTCAAACCGTGTAACTTAAAACCAAAAGCAAGCCCGGCTATAAATTTACTCACTTTGGATGCTGACCACCCTGAATCCTCTGCTTTACCAACAAAAAACAATATCGCCAACGTCCTATCCCTGTCACTCTCTAGTGCCCCCCACTGTGACACCCAACTTTGCCATATGTTCCAGGATGCCTCATAAGCAGCCCAGGTTGAACTCGCCACCGACTCTTGGATCAATCTTCCGGCTCGTCCAAAACCAGCTGCCACAACCGCGAAGGGCATTCCACTCCTGCGACTTCTGCCTCTGGTGCCAATGAACGGAAACGCTCCCACTGGAAATGAGACAAAGCATCCGCCATAGAGTTTTTGACACCTGGCACATGTACAGCCGAAATCCATGCATTAAGCTCCAAGCAGCGGAGCACCAATTCCCTGACCAACTTGATGACTGGAGGAGACGAGGCCGATAGGCTATTAATCACTTCCACCATGCCCATATTTTCTCAATGGAACCTGACTCTCCGATTCGAAAAAGACTCGCCCCAAATCCAGACCGCAACTACAATTGGGAACAGTTCCAAAAGAACCAGATTTTTTGTGAAACCCCTCTCTTTCCAGGAATTGGGCCATTTGCCTATGCTCCACTTTCCCTTACAGAAAATTCCATATCCTGCTCCGCCAGCCGCGTCGGTATAAATCTCGCAATCAAAGCTGTTCAGGAAGTCCTGCTGAATCAACGACCTGCCATTGTACGTGTCCAAAAATTGCTTCCACACCAACAAGTCCTCTCTATGCTCTCTATTCAAACGAATAAAGTGATGCGATGCCTGCACTCCCGCCGTTGCCCTTGACAACCTACGACAAAATATTCTACCCATAGGCATGATCCTACAGGCAAAGTTCAGTCTCCCCAGCAGTGATTGAAGCTCCTTCAAAGTCGTCTTACGCAATTTTACCATTCTCACAACCTCCTGTCTAAGTAACAGCAACTTTTCTTCGGGCAGTCGACACTCCATAAGTTCCGAATCAATCAAAATGCCTAAAAAAGTCAATACCGTACAAGGACCTTCGGTCTTTTCTTTTGCCAGAGGAACCCCGAAACGTTCCGCAACCCACACCATGGGTGCTAACAAATTATTACAAACCAATGAATCAGGTGGGCCTATGAACAAAAAATCGTCCAGGTAGTGGATAACAGATTGGACACCTGCAACATCCCTGACGGCCCATTCTAGAAAAGTACTGAACGTTTCGAATAATGAACAAGAAATAGAGCAGCCCATGGGCAAGCACCTATCCAAGTAGTAACCATTGTTCCAAAAACAACCCAACATTGAAATGCTGTCCGGGTGAACCGGAAGGAGCCGAAAAGCTGACTCAACATCCGTTTTTGCCAGCAGTGACCCATGCCCGTACCTGCGAACCCAAGCCACAGCCGCATCAAATGAAGTATATTCCACAGAACATAATTCTGGGGCTATACCATCGTTGACTGAACAACCTTTTGGGTACGACAGATGCTGAATCAGACGAAATTTGTTCGGCTCCTTCTTAGGCACAACCCCCAACGGAGAAATGATCACGCCTTCCACTGGTAAACTATCAAAAGGCCCTGCCATGCGACCCAACTCAACTTCTTTTGCCAACTTTACACTAACAACCTCTGGATGCAACAAAGCAGACCTAAGATTCTTAACCGAAAAGGGGACTGTATGCTCAGGAGGCGGGATCCTGAAACCTTCCAAAAACCCATTCCTAATAATTCCGGCCTTCGCTTGATCAGGGTATCTATTTAGAAAGGGGGCCATCCTTGGAAGATTCACCGGAGTCGCCCCCTTGACCAGAACCCACCGACGTTCGTCCCTTTCCTTTTTTGAAACATTTTGCCGCCCCGTGGGAGCTCCCGTTACAATGGGAGCAAACGTGCTTGAACTTACAGCCATTTCCAAATTTACACTGGCCGTCATTAAACTGCCAGCACTTTCCTGACTTATCTTTTCCTCCCTGTGCTCCCTGGCTGCCTCCGCCCGTTCCTGATGAGTAACTCCCGCACCCGTGAAAGGACTGCCCGTATCTAGCGGGAGCCATTACTTTTAACCAAAGCCCTATGTCTTTCTGGTCCCACCTGATTTCCGGCCGTACCGCCTTCCTCTGTCTGAATTGCTCATCATACCTAAGCCATGTTTGTCCTCCGTAAGTACGATGCGCTTCCCCAATCGCATCTAAATAGCAGAATAAACCCGAGCAATTCTCAGGAAACTTCTCCCCAATGACCCCGGCCAATATAGCAAAAGCTTGAAGCCAATTCGCAAAAGTCTGAGGAATCAAGCGCCACCTCCGCTTCTCCTCCTCCTCCTTCTTGCTATCATCCTTCTTCCCCTTGTCTAAATTAAACTTCTCCAGGGGAAGAAGGGAGAAAATTTCCACGTATTCATCACGCCAAATTTTCTCCTTTACTTCTTTCTTTAAGTGTGACCCCAGTGACCCCTCGAATCACACATACACCTCCCCTTTTGCCCTGTCATCAAGCTTCACGGTATCACCCTTATCCTTTTCCATCTGTACCGAGACTGAAACCCCAGTCGCTACTCCCTCGGCGCCCGCCGCTGATCCTACCTCTACCCCAGTAGGTTGCGGCGACAACCCTTGCCCAGGTAACCAGGCATCTTGACCAGCCCGCTGCCGCGCTCTCCATTCTCATCAAAACCTGTGACATGCTATATAATATATCTCTAATCCTGGGTACCCCTGCCCCATCCCGACCAGCTAAACCCCCCCCCCTCGATGCTACCTCCCGATCACTACCTTCATCACGCAAAACTGCCCCCGCGGGGCCCAAACACGCTGTACGATCATACTCACGCCGCTGCGCAGGTGCTGTGTCCCCGCCAGCCGGAAATCCTGAATCCAGATACTCACTCCTTCCATCACGGCCGCTACTGTAGTCGGATCCATTGGTGTCCATTTGCTCCTCCAGGCCTGCGCCCCTGGCCTCCTCGTCACCAGGGGGGACCTGAATGGATACAGCTGGCCGTTGTCGTCTCGGCGACCGTATTCCACCATCCCGCCTTGGAATCCTGGATGTCGCTCCGATCCTCCTCCGACTCCTGGACCCAGACCCATGGGCCTGGTCCGTGCTTCCCGAACCGGCGCTGCCAGGCAGTTCGATGCTGCCCGCCGCTCCTTCCCTTCCACGTCATCCACTTGAGCCACGCGGCAGTGGGTCCCATGACTGCTGCCTGCCTGTGGGTGCTTGCCTCCCCGTCTTCCTCGTGTTTATCCCAGCAGGCACCCCGACAGGAGCATCGCCAGTGGTGCCTGCCGTCTTCCGCACTGTTCCCTCGATGGTTCCGGTTCTTCTCCAGTCCTGCTGGGCCCTGCCGCTGCCGGCATGCGCGATGCGCGTCGTAGGTGCGCCGCGCGTCGCAGATGCGTTACGCGGCCACGCGTCGCAGATGCGCCGCGCACGCGCCCCCCAGCTACGGCCTGAACTCCCGTGTCTCGCGATGCTTGTTCCTTCGGCTGTGTATCTGGTGCGTCCCTCACCTCTTGTGTAGGCCGCACTCCGCGCTGAAAGGCGGCAACAGACCGGCTGGGTGGATTCCTGCCGGGGCGAGAGCGTCGGGCAGGAACCACCCTATCTTGCTCTCCCCCCGCAGGGTCCCCGGAGGGGCTCCGAAGCCTGCGCCTGTTCCGCGTGGGTACCTCGGGTGACAGTCTCTCCGGGGGCCGTGGCCTCCTCCTCCTGCTCCTTCTCACAGATACAGGCTGCGCTTCTGCGTCCGCGGCTGTTCCCAGCAAGGCAGATAGCTGGGCCTCCAGCCATCCCTCTCTCCGTGATCGTGCTGCAACTTGAAGCTGGCCCACCAGGGATTGAATGGACGCCATTGCAGGTAACTCTCTCCGCTGTTCCTAAGGGAATGGCGGTTTTCCCGCACTTTTCCTTATATATACCCCCCCTTCTTCACTACCCGCCCCCCTGCTTCCCATTACCCAATCCCCAACCTGCTCCATTCAAATACCGGACCTGGGAGGAGAATGAAACCTCCAGGCCAACCCCGGTCATGGGTGGCTTCCCCCTAGCTCTGCTGTCTCCAGCCCCCTCCTTGAAATGTGGTCGTGTCTGCTGTATGCTGGAGGCAGCGTACTGGTACAGTGCCGACACCCAGGGTCCCAGCTGGCATATGCCCCTCTGCTTTTTGACACAGCCCGCCCAAGGGTCTACAGAACAGACAGTGGTAGTGCAGGTAGTCTAGCTCCAGGTGGCCACCTCTGAGCGCAGGGCCCGGGGTGACCGCACCCTCTTCCCCATGGTAGCAACGCTATTGATTTGACGCCTTTCAGCAGCAGAGAGATCCTTTTTCTTTCTGATATCACTTGTGACCTGCTTAAAGGGGTTGTCCAGTCAAAAGTGATAAGTCTGCGGTCACCCAGCACATGCACTGTGCGCCGCAAGGATTTGCCAGTCGGTGCCAGTCGCTCCATAAACTTGTAATACCGGCGAATCCCTGCAGAGCGCAGTGCCTGCACTAGGGGGATTCATAAGTCTGCAGTCACACAGAATGACTGCAGACTTATCACTTTTGACCGGACAACCCAATTTAATTATATGGAACATCCTTCTTAAGTAGTTTTCCTGTAATTGGACTCACATGACCAACTAACTATCATGGTTGTTTGAGATTGATTTCAATGATCCAAAGAGCCCTGAGACACAATACCATCCATGAGTTTATTTGAAAAGCAAAAAAATTACATTTTTATGACACTTAAATCCAATTTGCATAAAAATTTGGAATGCGGTGTAGTCAGTTGCAAGAGCGGGAAGGAAATAGAAAAAGTATGATACAAACTTGGATGAACTGAGGGAATATTTTTGGCATTTAAGGTATAAAAAATTGAAATGTAAAAAAAAAATGCAAAAAATTATTTGTGGTGCTTAATAATGCCAGTGTAGCGCAGAGCATTCACCTATAGCTGAGGTTTTATATAAAAGTCTCTAGACTGTTGACTTATCGGTTGAGATGTCTGTAGTACATCTGAAGTTCCCAGCGTCCTGGTAAAAACAACAACTCTATCTTGCCTCCGGTAATGGATTCGTAGAACAATGGTTTTTGAGTTGCCATGGGAACCGTACTGGGCCTGCTGAGAAATGGAGCACAAGTGTCGGTTTGTGATAATTGATGTTCTGGGGCTGGCTCTGTGATGAGGCGCGCTGTGTAGAAATACAACAATGGAGAAAGAGACAAGACCGGAGGGTCTGGTTGGACATTTGAATGAACCAAAAAAGTGTTTTATGAAGTTTTCTGCTCTTGGGTCGGTGATGTCATAAAAGTTGGATGAAGAAAGAACGGAGCAGTAAAAATGTGAACACAGAGAGGTCATGGGATAAGTGATGTGATTAGACCAGTAATGAAGATGAGAGGGACTCAAGTCAATGAGATGAAAGTCTTCACATTACAATGTCTCTTACTGGGTTATATAGCCTATGACATAGGAAAATGACAATATATGGAGCTTTAGAGCTGGTAAAAATGTTATTCAGCCACGCTGAACATATGCCAGTCAAGTGCCCTTTTTGGTAGGTCTTCTAATATTTCTCGTGAACAAATAAGGAGAGGAGTTGGTCCAGCTATGCGTTTCAGAGTTGGTCCAACTCCTTCGTCAGGAATGTAATATACGACTTTTTGTATTTCACCTACATCTGATTTTCTACATCACCATTGACCTATAAAAGGCTATAGGCGACATCCTGTTACCATATGCCTGATGAAGTAGTTGGACCAAGTCCGAAACGCGTAGCTGTTGTTTTGATAAAAGATTTTACCGTATCTCCTCTGGATGTCCTACAATCCTGGCAGTGCTTCCCAGGACCGCTAGGTTTTTATCCTTAAACCATTCTAATATTTCTTTGCACAACATTGTATATACACTGCTCAAAAAAATAAAGGGAACACTCAAATAACACATCCTAGATCTGAATGAATGAAATATTCTCATTGAATACTTTGTTCTGTACAAAGTTGAATGTGCTGACAACAAAATCACACAAAAATCATCAATGGAAATCAAATTTATTAACCAATGAAGGCCTGGATTTGGAGTCACCCCCAAAATTAAAGTGGAAAAACACACTACAGGCTGATCCAACTTTGATGTAATGTCCTTAAAACAAGTAAAAATGAGGCTCAGTATTGCCTGTATGACCTCCCTACAACGCCTGGGCATGCTCCTGATGAGGTTGCGGATGGTCTCCTGTGAGATCTCCTCCCAGACCTGGACTAAAGCATCCGCCAACTTCAGGACAGTCTGTGGTGCAACGTGACTTTGGTGGATGGAGCGAGACATGATGTCCCAGATGTGCTCAATCGGACTCAGGTCTGGGGAACGGGCGGGCCAGTCCATAGCTTTAATGCCTTTATCTTGCAGGAACTGCTGACACACTCCAGCCACATGAGGTCTGGCATTGTCCTGCATTAGGAGGAACCCAGGGCCAACCGCACCAGTATATGGTCTCACAAGGGGTCGGAGGATCTCATCTCGGTACCTAATGGCAGTCAGGCTACCTCTGGCGAGCACATGGAGGGCTGTGCGGCCCTCCAAAGAAATACCACCCCACACCATTACTGACCCACTGCCAAACCGGTCATGCTGAAGGATGTTGCAGGCAGCAGATCGCTCTCCACGGCGTCTCCAGACTCTGTCACGTCTGTCACATGTGCTCAGAGTGAACCTGCTTTCAACTGTGAAGAGCACAGGGTGCCAGTGGCGACTTTGCCAATCCTGGTGTTCTGTGGCAAATGCCAAGCGTCCTGCACGGTGTTGGGCTGTGAGCACAACCCCCATCTGTGGACGTAAGGCCCTCATACCACCCTCATGGAGTCGGTTTATAACCGTTTGTGCAGACACATGCACATTTGTGGCCTGCTGGAGGTCATTTTGCAGGGCTCTGGCAGTGCTCCTCCTATTCCTCCTTGCACAAAGGCGGAGGTAGCGGTCCTGCTGCTGGGTTGTTGCCCTCCTATGGCCCCCTTCACGTCTCCTGGTGTACTGGCCTGTTTCCTGGTAGCGCCTCCAGCCTCTGGACACTACGCTGACAGACACAGCAAACCTTCTTGCCACAGCTCGCATTGATGTGCCATCCTGGATAAGCTGCACTACCTGAGCAACTTCTGTGGGTTGTAGAGTCCGTCTCATGCTACCACGAGTGTGAAAGCACAACCAACATTCAAAAGTGACCAAAACATCAGCCAGAAAGCATTGGTACTGAGATGTGGTCTGTGGTCCCCACCTGCAGAACCACTCCTTTATTGAGGGAGTCTTGATAATTGCCAATAATTTCCATCTATTGTCTATTCCATTTGCACAACAGCATGTGAAATTGATTGTCAATCAGTGTTACTTCCTAAGTGGACAGTTTGATTTCACAGAAGTTTGATTTACCTGGAGTTATATTCTGTTGTTTAAGTGTTCCCTTTATTTTTTTGAGCAGTGTATTATTTTACAATAAAAGTAAGTCCCCTGTCACAAGACTTAGGTATACTAATAGATCATAGACTGAACATGAGTCAACAGAGTGATGCAGCAGCAAAAAAGGCAAATACAATTCTGGGATGTATTAACAGAAGCATACAGTCTAGATCACGTGAAGTCATTATTACACTTTACGCCTCTTTGGTCAGACCTCATCTGGAATACTGTGTCCAGTCCTGGGCACCACATTTTAAAAAAGACATTGAAAAACTGGAGCAAGTTCAGAAAAGAGAGACCAGAATGGTGACCGGTCTGCAAACCATGTCCTATGAGGAACGGTTACAGAATTTGGGAATGTTTAGCTTGCAAAAAAGATGACTGAGAGGAGACTTAATAGCTGTCTACAAATATCTCAAGGGCTGTGACATTGTAGAAGGATCATCTTTATTCTCATTTGCACAAGGAAAGACTAGAAGCAATGGGATGAAACTGAATGGGAGGAGACACAGATTAGATATTAGAAAAAACTTTTTGACAGTTAGAGTGATCAATGAGTGGAACAGGCGGCCACGAGAGGTGGTGAGTTCCCCTTCAATTGACGTCTTCAAACAGAGGCTGGACAGATATGTCTGGGATGATTTAGTGAATCCTGCTTTGAGCAGGGGGTTGGACCAACTCTACCATTCTATGATTCTATGACAAGTCCGTGTTTCTCACTTATAGAGCACATTATAGTATATGGGCATCCATGTGTCAGCTGTAAGCTTGGAAAAAAACATTTTCTCTGCATACAAGAAAAATGGATGGCCCAATGATGGTCAAAAATGGACACAAGAATTGATAAAAATTGGACTAAAGACAGTAATTGAAAATGGTCCAATTTTTAAAATGGACGTCTGAATGAGGACTGAATGGCAGATATATTAAGATCACCTAATATGGACCAATACAGATCCCACGATGGCTCACAACTTTCTTGGGTCAGTAAGACTTTGCCTAATAACATTGTAAAATGGCATCCATCACCAGGTAGAGGGTTCAGCAGCAGTTAAAAAATATGGGTACACTTGGCAGTGAAAGAAAGGTCATTTTTCTTCTTAGAAAGATCTAATTTGGTAATCACCCAAACTGTGGATACCATCTTTTTTTGTCAACTCATCTAATGACTCCACTCCATGTGTTTGGGTGGTTATTGGTGTGCCACAGTGAGCAAGCCACCATGCTGTGCAGTATGACACCTCACCTGTGGGGGACCCCTGGAGTTATATACACTCCCAGTGTTTGGCCAGCCATACATTGGAGGGTGGTCAGAGGTAAGAGATGGTTCCCGTTAGGCTGTCTGAGTGCAAGGATACTTGGCTGGTTTAGAGTATGTGACAGAGATGTGCAGGTCACAGTTGCCTCACAGTATGGCAGCTGGGGAGAAGGCATGTCCCCAAATTGCTGAGTATGGTGGTGCTATAAGAGGAGGCGATGGTACCCCTGAAGAGCTCCTGTGTGATGTGGCATTAGTGAGGGAAGGCTGCACTGGCTAGACGGAACCATGTGGAACCAACCAGCATCGGAAAAGTTTCAGGGGGAATGAGTTGACGTGCAGGACCCGGTCAAGTGCCTCGGATGATGGAGTTCCCGGGTATAAAGGTCCTGCGCGCCAAACTGTCGGAGGAGTTGGTGCCAAGTAGAGGAGTGGTGTGGACGTGGGCCAGAGACGACGCTGAAGCCAATGTGACAGGCCTCAGTGAAGAGCGTGTGCCTGCAGAGTACTGGTAGCTCTCAGACGGAGTCCAGGCGATGCCCAGCGAGATCCAGAGACCCGACTAAGTCGGTCAAGACCCGAGGACCAGATCCACGCCATTCAAGACCCAGAGCTCAGACTGTGCCGGTCAAGGTCGAACCCATGATCTACACCGGTCAAGTTCCAAAGGCCAGATGATGCCAGCCAAGAGCCAGATCCTAGCCCTGTTTCCCTAAGTATAGAGACACCCACCGTTGGTCAAGCTCTGAAGATCCAAGAGGAGACTTTGACCGAGGCAGGACGCTTGTGGTGAAACGAGGGAGACATGGGTGAGACGGGCCGTCACTTCCTACACCAAAGTACGGTACAGTGGTCGGCCTGGTTTAGAACCTGCATTTTACATTACCAGCAAAAGATATGAGATTTCAGAAATCTCATGCACGCACTTGTTTTTTATTTCCTGACTGAATTTGAGAACTAACCTGGGAGTCTGAACTGAAACGTAAATTGGTTTTGCATGCAAAATGTAAATGCATGTTCACATAATGCCATTAGACAGAAAAAAACAAAGACAAAAGCACAATACACAAATAACCAAAAGGTAAATGGATAAATAGCAAAGTGCATACAAATAATGATAAATAATAAAGGGTATTTAGTTAACATAAATTTTGATCAAAATAATGTAAAAGCCATCCCGTCACGTCACGGCAACCCTTATGGGACAGTCCTAACTGTAATATTAAAACCTTACCATTTGTCAAGTGACATACATATGGATAAGGGCTGAGAGACTGAACCCTTAGTAGAAGCATGGACCTGAGAGGCAGAATGAACCTTCCAGCTCAGAAAAAGGGCGGCCACATCCTCATGTGCACTAATGCACATTAGACTACAAAGAAAAAACCTGGGAGTCTGAACTAAAACATAAATTGGTATGCATGCAAAATGTAAATGCATGTTCACATAAGGCCATTAGACAGAAAAAAACATAGACAAAAGCACAATGCACAAATACCCAAAAGGTAAATGGATAAATCGCAAAGTGCATAAAAATAATGATAAATAATAATACCATTTTGGGTATTTGTGTATTGTGCTTTTGTCTTTTGTTTTTTTCTGAATTTGAGAACTGCAGCATTTTTAAAATCTGCAGCATGTCAATTCTTTCAGCGTTTTTGCAGCATTTTTGCACATTTTTTCACCCATAGAAAGCAATGGGAAAGTGCAAAAACGCTGCAAAAAAGCAATCAGGTTTTGCTGCATTTTTGGTGAATAAAACCAATTTTATTAAACATGTATTGTAGACAAATCACAGATGTAATCCAGACCAAAAAAAAAAGAAGGCAGCAAAAACGCAATATTTTTACTGCCAAGAGAGCAGGTTTTGGCAAAAATGGTGCACGTGAACATAGCCTAACCGGTGCTCTTCTTAGATTCACTATTCCACTCTCATCATTCTCGTCTCTTCTCATCTTCCTCTCACCTTCTATTATTTATTTGCACAAGCTTGATTGAAAAAATCAAACTGGAAATATCGTCTGTTGCTAGTTCATTCCACAACACAATTGCTGAACTATTGGGCAAAATTTCCTCCTCTTTTCTACTCTTTGAAAGAAAGAGGGTTGTGAACCTCAAAAAGGTCTCTTCCTCCATTTATTAGTAATGGGGTTATCACGGATTAAAAAAACGCCACTCTTTTCCATTGGCTGGACAAAAATAGACAACCCCTTTAAGAGACTGTTTGCTATTAAAAAATCACTTTTAACATACGTTTCAGGTTTTGCACCATGGACTTCTGCTTCACAGTACATGTTAAACATGTGCCTGCTTCAGTTTCTAGTTTGATGTGCATAATATGATATTACTGGTGGAGCATATGTGCTTTTTTTTACTTATTTTGCTGCAAGTCACCATTTTTGTGTCCGAGTGCTGGAAAAAAGTAAAGCATTATTGAATAAATGTGCTCTGTCAGCATCTGAAGAAATGCAAAATCAATGTAATTTTGCTCTGATGGATATTCATGGTGGCCCTATTCAATAAAAGCTAGTCAATAACATTTGTTAGTTGGGAATTCTGTGCTATAAACCATTTTCTATTGACATGTTAGGCTAAAGTGGCACCCTAATGAGATACTTATATAGCAGAATGTACAGACGTCATGCAGTCCTAAAACAGTCACAGAAACTATAAAGGAGACAGTATGGAGGAGTGGAGACTGTCCGACTGACGACATGTTATAAAGATCTCGTCTACTCCTGTCCAAGGTCCTGATTACCAAGGAACCTGTCAGGAGATTCATGCTGCCCAAACCACAGTTATGTTGTTGCAGCCTTGAATGTTTTATTTTGAATTTTTGGAGCATTCGGAGAAAATACACTAAGAAAAGTCAACCAGTAACTATGGCCTTGATTCATCAAGACCGGCAATGTTTATGGGACATGTTGGAGTAAGATGCATCTGATTCATTAGGAGGCGCGCACCTCTTAATAAATCAGGAGCATCTGACAAGTGGCATACGCTTTCATGTGCCTCGGAGACTGGAATAAGATTTCTGCAGTAAAGAATGCCTCATCGCGTTGTGAATTAGATGAGCTGCGGCATCTTGCCCTTGCCCTGTCCTAGCTCTGTGAAGCTGTCAAGAAAATACCAAAAGTTGAAAAGTTTTGCGCAACTATGTGTTGGACAGAAATTTTGCGACTTTTCAAAGCGATTTACGCCAGACGTAATCACTTTGATGAATTGGGGCCTATGCATCTCGAATAAATAGTCAAAGGCAGGTCCTAGGCATCTTCTCCCCACTCCGATCACCATGACTGACAAGCCTCCACCATGCACCTTGGACTAGACATCCAAGTTGCATCATCCCTGGCCTGCCTTTCAAAGTATGTTTTGAAATGCATCTTTGAAATGCTGCAGCATTACCATTGTCCATGGTTTTGGCAGCATGAACCTCATGTCACTGTCTCTTTAAAGAGGACCTGTCACTTCCAAAAGTACGTAATTTTTTAGGCCACTGTTTTCCTGAATCCTGTTTTTTTTCACAGTGCCTCTCAGTTTCTTACATACTGTGTATATGCTGTGTATGTACTGTGTAAGAAATTAGACTTTGTCATTGTTTAAATGAGAAAAACGATCCAATATCACATGACTGTAAGTGACAAAAGTATGTAAGTGTTTAAAATTAGTAGATAATTTGAAGGTGAAATTAGAATCTGGTGTTTTCAATCAATGGGATGACCAGCAGATGTGAGTGGGAGACCTATTTTATTTAACCCCTTTACAACCCAAGGTGGTTTGCACGTTAATGACCAGGCCAATTTTTACAATTCTGACCGCTGTCACTTTATGAGGTAATTACTCTGGAACGCTTCAACGGATCCCCCTGATTCTGAGAATGTTTTTTCTCGACATATTGTACTTTATGATTGTGGTAAAATTTCTTCGATATTACTTGCGTTTATTTGTGAAAAAAAATGGAAATTTGGCGACAATTTTGAAAATTTAGCAATTTTCAAAATTTGAATTTTTATGCCCTTAAATCAGACAGATATGTCACACAAAATAGTTACTAAATAACATTTCCCACATGTGTACTTTACATCAGCACAATTTTGGAACCAAAATTTTTTTTTATTAGGGAGCTATAAGGGTTAAAAATTGACCAGCGATTTCTCATTTTTCCAATAAAATTTACAAAACCATTTTTTTAGGGACCACATCATATTTGAATTCACTTTGAGGGGTCTTTATGACAGAAAATACCCAAAAGTTACACCATTCTAAAAACTGCACCCCTCAAGGTGCTCAAAACCACATTCAAGAACTTTATTAACCCTTCAGGTGCTTCACATGAATTTTTGGAATGTGGAAGAAAAAAATTAACATTTTACTTTTTTCACAAAAATGTTACTTTAAACCCAATTTTTTTTTTATTTTCGCAGCGGTAACAGGAAAAAATGGACCCCAAAATTTGTTGTGCAATTTCCCTTGGGCACGCAGATACCCCATATGTGGGGAAAAACACTGTTTGGGCGCACAGCAGGGTTCGGAAGGGAAGGAGCGCCATTTGACTTTTTGAATGTAAAATTTGCTTGAATAATTAGCGGAAGCCATGTTGCATTTGGGGAGCCCCTGATGTTCCTAAACAGTGGAAACCCCCCACAAGTGACCCCATTTTGGAAACTAGACCCTTTAGGGAACTTATCTAGATGTGTGGTGAGCACCTTGAACCCCCAGGTGCTTCACAGAAGTTTATAACATTGAGCCGTAAAAATAAAATTTTCAAATTTTTCCCACAAAAACGTTTTTCAGCCCCCACTTTTGCATTTTCATAAGGGTAACAGGAGAAATTGCACCATGCAGTTTGTTGTGCAATTTCTCCTGAGTAAGCAGATACCCCATATGTGGAGGAAAACCACTGTTTGGGCGCACGGCAGGGCTTTGAAGGGAAGGAGCGCCATTTGACTTTTTGATTGTAAAATTTGCTTGAATAATTAGCGGATGCCATGTTGCGTTTGGAGAGCCCCTGATGTGCCTAAACAGTGGAAAACCCCCACAAATGACACTATTCTGGAAACTAGACCCCTCAAGGAACTTATCTAGATGTGTGGTGAGCACCCTGAACCCCCAAGTCCTTTACAGAAGTTTATAACATGGAGCTGTGAAAATAAAAAAATCAAACTTTTTCCACAAAAATTATGTTTTAGCCCCAATTTTTTTATTATTACAAGGGTAACAGGAGAAAATGGACCCCAAAAACTTTAGTGCAATTTCTTCTGAGTATGCCAATACCCCATATGTGGGGAAAATACAGTGTTTGGGCGTTCAGAAGGGAAGGAGCACTGTGTGACTTTTTGAACGCAAAATCGGCTGGAACCGAGAGCAGACGCCATGTCGCGTTTGGAGAGCCCCTGATGTGCCTAAATAGTGGAAACCCCCCCACAAGTGACCTCATTTTGGAAACTACACCCCTCAAGGATTTTATCAAGGGGTATAGTGAACATTTTGAACCCAGAGGTACGACACAGAATTTGATAACATTAGGTCATCATATTGAATAAGTTGTCATTAGTCTTGAGCGCAAGTGCTCGCTACTTAAGTTTGCATCGGGTACTCAGGTATGCACCATGTATCAAGGGTGCTCGAGTGACATGTTCGAGTCCCCGCCCGCATGTTTCACTGTTATTTGACACCCAAAAAAAACCTTACGGGGATCGCTCGTGCATGGCAGGCAATCCCGCAAAGCTTTTTTGGCCATGAAGCTTATGGGGCGGAGCATGTCACTTGAGCACCCGCGATACTCAATGCATACCCAAGCCACCGATGCAAACTCAAGTAGCAAGCACTTGCGCTCAACACTAGTTGCCATATCATCTTTTTTTTTTTTTTACTTTTGAAAAAAATCCCAACCCCAACCCTAGCCCTAACCCCAACCCTAGCCCAACCCTAGCCCAACCCTAACCCTAACCCTAGCCCAACCCTAACCCTAGCCCAACCCTAACCCTAGCACAACCCTAACCCCAACCCCAACCCTAACCCTAGCACAACCTTAACCCAAGAGTTTATTTTTTACGCCGTTCCTCGTGTGCTATAAGTGATTAGACAACTTTATTCTTTGGGTCGGTGCGATTACAGCGATACCAGAATCATATGGGTTTTTATGATTGACAGCTGTCACACACTAAAAGACTTATTTTTTTGTAAAATCTAGTTTTTGCATCGCCATATTTTGAGAGCAATAATTTTTCCATATTTTGGCTGACAGAGTCATGTGATGGCTTGCTTTTTGCGGGATGAGTTGACGTTTTTATTGGTGCCATTTTCAGGCACGTGACCTTTTTTGATCGCTTTCTATTCCGATTTTTGGGAGGCAGAATAAACAAAAACCAACAATTCAGGAATTGTTTTTTTTTTTTTTTTTTTAATTTTATTCTGCTCCGCGTGTGGTAAAATTGATAAGGTAGCTTTATTCTTCGGGTCAGCAAGTTTACAACGGCACCACATTTATATCATTTTTCTATGTTTTGGCACTTTTACATAATAAAAGCAATTTTAAAGAAAAAAATATTTTTTTGCATCGCTTTATTCTGGGAGCTATAACTTTTTTTATTTTTCATCTTTTTGATCGCGTGTTATTCCATTTTTTGTTTGGCGGTATGATGATAAAGCACTGTTTTTTGCTTTTTTTTTTTTTTTTTTTTTTTACCGTGTTCACTGAAGGGGTTAACTAGTGGGACAGTTTTATAGGTCAGGTCATTCCAGACGCGGCGATACAAAATATGTGTACTTTTATTGTTTGTTTTTGTTTTTTTCATAATAATATTTATTGATGGGTACATTATATTTTTATTTTTGGTGGATTATTTATTTTTTTAGTTTTTTTTCACTTTCTGACAGTTTTTTTATTTTTATACTTTGTCCCACTACGGGACTTTCACTTTTTTTATTCTGATCGCCTGCACAGCACAGGAATGGAGCACCATACCTGTGCTATGCAGGCTGTCAGCGCTGCACAGGGAGAAGATAGTTTGGTCATGCACTGCGCATGACCAAAAAATCTTCCTGCTGTCTGGTGACTCGGATGTTGTCATGACGACATCGGGTTGTCATGGCAACATCCGGAAAGCCGCGGCAGATAGCGCTGGAGGCCGGAAGAGGAGGTGAGCATTGCGATCACCTCCCCTTAGCCACCGCAATGCTGTGATCGACCTTGATCGCAGCATTGCGGGGTTAATGTGCCAGGAGCGGTGAGGGACCGCTCCCTGCACATAGCACCGGGTGTCAGCTGTGACAATCAGCTGACACCCGGCGGCGATCGAGCCCGCACAGCCTGTGTGCGCGCGCGATCGCAATGACGTATTAATACGGGTCAGGCTCTTAAAGCCCAGGGCACAGACACGTATTAATATGTCTTGGGCTTTAAAGGGGTTAAAGAATAAGGATCTATCAAAAGGCTGATCTTCATGACACATTTGTGGAAGTGTATCATGGGACAAACTAAAGGAATTTCTGAAGAAGGATTGTTGTTTTTCATCAGGCTGGAAAAGGTTACAAAACCATCTCTAAAGAGTTTGGACTCCACCAATTCACAGTCAGACAGATTGTGTACAAATGGAGGAAATTCAATACCATTATTACCCTCTACAAGAGTGGTTAAGCAATAAAGATCACTCCAAGAGCAAGGTGAAAAATAGTCCGTGAGGTCGGAAAAGAACCCAAGGTAACCTCTAAGCAACAAAAGGCCTCTCTCCTATTATCTAATGTTTATGTTCATGAGTCCACCATCACGAGGACACTGAACAACAATGGTTTGCATTGCAGTTTTTCAAAGAGAAAGCCACTGCTCTCGAAAAGAACATGCCCGTCTACAGTTTTCTAAAGATCATCTGCACAAGCCAGAAGGCTACTGGAACAATGTTTTGTGGATAGATAAGATCAAAATAGAGCCTTTTGTTTTCAATGAAGCTGTAACATCCCTGGCGGCGTGCTGGCATAGTTTACCACCTCCCACCATGCAAGACCGCCATCTTACCTTTCAGTCCAGGCTGCACACTTTGCTCCAGTACCTGCTGTGTGCATGTCTCTTGTCTGATTGCTTAGGGCGGCGGCGTGGTAACTGCCTGATTCTTATAGTTACTGTGTGCGCACTCCTAATGCGTCCCCAGCCTATTGTTGTGAGTCACTGGATACTTAAACCCCCTCCACCCAGTAGGAGGGGCCTGAGCAACACTTTCTTTCAGTGTGTTCTGTGCAACTGAGCTGCCAGGTCCTGTTCTGTATCTTGTCTGTTTCCGCCACCCTGGGGGCTGAGTACCCAGGACTGTTACCTGTATCTGTGACTTCTAGTCTGTTTCCGCCACCCTGGGGGCTGAGTTCCCAGGCTCATTCCTGTATCTTGTTCCTGTCTGAACAGTGTCCTAGCCCGTTACTTGTTTGTCTCTATGTTCGTATCTTTCCTTTTCCTGCAGTGTCTGAACCTGCACCTAACTCCAACTCGTTGTCTCTGTACTTCTGTTTGTGAGTTTAGTGTCCACTCGCTACTTCATTGTAAGTACCTTGGGTGTATCTGCTCTGCTTGTCTACCGCACCTGCGGGTTTTGCTCTGCTCTGCTTGTCTACCGCACCTGCGGGTTTTGTTCTGCTCTGCTTGTCTACCGCACCTGCGGGTTTTGCTCTGCTCTGCTTGTCTACCGCACCTGCGGGTTTTGCTCTGCTCTGCTTGTGTACCGCACCTGCGGGTTTTGCTCTGCTCTGCTTGTCTACCGCACCTGCGGGTTTTGCTCTGCTCTGCTTGTCTACCGCACCTGCGGGTTTTGCTCTGCTCTGCTTGTCTGACGCACTTGCGGCTCTGTTCCTGTATCCCAGTCTGTTCTGGTCCCTATCCTGCCTGCGTTCCTACCTGCCAGTACTCACCTGTCTGTATACCAGCCGTGCCTGCTATTATCCACCTGTCTACATACCAGCCGTGCCTGCCAGTACCCACTTGTCAGTATGCCAGCCTAACCTGCCTGTTCCTGCATTTCCCGGTGTGGGTCAACAGCCGTGACTGGGGTCTAACCTGGAGTAGCACCTGGTCCCTCTGCTCGGTTACTCCCTGGTTCACAGAGTCGATTGAGTCGCCGTGCGACCTTGGTCGGACCGAGATGATACTTAGTCACGCCCCTCCAGGCACTCCTCGGTTCATGGTCTAGTGGGATCACTAACCACGCTCACGCCAGTCAGTCCGGGCGTGTGCGTAACAGAAGCGTTATGTTTGGAGAAAGAAAATACTGCCTTACAGCTTTACACCATATAAACATCATATCACATGTGAAGCATGCTGGTAGTATCATAATTTGGGCCTGTTTTGATGCATCATGCCATTAATGATGGAACAATAAATTTTATCAGCAAATTCTAAAGAAAAATGTCAGGACTGCTATGGTCTCAACTTATGAGGTGGATCCTCTAAGCCCTGGTCCGGGCGGGCACAGGAATCCCGGGCATTGATGCACTAAGCAAGTAAGATGTGCAGGAAAGAAGGACTAGAAGCACTGGAGGCAGCAGCAGACAGGACACTGGAAAGCAGGTATTGAGCATGTACTAAAAGCACTGGAGGCTGCAGACAGACAGGACACAGGAAAACTAAGAGTCTTAATACCAAGACACAGGTGTGTGTCTTGGTGGGCCTTATTTAGGCCTAGATAGATAATCACATGAGAACATGCTGAGCTATTTGCAAAACCCGTTGTGGAGAGCAGAAGAGAGCAGCGGGCATAGGTGAAGGTCATGAAGCCCTGCCGAGCCCGGGCAGATGCGTAACAGGGACATCTGTCCATGAGCTGAATATCAGAAGAACATGGGTCATGCAGCAAAATAGCAACTCAAAGGCACCCAAGTCATTCAACTAAAAAAAGGTTAAAGAGGCCCTCTCCAAAGTATTCATGTTGAGCTGCACCCACAATATAATAGTGGCTGTACAGCGGAATAAAAAAAGGTTTCTTTTTTAATTTCACCTCTCCGTTGCAGAGATGTTAGCATTAAAAGTATTTGGCGCCAAATGCAACTCATACAGGGAGAAGAAGTACATTTCATCTCTCCATTGGAAAGTATTTCCACAATGGAGAGATGAAATTAAATAAAAAGCTTTATACCGCTCTGCAGCCACTATTAGGCTGTGTGCCCACGATACGTTTTTCAAGCGTTTCCGCAGCGGCAATTCCGCTGCAGAAACGCTTAAAAAACACTTGGTAGAAGGCCTGCCATGTTCCCCACTGATAATCCGCATGTGCTGTGCACATGCTGCGGAAATTTCCGCTGCGGATTATCATTGCGGAGAAAAACGCAGCACTACCAATTATTTTGCAGAAGCGCTGCGTTTTCGCCGCCATTGACTTGCATGGAATAAGCATCATTGCATCTGTACATGCGGAATCCATGCGTTTCAATGTGCGGATGGTACCCGGGTTTGGAAAAGAGGAGACTCTACTCCGGACCCGGGTACCATAGAACCTGTAAAAAAAAAGAATAAAATAAAAAATAAATATTATACTTACCTTCTGATGGCCCCCAGTGTGCTTGTCTCGGCTTGCCGGCAGATCGCGGTGGACTGAAGGACCTGCGGTGACGTCATTTAGTCATGTGACGAGTCACGGGACCGCTGACGTCGGCTGGTCCTTAAATCTACCCCGAGTTGTTGGCAAGCCAAGACAAGGACTCCGGGGGCCATTAAAAGGTAAGTATAGATTTATTTTTTATTTTTTAACATTCTTTATGGTCACACTATATAAATCCATGCCAGTTGCATGGATTTATATAGTGTGACCAAGTTGTCAAGCACTTTCCAAGTGATGCTAAAATCGCTTGGAAAGCGCTTGTCAACCCGCATGCGGAAATGCATGTGAAGAACGCTTCACTTCCGCTTGTCCCTGGCAGGAAAACGCATGTACAATCCGCATGTACAATCCGCATGTACAATCCGCATGTACAATCCGCATGCGTTTTTCTGCCAAGGAGATGCAGAAACGCTCAGGAAAAAATCCAGAGCATTTCCGCATCGTGGGCACATAGCCTTACATGGATTTGCGGGGCTCCGGTCCATCTTCGAGATCAGTGGTACCTGCCTTGTGATTAATTGTGGTGCACATTTCTGGCACAAAGTAAGCCAATCCCGAATTTTAGTAATAACCTCATTGATAGCAGCCAAATACGGCGATTTCTGTATGTGGTGCTTATACTCAATACTGAATAAATCGACAGGTTTCGAAAATTGTTTTCATGTTCTTATCATTTACCGATCATTAACATGTCTATGCATCCGTAGATTTCCGCGTTGCACAGATGACGTTGTGCCAGCCCTGACAAATCAAATGCCACGCTGGGGACGCAGGAAAGTAAGAGATTTGTGGGACTCCTGTTTAGCTGCCAGATACCACTGACCTGGACGCAAATCGATCTGCTCATCTCTAGTGAGGACAAATCTACAATTATTGGAAATGTTTAGATTTAGGTATTGCTGCACAAGAAGGTCACACCAAATACTTACAC
This sequence comes from Phyllobates terribilis, assembly GCF_046119375.1. NCBI lineage: Eukaryota > Metazoa > Chordata > Amphibia > Anura > Dendrobatidae > Phyllobates > Phyllobates terribilis. The sequence goes on from NW_027362765.1 coordinate 429,581,307, forward strand.
ATACTTTACCACTCACCGACGTGATATTGGATCATTTTCCTCATTTAAAAAATGACAAAGTCTAGTCAATTGTGCTCATTTGTTTTATTTGGGTCTCTTCATCTAGCTTTAGGACTTATATGAAAATCTGGAGTAGTTGAAGCTCAAATTTATGCAGAAAAATTGACAATTCTGAACAGTTCCCAAACTTTTAAGCACCATTTTTTTTATTGTATATAGAGTATAAAACTTTTTTTTGTTGGACTGGGAGAGGTTTATACCCTGAGCTGTACCACAGATGTTCTTAGTGTAATCCTTTGTTGGTTTTAATACTAATTAAGTTTACAGAACTCTTAATCAAAGTCGATTCGAAGCTTTCAACAAGCTAGAACAGAAATGTAACTAATGTTCTATTCAGTACAGCAGATATTTGGCATCTAGTCTTGTAGTTTGGCTGGCTCCATAAAAACAAATTAATTTAACTTGAAGCCAGAAAAAAAATCTATCACCAAATGTCCTCCCAGAGAAACTGAACATATTATTTATTTCAACCTGCTGCTGCCAGTTCACATTATGTGTATAGGAACACGTTACCGGAAATAATATACATACAGCTCCCTTTGGGGTCATAACCCAGCTCTCATAAAACCCTGAATGGTAAATCTGATAAAATGGGCAGTAATACATTAATCTTTGCTCTTCTCACAAGTCTGAGACATATGATTGGCCCATAGACTTTGATATATAAATGTATTCATAGTCAGTCCAATTTTTATAGCTAGAAAATTGTGAAAAAAGCATTTAAATAGCACAGCCGCCCAGTTATGCTGTCACGGTTTCAACATTGACTGTGGCCAAGGATACTGTGTGGCAGCTCAGCCACCCTATAGGATCTGGAGTGTGCTAGACTGTCAGTTTTGCAAGTGACTGTCCAGTTATCCAATCTAATCCTTGGGTATGCTGGGTGGTCAACATTTTGATTGACAGCTCTGCTGCTCAATCTGGTTTAGAGTGTGGGCGTTTCCTCAGCTGCCTCCCATCCTTAATCATTTGCAGGATATTTATCTGGCTAGCTGCTAGTAGTCAGTGTCAGTTGTAGCTTTGCTTAACTTAGGTGTGTTGCATAGCCCTATGTCTCTTTCCTCTGACCTAGGATTTGTCGTGACTATTCTTGTAGATTATCTCTCCTGCTCTCTGACTTCAGGTACCTGACCCCGGACTTGGTCTCTGACTGTTTGTTTGTTTTACTCCCTTATCTTGACGTACCTTCTGGCATTTGACCTCAGACTGTTTCCTGACCACTCCTCTGTACTACGAGCCCTTCTGGTATCTGACCCTGGACCTCCTGACTACCCTTTCTCACGGTTTGCCCTTGAGTATTGACTCGGTGTCACATATGCCACTTCAGGGTATGCAAGGTCAAAAGAGCTGATAATAATGTTATCACTTCGGACACATGTACTATATGTATTGTGCTGCTACTGCCCTAAAGTGATCAATAGTGCCTGGTGACCACCCACAGGGTGTGGTTACCCAAAAAAAGGAATGCAAACGAGATGGTTACAACTTCAATAAGACACATGCACTTTAGTAGTCATGAAACTGGACAGTGTATAAACAGACTTTAATTTGAATAATGCAACTGCAAAGAGCCCTGTGGTGTTGACTATCCCTTTAAACTTTGCTATGATTTTTAGGCAGCCACACTCCCAAGTACAGCTCACCCTGGAAAACCAGATCAGCCCAGTCCCAATATAACAATCTTCATATAGTCATCTATCTGAAGTCATTATCTATTGAGGATGTACTTCTGTATGCCCTACTGTCGATGAGGTGCAGGGAGACTCTGACATCTACCTTCATAGCCTCCCGCAAGAATGTACAGAGACTCTTCCCTCCACTCCTGCAGGCTCCTAGACTCTGCACTTTGTTCCTTGAGAGAAGCCCCCTTCAGGGTTCTCTAACTGACATCTATCCAACTCTTGAGCATGCCAAACTACTACCTAGTATATACTGTGTTTTACCGAAAATAAGACCTACCCCGAATATAAGCCCTAGCATGATTTTTCAGGATTTTTGGAGTACGCTTGAAAAATAAGACTGAAAAAGGATAATTAGCTCATATCACCTGATACTCACAGGAATCCCAGGCTCACGGATTAGTGTCCAGCATACACTTGCAAGGATATATAGAGAAGGTAAAATCTGGTGCCACATGCGATAAATCCTTTTATTCCAAAATTAAAAATCACAACATGTCTCTAGGAGGGGAACAACTGGACGCGTTTCGAGGCTGTGTCCTCGAAACACGTCCAGTTGTTCCCCTCCTAGGGACATGTTGTGATTTTTAATTTTGGAATAAAAGGATTTATCGCATGTGGCACTGGATTTTACCTTCTCTATATATGCTTGAAAAATAAGCCCTACTCCAAAAATTAGCCCTAATTAAAGTCGGGCTGGTGTTAGGGAGTAAACTGGGAAATTTCTCAGGGCTCCCACTATCTTAAGGGCCCCCAGCATTTCTTTTCCGAGGTTAAGACTGCTTAAGGACTTTTGGTGACATTAAGGTCATATGACCATGATGTCACTAAAGGTCGTTAATTCAGGGAGTTTAGAGAAACTGTAGAGGAGACAGACTGGTATGCAGGGCTTGCATTCAGTAGGAGGGTGGAGAAAACTGGGCAATTTCTCAGGGCCCCCACTATCTTAGGGGCCCCAGTATTTCTATTCCGAGTTAAGACTGCTTAAGGACTGTTTAAGGACTTTTCCTTAAGGTCCTTTAACTGTGGGAGTCTAGAGGAATTGAAGAGGAGACCGGATGGCATGTACCATATGTGCAGTGTATGTGTATATAAATGTGTATGTGCAGTGTGTGTGGAATGATGATTATATTTGAATAAATGTTGATTTTTTGTTCAAGAATAAATGTGGATTGTTGTTCATGGAAAAAAAATAAGACATCCCCTGAAAATAAACCCTAACCCATCTTTCGGAACAAAAAAATAATATAAGATCCTGTCTCATTTTTGGGGGAACATGGTAGGTGTACTTATTTATGGTCTACGCAGGTGCTCTTGTCTACATGCCTCTGTATCATATCACAGCAGATTGTTCCCTGAGAACCAAGAGGCCGTAATCTCCAGCAAGATGGCGTGAGGACCAACTATCCCAGGAGCCCCATGATCTGTCCTTCAGGAGACCACTAACACCACCCAGAAGAAGGAGAAACACTACTTAGCACAGCATAACAAAATATAGTATTAAAAGACGTTGTTGAAAAACTACGGGGGTGATGCCCTGGAAGATTTGCACATTCTTATACCATCGTATGGGGTTGAGCCAACATGTCACAGTATAACAGAAATATGATAATAACATTTGAATAATAGCCAGAAGGTCTATTGACCCTTCCTTCGGAGATTGCAAGTGGCGGACGTTGGACATTCATTGGAGAAATTAGGTAAAATAGTGAAATGGTCACTTTGTTGATGAAAAAAAGCAATTGGCCCAAGACCTCCCCCAATTCATGTCCACCTGCATTATGTCTCCTATCATATGTAGTGGACCACTTTGAAAGAGGCATCCGGACCCAAAGGCATAAAAGCCAAGGAGTTGCAGAGGATCCAAGAGGTCTGGACTTCCTCCAGAACCTTTGCCGACTAAGCACTTAGCTTACAGTAGAGCTTTTTTTTCAACACTAGTACTGGAAAGTTATTAGGTCCATAATAGTATAAACAACATTTTCAGCAAAAATATATTGACCTCTAGATATAGAGAGTTTATGTAGTAAATTTACTGTTAAATGCTTTTCCTCAGACGCAAAATCGACCAGTACAACCCAAGAGAACGATCTTACTTCCATTATTCAGATCATGCAGAGGATTTTTGTCCCTAAGAAGGAGGACACTTAAAAATGAGGTTTTACAAATATGTGAATGCATGGATATAATTTGGGATTTTCCCTGCAGAAAGATTCAGGCTGCTTGTAGTCTATAGATGCCTGACAGTACACATTCTGCATCCTGCTGATAGATCTAAAGGGAAAGTGTTTGGATTTTACCTGCAAAAGTGTAGGGTATTTGGATTTGCCTGAATCCCTTTGGATTCTTACAGTGAAGAGCAAAAAGGGTAACAATGTTTTGAACTTTTGACTTTCAGGCTCCATATCTCACCATCCACTACTGCTTCCAACGTGAGACAACCATCATTTTATAGACAATCTTCTTGGCTATCTCATCCATAAATTTGTTTTACAACTACTTAGCATATGATTAGTTATGCAGATTCTCGTCATGTAACTGCACTGTTACTGTTTTGCTCCTGTTGTTGGAAAAATCTTTTTCTTGTATACTACAAAATACCATCTGTTCTCACATTCCCTAATAGCTCATTGTGTTATTAGGTTGATTCCCAAGGGAAAGGTCACTGGTTTGAATCGAGGAGCAGCCATGAAGAAGATTTCCCAAGAAAAGAGAAACAGCATCATCCAGCTCATCAATAGCTGTTTCTCGGCCAAGAAAATTGCCAAACTGCATCATGTGAGATCCATGACATTTGGAAGAATAAGAAATTAAGTCTGTCCATCCATTCAAAAGCCAAGACGTGGATATTCAGGCAAAATATCGGAGTCAACAAGTCGGCTCATCACAAGGTCTATCATTTCCGGCACGACAAACACGACAGTGGAGGCGGCTCATATGCTTCATAATAGTGAGATCACAGAAGTCCATGCAAGCACCGTGCGATGCATGTTACACAAGTCTTGAATGGTGGCTCAAATAAAGGTGAAGCCTCGACTTCAATATCGTCATAAGAAGCGTTGGTGCAAGTTTGCAAAAAAGTACGAAAAGTGAACAGTAGAATATTGGAAATGGGTGATTTGGAGCGATGAGACAAAAGTCAATAGACTAGGCTCTAATGGGCGCAAATGGGTCTGGAAGAAACAAGGAAAAATGGGCTAAAGGAAGGAGAAATTGAAGGAACTGTCAAGTTCAGGGGAGGAAGCCTGATGATATGGGGCTGTTTCACAGCCAAAGGCATTGGATACTTGACCAGGATTGATGGTGGTCTCACTGTTGAGATATATGTGAGTATCCTACAAGACAGATTACTTCGTACACTCGAGTACTATTGGTATGAAAAGGACGACATAGTGTTCCAGCAGGACAACGACCCAAAGCATACATCGAGATTGGAGAATAAATGGTTCGATGGTTTAATGACAATGAAGTAGAGGTGCTGGATTGGCCCCCACAGTCCCCAGACCTCAACCCAATTGAACACTTGTGGGTAGAGTTGAAGAAAAAACTGTATACATACCCAAGTGTGTCGACCAGTATGCACCAACTTTGGGAACATGTCAAAGAGACCTGGGATCAGATTTTGGTCTAGAGATGGTTGAATATGATCGAGAGCATGCCCAGAAGGATTCAGGCAATGTTGAAAGACAAAGGCGGATTTACAAAATACTAACAAAATAATAAACAATTTAATTTAGATTTTTAGGAGCAAAACAGTAACAATGCAGTGGCTTGACAAGAATCTGCATAACTAATCATATTCTAAATAGTTGTAAGTCAAATTTATGTATGAGATAGCCAAGATGATTGCCTATACAATGATGGTCACCTCATGTCCGAAACAGCAGTGGATGGTGAGATATGGAGCCTGAAAGTCAAAAGTTCAAAACATTGTGTCCCTTTTGCTTGTCACTGTATAACCATCACATAGCTAACTGTTATTTGTGCATTTTCCTGTTAGACTATAGCAAGCAAGTAAAAGTCAAGGGCTGATGGGGAGAATGTGAGACAAGTGAGAGGACAAAGACGGCCTCCCAGTTCACAGTTCATACTCAATATATTCCTTCTAAGGTACAATGTGGTCATTTAAAACTAGTACTCATTCTGTGACAGTAAGTACAGTACCTTAGAGACAAAGCAGTGTTTCAGGGGAAACCTACTAGAGAAAATGTTACACCCTATTTAATAGCACACCATTGTTTTTCTTATGAAATTCTCAGTAAGTTTGATGTGTCACATGACCCTCTTCGCATTGAAAAAAATAAAGTTGCATCCAAAATGGCCGCCATGGTCACCACCCATCTGGAAAAGTTTTCCCCCTCCCATATACTAATGTGCCACAAATAGGAAGTTGATATCACCAACCATTCCCATTTAATTTAGGTGTATCCATATAAATGGGCCATCCTGTAGATATTAAACAGGGTGTAACATTTTCTCTAGTAGCTTTCCATTCAAGGACTTGTTTCTCAGGAATGACCCCATTAGAACATAAGGATGTCATCAAGCGTGGTTCATCTGCTCAGTATCCTTCTCTACAAACCAGAGAACCTTTTAGGTTTCTTTCCCATACTGTAACGGGTCTGGGAGGCGGAACCTCTGAGCTACTATACAAGGGGGCGGTCCTTGTAAGGGAGCGGGTGGCGACCAGGGAAGACGGGCAGGCAGTCACAGCAGGTGACCGGGACAGTCTCTGAGTGAACGGGCTGGAGGTCACGGCAAGTGACCGGGGCAGTCTCTGGATGAACGGGCAGGAGGTCACGGCAAATGACCGGGGCAGTCTCTGGATGAACGGGCAGGAGGTCACGGCAAGTGACCGGGGCAGTCTCTGGATGAACGGGCAGGAGATCACGGCAAGTGACCGGGGCAGTCTCTGGGTAAAGGGTAGGTACGACCTGTGATGGCAGAGCCTCCAGGTAGGCTAGCAGGCAGACGGTAGATGTGAGCTCCCAGGTGAGCAAGCGAGAGTCTCTAGAATAGCAGGTGGTCACAGCACGTGACGGCGGAGCCTCCAGGTAGGCTAGCAGGCAGGTAACAGGTGTGCGCTCCCAGGTGAGCGGGCAGGAGTCTCTGGAATGGCAGGTGGTCACAGCACGTGACGGCGGAGCCTCCAGGTAGGCTAGCAGGCAGGTAACAGGTGTGCGCTCCCAGGTGAGCGGGCAAGCTGGTCCATAGACAGACTGACAGGAGTTGGAGGGCAGACCGTCGGACCTCAGGCTAGCAGGCAGGTAGCAGAGGAGCGCTCCCAGGTGAGCGGGCAAGCTGGTCCTTAGACAGACTGACAGGAGTCGGTAGGCAGACCGTCGGACCTCAGGCTAGCAGGCAGGTAAGCAGAATATCAGGCAGGAATCAGACAGCAAACTGGCAGGAATCTGGCAGGTAACTGGCAACGGGACCTGAGGGCTGAAGCAGAGTAGTGAACAGTGCAACAACATTGCTCGGGCACCTCCATTTTGGAGGAGGTGCCTTATATATGGTGAAGTCCTCCGGCCATTGGCCGGGGACTCCTTAGAACGGCGCGCGCGGCCCCTTTAAGAGGGAGGGAGCGCGCGCGCCCTAAGCACAGTGGCCGGGAAGGAGCGCGCGCTGCCAGCAGAGCGGGAGGAGGACGCCGGGCTCGGAGCAGAGGGGTGAGGGGAACAGCGTCCCTGCCTAGCAGAGGGCAGGGACGCCGGCGCTACACATACTTTGACACACTTATAATTATTTAGCTTCATACAAATTCTCACCCCATGTCTTTACCATTAGTATAGAATGAAAAAAACAACATTGATGTAACAATTCTAGAAAATGTCTTTATATGACCTAAAAGTTAATCCAAGTGCCTGTGACGCGCCCCTGGGCCTGTGTCGCGCTGCGCTGCGCATGCGGGAGCTTACCCGGAGCCGGATCTGTGGAGGGTTGTAGTCTCGTGGCGGTGACCCGGTCCGTGCCCAGGGAGTCAAACTAGACGGCAGTCCATTAGTAGTAAATGGTTGATGACTACGCCACCCGTTGAGTGCAGCCAGGGGGCTGCTGCTGCAGGGCAGACCGCTGAGGCCGATGGTGGGATTGTGCAGCGTGATAGTATAACCCCCAACGGGAGGGGTATGGCCTCAGGGCAGCCGACGTGGATGATGGGGGTAGCAGGAACCACTCAGAGACGGTACGGTGTAGTTCAGGGTCTTTACTGGTAACAACAAAAGACCCTCCCGGAGTACTTGCTAGCGGATGGGGCCTGGTCAGTCCTTGAGCAGATGGGATCTCCCCTGGCCAGGCGTAGTTGTAGGCCTCCCAAACTGACTGTACTCTTCTGGCTACCTTGCTAGGAGCTGATGTAAGTAGCCCACGTCCCTGAGTGTACCGTGTGGTGCTCACCCGTATGGCCGGTGACTCGGGGCCTTCTAATGGCTTCCACTCCACGATGGCGGTGCTGGTCCCACGCGTGTGACCGTGCCTTCGGGCTTCTGGGCCAGAGGACCTGAAATCCCCTGCCTGACGGATTCTGCTGCTGGGCAGGAATTAGTCCCCACAGCCTCGGACTCCGGGTCCGGTAAAAAGTCTTCTTAGTCAGGGCGAACTCTGCAGCTGCCAGCCCCTGACTCCTTGTAACTGCTGTTTCTTCCTATGCTGTCTCTACTTCTTCTCTTCTTCTACTCACTCACCCTGCCTCAGCCCCAGGTTTATATAGGGGAAGTTCTTCCCCTCCCAAGACTGGGCAGGAGGTGTGGCATGCACAGGATCCTTGACTAAAGGACCTCCCACCTGCTCTCAGACATAACATTACGTTACTGTGGCAACCAGACCCCTGGGGTGTCACATTCCCCCCTAGTAAAATTTAGTACTCCGGGACTAAACACATTTAGAAAACATAACAAGGCAAAACATTAATAATACAATAAGAAAACACATAAAGATGGTTACGGCGTGTCCGCAACCGGGTGCAGTCTCTAAAGAAAGCAAGGTGTCCATTTCACCAACACAGGGAGACGTAACCAGGTAGGGGTCTGTTCTACCCCGAGTCCTTGACAGTCTTTAGTCCATCCTGGGTTACGCTCCAACTATATACAAGGATTCCCGGTAAATCCACCAAGGATTCCTAAAAACAACTAGAAATACAAAATTACACACAAGCAACTATAGACAGGTAAACATTATAAAATAGCTTAAACATTTAGATCCTCCAACGTGCGGGTAACTGGCCTCTAGTGGCCCTAGTGGACCTACGGAGCTGACTGTCTGGCCCTGAACTACAGGGTGTAGGAGCTGTCAAGGGTAAACTGGGCAGCTGTCTACCGGCTCTTTGTCTCACTAGGGGTACGGCAGGCTCACTATAAGCAGAGGGTTGATTCTCCTGTTCTACTTGTGTGGAGTCTTCTGCCTCCTGGACCGGCTGTTCTTCCAGCTCTACCCGTTGCTCCGTAGGTTCTTGGGATGATGGTTGGAGGAAGGTGAGTACGGGTACCACAACTGCACCATTGACTTGAGTCCAAGACCGAGGGAAGTCCCCGAGCACGGTACTAACCATATCTTCCCTTTCTCCCACGGGTCGATGGTCTTCTTGTTCCTCTTCAGGGTTCCTCAGTTGTTCGGGACACTTCTTCAGGTGGTCCCGGGATACAATGGCTGTGGTTTCCCCTCCGTCTTTACTGATGGTACAGACCTTCGGGTTCTCGTGGCTTGAGGGCAGTACGGTGTACGGGTCCTTCTCCCACTGGTCATCCAACTTGTGGAGCCGTCTTTTCCTCTTCAAGACCTGCTCTCCGGGTACCAGGGGAACAGCGGGAGCATACTGGTTGTAAGTCTTCTCTTGTCTTTCCCTAGCCTGACAGAGACTTCGCTCCACGCTCTCCTGTACTCTCCGGTACTGCTGCTGCCTCTCTGTGTCCCAGTCTGTTTCTGGTGAAGTGTCCTCAGGTGTCAGGACTCCCATTTCCAGGTCAACAGGTAACTTACCAGGTCTCGCCCTCATTAGGTAAGCCGGGGTACAGTTGGTGGAACCTACCGGGATGTGGTTGTATAGGTCCACCAGATCGGGCAACTTCTCAGGCCACAGACTGCGTTCTTCCAGGGGCAATGTTTTTAGAAGATCCATTACCACCTGGTTCATTTTTTCACAAAGTCCATTAGTTTGCGGATGGTAGGGTGTCGTCCTTATCTTCCGGCAGCCATACAGATTGCAGAATTCCTGAAAGACCTCCGCTTCAAAGGCAGGTCCCTGGTCCGTCAGCACTTGGTCCGGGTACCCGTGTGGACGGCAGAAGTGCTGCTGGAAGGCTCTAGCTGCTGTTTGAGCCGTTAAGTCCTTGACGGGGACGACAACCAAGAACCGGGAGTAATGATCCACGATGGTTAACGCGTAGACGTAGCCACTTCTGCTTGGGGTCAGTTTTACATGATCCAAGGCTACCAGTTCCAACGGTTGCCTGGTGACGATGGACTGCAGGGGAGTCTTCTGGCTGGCTCGGTCCTTCCTTCTCAGGTTGCACGGGCCACAATCTCTGCACCACTTCTCGATGGTTCCCCTCATGCCTACCCAGTGGAACCGCTCGCGCAGCAGGAACTCCAGCTTTTTCCACCCAAAGTGTCCAGCTCCGTCGTGGTATGCCTCCATCACCATGGCTGCGTCTCTTCGTGGCACCACTACTTGCCAGAGTAATTCATGCGTCCGGGAGTTAACCATTCTGCGGCACAACTTCCCTTTGTAAAGGAACAGTCGACTCTTCTCTGCCCATAGTTGTTTGGCTTCCTCCGGAGCGTCTGGTTCAAGGCGAGCCTCCGGCCGAGTCAGCATCTCCTTCACCAGTCGGACGGCAGGGTCGCTGTCTTGCGTTTCCGCCCAGTTGTAGTGGGGTAAGGGGTTCAACGTAGCAGCCTGCTTACCCCTTACCCGGTGGGAATACTGGATAGTCCCATGACGGTGGAACGCAGGGAGTTCAACTTCTTCCAGTCCCTCCGGATCTTCTCCTTCGTCCGGCAGGTTGGGCATCCTGGACAGGGCATCCGCGTTAGTATTGGAGCGTCCTGCCCGGTATTTGATTGTGAACTCGTAGTTGGACAGACGGGCCATCCACCTCTGCTCCAGGGCACCGAGTCTTGCCGTGTCCAGGTGTATCAACGGGTTGTTATCCGTGTATACGGTGAACCGGGAAGAAGCGAGGTAATGCCTAAAGCGCTCGGTGACTGCCCATACCACGGCCAGGAACTCTAACTTAAATGAGCTGTAATTCTCGGGGTTCCTTTCGGTGGGTCGCAGTTTTCGGCTGGCATAGGAGATTACTCGTTCTCTCCCCTGTTGAATCTGGGACAGTACGGCTCCTAGCCCGATGTTACTGGCGTCGGTGTAGAGGATGAAGGGCTGGCTATAGTCCGGGTACGCCAAGATTTCATCCCCCGTGAGGGCCATCTTCAGCTGGCGGAAGGACTCTTCTTCTAGCTCTTCCCATTTGAAGGGCGGCTTCTGGTTCTTGGCCTTCCGGGACTGGCCTATCAGGAGGTCCTGCATAGGCGCTGCCTTTTTGGTGAAACCGGGAATAAACCTTCGGTAGTAGCCTACCAACCCTAGGAACTGCCGCACTTCTTTTACGCTGGAGGGGCTTGGCCATCCCTTAATTGCGGTGATCTTATCGGGGTCGGGAGCCACTCCGTCAGCGCTCACCACGTGTCCCAGGTATTGCACCTTTGGTTTCAGGAGGTGACACTTGGAGGGTTTCACCTTTAGGCCGTAACTCGCCAGAGCTTCGAACACCTCCGCCAGGTGTTTCAGGTGGTCCTCATAAGTTTTGGAGTATACGATGACATCGTCCAGGTACAACAGGACCGTCTCGAAGTTTCTGTGGCCCAGACAGCACTCCATTAATCGTTGGAAGGTTCCTGGGGCGTTGCAGAGTCCGAACGGCATGCAGGTGAACTCGCTAAGTCCCATCGGGGTGGTGAATGCGGTCTTCTCCCGGTCCGCCTCTGCTACAGGAACCTGCCAGTACCCGCTAGTGAGATCCAAGGTAGAGAAGAAGTTAGCAGATCTTAAAGCAGCCAATGACTCCTCTATCCTTGGTAAGGGGTACGCATCCTTGTGTGTGATACGGTTGATTTTCCGGTAATCTACACACATCCTCATGGTGTTGTCTTTCTTTTTGACTAAAACTAGTGGGGCTGCCCAGGGGCTACAGCTATCCCGGATTACCCCAGCCTCCTTCATGTCTCGAAGCATCCCCTTGGCGTGTTGGTAGTGTGCAGGGGGTACGGGTCGATACCTCTCTTTTATGGGAGGATGATCTCCCGTGGGGATGCGGTGTTCTACCCCCTTGACCCGCCCAAAGTCTAACGGGTGTTTACTAAACACTCTCTCATACTCTTGAACCACCCGATAGACTCCTTGTTTCTGATGTGAGGGAGTGGAATCAGTACCCAAATGTAGTTGCTGACACCAGTCCTCCATGTCTTTCTTAGAGCCGTTACCTTCCTCCGGGTGAGATGGAGGCAAGGGTTCCACAGATTGTATAGAATTTTGATTAGTGGTATATAATTTGGCTAGCGTGGCATACCGGGGCAGGTACACTTCCCTCTCCCCGATATTTATTATGCGAATGGGCACCCTCCCATGGCGTACATTGACCACCCCCCGTGCTGTCAAAATGGTGGGCCTACTGTCTGAGTAAACTGGTTCTACCATTGCCTGGTAATCTCTTCCTCTCAGACCAATAGCTGCCCGGCACCAAATCATCATTTCACTTTTTGGGGGCATGGCAATAGGAAAAGGGTCACACATTCTTACGCTACCAATCTCACCGCCGGAGAGTTCCACTTGTTGCCGTTGCATCAGTGCCCGGATCTCTTTCTGGAGCACCCGCTGCTCGCCGGAGCTGGCGTTCTTGGCAACCTGCTGTAAAAGGAAAATCACCTCTGCAAGACAATTTTCAATTACGTTAGTTCCTAGAGTTATTTTTGGGTGACTCTCATGTTTATCAATATCTACAATGATCAGTCCCTGTGCGGCCAGTTCGACTCTACCGATTTTGAGGGCCACCTCTTTAAATCCGATCTGTGGCACGGGCTGGCCATTGCTGGCGATGATACTCAAGTCGTCGTCAGGGTAGTGGGTAATATCCGAGTCATTCCAGTACTGCTTGAAGAGCACGTACGGGATGGTGGTGACCTGTGACCCGGTATCCAGTAGGGCACTCATGGGAATGCCATCCAGTACCACAGGCAAGACTGGACGTCCTCCCACATATCTGTCGCGCCAGTTCGATGGGCCTGGTGATCTTTTTCCTGGGGGTTGGCCCTCTACCCCAGGTTGTGCCCGTTTAAAGAACAGTACCTTTCCATATGTCCGGATTGATTGCAGTGGCGGCAGATGGGTCGTCCGTCCTCGCTGTATCGGTCACTGGGTCTTCCTCTGGCCGGTGGGGTCCTCCTTGGTCGACGCCACGGGATGTCCTCCGGTCCGGATGCCAGCTGGATCTTCCCTGGGGTGGAAACCTGTAAAGACTGCACAGTTCGGGTTAGCGCAGCAACGCTCTTAGCTAGCTCTTGGACCTGATGGTGTAGGTCTGGAGCCGGGTCATTGTCCAAAGCCTGCGCATCAGCTCCCACAGGCCCTGCTGACAAGGGCGCCGCCTCCTGGTAGTAAGTGGTAGTGGGGCGTCTGTGGGTCACAACGCCACCTGGTGCCGGTTCTCGGAGCACCCGGATGGCTCTGTCCTTGAACTGTGCAAAGTCCAGATGGGGATCCTGTAAGGCCATTGCCCGCAACTGGGTTCGGTGGGCATTGCAATATAAACCCTCTATAAATTGTTCAGTCAACAGCCTGTCCTCGTTTCCCACCCCATCAGGGTCGGTCTGCTTTATGGCCCTCAGGGCCTCTTGTAGGTTTAGTGCATAGTCCCTTATACTCTCATGCGCTCGCTGCTTGCACCCGTAGAATCTAAGCTTAATCTCGGCTGAGGTGCGGGTATCAAAGGTGTCCTTCAGCCGGGTTAGTATCCCTGCGACAGTCTTCCTCCCAGGTGGCCAGGATTTTACTTCCCTTTTGGCTGCCCCGGTTAGTTGGGCCACCAGGATGCTCACTTTTTGCTCTTCTGTGAGGGGGTACACCTGGAAGAGGCTATCCAGCTTTTCTCTAAAGTCATGCAGGGTATGTGACTCCCCTGAGTACTGGGGTAGCCAAGCTGCTCCCGGGATATAGGGCATGGTGAAGGGCATAACTGCAGCAGCGGTAGCGCTGGCGGGGGTTGGGGCAGTGAAGCTCTCCTCCGTATCCGACATCTTCCTCCCCCCTAGTGGACCGTGGCCTACCTTGCGATGATCCTCTTCCGTAGGCCGCGGCTCCGCAGTGGATCGTCAGGGTTGAGGACCTTCCGTCGCGCTCCTGTGACGTCGGCGTCTACTGGGCTCCTTCCAGGACCTTACGCAACGTCCGGACGTGAGGCGGGGCTTCAGTTCTCGCGCGCTTTCAGAGTCCACGCCCCTCTTCTTCCCGCGCGGCGTCCCCAAGATGGCGTCCAACGGCGGGAAAACTCCACGGATGGCGGGAAGAAGGCCGAAGATGGCGCCGGATGGCGGGAAACTTCACCGATGGCGGGAAGAAGGTAGAAGATGGCGCCGGATGGCGGGAAACCTCCACGGATAGCGGGAATCTTCACCACTGGTAAGTTTGAACAGTCTTTGCTTTTCAGGCACGCAGTACCCGGTGGTTGCGGGCACGAAATCCTGCCGACTACGCCAAAGTTGACGCGCCCCTGGGCCTGTGTCGCACTGCGCTGCGCATGCGGGAGCTTACCCGGAGCCGGATCTGTGGAGGGTTGTAGTCTCGTGGCGGTGACCCGGTCCGTGCCCAGGGAGTCAAACTAGACGGCAGTCCATTAGTAGTAAATGGTTGATGACTACGCCACCCGTTGAGTGCAGCCAGGGGGCTGCTGCTGCAGGGCAGACCGCTGAGGCCGATGGTGGGATTGTGCAGCGTGATAGTATAACCCCCAACGGGAGGGGTATGGCCTCAGGGCAGCCGACGTGGATGATGGGGGTAGCAGGAACCACTCAGAGACGGTACGGTGTAGTTCAGGGTCTTTACTGGTAACAACAAAAGACCCTCCCGGAGTACTTGCTAGCGGATGGGGCCTGGTCAGTCCTTGAGCAGATGGGATCTCCCCTGGCCAGGCGTAGTTGTAGGCCTCCCAAACTGACTGTACTCTTCTGGCTACCTTGCTAGGAGCTGATGTAAGTAGCCCACGTCCCTGAGTGTACCGTGTGGTGCTCACCCGTATGGCCGGTGACTCGGGGCCTTCTAATGGCTTCCGCTCCACGATGGCGGTGCTGGTCCCACGCGTGTGACCGTGCCTTCGGGCTTCTGGGCCAGAGGACCTGAAATCCCCTGCCTGACGGATTCTGCTGCTGGGCAGGAATTAGTCCCCACAGCCTCGGACTCCGGGTCCGGTAAAAAGTCTTCTTAGTCAGGGCGAACTCTGCAGCTGCCAGCCCCTGACTCCTTGTAACTGCTGTTTCTTCCTATGCTGTCTCTACTTCTTCTCTTCTTCTACTCACTCACCCTGCCTCAGCCCCAGGTTTATATAGGGGAAGTTCTTCCCCTCCCAAGACTGGGCAGGAGGTGTGGCATGCACAGGATCCTTGACTAAAGGACCTCCCACCTGCTCTCAGACATAACATTACGTTACTGTGGCAACCAGACCCCTGGGGTGTCACACCTGTTGTTCTGGTTATTCCTTGTAGAGTAAATTCTAGAGTCCAGAGGAAAATGCGAGATGATGGTGTTTACTGCCGTCCTGACACCCCGCACAGGAAAGTGATTTAAATAATGCTCCAACCTGTCAAGGTCAATGTTTTATTAGGAAATTAGATGCCTGTGTGCACAGAGGGAGAGATGTTAATGGTAGCGACCACCCTGCAAGAGCAGCGGTCCGAAATCCCCAGCTGCTGGAGCATCTGTCACTGCGGTTATGAACTTGACTATCTTAGTAAATCTATGGTCTAAAGTTTCTGGTGCCTGAATGTATTTCCTTCTAGCACTTTACACTTGGGTCTTCATACTAATTCTTAAAGGGAATTTGTCAGTAGGATCAGTCCTCCTAGGACATCTATATGGGCATGTAGGTCATGGAAAGCAGAATAAAATGACACCTTGATATCTGCAATCCGATGTCTTATTCCAGAGAAATCCACGTTTTTCTTAATATGTAAATGAGCTGTTAAGATCTATGGGCCGGACATAACCAGCTGTATTAATAGTTTATAATATTCTTAGCAGCCAATCCCATAAGATTTAAGTTAGCTACTCAGCTCAAAGTCCTCATGCGCCCAGTTGCATGATGGGTTAATGTTCTTGTAGCTGGCAGTAGGCCCATACTGTATCTCCATGTGCTTCTGAGTTTATACAGTAAAATGATACACAGAGGTTTGGATTCAATTTACAATATTTTTTGCAGCGAGCCTCTGTGGTCATTGTGCTCCAGATGTGCTGTATTAATTGCCGACTGACTAGTGATTCCTACAGTAAAAGATTAACAGAGTAAAGAAGATCTTGTTCAATTAAAAAAGGATATTCTAAGGAAATAGGTCCCAATAGGAGATTACACAGAACCACGACAAAGACTACTAAAACAGATAGTAAAGAATTGGATCCTCCCACATTGGGCATTCTCCGGTGTCGGTCACATACCGACTAGACGTGCATGGTGAGCAAGGCCAGACACTAGTCTAGTCGAAACGCAAATCGCATACTTGTGGTCACATGACTACCCTCTCCTAGCGCCGCCACTGGACAGCACATAGAGTGACTGCAGATTGTAGCCTAAGCCTGAACAACATCTTTAACATCTCTTTTTACAGGCTATGCCCCTTTCCATGCCCATGTTCCCGGATCTGAGTGTGTGACTGCATGCCGGGGCTCCGTCATTCACCAGGCACTGAAAACCATCACTGTCCAAGACGTTCAAAAGGATACCGCGTCACCAGGACATTTACCAGCTACTTTGGAGTTATCTCAGAGGTCGCACATTTATCTGGAAGGCTCCCAGACAGTCTAGGAGTGTTGGCAAGTATGGTAGACAGAAGCGATTAAACTACATACTGATATCCCTGGCAGTGGCTTATTTCTGCAAAGAGCAAAGGATGGGGCATGTTGAAATGTAACATGCCTGATCATTCGTTTCTGATCTAAAGCTGGCAATACACTTGAGACTTCTGTGGGCGGACAACTAGCTCTTCTGACTCCTCTATACACATAAGCAATTGGTTTGCCGAGTGTCCGTGTGTTTTCATCAAGGAGAGAGAAGAAAATTGCTCTGGCGTCACCTTAACTCCCCTGAAAACAATCTGCCTGATGCTTCCCTCCCTTACACCTTTTGTCGGGGGAGGGTTGGGAGATCCCATACACATCAGATGGTCGGCTGATCCTGCCAAAATCAGCAGGTTCAGACAACTTTCATCTAATGTGCATGGGCGCCTTAAAGGGAATCTGTCACCAGGTTTTTGCCACCTCATCTGAGAGCAACATAATGTAGGGAAAAAGACCCTGATTCCAGCAATGTATCACATACTTTACTGGGTGCAGCAGTTGAGAAGCAATAAGAGTTTCCTCTGCTGTAGATGTAGCATGTAGCAGAGCTCAGAAAGCTAACCCTGCCCACATCCCTGATTTGCAGATTTCTGTATACTTTGTATTGACAGCAAACTGCTAATCAGTGCTGGAGGCGGGATTAGACCAGGAGGCATATGGGCAGCTAGCTTGGCAGTGATAATCTCCTGCTGATAAAACACTGATAGTATGGAAACAACAGCATACAGTCTAATAAGTGACACATCACTGAAATCAGTGTCTCAGCCCCTACCTCATGCTGCCTTCAGATTACATAGCAAAACACTGCTGACAGATTCCCTTTAAGAGTGTGGGGGCCCTTATACAAATAAGATACTCGACTAGTCCTGTTGAAATCGATTGCATGTGTATGGGAACCTTAAAGACATGGATTTTTAGGATTTATGTGTCTTTCAGGTTTAGATTTGGACTGTAAGCTTAGCAGGGGCAGGGCTCATGTGAGTAGTAAAACGTGATATATTAGTGCTGAATAAACTACAAAAAAATAGAGAAGTAAATAAAAGAAATAATGTATATATGTCAATATAACATATACTCAGCGGATGCATACAAATATAAGACGGTTTACTAGAAATTATGAGAAAATGGGAATCCAAGTGATGCGGTTTATTTGTAAACGCGTTTCGAAGTGTTACAACTTCTTTATCAGGACAAACCAACAATTCCATGTCTATATATACCTGTATGTGTTAAATGTTTGATTATCGTGGTTTGTCCTGATGAAAAACCCATTTATTTCTGTTTTCTTTATTGGCCAGTGTGAACATGCTCCTATACGTTGCATGCATACCAACTTATACTCCGGCTCATTTTTTTTCAGTTGGGCACTAGGAATAGAATATATTAATATGGAGGATATATTAAACAAAAGAAAAACTGAAAAAAAATGAGCCGGAGTAAAAGTTGGCATGCATGCACCGTATAGGAGAGATGTTGCATGCATACCAACTTATACTCCGGCTCATTTTTTTTCAGTTGGGCACTATCAATAGGATATATAAATATGGAGGATATATTAAACCTAAAAAAAATGAGCCAGAGTATAAGTTGGTATGCATGCAACATCTCTCCTATATGTTGCATGTATACCAACTTATACTCCGGCTTATTTTTTTTGTTGTTTTAATATATCCTCCATATTAATATATCCTATTGATAGTGCCCGGGTAGGTAGGAACAAGCATAGGGAATGTTTTTAGGGTATTGATAGTGCCTACTTTACTTATGGTATCAGATAGGGGTATATCATAGTAGTGCCCTTTTGGGCTCTCCCTAGGGCCGTTTTAGTGTTTGTCTGTGATCGTTGTGGGGTTTTGTTTTTAATGCATACCTAATAAATAGATTTTTTTCAGGGGATTTTATATATGTAAGACTTTAGTGGAATATCCTTCTATTACCATATTTAATGTCAGACTTTAATATATCCTCCACCATAATAAATTGAGTAGCTGATTTTTTATTCTTCCCCCATCATAAACAAGTCATACATTTCCATTTAAAATACAGAAGGAAGGTAAAAGCCTTGGCGCTCACTTCTTACACCAGCAATTTACTAAAAAGCATTTGCTTGCCTCCTGTCAATACAGGCATCATCAGTCTGCAGGATTATAAAAGACGATGGTCCAGGTCTTAATGCCCGGTTGTACGTTAGGGTGGCTTTAAATTGCTCTCTACTTTGCTTCTTGATGCCCCGTCATATAGGAAACACTGTCCCTATAGGATTTAACCACTAGAAGGATCCAGTGAAAATGATGAATTCCTTCCCCTCCTTAAAGCCCCAGCAAGACATAATGCTGTACTATTTTTGGTTCCCAAGGAAAAGGGCCTCCCTTTGAAAGCAGCAGGCTGTGCATTTTCTAAATGACATCACTTGGCATTCTGCTGCCGTGCAGGCTTGATATTTACATGGCAATGCATGTCTCCCTTGTTCTCGCCCTTATTGCGAGGCAGCGGGATATTCCCCATCTCAGAGCTCAGCACTAGTCTCTGCACACACCACACACAGCATACAGAACAAGCCAGTGGCTGAGAAGAGGAAAGACCGCCTTAGGGACACGCAGAGACCCTTGTGTTGGCCTTACAAAAGGACCACAGCTGCTGTTCATGGTTTGGGATTTCCGTCTTACCGGCTGCAGTCAGGAATGACCTGGAGGATGGGGATTGGCACCAGGATACACAGAAGATTTGCTCTTTTCTATTGCATTTCAATTACTCTCCTATTGATAAATGAGATTGAAGGGAGAAAGCCGAGCAAGTCGAAATGCCCAACCTGGTGCACCTGTACCAAAGACAATGCCTTATGCGAAAACGCCAAGACTATTCCTCGCACCTTCCTTCCCGATGTTATCTCACTGTAAGGGCTGTAAGCATTTTCTTCTTTCTGTACAGGGTTGATGTACTGGGTGCTCTGCACCATCCATAGTCGCCTTGTGTATTGCGTTACAACCTGGTTTATGTTTGCCTTTTATCACATTACGCCTATTTTGCTCTTCGATATTACTGACCATGCCGTTGCTATTTTTGATCGCCGTTATCTTTTTATTCGCTCCCGTTTTACATTCTGTGTTTTTTGCAGGTCCTTTGTCAGATCTGAATTTACAGAAATCCCAGAAGGGAGTTTTTCACATATCCCGTCTCTGCAGCTCCTGTAAGCCAGGTTTTTATTTCATCTATCTTTAGGCTATGCGAGACGTACATCGTTCTGGTTAATGCTCTGAATGCTGTCACCTGTTTAATGGGCACTTTGTAGAAAATTGCACTACTGGAAAAGTGACCGAGACCTTGTCTTCTGCTTTAATTGAGAGCACATATAATTAAATGGAGTGCATTGACTACTCCGCGTTCTGCAGATCTCTAGGCTGGGAAGGAGGCGCTGGGGGAGACGGTATATTAGATGGAGATTACAAGAGCAATGCAGCAAACATGCATGCTGTAAAGACGCTCTGCCGTAAATATGTTCATTTATCGCCCCTGATAAAGGCATAGGTGGTCAGTGTAATCCCCTGTAAAGATGCTATTATGCAGATTTTATATGGCTGTGATTATAATTTGTCCTAATGTCCCAAAATTTTAGTAAGTCAGGTAATGAAAAGTGACTACTACATACTGTATCATTTTTTTATTATTTGTAATGTATTATTTTTTAATTTATATATATATATATATATTTTTTTTAATTATATATACACTCCTAATGCCCCCAAATTTTAGTAAGTTGGGCATAGAAAAGTGACTACTACATACTGTATTATTTTTTGATTATTTGTAATGTATTATTTTTTATTTATATATATTTTTTATTTTTTTAATTATAATTATATATATACATATATATATGTATAAAATGTAATATATATATATATATATATATATAAATATATATTTATTATATAATGAAAAAAATAATATATATATATATATAATATAATAAATAAATATATATATAATGAAAAAAAAAAAAATATATATATAATATAATAAATAAATATATATATATATATATAATGAAAAAAAAAAGTATATATACACAATAAAAAAAATAATTAAATATTTTTTTAGATATCAATGTGAAATCACTATTGTTCTACACGATCATTCTTTAATAGAAAGCAGGTGTAATCAATTGACCCAGTTGGCACATACAGTATATAGTACTAGTGTCCATTTACATAGGAGCCCATTCCATCTGGCAATTCTGCCTGGCCCATGATATAGTGGGCGGGTGCATAGGTCTAATCCTTTGGCAAGTATATGTAAGTCTCTATTAGGAGTATCATTAATAATTTCACATTCTGCCAGGGTGTTAATGGCATATACACACATACAGTATTAATAATGAAAAATACATTACTACAAACCTTTGCTGGAAACAGTAAAATAATAGTATTTCTTTCGGAAATGAGTGGCTGTATCTATTCTGTCTTGCTTGATTTTATAAGACTAAAGCAATTATAATCTGTAACATGAAATTAATTTATTTTTATTCTGGATGATTGGGGTCTTAAGACGTAAAAGTTGAACTTGAGGGGAAAATGTTATTGCCTTCTGAACTATATGTGGAATCCATTTAGTCAGAGTTTCTAGACTATATATATATATATATATATATATATATATATATATATATATATATATATCTGTCCATCTATCTACCTATCTCACTTCTTGATGACACAGTCAATTTTTGTTTTACCTGCTTTCGTTTCTTTTTTCTCCTGTATCTTTCAAGAGACATAACTTTTATTTTACCATCATAATAGGGTTTGCTTTTTTGTATGACGAGTTGTAGTTATATATCACACCGTTTTACCAAATAATTTATTAAAAAGAAAACATGAAAAAAAATCCAAGTGAGGGTAAAAAAACCCCCACAACTCCACCATTGTATTTTTTCTTTTTTATATTTAGAATGTTCATTGTACAGTAAAATTGACCTGATGACATGAATCTTCCATGCGATTACAGTGATACCAAACTTGCTGTTTGTTGTCTTATTTTCTTATTTTTTTTACTGAAAAAAATTCAAAACTTTGTAAATATGCAAATAGTCTCTTCAGAGAACTCTAGCACCAGCTATTGGAGGTAGCAATCCTAAAACTCAATATTGGCCCTTTAACGAGCCTTGTCACATGACTTCAGATAAAAGCCAAACCAGAATCTCAATTTGGAGACACAGTGTTTGGGGTGTTGCCCCTCGTCAGTGCAAAGCAAGAGATGTGATTTGGCTAGGATAGCTATTTACAATAGGTGGCGCTATAGAGTTCAAGTTCTCTTTTTCTCTGAAGAGGCAATTGGCATATTTAAATTTCCCAGAGGAGCATTACATGGCTTATAAGCCTCCTCACATTGGCATGCCAGACCAGGCATGTCACTCTCCACAACGAGAAACGTTACCCCATAGATCTATGAACTTTGTAAACAAACATAAATTTGTTTATGTTGCCATTTTGTGAGATGCATAACTATTTTTTGTCATTCTGTCAATGAAGATATGTAAGGACTTGTTTTTTTCACTCCATGCTGCTTTTTATTGGTACCATTTTGGAGTTCATGCTATGTGTTGATTGCTTTATATTGCGAATTATGGCTTTTAGTTTTTTTTTTCTCTTTACAACATTTACCTTAAGGGTTAATTAATTTAATATTTCGCTAGATCAGATATTTACAGATGCGGTAATACCAAATATGCTTTTTTTTTCGATGGTTGTGTGACGCCCTACCTGAGCGGTGGGGTACCCGGAGCCAGGCCAATGTAGGGTGGCGGTGTGGGATGTCGTCATGGCCATGACCCGGTCCGTGCCCAGGGCTGTCACATAAAAATAATGGGCTTCTTTTAGGATGAGTGGTATTTCGACTACGCCACCTGTGGTGTCTGGTGAGGGCCACCAGTGCTGCTACAGTCCACTGAGGCTGGTGATATGGGCAGCTAGGATGGAATGCCTCCCCACAGGCGGAGCAGGCCTCAGGGCAGTGTGAGAAAGGATGGTGGGTGCAGTGCCGCGCAGGAAATAACAGGCTGAAGCGGGGTGTGAAGTCATCCAGGGTTTTTACTCACGTTAGATGAACTTTAGCCGCAAAGATTCCCTCTGCTCCTCGCGGCGTACTGCGGCCACCAGGAAGGGGGTCCAGCACTTTCCAGGTAAATCAGGAACACCTGTCGAGACCCCTCTGGTGTGTGTTCCTCTCCTAGGTATGTTCTCCCACTAAGCCTCCTCTCGACTGTTTGTGTGGTTAGAACCAGGTGTAAAGCCGGGTCCCACTGGATAAACGCAGGTAGAGAGGTACGGGTGGCGTATGCCGCTCCGTCCATATCCCTCCTGGGATCCACTGAGCCTCCGGGCTTTTCTGACAGAGACGTGAAGTAACAAAGTCAGATATCGGGGGCCGGTCACCCCTCTTGCAGCAGGAGTCCCTCTGACTTGGCCAGAGTAAGAAATACAGGTGGCGTATGCCTCTCCGTCCATATCCCCCTGGGATCCTTTTGCCTGTGGAGCTTTTCTCCTCTGCTCCCCTCCAGGCCTTCTTAGGTCAGGACCTTGACCGGGTAGAGGCAGTAATTAACTCTGACCCGCTCCTCGCCTCGAGGCCAGAGGACGAGGACCGTGTATTTTCGATAGGCTGCAGGTTCTATCAGAAAGCCACAATCAGCGGTGAAGATCACAATCAAAGACCTTGAACTTAAGATGGCCGTTGGTTAAATATGAATTGGTAAATGTACCCTTAAAGTGTGTCCTCCACCCTCACCCACTACATGGTTCCCCCTATCTTTGGTCCCCCCCATCTCCTCTATCCTGGGCCGGGGCAGCACCCTGGTGCATTTAGGCCCCCTACAGGACAGGAGTGGTGTAGTGTTGAGTGATGAAGTAGGGTCCTGAGAAATGCTCCATCCTTACCTGGAAGAGGAGATACCACACCTCTTCTGAGGTGCAGTACCCCTGTGGCGACTGAACCCTCAGGGGCGCCACTGTTGTATGATGGATTGATTCAAACTCGTACTTTTTTTAATATTTTAATATTGTTGAAAACTTTCATTACTTCTAACTTTATTTCTTAGTCCCACTAATGGACTTGAACCTGCGATTATTTGATTGAGGAATATAGTAAAAATCCCATGAAGACAAGCTGGCACCTGGCCTATATGGAGCGGGTTCAACCCCTGAGCCTGCTCCATACACCTGCACCCATTCACCATGACGTCCTATTACATCAAAGGCAGAGAAGAGGTTAATATATTACAACATGTAAAGGAGAGCAAAATAATGCAAAAAAAAGTTAATTTGAAGACTAAATTATAACATTTTTTGCTATTTTGATGTATTGGCAACCAAATATAACGTAATTAAATGATTAACTGGGCCAACATGCCATGGTCCAATTGACTTGGAACTGGGCAGATGGCATTGCCCAACTGACTTGGAACTGGGCAGATGGCATTGCCCAATTGACTTGGAACTGGGCAGATGCCATAGTCCAATTAACTTGGAACTGGGCTGATGTCATGGCCCAATTGACTTAGAACTGGACAGATGCCATAGTCCAATTGACTTGGAACTGGGCAGATGTCATGGCCCAATTGACTTGGAACTGGGCAGATGTCATGGCCCAACTTACTTGGAACTGGGCAGACGCCATGGCCCAATTGACTTGGAACTGGGCAGATGCCATGGTCCAATTGACTTGGAACTGGGCAGATGCCATGGTCCAATTGACTTGGAACTGGGCAGATGTCATGGCCCAATTGACTTGGAACTGGGCAGATGTCATGGCCCAACTTACTTGGAACTGGGCAGATGCCATGGTCCAATTGACTTGGAACTGGGCAGATGCCATGGTCCAATTGACTTGGAACTGGGCAGATGTCATGGCCCAATTGACTTGGAACTGGGCAGATGTCATGGCCCAATTGACTTGGAACTGGGCAGATGCCATGGTCCAATTGACTTGGAACTGGGCAGATGTCATGGCCCAATTAACTTGGAACTCGGCAGATGCCATGGCCCAACTGACTTGGAACTGGGCAGATGCCATGGCCCAATTGACTTGGAACTGGGAAGATGCCGTGGTCCAATTAACTTGGAACTGGGCAGATGTCATGGCCCAATTAACTTGGAACTGGGCAGATGTCATTGCCCAACTGACTTGGAACTGGGCAGATGGCATTGCCCAATTGACTTGGAACTGGGCAGATGCCATGGTCCAATTGACTTGGAACTGGACAGATGTCATGGCCCAATTGACTTAGAACTGGACAGATGCCATAGTCCAATTGACTTGGAACTGGGCAGATGTCATGGCCCAATTGACTTGGAACTGGGCAGATGTCATGGCCCAACTGACTTGGAACTGGGCAGATACCATGGCCCAATTGACTTGGAACTGGGCAGATGCCATGGTCCAATTGACTTGGAACTGGGCAGATGTCATGGCCCAATTAACTTGGAACTGGGCAGATGTCATGGCCCAACTGACTTGGAACTGGGCAGATGTCATTGCCCAGTTGACTTGGAACTTGGCAGATGTCATGGCCCAATTAACTTGGAACTGGGCAGATGTCATGGCCCAACTGACTTGGAACTGGGCAGATGTCATGGCCCAGTTGACTTGGAACTGGGCAGATGTCATGGCCCAATTAACTTGGAACTGGGCAGATGTCATGGCCCAACTGACTTGGAACTGGGCAGATGCCATGGTTCAATTGACTTGGCACTGGGCAGATGCCATGGTTCAATTGACTTGGCACTGGGCAGATGTCATGGCCCAATTAACTTGGAACTGAGCAGATGTCATGGCCCAACTGACTTGGAACTGGGCAGATGTCATGGCCCAGTTGACTTGGAACTGGGCAGATGTCATGGTCCAATTGACTTGGAACTGGGCAGATGGCATGACCCAATTGACTTGGTACAGGGCAGATGTCATGACCCAATTGACTTGGAACTGGGCAGATGTCATGGCCAAATTGACTTGGAATTGGGCAGATGTCATGGCCCAATTGACTTGGAACTGGGCAGATGCCATGGCCCAATTGACTTGAGAGGCCAATGGTGATGAGCTTAAAGAGTCTCAACATTTATTGATTTGTTCTAGTATTGGTTAAGTAATATTCATTCCTGGAGGTCTGGGTCCTGAGACCTCATCCAGTTGCTGAAACCAAGAGGCAGAAGTCCTCAGCTTATCCTCAAGCTTGAGCAAAGAGGTGCATGGGTCAATGTATATTGTTCTGCTTTCTCTGGAGGATGAAATAAATTTTTCTGACCATTGGTGGGTGTCTCAGAACCCAGACAAATGGACAGTTCATAATTCTTGTCTTCCTTCTTCTGAGATCCTCTGATCTGATTAATGACTACAAAGTGCAGCTCAACTTTAATTTGCTAATAAAGTTGAGCAAAAAAAGTTGTGCCACCCTAGTGCCGTCCAGTCCGGTTATTTGTGGCAACCAGATCAGTGTAGACTTCCACTAAACCGGCATCTTGGGCGCCTCTGTGACTAGGTCTCACACACCATCATGATGTAAAGGGGCTTAGAAAATGCCATAGCTCAAGATGCCGGGCCAAGGATGCCGGCTGCAGAAGTGAAGACTACCTTAGTCCAACTGCCATGGATGACCGGACTGGATGCTGGAGCAGGGCAGTCGGAATCTTTTTGCTCAACTAGCCGTACACGTCTAGACGCACATATTTTAATAAATTTGATGCATCTTTTGAGCTGTGCATGTGCTGGAAAGGAAATCTATAACAGCTATAAGACTTCATCTACAGTTTTCTGGCCCAAATTTTAATACATTGATTGCATGGTGATAAGATATGCCCAGTTTTTGAAAAATCTTTTTCTGGTGCACATACTAGTCTAATATCTTCAGAAACCATTCATATTCTTATGATCTGTAATTTACCATTCATTCTTTTTGAGAAGGTGATTCTTCTTTAGCAGCATTTTGCCAGCACTATAGATGCTGGGACTTCCTTTCCCCCTCACTTTCTAGAATGCTCAATTATTCCCTCAATATTAGTGGGTGTGAAAATGGGAAGAACATTGCTTCATATTGTATGCCACACTCTGAAATCTTTTGGGAAATCATTACCAAAAGTTGACAAGTATAAATTAAAATATGCTTGTCCGCTGATTTTATAAAATTCCCCCGATGTCTTTTATCCTCCTAGGACCAGTTTCTTATAAGCACATCAACCTTTCATAACCTTTACTTAGGTTTTCTATAATTACAACACTAGGAAGTAAACTAGACGACAATATGTTAGACTTGTGCTGATGTCAGCCTTGTAGGAAACCCCCGGAAAGAGATAATGCATTTTAAGTGGATGAGTAAATTGCATGATGGAAGGATCCAGAAGATATACTAACATCACTTTACAGCAATTATAGTCTGATACTTGAGAAATAATACTCAATTAAATAAAAAAACCTTTCATAAATCTACACCAGAGCTCTACTGGAGACTCACAACCAGAACACGGAGATGTCTGGGTCTCCACATTGATCAATGTCCAAAGTTTGTCTTCATCTCCTGCACGAAACTTAACAATAAAGTAAGTTCATTGAACATTGAAACTAACAGGATAGGTAATAAGGATCTATTTCCAGGGGTCCATCCAATTCCAGTTGCTGAGACCCCCAGCGATTACAAGAATGGGGGTCCACAAGTCTCTTCTCCGAATGAAGTCCATTTGTGCTACTGCTAAAGTTGTGACGGAGATGGCGAGAATGCTACGCAACCTTGTGCTAGATTCACACAGCAGACTTAGGGACAGCCAATTTCATGATGACTGGTGGTCCCAATGGATGGACCACCTGTAATAAGAAACATATCTCTTATCTTGTGCCCCTCTTGAGAAAGGGGTTTCCCAACACTCCTATCGTTCCTAATGGGGTGTTTTCTGGAAACAGTAGTCAGGAGAGGAACACTAAAAATCTGTCACCAGATTTCACAATGAAAAATGCATGCATTATAAAAATAGATCTTTTAGACTGGATGACTGGACTGGTGTACTTACTTTCTAAATCCATATCAGAATGGCTGTACAATCCTTTTTGAGAGTTTCACTGCCTAATAATAAACATGAGCATTACACGTAGCTGGACTCATAAAAGGCTAACTTTCAGTTTTAAAATCATGCTGCCATTCTGATATGGATTTTCAAAGGAAGTACACCAGCCTCATCATGTCTGAGATCTATTTAACAATGTGTGCAGTTTGAATTGTAAAATCTGGAGACGGATCCACTTTAACATAAAAAAAAGTATAATAGAAAGATTTGCCTGTCTTATGTATTTTGGACCCAATAGTGGTTTTCGCTTACATATAGAGAAGCAAAGCACTAACCAAAATCTGCAAGTTTGAACGAGGCCTGGATCCAAAAAGTGGTGCAGCTATTGGAAGGCTTTTGCAGCATATGATCTTCTGTGAAAATTGCCCTCAGCTGCGCCCCAACAAAAACTGGTGGGTGATGTCTATGAGGATATATTCACTCACACTGGTGTCTAATAGTATAGTAGGTTTTTATGCATTTTCTTTTTATCTGCGTGTTTTTTTTTTTACTAAAGAAGCATTCCTGATAACTGCACAGTAAATTTTTTTTTTTTACTAAGAGTGATTGCTGGGATATGTCATCTTCTCTACAACATTGACAACACTTAGGGCCTGATTCATCAACGCTTTCATGCCAGATTTCTGGTCCCAAAATTTAGGTGCAACTCTTGAGTTGCTACTTTTGGAGTTTTCATGCCAGTTTCTTTCAGCTCCGCCAAAATGATTCCACAGCTCGGCTAATTTATGATGAGCTGTGGCGTTCCGTATGCAAGAAAGCTCACTCCAGTCCTTGACTGGAGTGAGATTTCTGGCACAGTGCATGGAGGCGCATGCCACTGATCAGACGCTCCAGATTCATGACTCCAGCACGCCACCTCAATAAAACCCAGCGTGAGCAATGCCGGTCTTGATGAATCTGGCCCCTAGACTCCCCACAGTTCTTTTCAACTGAGAGACCCAAAGAGTCCTAATAGGATATAACATAAATTTAGTGGAACCTCAGGGTATTTCCAGCAATGTAATACCAACTGTGATGTTATAATCAGGTCAGTTTCCTTTTGCTGTAGGAGAGATTTTATGTACAAATGTAAAGCTTTGGAGAATTGAAATATTCCCACCATCATATTTGTCAGCAGATTGCAGACAATTCTGAAAAACCCATAGTTAAAGCTATGGCTGGGATCAGTAGACTAGTCCAAAAGGTCTGTTCCAGATGGCTTCTCCCCACCTGCTCAGCTGGATTGTCAGGTCTCTCCGCATACACACATAGGGAGGGACCTGTCTGTCTAGATGCATGGGTGGGGAGAAACCAGAGAGGACATACCTCTTGGACTTTTCAACTCCTCCCCATCTACAGCATTTCACAGTAACACATAGATGCTTCTTATGCAGTAGTTAGTCTCTGATTCATGCTCCTTGTGGTTAGGACGGCATTAACCTACTGACAAGTTCCCCTTAAAGGGAACCTGATAACTGATTCATGCGGCCAGAACCACAGGAGGCTTAAATCAGAGACTGACTCCATCATTTTAGCCATGTTTTACTCTGAAACTCTTGGCTTGGGTGGCTACTTGTGGAGGCAGGTTTCTGGCCGGCTTCTCCCCACCCCACTCCCCTATACTGACAGCCTTTCACTATACACACACAGATCTATTAGTCTAGGGGAGCGAAGAGAGAAGTTGCAGGAGACCGGCCTTGTGGACTATTCTCCCGAGCGGCATGGTCACCAGTTGGCTTTTAAATGTATGTTTATTCTGAAATGCCGCCCCATTTATGGATAAAATATACAGTACTAGGGTGAAATGATGGAGCTGGTGTCTGACCCATGCTGCCCATGGTTCGGGTAGAATGGATCATCTGTTAAGTTCCCTTTAAAGTATATCGGTCACAAGGTCAAAAGTGGCCAATTTTTGCTATTATTCCTCTGCTCCCCTAGGTATTCTGTTTTTTTTTTCCAAACCGGCCATATGGTTTCAGAGATATGGGCCATTATATTTAGTGCTAATTTTTATGGTCTTTACCAAGGGGGTGTGGCTCATAGGATTCTCTAGGTGGGCATGTCTTTAGGCTACTCTGCATAATTACCATTTGAACCACGCTTCCTTGTAAAGACCATAAAAATTTGCACCAAACAAAAAGGCCCATATCTCTGGAACCGTATGGTGGATTAAAAAAAAATAAATAAAAAATGACTTAGGGGACCTAGTGACAGGTCCTCTTTAACACGTTCTGTGGAAGTGAACTGCCATTTTTAGAAATGAAAACATGTCTTAGTAGTTTCTGCAAGGACAATACGTGTAAATGATAAGGGGGATGATTTTAACATTCTCGTAATCAATTTCACGCCCTATTTTCTCTGAAAAGGTGGCTTTACAGCTAGCTGAAGTTTTGGGAAGTCATGCAGGCACTTTTCCAGGAAGACAAGTCTTTGTACTTGTTAACTTTTAGTTCCTGAAGTTGCCTCTTAACAAAACAAAAAAGAAGATACAGATCATTGAAAAACTGTATTAACTCCCTATTCACATTGCATTTGGGGACATTTAAGAATGGCCACTGAATGTATGGCCCAGGCGTGCGTAAAAGTATTGGCTCCTGTCTTAAAAATAAGCAGGCTGTGTGGTAAAATCCCCCCCCCGGCGTAGCATCCACAGAACACCACGGTGGCTAAGTGGTTAGCACTGTAGTCCAGATCTGCTGGGGTCTTTGGTTCAAATCCCACCAAGGAGAACATCTGCAGGGAGTTTGTATAGTCTTCTCATGGGTTGCATTCAAATCCCACCAAGGAGAACATCTGCAGGGAGTTTGTATATGTGGCGCCCCTGAGGGTTCTGTCGCCGCAGAGGTACTGCACCTCACCCAGAGGTGTGGTATCCCCTTCTCTCAGGTAAGGAGGGAGTGCTGCCCGGAGCCCCAACACCCACATTCAACACTACACTGCTCCAGGCCGGCTGGAAGGGTAAGACACAATGTGTTTCCTGCTGAGCCCTGACCCTGGCTGGAGTGGGGGGAACCCAAAAGTAGGGGGAACCAGTAGTGGGTGTGGGTGGAGGAAGCAGTATAGGGGAGCACCATAGTAGTAGGTATATAAAGGGAAGCCATCTTAGGGTGGCAGGTCAGTCAGAGTGAAGACAGTTTGGGGGCAGAGTCTCCTTAGGAACTCTGTTCCATAAGTAGGGCCCAGTCGTAGAGGCCTAGGAGGGGAGCAGAGGAGTAGGCTCCGTTCTGTAAAAGGGATCCCAGGGGGTGCGGCGAGTGCAGGACGGCACCCGTACGCCCCGAATCGGTCAGAAGACAGAGGGATCGTAGGCTGCAAGAAGGGGACCGGCCCTTGGACGAGCTGTGTTACTCCAGGTCTCGGCTGGAAAAACCGGAGGCTTCTGGCTTACATAGTCCAGTTGCCAAAGCCTCATTCTAACCACCGTCAGGGTCAAGCAGGTCCGGGAACTCCAGTAAGACAGGAGGGACTTCAGAGCACCCGAGCGGGATTGAGAGTGGGGAAGCGCAGGGCAGGAGGGAGAAAGACCCAGCGTGAAGATGGTCTAGAGAGAGGAACACAAGAAAACGGGGTTCCACAGGTGCTCCTAAATTGCCTGAGGAAGAGCTGAACCCCCGTTCTGGTGAACGCAGCGCGACGTGGGAGGCTGTAAGCTGACAGTGCAACCTGAGGCACTTAATAACTGTGAGTAAAGACTCGGGTGACTGATCCGCACTGCCTCCATCCATTATTTCACCTGCGTCATCTTCCCCCCTGCACCACAATGCCCAGCGCAACCAACAACTCCTACACTGCCCTGGAGCTAGCTCTTCCTGTGGAGAGCCACACCATCCCTGCTGCAGTAACATCAGCTCCAGAGGACTGCTCCGCAGCAGCGGCTCCCTTTGGCCGCATTCCGCAGGTGGCGTCACAAACTATTCCAAAACCTGATATAAATACTCCCCTTTCTTTTTGTTGACCGCCCTGGGCCACGGACCGGGCCAGCCACTGTGATATCCCCCACCAGCATCCATAGGCCTGGCTGCCGAGTACCCCACGGCTGTGGGGGCGAGTCATATAGTCTTCTCATGGGTTTCATTCAAATCCCACCAAGGAGAACATCTTTAGAGAGTCTGTACAGTCTTCTCATGGGTTTAGTTAAAATCCAACCAAGGAGAACATCTGCAGAGAGTTTTTATTGTCTTCCCATGGGTTTCATTCAAATCCCACCAAGGAGAACATCTGCAGAGAGTTTTTATCGTCTCCCCATGGGTTTCATTCAAATCCCACCAAGGAGGACATCTGCATGGAGTTTGTAATGTCTTCTCATGGGTTTCATTCAAATCCCATCAAGGAGAACATCTGCAGGGAGTTTGTAATGTCTTCTCATGGGTTTCTTGATGTTGGGTTGATTGGGAATTACAACCACCTCCCCACGAACAGAAGTGCTTGTTAGGACCTTGGTTCTTTGGTTGTTTGTCTGCAGTGCTGACATCATGTGGACAGTGACGCGCCCCCTGGGCCGTGGGGTACCCGGATCCGGGCCTGTAGACGCTGGGGGTTGTAGTCACCGTGGCGGCGACCTGGTCCGTGACCCAGAGCGGTCAAACCAAGGGTAGTCTATGTGTAAAGATGTTTATAATGTCCGACTACGCCACCTGTGGAATGCGGTCAATAGGAACCGCCGCTGCGGAACAGTCCTCTGAAGCTGGTGGTATAGCAGCTAAGGTAGTGTAACTCCCCACAGGAAGAGTGTAGCTCCAGGGCAGCGTGTATAGATGATGGTGGTTATGGTGCAGGTAGTCAGTAATAACACAGAGTCAGATAGTGCAGTCCCAGGGTCTTTACTCACGATTATAGCAGTTACAGGCGCCAGTGCAAGGCCCACGGCGTCCTGTGTTCACGCAGTGAGGGGTTCAGCCGACCCTCAGGTAACTCCGGAGCATTTTACAGGACCCCCTTCTGTGTGTCCTCTCTCTGGCCTGCTCCCTGCACCTCACACCCAGTGGTACTTCTATCCGGTATCCTCGGGCCTTGGCGGGCGACGTGTGTTCCGTCCCCTGGATCCTATGTGGCTACCTTCTTAGTGTACTGGTGTGGACTTGTGGCCTGCGGTACTTGAAGTGCTGCAGCCTCCGGTTTCCTAGTTGGGCCTTGTAGCTCCATGCTAGTTGAGGGACCGGTTCCCTTTTTCTGGCCTGACCCCCCTACTTTCTAGTAGCGGCGGGCGTACGGGTGGCTTGCTGCATGGCCCGTACCCCTGGGGTCCCTTCTGTTCCTGGAGCCTTCCTGCTCCCACTCCTCTCAGGCTCAGGCCTCCTGTCTAGGCCCACCTGTGGAGCTGAGCTCATACAGAGCCCCTGCTCCCTGTCTTCCCCTCAGCCCGTCTGGACTGGCACTCTCTGTCGGGACTCCCTTGATCTAAGATGGCTCCCATACTTATACTCCTACTCCAGTGCTCCCAGGATCTACGTCCTCCACCCATCCACTACATAGTTCCCCCTCTCTAAGTGGTTCCTCCCCACTCCAGCCAGGGATCAGGGACTGTGCTCTCCCGTAGGAGCAATCTCGCCCTGTCCCCCGGAAATGTGGTGTAGTGAATGTAGTGTTAGGGTCCTGAGCCATACTCCTTCCTTACCTGAGAGTGAGATACCACACCTCTGGGTGAGATGCAGTACCTCTGTGGCGACTGAACCCTCAGGGGCGCCACAACAGTGCTGCCGGCAATAAGTGAGCTCTGCGTTTTGTGCCATCTACACTGGCTAAGCTCAGTGATTGGTTGCAGCACTGTTAACGTTACATCAGTGCTGCAGGCAAACAAGAGACAGGGATAGTGGAGTTGAGCGAGTGCTAGACCTGGGGAGGGTAAGTAATCAATTTGTTTTGTTAAAATGACCCCAGCCTACAGCCCATAGTTTTCTGAAAGGAGACAA
This sequence comes from Phyllobates terribilis, assembly GCF_046119375.1. Taxonomy (NCBI): domain Eukaryota; kingdom Metazoa; phylum Chordata; class Amphibia; order Anura; family Dendrobatidae; genus Phyllobates; species Phyllobates terribilis. The sequence goes on from NW_027362765.1 coordinate 429,615,127, forward strand.
CCCCATTTATGGATTATATCGTGTATTACACATTTATATCATTTTACTCCTCTTCGTGAATGGAGTAACCACCACTCCATTCTCTTCCGTGGGACAGATAGAGAGAGCCATCCATCGGTTCCACGAAAGTGAAAAGGATGGCGGACTACCTCTTTTTTCACACACAGTCGTTTGGAAGCCATGTTTTTCAAGATTGGTGGAGGTCTTAACAGTGATATCAGTTTCATACTATGTAAAGCTTGACCAACCAAGTGTGTCGGGATTTCAGCCACGATGGCTTATAGATGATGGACTTGAAGGGCTCATTGGGGTTATTTTCACGAGTCATTCCTTTTGTGACTGATATTAAAAATCTGCAGTGACAATAACTGCATAAAATTGTGCGCTTTTTTTGTTGTTTAGGACTTCATTGTGTAAATGCATTGCAAAGTGTGAAATCCGCAGTGAAAATCTGCAGCGTAAATTAATTGCTGTGGCTTGTAAATCTGCAACATAGGTAAAATTATGCTACGGATGTTTCTGTTGCATGTGGTGGCAATTTCCTAAAATATATCCCTCTTTGCTGGTACAGTTAAGAGTATGTGCCCCCAATGTCTTTTTCAAGAGCATCCCACCTAGAACGCACCTGAAAAAGTGCTGAAAAACCGCTACAAAGGACAAACATAATGCACCACAATGTAAAACAACTTGCTGTGCAAACGTTCTGACTTTTATTGCTTCTTTTTACCTCTTCAGTTTTTGAAAGCCGGAAAACGTTTAAAAAGAGTAGTATGTTCACTCTCTTGAGGGGTTTCCGCTAGAAAGCAACTCGCTATTTGGACTCGCGCAGACGGCTGTAGATTCTCTCATCCAAGAGAATCTGGTCGATTATGCAAATGACACTGTGATCAAGCTTTGATCAGAGTGTTGGCATAGTCTGATTTGGTTCTCTTGGATAAGGGATTCGGAGCACGCTGTGAGGATAAGATGGAGAACAACATTTTTCCATCTTCTCAATTCTGTCAGTCTGTGGAAATCGGACTGCACTCAGATGTCATCCAAGTGCAGTCCGATGTTTCCCACGCATTCATTTACTTGTATAGCCGTCTGCGTCCGAATATCGGATCAAACTCATACATACAGCTATTTTTTCACCGGACAGACTCTGTCCGAAGAAAAAACTCGGATAAGGGAATGACCCTATAGAATAACATTGGTCCGGGTGTGATCCGATGTTTTGTCCGATCGAACTCAGACCGAAAATATGGTCGTCTGCACGAGCCCTGTAATCTTTAAATTATAAAAACAAGGCTGCCTCAAAAACAACGGAAGAAATGGCAACGAAGACACTTCAGGAAGAACACCGGCAATGTTTTCCTTAAGTGTCTTCATCTTGGAAAACTTGGTACATTGGCATCTAACATGTCGGGTGCATATACGTTAACACAGTACAATAACTTAAACATGAATGACCATAAAGAACAATCATTCGTTTCTAACAACGACCAATTATTCCATACACTGATTGTGCAACTTTTTCAGCTGATGATAAACACTGGCTGCTAATATTGGCAGATGTATTTTGGGCCATCAAACGTTTGAATGATTGTTCATCGACCGTTGAATGATTGTTCATCCACCCATTTTATCTAATGTGTATGGGGGCCCTAACATGCTGCTAATTTTTACGCCTGGAATTCCAAGTTAAAGAATACTCAACATAGAATCATAGAATGTTAAAGTTGGAGGGGACCTCCAGGGTCATCATGTCCAACCCCCTGCTCAATGCAGGATTCACTAAACCATCTCAGACAGATGTCTGGCCAGCCTCTGTTTGAAAAAATAGTCACTCCATGTGAACAAACCCTTTAAATTCCACTTAATTTTTATGATTCATTTTAAAATCTTCTTTTTTTCTCTATTTTTAAAGAGACGGCCGTACTATAAAATCTGACTCTATAAAATGCCTTTCTCCATAAAGATGATACATGTTCTATCGAATCCTTAATTAATATATTAGTGCTCTAAAACACGCAGCTACGACCGGCATCAGAAGTAAATCTGCGTGTGCAGCGAGTTGTGGCTTAAGGATAACATCTCGATTGCGCTGTAAATTTCCTAACATTTGGAGACCGTTGCTAGGCAGCTGCCGAGGTGATTAGAAAGCACAGCTTGAAACAAGCAAGAAGAAACCCTACAGCAGCGAGAACAAGGGATTAAATCAGACGTGGCCTAGATCCCTGGAAATATACATTATTGGATACATATTTTTCCCATGCTTATTTGCCTTTAATTAATAAGACCTTAATGGGTGCAACTTTGCCTTGGCCGAGGTATTTAGGGACAGAAATGTGGGTAACCAAGTGAACCTTTCCCCCATGTAAAGGAAAGTCTAGTTACCGCTGTCTACACTCAGGATTTAAAAATGTATATAAAATACAGGGTGTACGCTAGCACCAAATGAATCTTGATAAGTGCAGGGGCCAACAATTCCCGGGGAGTCTTCTTTGCCCATGTTTCAACATGCGACGTCCACCGTACATGTGTGGCGGATGTGTGCAATGCAAGCAGGAGTGGATTCAGAAGCTGAGCCTGCTCTGTAAAAACAGCACCTGCATCTAACTTCTGCAAACCTTTCAGATGCTGCTGTCTATCACTGCGTTACCAGCGCGCGTCAGTGACATCATGGAGACATTTTCTTGGACTGGCACTGCATGCGCCACTTGATTGGGTCAAATGGAGGTCTTATTGATATATACAGTAAGTTTGTGCAAAAGAAGTTAACACCCATATTCCCCATGAGAAAGCACAGTATGCAAAACGCGCGTCGAGGTGGTTTTGGTGGTCTCCACATTATATGGGTAAACTGCAATATATTTGAGAACACAATTTCTGAGTTTATCAACACATTTTTATTATGTGCTCTATCATGATACTATTGATAGACATGTGAGATTTTTTTCTTGGCTATCTTGAAATCCATAGGATTCTCACATCTATGTAGGTTTTTCCATGTTTCTAATAGCACTTTATTATATGTATATTGAATTGGATAATGGGATTATATACTTCAGGATGCTTAGAATTAGATTTCATATGATTATGCCCGGTTGTGATATATAAGAAGCTTCAGGTTGGATATACATGAAATTTATCAATTGTTATTTCTGTGACTGCTTTCATATGTGTGGGCCCATCACCTTTGCTTACTTGAATCCCTCTGAAACCTTATATGTGTTTTGCCCCAATTGTTTTTAATTATATTCAATCAAACTGATTAGTTCTTTATATTCGTGTGAGTGGTTTTGTGAATACTTTGATATTCACATGAAGGCATTAGTATTTGAGTAATCCACTTCACTAATTCTTTGGATTAATGGGGAGACTTATATTATGATGTCTCTAGCCAGAAAAATGTGTATATCTATTGTAACAGCTGCGTTATAGGGGTTAAGCAAGATGGATGACATAGTCATGGCAGCCAGGGAACTACTGAAGGCTGCTGTGGCTACTATGGTTGTAAACCTCTGAACCCCAACCTGAGGCTGAGCTAGTATAGTGGATACGAAATAATAAATACACTACAATATTACAGTATTGCAGTGTACAGTACAAGCAACTCAGTGGTCCCTCGTTCAAGTTCCCTAGAGGGACCAATAAAGAATGTTAAAAAAAAAATTGAAAAAAATCATCTCTCTTTGTAACGTACATAAAATTTGAAAAATAAATAAGTTAAATATTTGGTATCGCTACGTGCCTAACTTTCCAAACTAGTAAAATGTCATAGTATTTATTGCAATTCGATTGAATAGGCAGAATTTCTGTTTATTGTTCACTTTGCCTCCCATATAGAGCATAAAAAGATATCATAAAGTTGTATGGACCTCAAAATGGTACAAATAAAACCTACAGCTCACACTGCAAAAAACAAGCCTTGGTACAAATGTATCTACAAAAAAGTATAGCTCTATTAAGACAAAAGAAAAATCCAAATCTAAGAGGGGCCCATCAGCAGTGGAGGAACTAGAGTCTGATGGGCCACGGTGCAAGATTTGGATCGGGCCCCCCCCCCTATCCTGAATATATATATGTCCCTCATCCTGGTATATATATCCAATCCTGGTGTATGTCTTTTATCCTGGGCCCCATCCTGGTATATATATCCCCCATCCTGGTATATGTCCCTTATCCAGGGCCCCATCCTGGTATATATCCCCATCCTGGCATTCGTCCCTTATCCTGGACCACGATACACTTCAGCTAAATGTGCGTCTGAGGACGAACATCCAACTGCAGTATTTGCTGACATCGGCGGGTCCCTCACCCACCGGGCCCGTACACGGTGGCGACCTCTGTGACTGTGGTAGTTACGCCCCTGCCCATCAGGACTCTCTCACTCAAGGGATTGCATAAACCTGCAGCGACCCTGTTTAAATACACTATCAGAGGTGTTTTTCATTCAGCACCAATATCTATTAGCCAGTATGGAACGTGGTTACAAAGGGAACAAAAAGATCCCTGCTTTACGGCCCATTGATTTCAGTGGGATTATGTAATACTTTATTTCATTTGTGATGGTTCTGCAAAAGAGTTGAACGCCTGGCTGCAATGACCACTGAGGGTCACAGCAGTGGTGCACCCTGTCATCATCTTTTCATGATGGGAAGATTTTAAAGGGATTTTTCCCTTGTCAGAAAAACTTGGTCCCGGGTGCAATTTATTATGAAAAAACAAACAGCTCTTTACTCACCGTCTCCGCTGCTACTCCTGGTGTCTGTTATTGTCTGCACCGCAGACGTCATGTCGACTGACCGGCTCCACCCGAGTAGACGGATCGCCCTTCTCTGAGCTCACTCATTGGCTGCAGTGCTGATGATGTGCTGTCAGCGCTGCAGCCAATTCTGGACACCGGATATAGCGGCAGAGACTCTGTGCTTGGTTGGGGTAGGGTGAGTAAAGAACAGTTTGTTTGTTTTTTATAACAAGCTGCACCCGGGGACCAAACTTTTCTGAAAAGGGACAAACCCCATTAAGCGAAAAAATTGGCTAAAGCCAAAAAAATTAAAGTTGTAAAAGCAAGTTTTTTTCTTTACTAAATCTGTTTTATATGTGTATGATGTGTAGTGTGTGTTAATATACTCACCTACCTCCGCCTATCCGGTACCCAGCACTGTTCCGCTCCTCTTCTCCGTGACGTCACCACTCTTCAGGCTCTCTGGATCACTCTAAGGGCTGGTGTCCACAACCGATTTTTTTTCAGACAAGTGCTATCCATGGTTTTCACGGATAGCACTTGTACCTGCTATGATAGCCTATGGGGCTATGCACATGTCAGATTTTTTTCTTGGAACGAGTGCTCTGCGGAAACAATTGGAGGCATGGCTGATTTTGATTTGAGTGTCAGATCAAAATCAACAATGCAAGTCTATAGGTCCATGAAAAAAATCGGACTGCACTCAGATGACATCTGAGTGTGGTCTGATTTTCACTGACTGACAGCATGGAGAAGGTGGAGAACCTTTTTTTTTCTCTACACGTCCGAGAAAAACTGATGCCCCTATGATCAAACTCTCATCAAAGTCTCGGATGTGAAGAAAATGTTCGTGTGACCCTACCCTATACTTGGGCTGTAAGTCTCTTTTACAATTTTTTTTTCTGACGCTCCATAAGCTTATATTGTAAAAAACACTACTGGGTCATGCAGAGTGCAGCGTGACCTGGAGTGTCTGCGGAGCGCTGATGTCACTGAGAAGAGGAGCAGAACAGTTCTGGATACCAGAGAAGCCCGTCGTAGGTGGTGAGTATATATAAATATACACAGATTTAGTAAAAAAAAAACTTCATAGGAGCGCTTCTTTAAAATCTGCATTGGCCATAAGTAGCCAGCAAAGCAGAGTTGCTTATCATTGTTACATGGTCATTGTCCCTTGTCATTTCCCTTTACCTGAATATACAAATTGCCTCTTTAGAGAGGAAGACGACTTGAACTCTACTGCCACCTATTGGAAGCAGCGATCCTACAAGTCAATATCGACCCTTTAACAAGCCTTGTTATATGACAAGATAGATTCTGATTTGGCTTTTATCCTAAGTCATATTTCAAGGGATGATAATGACTTATAGGATCGCTACTTCCAAGAGGTGGCACTAGAGTTCAAGTCCTCTTCTTTTCTGGAGAGACAATTTGCATATTTAATTTCCCAGAGGAGCATGCAAGGCGATTAAAACTCCTCATACTGGTGTGCCAGACCTGGCATGTCACTCTCCACAAGGAAAAACCTTACCCATTAGATCCTTTACCTGAACCAACTCATATGAAAGGAGAAACATAAAAATATTGAATTTAGAGCATATTTTGCTCATAAAACATTATTTTCTTCTATGAATGTGTCGGATCTGAATGACAGAAGCCGAGACCTGTTTAATAGGATCCGTCTATACACAGATGTCTGCTAACGCTGCGCAGCTCCGTCGTATAACGTCTGTTTACAGGGTAACAAGGATTCTAGAGCTCAGTAGTGATAACACAGGTAGGCTAGACTAAACTAAAGCGTCTACACAGCAACTATCCAGCTGCCAAACAGGAGCAACCCTCCGTATACAGTATATCTCCTACCCAGTGTCACGTTAGACATACCGTACATACACATGTAATCCACGGGGTGCTTCTTCCTAAAATTATAGAAAAAAGGCACAAATATAATATTTGCTATAATTCTATTTAGCTGCTTCTTGATTATGGTGTTTAGGAAATATAGGAGACAACCAATTTGGTTGCCATGACCACTGCCTCATGGATGATCACTGAAGGTCTTGCTTGAAGCTACTAGGCCTGAGTGTAAAATCTAAACCAAGGCCCGAATCCACCATGTTCAATTCCAATACTAGAGTCTTAGACACCAGGGCCTGGCTGTGATGGATACCTCTGCACTCCTCATAGCTATGTCCCTGGATGTGACCCAGTATGTCCATACTGGGCATCACATTTTAAAAAAAGACATCGAAAAACTGAAGCAAGTTCAGAGAAGAGCTACCAGGATGGTGAGCGGACTGTAAACTATGTCCTACGATGAACGGTTAAAGGATCTGGGAACATTTAGCTTGCAAAAAAAGAAGACTGAGAGGAGACGTAATAGCTGTCTACAAATATGTGAAGAGATGTCACAGTGTAGAGGGATCATCCTTAGGCCACAACCCCACTATCAGTATTTTTCAGTATTCGGTCTGTATATTTTTCTCAGGAGAGGGAGCCAAAACAAGGTGAGGAACAATCAGAGAAAAGGTATAATAGAAACAAGTCACCAATTCTGCATTTATCACCCACTCCTGGTTTTGGCTCCTACTCCTGAGAAAAAATACTGACCGAATAATGATAGTGGGGCCGTGGCCTTATTCTCATTTGCACATGGAAACACGAGAAGCAATGGAATGAAACTGAAAGGGAGAAGATACAGATTAGATATTAGAAAAAACTTTTTGTCAGTGAGGGTGATCAATGAGAGGAACAGGCGGCCACGAGAGGTGGTGAGTTCTCCTTCAATGGACGTCTTCAAACAGAGGCTGGACAGACATCTGTCTGAGATGGTTTAGTGAATCCTGCTTTGAGCAGGGGGTTGGACATGATGACCCTGGAGGTCCCTTCCAACTCTAACAGTCTGTGATTCTATTATTCTACTCCTGAATGGCTAAGATAGGGAATGTAGATGATTTGGAACTACGAAGGGCTTTCTTAGATTTACATTTTTTTAATCTGCATTAAGTAGACTTTATATTATACTCATCATATTTTTCATAGTGCAACTTTCCAGCAGTTTCTATATCACTGCTAATATTCCCTATTTCTTAGAGATTAACCGTTGTTTTATTATTATTTTTTTAATAAATCAATAGTGCAAGTCGAAATAAGAAGCTTTGACATTTTCTCCTTCTGGACTTATCATTCATTCTCAAAAGTCTCAATTTACTAGTAAAAATTGTCTTCAGTGAATACAGACTTTGCCATTACTAAGATGGGAGCTGATAGTTGGTGCTCATAAGTTCTATGGAAAACTGTAACTGTCGATTCAGCAGAACTTGTAGAAAAATTTATTTTATTTAGTGACATTAATTCCACAGTGCTTTACAGACACTATCGGCACTGTCCCCATTGGGGGCTCACAATCTAAATGTCTGTGTCTGCCTCTCACTCCTCCCCTTCTCCTCTCCAGAGAACTTTATGGGCACCAACTGTCACCTCCTATCTCAGTAATGAGAATGTCTATCTTCTCTTAATACAAATTTTACCCATGAATTGAGAGTGAAAGATCAGTCCACGAAGAGAAAGAAGCAGATCTCTCTGATAAGATATATTACAAAGCGAAATAATTGTGTATCACTATCGCGCTAGCAATTGCCACTGAATATAATGACATTGTAACACACATGCGGATAGAAATCAAAAATACCTCTATTAAAAGTCCCGAGAAAGGAGTCTATTGATTACTGGGTAGACAATAACCAAAAATAATAAATAAATTCTCAAAATAGGAACAATTAATAGCAATAAATTATGGAACCATGGGTAAAAGAGTGCAAAAATCATAAATAAGAGCAAGGTATAATCTGGTACCAAGAGGATCCTAATGCAGTTCTGGACTATAATACCGACTGTAAGGTCTCATTCAGATGTCCAGTTTTTTTTTTTTTTATCAAAATGATTTTCATTAATTTTTAATCTATGTGTCCATTTTTACTATTCGTGTTCTACAGGAAGGATAGACATGTTAAGTATTTGCAAATAATGAAAGAATGGAAAGAAACAACATTTTCAAAACATTTCGATTTATTTAGTGTCGAGTATGAGCGCCACATGCAGACTGCTGCCAGTGAGGTTACTAATGGTTGTCTGAGGAATGTTCTATCAGGCTTAATGCATCTGGCAAACAAGTCATCAAGATCCGCTGCTGGCAGCTCCCTTTGCAATTGCCAACAAATGACGTCCTAGATGTGCTCGATGGGAGACAGGTCCAGAGACGCTGGAGCCATGGTAGAATGTTTAAGCCACGCAGGTAGCGCACGAGCAACATGCGGCCTGGCGTTGTCCTATTGAAAACGGCTTCTGTAAGTGATATTGCATAAAAAGCCAAAGGCATCAGTGTCTGCATGAACCATTAAAAGGCATTTGCATGACACTGGGCTACGAGTCAAACATCCAGCTACAGTAGTTCCACTGATTTCACGCCATTGGTCTCAAAAGCTTTCATGGTTCAGAGCAAGATGGCAATGGAGGCTGGAATGAAGGCCTATCCTTTTCAACAATGTGTCCCGCTTCTGACTTTCAAGCCGGAGATGAAAAGTCTTAACAAGGGAATGTAACACTGGTTCTACTACTGGGATTATGGTATGGGGTGGAATAAAGTATGGTAGCCAAGTCCAAGTGCACTAACCGCTCAGTGTTAAATTGCTTTGGTCGTTGAACCGGTGGTACGGCTATTTTATCACAAGTGACCCAAAAGCTGTTTTCATCATGACAACACCAGGCTGGATGTTGCTCATGTTTTTGTGAGCTGCCTGTGTGATAACATAATCTGCATCGTTTGCGGACTTGTCTCTCATCATCCCTTAGCAATTGCAAAGGAAGCTGCCAGCAGTGGATTCTGATGATTTACTCAGCTACATTTACTTAGGCAGAACATTCCTCAGACAACCATTATTGACCACGATGATAACAGCCAAGGCGTATAAGTGCGGGGATTTCTGCATGTGGCTCTCATTCGCGATACTGAGTACATTGAGATGTTTTGAAAAGTTTGTTTTAATTTTTGCTAATCATTTTGCATATCATTAACATGTCTGTCCATCCTGTGATTTCAACATTCCACAACTTTTGGTGTTGCAATTTATATGTCGATGAGGATATATTTAGGTTTATAAATACATAAACTCTCAAATGATGTTTAAGTGTGATGTAACCTTTCCATTTTCCTGTATTGACCATGAGTTATTATTTGTTCAGAGGTGATTCATACTGCTCAATCATGAGCTAACTATTTATACAGTGAAGGCATATTGCTAGAATATGCCACCATATTATGATTAGTGGGGATCCAACCTCTAGGCCCCATCCAGCCTGGGAATGAGCTAGTTCTGTGTCCATATCACTGTTTTTACTTTGTAGAGTAGCCACGGGCCACTTAGCTGTGCAGAGTATTGCAGTATTACCCTATTCATGTGGCTGTGCTGCAATTCCCTGCACAGCCTGGATGCCACTGTGCAGAGTAAACTTACAATGGCGCAGAGTACGAAGGTACGGCTGCATTTGTTTCTTGAACCACAGATTGAATCTCTAATACAGCCCCTTTAATGTATGATGTCAGGAAAAAGGAAATTAGCATGTGGTCCTTGTGCAATAGATCAGTATTACTGCAGCTCATGATAGAAAACAGAATATAACAGATGGGTTGGACGTGATACTTAAACAGAATTGTATCATGACAAAGACGCAGTGCATGTCATCCGTTTGATCTACTACTCTTTATAACTTCAGTAAAATGAAAGTTTTATGTAAATTAAAATAATTTAAAGGGGTTGTCCACTACTTTAGCTGTCCCTTTCATGGGGACTAGCTGACATAGACAAGCACTTTACTAAATAGATTGCTTTGCCAAAACCTGCTGTAACCCGAGTTGCTCTCCTGGTCACATGATCTGTGGCTGAGAATCTCCTGCTTCTTGTGATGTCACGTCAAAATCTCCCTCAGTTCCGGGCTCTGGAGACTGTTGGGTGGGTGGGGCTTACAGTGTGGGTGGGTGGGGCTTACAGTGTGGGTGGGCGGGGCTACATTCAGCAGAGCTCACTCTATTTCTGTACATTTTGCTGCTGTAGATAAAACTCTCCATGCAAACCCAGCCCTCCATTGTATCTGTATGTATACAGCATGGTGTATATACAGTACATCTAAACACCCTGCTGGATGCCCTGTGTGATGTATATACACACTGCTGTATTTCTCTATTATATAAATACATTTATATTTGTCTCCCCGTCCAATTGATCTATTCTATCCATCCATTGCATCTATCTATCTAAGAAGAAAAGCAGGCAGCACTCCCAAAAAGATAGTGAAAAAAAGATGGCTTTATTAGTCCATCTATCTATCTATCTATCTATCTATCTATCTATCCCATCCATCCTGTCATGGAGGAGGAGTAAGGGATAATCTTTATTGTCAGGGCTGGTGTTCTGGTGCTTTGTGCATTACTTCTACTCCCTGTCCTGTGTCCTGTACCGGAGATCGTGCTGATGCAGAGAGAGGGGTTTAGGCTGACCTACAGGTCTGTGCTCACTGGTGGCTTGTTACCCAGTACAAGAAATGATGGGAAATGTAGTTAGAATGGAGTAGGGGAACCTGAGGAGGAAGTGATGGCTGTGATAGCAAAGCTTATGCCACTACACAGGAAGAGAAGCAGAAAAAACAACATAAAACTTGGCAGAAAAGGTATATGGGGATCTTTAGAGGCATTATCCTTAAGCATTTATGGCAAAACCAGTAATCGAGTTATGGAAGTGGACAACCTCTTTAATTCAAAATTAAATTTCCTTTGATTCTGCAATATACATTATGTCACGTTTTTATTTCCTCCTTTTCAAGTAGCACAATCTGTGATTTATGTCATTATTTCAAGGGTCCTTAGTACACTGCCAACTACAACGCCACCTAGAGGCAAAACAAATAAAAGGAAAACAAAGTCAAACAAATTACAGCTATTTACCATATTTATTTTTTGGCCATTATTTATGACAACATATTTGAGAATGTTTCATGTTCATGAGGCTCTCAGACTTGTATACATACACATTGCAAAAACAAAGGATAAAAATGCAGATTTTTTATATTATTATTTTTATAGTATATCACTATAAGGCATGTTTTTACACTGCACCTAACTTGCCATATGACATGAAAATAAGAACTATCAACAGCGAAAGACTGTTCCAGTACCAAATGTGGCATTCACAAAAATGTAATCGTGTTTGTCAAATATTCAACTGCCCCTGTTCCTGAGAGATGTAACACATACTCTAATACCTGCCATTAACATGACATTCCCTTTAACTCATGTGTGTGACAGTATATTCCTACTTTTAGGCAAATTAATTTTGATTTCATTATTAAACAAACCACTTTCTCTTCCTTGTCCTAATTGTATGTGTTATACTTACGCAGACTGTTCACCTCAAACACATTTGATGCAATCAGTGATGATGCATTTACTGGTCTTCCTCACCTAGAGTACTTGTAAGTATATGCACCAACCCATTGCCATCATTAGAACTCATATAAACAGCACTATTTGTTAAGAGAACAGCAGGATTACATCCACTTTTCATGTTTTATTCAATACTGCTCTTTAATTTTTCATGTGGAGCGGAGTCTGTAACTTGTAATGAAATATCAAAACTTTTGTGTACAAAGAGCCAAAGTGGCTGTGCTCCTGCTAATTCTAAATCTTGTCTATTTCATGTCTCATATAGATGACTCCAGTGTTTGCTTAAGTCGTTGTATTGATATTGGTGAATTTCTATTATGATGCATGGTACCATGTTTGTGGCATGCTCGCATACCCCACCACGGTGCCACTGTGACTGATTTTAAATTTTAACCCTTAAACCCTTGTAATACTTACAACTATAATATATATGACATACAAATTGGTTGATGATATCAAAAGATTTTACATCTATTTGTTCTCAATTCATACGAGGATGAGTGTGCTTGACGAGAGATTATAATTGGGTGGGGAAGTGGTAGATATTGATTGGACCTGGAGGGCAAGTGTTATGCTTTTCCTATTATCCTTTAGTACTGCAATTAATGAACCATCAATTCATAAAGCCATTACTGTAAATGTCTTAGTGTGCAGGGAACATTACTATACCATTTAGGCTTCAGACAAAAAGATGTCATTCCCTCCCCTGATGAAGTCTTGCCACATAACTAATCTTCTTATTTCTCTTTTCAGGTTCATAGAAAACAACAAAATTAAATCAATTTCAAGAAATGCTTTTCGTGGGTTAAAGTCTTTGATTCACTTGTAAGTATTGAATTCATATGTAAGGTTTTTTTTTTATCATTTTTATTTTAATTTTTTTCTAAGTAAGAGGCCATATGTTTTAGTTAAAAAAAGGGATTGATCTTACATGAATTATTTCCTTTTCCAAAACTGTCAGAAACAAAGCAATATGTAATCCTACCTTGAAGCCCAAATTCTACACTAGACAAAACAAAAAACAGTATCCACAGAAAAAAACCCAAAACCAAACAACAAAAAACCATAAAGCGTTTAGTGAATCGTCATCGGTAAACATTTTTCTCTATCCCTGTGAGCAGTAAGTCTTGATTTATTTAGTTTATGATAAAACTTTCTCCAATCCAAAATAAGAAGTGTTGTGTTTCATTAAAAACATGCCTGAATTCGTAGAGTTTTACACCTACTGTAGAGCCTTAGGGGGCACTACATGACTTAGGGTTTCTCTGTTTTTATTTAATCCTTATTATCCTTATTATGAATGTGCAATTTATTGCAAGAAAAACTGCATTATCTGTAAACTTTTATAAAGTCAATCAGTAGAGTCTCAATATTTTAAGGAAAATTATAGGATATTGTTTAGGTATAATCTCTAACTTTTTTGAATTACGGTACAGACATTTCCCAATATCTTATCCAGATGCTGTGGAAAAAAGAAACAGCGAATTTAAAATCCATATCATCAATTTATGCTATGGATATCCCAATATATGAGATCCATAGTAAGAAGGGTCCCTGGGAACATGCCCTTAGAGGCTGCAACTACACGAGATGTTTGTTTGTAATTAACATTATTGGAATTTTCTCGCTTTTTTTTTTTGTTTTGAAAAAGTTTATAAATTTTCAAAACTTTTAAAACCACATGGAGTGCGAATCTTGGCTGAACTGTGTAACACATTGTTCAGCTCCATGTATAATTAATAATGATGACATTAACATCACTGTAGATCTAAGGCTATTTCAACAAAGGCAGCACGCTTTCATGGAAGGCGGAAAACTATGTATGTGGGAGAATGATACGCTTACACAACACAGTACTTTAATTTTGTTACATTTGCCCACTAAGAAAAGTGGGAAGAGAATCCAGCAAATTAATAGGTCGGGCGATAGAATAACAATGTTTCTCTTATTAGAGGTAGTGATAACAAGATACTAAAAGTGAGAAAATGCAATGCCCTAATGAGGCAGGGGGTAAACTTTTTTTTATAGTCTGATATCCATACATTTAATTAAGCTATAGTCACATGTACAGGTAACTTTTCTGTGACTTTTTTCGTGACTTACATGAAAAATATCAAGAAACACAAACAGAAGAAAAACCGATGAAAAGAGTCCATGGGAAATATAAGTAATAAAATACAATTTTTATTTGTCAAAATTATTTAAAATGTATAATAAAAGGGGTGGGAAAAAATAACCAAGTAGAAAAACTGACACAATTCCAAGTGACAGTTTAACAATTGATGCAGATATCTGACAAATTTAAATAATTATTTAAATTGAATAATATATATATTTCACAATATAGTCCACAAAAAGTGCAACAGTGCTTGGATCAATAACAAAGTATATATATCAGGATCAGTTATGATAGCCAACAAATAGAACTATATAAAAGGTTAGTTACCAATGTAGATATATGGCTACAGTATGACTAGATCTGGTCAGTGAAAGTGCAGGTGCATGAATGACAGGAATCCACATGGTGACTGTGTTGCTATAACATATAAAGAGCAATAATAGCTATACAGTTGTCATTCCACTATGGAATAGGCATTATGTGTATATCATGTTATGGGACTATACCTGGAGAGGGTAGGTGGTATGCTGCCACAAAGAAGCATCCACCCCGACGCGCGTTTCGGCGTCTACCTTCGTCAGCGGGCCTAAAAGCTATGGGCCTAAAAGCTAACAGGTAGTTACTAACAAAGGCAACTACCCGCCTGTTCTACCCGGCACGGCTCAGAGGGGTCACCAACCGCTTCTGCCGGCAATTCAACTGCTCCATGTCAACAGAGCAGCTCTTCTTCTTCTAGGTTGCTCTGTTGATGGGGAAGTTAGACAGCGTTGAGTTTGCTGTCAATCAGAATGGCATTGGCAGTCATGCCCTGTCAACAGAGCAGAGCAGAAGAGATGTCGACTTGACGTCAGCGGAAGTCGGTGAATCGCTGTGCGGAGTTGTGTGTGACCGCACTGTGAAAGCAGAGATCGGTGCCAACTACCTGCCTATTAGTCCTTAGATCCCTTGTTAAAAAAATAAATAAATAGTCCTGGATAACCCCTTTAACCAAACTTTTCATATTGAACTGAACACACGATTTAAGAGTTGCTGCAGAGAGGAATAAAATGTTTTTGTTTTTTTTAAATAATTTCACCTCTCCATCACGGCAATATTAGCAACCAAAGTATTTGGCACCTAATGCACTTTTTTGGCACTTTTTTTTAAGTAAAAGTTGGTGTTCTCTGACAGTTTTTACTGGGGGCATGTACTTTCTTCCCGTATGATGCACAATGCTGAATAATAATGAGCTGATCTATTCATGGGACTCTGGTCCAACGTCCAGATCAGTGTTATCTGGCGTCTAGACGGTAGGCCTGTGAGTCTCTTACCTCCCGGTGTCCCTGGCGTGCTATTTGATTGTCAGGGCTGGTGCGACATCATCTATGCAACATGACGCACATATAATTTGTTGCCAGCCTGGCTAATCAAAACCACACTGGGGATGCTGAAAGGTAAGAGATTCTGTGGGCCTCCCATCTGGTCACCAGGTATCACTGAAATGGACGCTGGACCGGAGTCCCGCAAATCAACCCTCTTATTTTTAAAGCATAATCAAAAACATTTTTTTATTTCACCTACTGTTGCTGAGATATTAGCAAATCAAAGTATTTGACACCTAATGAGTTAACTTTTTTAAGTCCAAATGGGTGTTGTCAGACAGTTTTCACTGGGGGCGTGTACTTCTCCTCCCTGTATAATGCTGACCAATCATATGCAGGCAGCAACATTCAAAGGAAAGTAGAACTTGCCCCCTCTATAGCTTAGAGCTGGTTTCTCAGTGTGTGAGATGTAATTATACAGCTCTGATCTCCTGTTCTAACCTTGTGTCTGAGTCAGTGTGGGGGAGCAGTGCAGCTGAGTTTAGCTGTGTCACGTTATAGACCCTTCTATCAGCTCTCCTGCAGAGTGATTACAAGTTGCTTGAGCGCAACAGACAAAAGTGTGATTAAATCTCACACACGGAAGAACCTGCTCTGAACTATTGTGGGGCATGTTCTTTTTTCCTTTGAGTGTTTCTGCCAGTTTATGATGGGTCAGCGTCATACAGGGAAAAGAAGTACACGCCCCCAGTGAAAACTGTCTGATAACTCCCACTTAAAATAAGTTAACTTATCAGGTGCCAGATACTTTAATTGCTAATATCCCCACAAAGGAGGGGCATAATTAAAAATGGCAAAATCAGGATAATAGTGTAATATTAAATGATATCCATATTTAAGGGTTCATACAGTGTTTTCTAGCACCCATTCACTCAGAGATTGGAGTGTGATTGATTGTGTGAACAGGTGTCTTTTATACAGGTAACAAGTTCAAATAGGTGCAATTAATACAGGTAATGAGTGCAGAGTAGGAGGGCTTCTTAAATAAAAACTAACAGGTCTGTGAGAGCCAGAATTCTTTCTGGTTGGTAGGTGATCAAATACTTATTTCATGCAAATTCATTATGTAAAAATCATACAGTGATTTTCTGTTTTTGATTTTTAGATTCTGTCTCTCACAGTTGAAGTGTACCTACGATAAAAAATTACAGACCTCTCCATTCTTTGTAGGTGGGAAAACTTGCAAAATCGGCAGTGTATAAAATACTTATTTTCCCCACTGTATTTTAATGATATTAAGAAAATCATCAGCTCACCATGCATGATAAAAAGCCCTCAGCTCTATCAATGGAAAAATGAAAACATTATTATTTTTTTTTTTTACAAAATTATGATTTTTTCCCCCCTGCTTAAATAATAATAATAAAAAAAAGTTTGGAATAACCATAATTTTACTGACTTGGAGAATCATGTTTCCAGATCATTTTCACCATACAATTATCATAGCAAAAACAAAATCCAATAAACAATGTTGGAATTCTGTTTTTATACACCATTATGCCGAGAATTTTTTCTCCCGTTTTCCAGTACATTGACTCCAGTCCATTCATTTTAACAATACAATCTAAACTAAGTCCTCGTACGGCTACTTAGCTGGAGAAATAAAAATATTATGGCTCTTGTGGAAGAAGAGGAAAAAAAATAAAAACGCAAAAATGATCATTGGCCTCAACAGGAAGAGATTAACACAAAAAATAAAAATCAATGGGGCCTATGAATCTATAGAGCAAATCTAACCTACACATTATGGTCAGAATGAGAGATACCGGTGGATATACATTATTCTATATGTGCTACAGTAGCTCCCTCTGC
This sequence comes from Phyllobates terribilis, assembly GCF_046119375.1. Classification (NCBI taxonomy): domain Eukaryota; kingdom Metazoa; phylum Chordata; class Amphibia; order Anura; family Dendrobatidae; genus Phyllobates; species Phyllobates terribilis. The sequence continues at coordinate 429,632,646 of NW_027362765.1, forward strand.
TGGATAAAAGAATATTTGGATTCCGTTGGCATAAATACAAGAAGTCTATTAATGACCCTGTTTTCAAAGTTGTGCCAGGTACCAGTCTAGGAACTGTGCCATTCTCTAAAGGATCAGAGACCTTGTGCTACTTCATCATTATTAATAGCAGGTCTGGCTGGCAATGTGCACAGCATGGCCATGTAGTCACAGAATATGCACATTGTGGCGGGAGCGTTGCTTTTCACCTCTCCTGACTTCACTATGCAGAATAAACATTCCACTGGTGAAATCCCCAAAACTCCTACTTGGCTGTTAATACGGGAGATTTGCATGCATGAAGTATTGCTTACCGGTAGTGGCGCAGCTAAATTGAACCAGGCCCCATCCTGATATATATATCCCCTATCCTGGTATATATGTCCATTATCCTGGGCCCCATCCTGATATATATATCCCCTATCCTGGTATATATGTCCCATATCCAGGAACACATCCTGGTATATATATCTCCCATCCTGGTCTGATATATGTCTCTTATCCTGGGCCTCATCCTGGAATATATATATATACAGTGCCTACAAGTAGTATTCAACCCCCTGCAGATTTAGCTGGTTTGATAAGATGCAAATAAGTTAGAGCCTTCAAACTGCAAACGAGAGTAGGTTTTATGAACAGAAGCATAAATCTTACAAACCAAAAAGTTATGTTGCTCAGTTGAATTTTATTAAATTTTAAACATAAAAGTGTGGGTCAATTATTATACAACCCCTATGTTTAATATTTTGTGGAATAACCCTTGTTTGCAATTACAGCTAATAATCGTCTTTTATAAGACCTGATCAGGCGAGCACAGGTCTGTGGAGTTATCTTGGCCCACTCCTCCATGCAGATCTTCTCCAAGTTATCTAGGTTCTTTGGGTGTCTCATGTGGACTTTATTCTTGAGCTCCTTCCACAAGTTTTCAATTGGGTTAAGGTCAGGAGACTGACTAGGCCACTCCAACACCTTGACTTTTTCCCTCTTGAACCAGGCCTTGGTTTTCTTGGCTGTGTGCTTTGGGTCGTTGTCTTGTTGGAAGATGAAATTACGACCCATCTTAAGATCCTTGATGGAGGAGCGGAGGTTCTTGGCCAAAATCTCCAGGTAGGCCGTGCTATCCATCTTCCCATGGATGCGGACCAGATGGCCAGGCCCCTTGGCAGAGAAACAGCCCCACAGCATGATGCTGCCACCACCATGCTTGACTGTAGGGATGGTATTCTTGGGGTCGTATGCAGTGCCATCCAGTCTCCAAACGTCACATGTGTGGTTGGCACCAAAGATCTCGATCTTGGTCTCATCAGACCATAGAACCTTGAACCAGTCTGTCTCAGAGTCCTCCAAGTGATCATGAGCAAACTGTAGACGAGCCTTGACATGACGCTTTGAAAGTAAAGGTACCATACAGGCTCGTCTGGAACGGAGACCATTGCGGTGGAGTACGTTACTTATGGTATTGACTGAAACCAATGTCCCCACTGCCATGAGATCTTCCCGGAGCTCCTTCCTTGTTGTCCTTGGGTTAGCCTTGACTCTTCGGACAAGCCTGGCCTCGGCACGGGAGGACACTTTCAAAGGCTGTCCTGGCCGTGGAAGGCTAACAGTAGTTCCATAAGCCTTACACTTACGGATGATGCTCCCAACAGTGGAGACAGGTAGGCCCAACTCCTTGGAAAGGGTTTTGTACCCCTTGCCAGCCTTGTGACCCTCCACGATCTTGTCTCTGATGGCCTTGGAATGCTCCTTTGTCTTTCCCATGTTGACCATGTTTGAGTGCTGTTCACAAGTTTGGGGAGGGTCTTAAATAGTCAGAAAAGGCTGGCAAAAGAGATCTTTAATCCACACATGTGAAGCTCATTATTCTTGGTGCCTGAACTACTTCTTAATACTTTTGGGGGACCAAACAGAATTCTTGTGGTTTGAGGGGTTGAATAATAAATGACACTCTGAATTAACTTTTAACGCTTTAAAAAAAAAAAAAAAAAAAAAAAAATTTGCTGCAGAGCATTTCCCACTTCCAGGCTGATCTACAGTACAAATGTCACAATGCCAAGTTAATTCCGCATGTGTCAACCAGCTAAATCTGCAGGGGGTTGAATACTACTTGTAGGCACTGTATATATATATATATATATATATATATATATATATATATATATATATATATATATATATACACACACATACATACAGTGGGTATGGAAAGTATTCAAACCCCTTTAAATTTTTCACTCTTTGTTTCATTGCAGCCATTTGGTAAATTCTAAAAAGTTCATTTTTTTTCTCATTAAAGTACACTTTGCACCCCATCTTGACTGAAAAAAACAGAAATGTAGAAATTTTTGCAAATTTATTAAAAAAGAAAAACTGAAATATCACATGGTCATAAGTTTTCAGACCCTTTGCTCAGACACTCATTTTAAGTCACATGCTGTCCATTTCCTTGTGATCCTCCTTGAGATGGTTCTACTCCTTCACTGGAGTCCAGCTGTGTTTAAGTTTAATTAAACTGATAGGACTTGATTTGGAAAGGCACATACCTGTCTATATAAGACCTCACAGCTCACAGTGCATGTCAGACCAAATGAGAATCATGAGCTCAAAGGAACTGCCCAAGGAGCTCAGAGACAGAATTGTGGAAAGGCACAGATCTGGCCAAAGTTACAAAAGCTTTACTCAAGGTTCCTAAGAGCACAGTGGCCTCCATCATCCTTAAATGGAGGAAGTTTGGGACCACCAGAAGTCTTCCTAGACCTGGCCGTCCAGCCAAACTGAGCAATCGTGGGAGAAGAGCCTTGGTGAGAGAGGTAAAGAAGAACCCCAAGATCACTGTGGCTGAGCTCCAGAGATGCAGCAGAGAGATGGGAGAAAGTTCCACAAAGTCAACTATCACTGCAGCCCTCCACCAGTCGGGACTTTATGGCAGAGTGGCTCAATGGAAGCCTCTCCTCAGTGCAAGACATATGAAAGCCCACATAGAGTTTGCTCAAAAACACATGAAGGACTCCCAGACTATGAGAAATAAGATTCTCTGGTCTGATGAGACGAAGATAGAACTTTTTGGTGATAATTCTAAGCGGTATGTGTGGAGAAAACCAGGCACTGCTCATCACCTGACCAATACAATCCCAACAGTGAAATATGGTGGTGTCAGCATCATGCTATGGGGGTGTTTCTCAGCTGCAGGGACAGGATGACTGGTTGCAATTAAAGGAAACATGAATGCAGTCAAGTACGGAGATATCCTGGATGAAAACCTCTTCAAGAGTTCTCTGGACCTCAGACTTGGCCGAAGGTTCACCTTCCAAGAAGACAATGACTCTAAGCACACAGCTAAAATAACAAAGAAATGGCTTCAGAACAACTCTGTGATCATTCTTGACTGGCCCAGCCAGAGCCCTGACCTAAACCCAATTGAGCATCTCTGGAGAGACCTGAAAATGGCTGTCCACCAGCGCTCACCATCCAACCTGACGGAACTGGAGAGGATCTGCAAGGAAGAATGGCAGAGGATCCCCAAATCCATGTGTGAAAAACGTGTTGCATCATTCCCAAGAAGACTCATGGCTGTACTAGCTCAAAAGGGGCTTCTACTCAATACTGAGCAAAGGGTCTGAATATTTATGACCATGTGATAATTCAGTTTTTCTTTTTTAATAAATTTGCAAAAATTTCTACATTTCTGTTTATTTTTTCAGTCAAGATGGGGTGCAGAGTGTACTTTAATGAGAAAAAACAATGAACTTTTTAGAATTTACCAAACGGCTGCAATGAAACAAAGAGTGAAAAATTTAAAGGGGTCTGAATACTTTCCGTACCCACTGTACATACACTTCTCCCATCTATTCCCCATATATATCCCCCATTATGGTAACATGTCCCTTATTCCGGGCCCCATGCTGGTACATGTCCTCCGCTCCACTGCTGTTCTTTAATGCATAGAAAAAAAAATAAACAATTATACTCACCTCCCATCCACGTCATCTTCTGAAGCCAACAGCTGACTTCTGCTTGCAAGTGATGGGAGTGCATGAAGTCACTGCCATGCGCCTCCAGTCAAGTGCACGTCGATGTCAGCTGCTGGCCTCTGATTGGCCGTCAGCATGTATTGCCGCGCACGGACCTAATGGATCTGTTTCGCAATACACTTCAACTGGATGTGCGTCTGAGGATCCTTACTGGTGGTTACAATAAAAATATAATATATTAAAAGGTTATTAAAATAAAGATGTTATCTCCTATCCATAGTATAAGGAATAACTTTTTGATCACTTGGGATCCGACCACTGGCACTCTCATGATCCCGAGATTGGGGCTTCGGAACTTTAGAAAAAGGGGCTCTTCAGAGCCTGGCCTCGAATGGAGTGAAGGTGCGCATACTTAGCCTCTGCCCCATTCATTGTCTACGGGACTGATGGAACTAGCCAAGTGCTGTACTCGGCAGTCCCATAGACAATGAATGGAGCGGAGGCCGAGCAGGCACACCTTAGGGTGAGGATGCAGAGTTTGTCGAGGTTCCAGAGTCCTGATCTTAATATTCTTGGGGTCCCTAGCGATCAAATTATCCCCTAGCTTATGTATAGGAGGTAACTTGTGTTTTTTGGGAATAGCCCTACAACATAAAGTAAAGGAAGGTAAATCCTACACCATGTGTCCAATGATTAGAGGGGGTTTCCAGTTGATTATTATTGCGTATTTTGGTGCTAACACCTTCAGAAAACATGCTGAAAAAAATAATTTATGCTACGTGTGAATACGGCCTAAATGCACAGGTTGTTCTTTTTACAAATAAAAAAGTGACCGCTGTAGACATAATAAGGGTACGTCTTTTAGACGCTGGCATACCTGGAAGATGCTGGCCGTGTCGTTCCTGAAGCGTCTTTCTGGACGTCTTTTTTTTACATTCTGTATATACGTAACAGTCGTGGCTTCCAAGCGGAGCTGCCAGAAGAATGGATCGGTCACCTCCTTTAGCGGCTTCACGGCCAAGTTAAAGAAGTTACAAAAGGCGGCACTTATGCTTCCGTCTGAAAAAGGCGTTGTGTGCACAAGACCTAATGCCATCATTGTAAACCATGCCTTCCATAAAAAATGTGCCAATATGACTTGGGTCATCCTGTTACTCTGACACACGATTTTTTTTATTTTACGCCTATTATAGTCATTTAGAATTTCCCAAGTCGGTAATAAAGTAAAACTATTTCTACGTGTGAACTTGACATAAAGTTGTGAATCTGTTTGTATTACAGGAGTCTGGCCAATAATAACCTGCAGTCTCTTCCAAAAGATGTCTTCAAAGGGCTGGACTCGCTAACAAACGTGTAAGAGAAAAATAAAATCCTATGATTGCAATGCATATAAAATGTATTCAGTACAAATACAGGAAAACATGTCTCTACGAAAACAGGAGCACAGAAACGCATTCTTGCTTCTATTTAAAGGGATTTTCCAGGATTAAAAAACTGTAGAAGTTTTTAGAATTTTTTTTTTTAGATTTTGGTGGTTTAATGAATTCTAAACTTTTGCCAAAAACTGTTTGTGTTGACATTTTCTAAGATTCGTAATTTATTTTACTTTTTTATCAATAGAACTGTTTAAATGCTTGTTTTTTTCGCGTGACAAGCTGACATTTTTATTTTCGGGTACATACAACATCTTGATTGCATTTTAATACATTTTTGGGGGAGGTGTGGTGACCAAAAAACAGCAATTCTTGGGTTTCAATTATTTTTCTTTTTATGGCCACATGGGTTAAAAAGTTTTATATTTTCATAGATTGAACTTTTACAGACACAGATATTTATTTTCTATTTTTTTTTTTTTTTAAATAGACTTTTATATTTTTTAAATATATTTTTACTCCCCTTAGGGGACTTGAACCTGCAATGCTACAGTATGGAGAAAAAATGGCTACCTCCTCTGAAACTACACCATTGCTCTGCATTTGGGTGTACAAAGATGTCAGCAATGTGGACCCTTCAGTAAGCCCCTGGCAGCAATGACAAATCCTCGGCATCCCGGGGGCACCAGTGGAGTTGAATCACACAATCAAACCACATTAATGACATGGTGAAAGACTGACAACAGCATTTAAGTGGTAAAGCAGCAGCGATCAGAGTTAGCTCCAGTTGCTGTTGTCTAGTTAGGTGTTGGCTGTATAACACAGCAGGCACCTATCCTGTATGGAGTGGATGCAGCTCCTGAGCCTGCTCCATACACCTGGACCTGATATGTAGTATACATGTATATACAGTTAGGTCCATATATATTTGGACAGAGACAACATTTTTCTAATTTTGGTTCTAGACATTACCGCAATGAATTTTAAACAAAACAATTCAGCTGCTGTTGAAGTTCAGACTTTCAGCTTTCATTTGAGGGTATCCACATTAAAATTGGATGAAGGGTTTAGGAGTTTCAGCTCCTTAACATGTGCCACCCTATTTTTAAAGGGACCAAAAGTAATTGGACAAATTAAATAATTGTAAATAAAATGTTCATTTCTAGTACTTGGTTGAAAACCCTTTGTTGGCAATGACTGCCTGAAGTCTTGAACTCATGGACATCACCAGACGCTGTGTTTCCTCCTTTTTGATGCTCTGCCAGGCCTTCACTGCGGTGGTTTTTAGTTGCTGTTTGTTTGTGGACCTTTCTGTCTGAAGTTTAGTCTTTAACAAGTGAAATGCATGCTCAATTGGGTTGAGATCAGGTGACTGACTTGGCCATTCAAGAATATTCCACTTCTTTGCTTTAATAAACTCCTGGGTTGCTTTGGCTTTATGTTTTGGGTCATTGTCCATCTGTAGTATGAAACGACGACCAATCAGTTTGGCTGCATTTGGCTGGATCTGAGCACACAGTATGGCTCTGAATACATCAGAATTCATTCGGCTGCTTCTGTCCTGTGTCACATCATCAATAAACACTAGTGACCCAGTGCCACTGGCAGCCATGCTTTCCCAAGCCATCACACTGCCTCTGCCGTGTTTTACAGATGATGTGGTATGCTTTGGATCATGAGCTGTACCACGCCTTCACCATACTTTTCTCTTTCCATCATTCTGGTAGAGGTTGATCTTGGTTTCATCTGTCCAAAGAATGTTCTTCCAGAACTGTGTTGGCTTTTTTAGATGTTTTTTTTTAGCAAAGTCCAGTCTAGCCTTTTTATTCTTGATGCTTATGAGTGGCTTGCACCGTGCAGTGAACCCTCTGTATTTACTTTCATGTAGTCTTCTCTTTATGGTAGATTTGGATATTGATACGCCTACCTCCTGGAGAGTGTTGTTCACTTGGTTGGCTGTTGTGAAGGGGTTTCTCTTCACCATGGAGATTATTCTGCGATCATCCACCACTATTGTCTTCCGTGGGCGCCCAGGTCATTTTGCATTGATGAGTTCACCAGTGCTTTCTTTCTTTCTCAGGATGTACCAAACTGTAGATTTTGCCACTCCTAATATTGTAGCAATTTCTCAGATGGGTTTTTTCTGTTTTTGCAGCTTAAGGATGGCTGGTTTCACCTGCATGGAGAGCTCCTTTGACCGCATGTTTACTTCACAGCAAAACCTTCCAAATGCAAGCACCACACCTCAAATCAACTCCAGGCCTTTTATCTGCTTAATTGAGAATGACATAACGAAGGGATTGCCCACACCTGTCCATGAAATAGCCTTGGAGTCAATTGTACAATTACTTTTAGTCCCTTTAAAAATAGGGTGGCACATGTTAAGGAGATGAAACTCCTAAACCCTTGATCCAATTTTAATGTGGATACCCTCAAATGAAAGCTGAAAGTCTGACCTTCAACTGCATCTGAATTGTTTTGTTTAAAGTTCATTGTGGTAATGTCTAGAAACAAAATTAGAAAAATGTTGTCTCTGTCCAAATATATATGGACCTAACTGTATGTCAGGTCAGTAAGGGATTAAAGTGAACACAGCTAATGTGTAATACCAAATCAACCCGTGGACAGGCATTTTTCAAAGAAAGCTGTCATGTTCTGACCAGATATGCACATTTGCAGAAGTAAAAAGGGGTACTGTTCCAACTTCTGGGTAAAATCATTCAAATTTATTAATCCATAGTTTAAAAAGTCACTTGTTCATAAACACAAGTGCAAAAAAGAGACGCGTTTCGAATGCTATCCTGCATTCTCTCTCAAAGCTTTATGAGAAAATTTCCCATTAGCCCTAAATATCACGCTGGACAAATCCCAGTGAGTATAGGCCTGAACATACAAATAGGTAGATAAAAATGATACTGGAAAAAAAAAATCAAACACTTAAGAAACCATAATTGTTTTTAATCATTTGTATATTCAACACGTGAGCCCTATAGTACGGCGAGATCGAAACGTGTCGCCTTTTGCCCTTCTATTTTTGCACACCTGAGTGACTTTTTAAACTATGGATTAATAAAGTTGAATGTTTTACCCAGGACCTGGAACAGTACCCCTTTTTTCTTCTACTAACAGAAGGCCACTTTGTAAGAAGCATAGAACATATGAGATAATTACCAATAGTCAATAATAATAGGTTTTACGGAGCCAATATTCTGCTTTCTCATATACACAGCTCAGTCTAAAAATCTTTACATGATCTATGTTTTTTTGGGTCTCCTGCCATATGTAAGCGATATTCAACTTTATGTAGGCCCAAATATATTACATTTCTTAATAGACTTTTTTTTTATTATAAGACATTTGAGAAGAGCAAGGACCCCACTGATTCCCATAATGACGGGGCTGCAATTTCCTGTCCCTCTGTTATTGTCTGGTGTTTTCCTGAACTCAGAATATGATACTATTAATCACGAGAAGTGACATTGATTTGTATGGCACATAAGCCATTAGGCACCAATGGAATCAATTACTGAGCATTAGCAATCACTTTGGCTCCTTCATTCTAGGAACTGGTCTCAACGACATAACAGAAAATGACTAAAGGAGATATTCCCGATGTTCCCAGAAAACCGTGCAGTGTGTATTTACATCTACTGGGATAAGGGAATAAAAAGTGACAGATACTGAAGGCACCATTCTGAATTGGCCATTCTCCCTATGTCTGTCTCAGTTGGCCGTTCAACATCTTCCACTATACAAAACGAAAATGTGAAAATGATCCAAAACCAAAATGGGCCTTAGACTTTCGTAAAGGTAACCATGCACACCAGAACTTCCCTATGCAAATGCATGACTTGTTACTCAACTATGACTACGAAATTCGTGTGCTAGCTCAAAATGCGTTAATCCTGTGATAATAAAGCTCCTGGATTTATGGATAATTGTGGTGCGGTATCTTATCTGTGAACTTTGGAATTATACCCCAGCCTATCCATGTCATACCGTGCCTCCATTAATCATTACAAAGTGGACTTCATGCTGTGGCTGGTCAAATGGCATTAGCCAAACATAAATTTTATGCCCTCAGTTATAAATATATGATATTAAATGTTCTGTCTGATTTAGAAAAGCTATTTTAAAGTAGGGAATTCTAGGTTTCGCAGATCGGTCTTATTTCAGAATAATCCATATACGTCTGGAGTCAGTAAGCCAAACCTCCAACTCCTCAATATCTCTGTCTCTGACTCCCGACTCCACAGCACGGCCTTATTACTCAGCATGTACATAAAGGGCAGCACAGATTCATTTCAATTAAAACCCGAGATCCTTAGATCAGGAACAGAAATTTATAGGACATTTCATAACTTTCCCAAATTCTTAAGAAAAATTACAGCAGATCCTGCATTGTACTACTGAACCCAATTTACCATATATTTTAGGAGTCGGAGTTGGTCCATTTTATGCCGACTCCAACTCCGACACCACCAAAATGGACACGGACTCCACAGCCCTGGTTTTAATTTCTTGTGTGGTTCAGTTTGGTGTAGGAAGAGTTATTCCCATGTCTGCCCTTCATGGTTGAGACAGAAATATCTTTGTCCGATTCAGACCACTTGAGGTGGAGCTACAGAAATATCCGAGGGCTCCATGTCCATTGGTCGGAGCCGAGATGTTTGGAGATCAAGGAAGCAAGTTATTGGATTGCAAATAACTGGTTCTTTACTTTGGCTACATTATTAAAAGGAACCTTTTACCCCATTGATCAGCTGTCACTGGTTTTTAGTCCAGGGGGTGTTTTGTTCCTGCACTGTATTACCACTGAATAGTCATGCTATATGGGTCCATATGGTCATGTTGACCAGCCCCTTTCTGGCTTGATTGCTTTCCTCTGGCCAGTAGTCAACCCGAGCCAACTCTGGCTGCATCAAGCGCATGCACAGACGCCAAGGCCAGTATACCTTCCTTTACTGCTCATGCACTGAATGCTGATGGAGCTGCCAGAATACAGCTAGCCAGCATGACTATTTAGGAGTGAGGAACCGCCTCTGTGACTCTTCAGCCACCATTAACCATATATAAACTTTATTCTAAGATAATGCAGGAGCACAATATTTATAGGGATAGGTTTCCTGCACTTTAAAGGGATTCTTTAAAGGGGTTATCTAGGACTTTTATTATTTTTGTGTGACAGATAGTTGCGAGCTACATGCAAGTTCTGCACCGGGACGATCTTTGCCGGCTCAGTCAGCGATTCCCATGCTTTACTCCACCTCTCGTCAACAGAGCAGCTCCTTCACTTCCGGTCTATCAATGGGGCGTCACTGCAGACGTCAAGCTGATTGACAGTCGGCTCCCTGCAGTCACTTTAAAGATCCGACAGGTGACCATAGTCAGAGACCAGACTAGTCTGCTTCCAACTCCGGCCAGATCTTCCAACCGTCATTGCAGGTGATTTTCCCTTGCGCGTACATAGGGAAAGACCCATCAATCACCTCTAGCAGCGCTGCAAAGAGATTTGGGTAGTCTTCAAAGCTCAGAGAATAATATACCTGGCAGCAATTGTGGGCACTATGAATTGTCTGGCAGGTTCCCTTTAAGACAATGGTGACTTTTTAGTGGGGTGAATAGTTCTGACAAGTTCCCTTAAAGTGATCATTGTGTATATGCATGCGTCCTTTCGTTTTTCTTAAGATAGAGCAGATCTTGATGTATCAATTTCCTAAGTTTGTACTTCCCTTTGAACATCAGAACTACTGTACAAGCAGATACATACATTGAGCATTAGGTCCCATATTCTCTTTAGTATAATCCTGGAAAATCCAATATTCTTCAGACCAGAAGTCCCCAGACGACTTGGTATATCAAGTTACACTTGTTGTATTATCCATGAAGAGTTTTTTTTCAGAATTGTTTAATGGAAACTCCTTATTAATTACATGTCTGGAGATTTCCTGGCAGAGTAATTCACAGGAGGAAATCTGTTATGGGATAAATATTAACATTGAATGGAAATGAATGCTCGGATCAAGTCTCCAGTGGTGGAGGGAATACCTCTATACAGACTCAATTACACCATGAGAAAAAACTAAAAGAGAACCATTGAATGAGAAAGAAATTCTACATGGCTCCCTAGGAAATATAATAAAGCTTCCTATGGTCTATAAGTCCATCCATGGGTCAATCCTACTGGTGGTTGGCCATGAAAAGCTAAATAGACTAGATGGTCTATGGTTAGCACCACTGCTGTAAATTAAAGGGTTTCCTGGAATTTGGGCAAAAAGTAAGGAATATTCTAAATTAAAATTAGCATTACTTACCCTTTAAATCCACCGCCGCTCCAGTCCCAATCACTGGTCTCAGTAGTCAAGTTTCATACTTGCAGACAACACCACTGAGGCAAGTGATTGCAATGGTCAAGTGAATGATGGATCTTGCCCCATCAGTTCTGGAACTGGCAGGGAACGCCGGAGCCACAGGGGATGCAAACTAATGCTTATTTCTTTATTTTATAAGATTCCCTGTTTTTGAAAAATCCAACCCCCAAAAAACCCTTTAAATTAGCAATTTGCAACAAGGGACCCATATACTGTTCTTGCACATGGGCCAATGGCGAAACCCCTCCCTTAAATAAAAATCTGATTTAGTGATTGTACGGGAGACACACTCTTACTAACCCAGAGTGTACATTCAGACAATTAGGACTCAATTCACATTTTAGGACTTTTTAGTCAGTGGTCTAGAATTAGCTTTAAATTATGATAATGGGGTGGGTGGTTGTTACATGTGCCTGGGCCTACTGGCCTTGAAGGGTCCTAGGTCTTTTGGGTAAATGTAGGCAAAAAACCCTCCTCACCGAAATGATGATAGAGAATGAAGATCTTGATCCAATAAGTGAATATTTTACTTTGATCCAGCAAGGAAAGTTCCTTTCAAAATAAAATATGAATTTATTGCATCAAGATCTTCGTTCTCTATCATCATTTCAGTGTTGAGTTTTTTGTTGTCTACATGAAGTCAGGACTGCGGTCCTTTCCTCGAGCACAAACACTTCAGGAGCAGTAGTGCCGGTTTTTCCTCCATAATGATTTGGGTAAACGTTATATCTCAGGTGAAGAGAAAAGCAGATGTTGGGTCCATATACAGTACATAGGGAACGGGTTCTGGCTGACTCTATAAACTGTCCTGGTTATGAGGGCTGTGGAGTCGGTAAGCCAAACCTCAGACTCCTCTATTTCCCCAACTCCGACTCCACAGCTCTGCCTCACCACTGAGCGTGTACATAAAGTGCAGCACAGATTCATCTCAACTAAAAGCCGAGATCCTTAGATCAGGAACAGAACAGACATTTATAGGACATTTCATAACTTTCTCAAATTCTTATGAAAACATTTACAGCACATCCTGCATTGTGCTGCTGTACCCAATTTATTACATATTTTAGGAGTCAGAGTCGGTCCATTTTATACCGACTCCAACTCCGACTCCACCAAAATGGACACCGACTCCGACTCCAGAGCCCTGCTGGTTACTTCTTCTTGTCAGTGTTTTGTCGTCATCAGGAAAAATGAAATTTTAGTAAGTTGGTCTTCTGTTTTCTGCTACCTACAATCTTTATGCTGTTTCTTTTTGATATTTTAGAGACCTAAGGGGCAACTCCTTTCATTGTGATTGCAAATTGAAATGGCTAGTAGAGTGGCTCGATAAAACCAATGCAACGGTGGAGCAGATTTATTGTGAAAGTCCTCCCGAATATAAAGGACGCAAAATCAACAGTCTGTCCGCTAAAGATTTTGATTGCATAACAACAGGTAAGAATGGCAGGAAACTAAAGGGAATATTTCACTGAATAATGTCGAAAGGAACACAGATGTTTTATATACAGTATGTTAAGTATTTGTTTTAGATGTGCCGCACAAATCTATACTGCATTATCTATCTATCTATAGTGGTGTGAAAAAGTGTTTGCCCCCTTCCTGATTTCTTATTCTTTTGCATGTTTGTCACACTTAAATATTTCAGATCACAAAACAAATTTAAATATTTGAAAAAGATAACACAAGTGGACACAAAATGCCGTTTTTTAAATTAAGGTGTTTATTATTAAGGGAAAAAGAAATCCAAGCCTACAGGGCCCTGTGTGAAAAAGTGATTGCTTCCTAAACCTAATAACTGGTTGAGCCACCCTTAGCAGCAACAACTGCAATCAAGCGTTTTCGATAACTGGCAAAGAGTCTTTTACAACACTCTGGAGGATTTTTGGCCCACTTATCTTTGCAAAATTGATCTAATTCTGCCACGTTGGAGGGTTTCTGAGCATGAACTGCCTTTTTAATGTCCTGCCACAGCATCTCAATCGGATTAAGATCAGGACTTTGACTAGACCACTCCAAAGTCTTAATTTTGCTTTTCTTAAGCCATTCAGAAGTGGACTTGCTGCTGGATCATTGTGCTGCTGCATAACCCAAGAGTGCGCTTCAGCTTGAGGTCACAAACAGATGGCCAGACATTCTCCTTCAGGATTTTTTTGTAGACCGCAGAATTCATGGTTCCATTTACCACAGCAAGTCTTCAAGGTCCTGAAGTAGCAAAACAGCCCCAGACCATCACACTACCACCACAATATTTTACTGTTTGCATGATGTTCCTTTTCTAAAATGCTGTGTTACTTCTACACCAGATGTAATGGGACATGCACCTTCCAAAAAGTTCAACTTTTGTCTCATCAGTCCACAGAGTATTCTCCCAAAAGTCTTGGCAATCATCAAGATGTTATCTGGTAAAACTGAGACGAGCCTTTATGTTCTTTTTTCTCAGCAGTGGTTTTTGTCTTGGAACTCTACCATGCATGCCATTTTTGCCCAGTGTCTTTCTTATGGTGGAGTCATGAATACTGACCTTAACTGAGGCAAGTGAGGCCTGCAGTTCTTTGGATGTTGTAGCGTGGTCTTTTGTGACCTCTTGGATGAGTCATCGCTGCGCTCTTGAGGTAATTTTGGTTGGCCGGTCACTCCTGGGAAGGTTCACCACTGTTCCATGTTTTCGCCATTTGTGCATAATGGCTGTCGCTGTGGTTCGCTGGAGTCCCAAACATTTAGAAATGGCTTTATAACCTTTTCCAGACTGATTGATCTCAATTACTTTGTTCCTCATTTGTTCCTGAATTTCTCTGGATCGCAGCATGATGTCTAGCTTTTGAGGATCTTTTGGTCTTCTTCACTTTGTCATGCAGGTCCTATTTAAATTATTTATTGATTGAAAAGAGGTGTGGCAGTAATCAGTCCTGTGTGTGGCTAGGGAAATGTATGTTTTAAGGGGGGAGAGGGGGCAATCACTTTTTCACACAGGGGCCTGTAAGGCTTGGATTTCTTTTTCCCTTAATAATAAAGACCTTCATTTAAAAACTGTATCTTGTTTTACAAACATGCAAAATAATAAGAAATCAGTAATGGGCAAACACTTCTTCACACCACTGTATGTGTGTGTGTGTGTGTGTGTGTGTATGTATATATAAATATATATACATACAAACACACAACAATTAGAAAAGCTTTATTAGAATTAGAACATTTATAATGTATATAAAAACATATAAAATTGATAAAATTGAGGCAAGGAGGCTGAGGGTAGGGACACCTGAGCATCATATCATATTATATAACACCCACAGCCCTTATAAATATATGATATATCCAATACAACAAGTGTAAACATCAGCTGGATGATCAACTAAGCAGTAATATTGACAAAATTAATGTGTAGCGCCATTGCTGGTGCCCCTGCATGGTGTCCCCTTCTCCCTCCATGCAGGGACGCCGGCTTACTCAAAGCCACCGGTCCGGTACTCCGGCGTGCTCCTGTCACTTACTGGTGTGCATGCCACACTGTGTCTCGGCGGTGTGCCTAGTTTGCACGCTCCCCTGTTCTTAAAGGGGCATCACGCACATGGTAAATGCCCCCAGCGTACAGCTGGGAGTTATTTAGTTTGTCTATCACCTGCAAGGTTTCTCTCAGCCAATAGCTGGGAGACATCTTGTGTATAAAGCACCCTCTCCAATTCTGAGGTGCCTGAGCAACCCCTATAGTTCAGTTAGGTGGTTTGGTGTGCAACGGTATGTTGCCAGGTCCCCTGTCCCTAGTCTGTTATAGTTTCCTGTATCCCAGTGGTTCTCAACTCCAGTCCTCAAGACTCACCAACAGATCATGTGTTCAGTATTTCTTTAGTATTACACAGGTAATAATTCCATCACCTGTGCAATACTAAGGCAATCTGGAAAACATGATCTGTTGGTGGGTCTTGAGGACTCGAGTTGAGAACCACTGCTGTATCCTGTGTCCTGTCCCTTTAGTCTAGTATAGTTGTCGCTGTTACTGTGACTGCTTTTGCGTAGTCCGTATCCTGAAACTGCATCAGCGGTACCTGTCTGCTATCCTGGGGGCTGAGTACCAAGGCCAGAACCCTGTACTTGATACCACGTTGGCGGTATCTGTATCCAGAGGCCACATTGGCGGTACCTGCATGTTATCCCGAGACCTATGTGTCTGCACAGTGTGAACCTGTCACAGTGGCCGTCCTGTCTGTATAGTCTGAACTTGTCCCATGTGGCCATCTTTCCCTGTTTAGAATCTGAAGTATTGTCTTTGCCCTTTGGGGTCAGCTGCTATTGCTGGATGTGCCCTAGAGTGGCACTTAGCAGCTACCTGCCGCACAAGCCTGACCTGACCACTAGAGGCTCCAGCGAACACTAAGCTGCTTAGTCATGCCCCTCCAAGGTAAGTCCGGTCTGTAGCACAGTGGGTTCACGAACCACGTGCACCACCTAGGAGCGTAACATAATGAAAAAAGAAAAAAATGATATAGCCATATTAAAACCAAACAGCAAAGAACTAATATACCAACAAAATAAGAATAGTAGTAAAAGGAAGAGAAGGTATACCTGTGGAAGAGAGAGCCAGGGACCCACCGCTCCCGAAGCATGTTTCGCAAGGAATCTTGCCTATTTAGGTACAGTAGGGGAAATAATTATTTGATCCCTTGCTGTTTTTGTAAGTTTGCACACTGACAAAGACATGAACAGTCTATAATTTTAAGGGTAGGTTAATTTTAACATTGAGAGATAGAATATCCCCCCCCAAAAAAAAAAAATCAAGAAAATCACATTGAATAAATTAGATACATTTTTTTGCATTTTGCAGTGAGAAATAAGTATTTGATCCCGCTGGCAAACAACACTTAATACTTGGTGGCAAAACCCTTGTTGGCAAGCACAGCAGTCAGACGTGTTTTGTAGTTGATGATGAGGGTTGCGCACATGTCAGGAGGAGTTTTGGTCCACTCCTCTTTGAAGATCATCTCTAAATCATTAAGATTTTGAGGCTGTCACTTGGCAACTCGGAGCTTCAACTCCCTCCATAAATTTTCTATGGGATTAAGGTCTGGAGACTGGCTAGGCCACTCCATGACCTTACTGTGCTTCTTTTTGAGCCACTCCTTTGTTGCCTTGGCTGTATGTGTTGGGTCATTGTCTTGCTGGAAGACCCAGCCACGACCCATCTTCAATGCTCTTACTGAGGGAAGGAGACTGTTGGCCAAAATCTCACGATACATGACCCCATTCATCTTCCCTTCAGTACAGTGCAGTTGTTATGTCCCCTTTGCAGAAAAGCACCCCCAAATTATAATGTTTCCTCCACCATGCTTCATGGTTGGGATGATGTTCTTAGGGTTGACTCGTCCTTCTTCTTCCTCCAAACACGGCAAGTTGAGTTAATGCCAAAGAGTTAAATTTTTGTCTTATCTGAGCACAGCACCTTCTCCTAATAAGTCACACAGAATCATCCAGGTGCTCATTGGCAAACTTCAGACGGGCCTGCACATGTGCCTTCTTGAACAGGGGGACCTTGCGGTCACTGCAGGATTTTAAACCTTTAAGGCGTAATATGTTACCAATGGTTTTCTTGGTGACTGTGGTCCCAGCTGCCTTGAAATCAATAACAAGTTCCCCCCGTGTAGTTTTAGGCTGATCTCTCACCTTCCTCATGATCAAGGCTACCCCATGAGGTGAGATTTTGCATGGTGCCCCACATTGATGTCGATTGACAGTCATTTTGTATTTCTTACTATTGCACCAACAGTTGTCTCCTTCTCACCCAGCGTCTTACTTATGGTTTTGTATCCCATTCCAGCTTTGTGCAGGTCTATGATCTTGTCCCTGACATCCTTAGAAAGCTCTTTGGTCTTGCCCATGTTGTAGAGGTTAGAGTCTGACTGATTAAAGAGTCTGTGGATAGGAGTCTTTTATACAGGTGAGTATGTAAGACAGTTGTCTTTAATGCAGGTAACGAGTTGATTAGGAGCGTCTAACTGGTCTGTAGGAGCCAGAACTCATAATGGTTTGTAGGGGATCAAATACTTATTTCTCAATGCAAAATGCAAAAAAATGTATCTAATTTATTCAATGTGATTTTCTTGATATTTTTTGGGGATATTCTATATCTCAATGTTAAAATTAACCTTCCCTTAAAATTATAGACTGTTCATGTCTTTTTCAGACATGAACAGGCAAACTTACAAAAACAGCAAAGGATCAAATACTTATTTCCCCCACTGTATATTTAAATTACGGTACCCAAACCCAGAAACTTCGATAGGCCTTTTCAGGTACCACTTCCCATGTTTGACTCCAACCTCTGTGCCTCATGTATTCCCTGAAAATGCACACAGTGAATGATTCTTACAGTTATTTCCCAAAACTGGAAAAAACACAATAATATGGTAAATACTACAGTATTTAACTATAGTGCAAAGATAAAAAATATAGCAACATTACAGGGATAATGCACACAGTGATGTCATAGTGCGGGAATAATGATCACAACATTGTCACAGTACAGAGATATAAAACAGAGTGACAACACAGTACAGAGATAATAAGTACAGTGATGTCACTGTATAGGGGTAATAAACACAGTTATGTCACAATACAGAGATAATAGTGATGTCACAGTATAGGGATAATAAACACAGTGATGTCACAGTACAAAATAAAAAGCACAGTGATGTCACAGTACAGGGATAATACACACAGTGATGTCACAGTACAGGGATAATAAACACAGTGATGTCACAGTACAGGGATAACACAGTGATGTCACAGTACAGGGATAATAAGCACAGTGATGTCACAGTACAGGGATAATGCACACAGTGATGTCACAGTACAGGGATAATGCACACAGTGATGTCACAGTACAGGGATAATGCACACAGTGATGTCACAGTACAGGGATAATGCACACAGTGATGTCACAGTACGGGGATAATACACACAGTGATGTCACAGTACAGGGATAATAAGCGTGATCTCACAGTACAGAGATAATAAGCACAGTGATGTCACAGTACAGAGATAATAAGCACAGTGATGTCACGTACAATTCAGCAGTGACAATAGAAATCCTCCAAACCCACTAGATTGCCTGGTTTACCATAATTTATATAATACAAATCTTCAATCTCTATACAGACTCTGAACCAGCAGGGGGAGGTGGCGAGCTGTGAGCTAAAACTAAACTAGCAGGTTTCTAAAAGAATGATTGAATGAGAAGAGACTACAGCACATAAAAATAATAATAACAATAATAATAACTCAGTAAAGAAAAATAAAGGCGCAATACTCAATAATATACAAGGATTTTATCTAGCCATTAAAGAGTTAAATCCTGCCAGATAAAAATTCTGAGTTTGTTCCAACACAGAAAGGAAGCTTCCTCTTATGAGCGTCTGCACCTGACTGGTGATGTGGTAAAGGGGACGTTCCTAACCTAAGCTAGCCTCCCTCTCTGTCTACTGCATCAGTGATAATGACTAAATTGAATAGCCAAGCCAGGCCCCTTCTCTATTACATTATATGCTGACGCACAGTATGGGTGGTAATTCGCTTTCTATTCTCAGTCTGGAAGTGGAGGGGGCAGTGCTGAAATTGGGCCATGGGGCAGCTGTCCTGATGAACGATTAGCATGGAGCTGGCTCACAAAATAATGAAAAGGGAAAAGAAATAACAGACCTTTCTGCTTTGATCTGCAACAATGGGGGGTCAGAGTTTTCTATATGACACCATCTCTTACATACACCATAGCCACTCAAATACATAAAGCAAATTTAAATAGGTTATGCACTACTGGACAGCAGCCCCTTCTTAATAGCTAAATCGCCTATCAGAATTTAAAAAAAAACCCAAACATATACTTAATCTGCCCTGACATAACAGTAAAGGCTTGCAGCCGATTAGCTACCGCTGATTACCTGCAGTGGTCACGTAATATGACAATTTTACAATGAGCAATTTAGCTATTAAGAATAAGTTGTCCTCTAATGGGTAACCTCCTCTTCACCCCCGGGCCACTTTTCGTTTTTGCGTTTTCGTTTTTTGCTCTCCTTCTTCTCAGAGCCATAACTTTTTTATTTTTCCATCAATATGGCAATGTCAGGGCTTATTTTTTGCTGGACAAGTTGTACTTTTGAAAGACACCCTTGGTTTTACCATATCGTGTACTGGAAAACAGGAACAAAAATTCCAAGTGCAGTGAAATTGCAAAAAAAGTGGAATTCCACAATTGTTTTTTGTTTTATTTACCATGTTTATTAAATGCTAAAACTGACCTGCCATTATGATTCTCCAGGTCATTACAAGTTAGTAGATACCAAACATGTATAGGTTCCTTTATATTTATGTGGTGAGAAAAAAATCCAAAGTTTGTTAAAAAAAAAAGTGCCATTTTCCGAGACCCATAGCATCTCCATTTTTTGGAATCAGGGGCCGGGTGAGGGATTATTTTTTGTGTGCTGAGCTGATGTTTTTATTGATACCATTTTGGGGTAGATACAATGTTTTGATTGCCCGTTATTGCAACTTTGCGGCGTCCAAAATACGGTAATTCTGGTGTTTTGATTTTTTTCTCGTTACGCCGTTTACCGATCAGATTAATTTTTAGATATTGATAGATCGGGCGATTTTTGAACACGTCGATCCCAAATATATGTACAGTACAGACCAAAAGTTTGGACACACCTTCTCATTTAAAGATTTTTCTGTATTTTCATGACTATGAAAATTGTACATTCACACTGAAGGCATCAAAACTATGAATTAACACATGTGGAATTATATACTTAACTGAAAAGTGTGAAACAACTGAAAATATGTCTTATATTCTAGGTTCTTCAAAGTAGCCACCTTTTGCTTTCATGACTGCTTTGCACACTCTTGGCATTCTCTTGATGAGTTTCAAGAGGTAGTCACCGGAAATGGTCTTCCAACAATCTTGAAGGAGTTCCCAGAGATGCTTAGCACTTGTTGGCCCTTTTGCCTTCACTCTGCGGTCCAGCTCACCCCAAACCATCTCGATTGGGTTCAGGTCTGGTGACTGTGGAGGCCGGGTCATCTGGCGGACACCCCATCACTCTCCCTCTTGGTCAAATAGCCCTTACACAGCCTGGAGGTATGTTTGGGGTCATTGTCCTGTTGAAAAATAAAGGATGGTCCAACTAAACGCAAACCGGATGGAATAGCATGCCGCTGCAAGATGCTGTGGTAGCCATGCTGGTTCAGTATGCCTTCAATTTTGAATAAATCCCCAACAGTGTCACCAGCAAAGCACCCCCACACCATCACACCTCCTCCTCCATGCTTCACGGTGGGAACCAGGCATGTAAAGTCCATCCGTTCACCTTTTCTGCGTCGCACAAAGACACGGTGCTTGGAACCAAAGATCTCAAATTTGGACTCATCAGACGAAAGCACAGATTTCCACTGGTCTAATGTCCATACCTTGTGTTCTTTAGCCCAAACAAGTCTCTTCTGCTTGTTGCCTGTCCTTAGCAGTGGTTTCCTAGCAGCTATTTTACCATGAAGGCCTGCAGCACAAAGTCTCCTCTTAACAGTTGTTGAAGAGATGTGTCTGCTGCTAGAACTCTGTGTGGCATTGACCTGGTCTCTAATCTGAGCTGCTGTTAACCTGTGATTTCTGAGGCTGGTGACTCGGATAAACTTCTCCTCAGAAGCAGAGGTGACTCTTGGTCTTCCTTTCCTGGGGCGGTCCTCATGTGAGCCAGTTTCTATGTAGCGCTTGATGGTTTTTGCAACTGCACTTGGGGACACTTTCAAAGTTTTCCAATTTTTCGGACTGACTGACCTTCATTTCTTAAAGTAATGATGGCCACTAGTTTTTCTTTACTTAGCTGTTTTTTTCTTGCCATAATGCAAATTCTAACTGTCTATTCAGTAGGACTATCAGCTGTGTATCCACCAGACTTCTGCACAACACAACTGATGGTACCAACCCCATTGATAAGGCAAGAAATCCCACTTATTAAACCTGACAGGGCACACCTGTGAAGTGAAAACCATTTCCGGTGACTACCTCTTGAAGCTCATCAAGAGAATGCCAAGAGTGTGCAAAGCAGTCATCAAAGCAAAAGGTGGCTACTTTGAAGAACCTAGAATATAAGACATATTTTCAGTTGTTTCTCACTTTTTTGTTAAGT
The DNA here is from genome assembly GCF_046119375.1 of Phyllobates terribilis. Classification (NCBI taxonomy): domain Eukaryota; kingdom Metazoa; phylum Chordata; class Amphibia; order Anura; family Dendrobatidae; genus Phyllobates; species Phyllobates terribilis. Next base: position 429,654,548 of record NW_027362765.1, read on the forward strand.
ATATAATTCCACATGTGTTAATTCATAGTTTTGATGCCTTCAGTGTGAATGTACAATTTTCATAGTCATGAAAATACAGAAAAATCTTTAAATGAGAAGGTGTGTCCAAACTTTTGGTCTGTACTGTATATTTGATTTTTTTATTGTTTTATTTTTGGGGGTGATTAAACTTTTATATATTTTTTAAAGCATTTTTTTTTTACTTGCTTCAATAGTCTCCATGGGAGACTAGAAGCTGCGATCATTAGATCGCCTGTGTGTAGCAGAAATGCTCACTGGCTACGAGCGCCGACCGCTGGGCGGCGCTCATAGCATCCTGGCAATGTCAATTGCAGGGGTCTCCTGCAAACCCCGGGTTGTCATGCCAACGCATCAGTGACCCACGGCCATGTGACATGGGTGCCGATGGGTGGGACTAGTGACGTCCTTCTGCCGCAGCCATGTTAAATGCCACTGTCAGAGATTGACAGCGGCATTTAACATGTTAACAGCTGCGTGTGGATCGCGATTCCACCCGTGGCTGTTAAGGGCACATGACAGCTGATCTGATCAGCTGTTATGTCTCCAGAAAGGTGCGGGCTCATCACCGGAGCCTGCGCCGAAGGGAGAGACATGACATGTGCCGTACATGTACAGCACATGTCAGAAAAGGGTTAATGAAAGCAACTATATAGTTTCACTGTTGATAATAAGAAATTAGACTATACTAATAGTGACACTGTTATTAACTACAGATAGTGGGACTTGATGGAAGCATTGCAGGCTAAATACCGGAGAAGTAGTAGAAGATCATTACTATATTTGGATCAATGCGTTTCGAGGTCGTACTGACCCCTTCCTCAGGATAAAAAGACAATACAAACATGCAAGGTGTAAATACACTTGAATGACCTGCCTAAAAACATTCATGACCGCGTCTCTGTTTGTGGTCAATATGGTTAGTAACTATAAATCACATTAAAAATCATGCTAAAAATTGAAGTAAATGCATATGTTAAAATTTTTTTCAAAGCTGAAACTGGAGTATAAAAAGTTGACTTATGATTAAAAGCATGATTTTAAAAAATGATATATGCTCATGCGTATATGTAGATGGACATAGTATTAGTGCTTTTTTAAACCAAATTGTTTATTTATAAAAAGCAAATGGATATAAGATGATCCAAATATAATAATTGTGACACCAAAACGTGTTAATCCAAACATAATGATTACGACACCGAAACACGTTGATCCAAATATAATTAATCTTCTCCTGCTACTTCTCAACATGGTATTAGCACAGCACCAGTGCTGCCGGCATTTAGTCTGCAAGGTTTCCATCGCCTCCCACTATCTTTCCATTTCCTACTAAGGTCTACCAGTCCTGGATCAGAGTTGGCGGCAGCATTAACTACTACCACCCAGCCGAACTAAGGTGTCACCCTCAGGTGAACAGAACTGACACAAGGGGAACCAACACTTCCTAAACAGGTCTACATCTACACAGTATTGCAGTGGTGCCCCTATGAGCGCATTTCCCCTTGTATTTCAGGCTGGAATGATATTGGAATTAGTATCTATCACTTGTTAAACCATATTTATAATAACTTAAACTCATCTTATACCTTGTGTATTACAGAATTTGCTTTGTACAAATCCCTACCCTATCAGTCCCTGTCTGTGGACACCTTCACCTACATGAACGATGAGTATGTGGTCATTGCTCAACCATTTACCGGCAAATGTGTCTTTTTGGAGTGGGATCATGTGGAAATGTCTTTCAGGAACTATGACAACATCACAGGTATTATTGAGAATCATCTCACAACGAAAACAATCGAAGTGTTCATCGTATATCTCTAATTAATTCTCTGTTATCTTAGGCACATCAACCGTGGTCTGCAAACCCATAGTCATCGAGAAGCAGCTCTATGTGATAGTGGCCCAATTGTTTGGTGGCTCTCATATTTACAAGAGAGATATTTTTGCAAACAAATTTATCAAAATTCAAGACATTGAAGTGATTAAGATCCGAAAACCCAATGACATTGAGACTTTCCGGATAGATGACAACTGGTATTTTGTGGTTGCTGATAGTTCGAAAGCTGGTTGCACAACCATCTACAAGTGGAACGGAAATGGATTTTATTCCCACCAGTCTGTACATATGTGGTATCGAGATACGGATGTGGAATACCTAGAGATTGCCAACAAGCCACATCTCATTCTATCTAGTAGCTCGCAACGCCCGATTATTTACCAGTGGAACAAGAAATACAACAACTTCTCAAAGCATGCGGAGATACCAGACACGGAGGACGTGTATGCCGTTAAACACTTTTCAGCCAAGGATGATGTCTACCTCTGCCTTACCCGATTCATTGGGGATTCCAGGGTTATCAAATGGGAAGGAGGTTCAGTCATTTCCGATATCCAAAGGATGCCTTCTCGTGGGTCAATGGTCTTCCAGCCTTTAGAGATCAACAACCACAAATATGCTATCCTGGGCAGTGATTATTCCTTCACCCAGGTTTTTCATTGGGATGTGGAGAAAGGAAAATTTGTGAAATTTCAAGAGTTAAACATCCAAGCCCCCAGATCTTTCACACATGTGTCTATAGACAAACACGACTTCATGTTTGCTTCAAGTTTCAAGGGGGCCACACAAATATATGAACATGTTATAATTGACCTGAGTGCATGACCACTGAAAATCTAATGCATTAAAGACTTTTTAACCTGGACAGTATGAACTAAATGCATGATAACCCTATCTCTTGACATAATTCTGGATGACTGGCTTCAGAAGCTAGGAAGGCCAGAACGGAAGCATTGCTTGTTTCTCCCTCATTCATTTGTCATGTTATAGTGGATTTGAGAGTTGTACTTTTTCTAAAAAAAAAAAACCCTACAAAATCTTGATAGTTGACTGGCCTTTCCATTAACAGTTTGTACATATTTGTGCATATGGCATATGTCCATCTGAAAGAGATATATATATAAAAAATGTTACTTTTCCGTTTATTTATTCACCTGTTGGAGAGAAAACTGCCAAATAAAATGTTTACATTTTGTGTCTTCCATGTTACATTTATTTACCTGAGTTATAGGAAAGATTGGAGTGAGAACCATTGAAACTCCCATTCACTCCCCTCATTACTTCCACTGTTCCTCTCTTATTCTCTTTGCATTTTTTCACCAAGAGAATATATCATTAAAACAGGGGTGGACAATTACCGTATATTCCGGCGTATAAGACGACCTGGTGTATAAGACGACCCCCCTACTTTCCTGTTAAAATATAGAGTTTAGGATATATTCACCGTATAAGACTACCCCTTTTCCAACGCATACCAAACACCGGTAAAAATTAAAAAAAAACAGATTTGAATTTAACATGGTCCTTTTTTAATTTAAATTCTTATGACATGCAGGTATATAGCAGGAAAACTGTCACTCATAAACATATTAAAATAGGGGGGACCCCACGTCATTTTTTGGGGGGGTCCCCCATTCTAATAGCTAGTAAAGGCTAGGTATTCAGCTGGGGGCTGATATTAGTAGCCTGGGAAGCTCCGTGGGTATTACCCCCTTCCCAGGCTTCAAACATCTGCCCCAGCCGTCTGCTTAACCTCCGCTAGAGACTATAATGATGGTGGATCCCACGCCAATTTTCTTTTTAAAAAATCCTTTATTTTAACACTAAATGACAATTGAGGGGTTAATAAAGATGCAGTCCCTAAATTATTATTAATTTTGTAATTAATTTTTCCCAAAAATGTTGACGTGGGCTTCGCCATATTTTTGTGTCCAGCCAGGTACAGCAGGCAGGAACGGGCTGCCCCCAACCACCAGCTGCCTATTTGTACCTGGCCGGACACAACAATATAGGGAAGCCCTTTTTTTTTTAATTATTTCATGAAATAATTAAAAAAAAAAGACGTGGGGCTTCGCCCTATTTTTGTGTCCAGCCAGGTACAACTAGGCAGCTGGGGGCTGGAATCTGCAGCGCAGGGAGACCCAAGCTTTTTGGGCCCCCCCCGCTGCAAATTGCAGTCCGCAGCCACCCCGGAAAATGGCGCGTTCATAGAAGTGCCATCTTCTGGCGCTGTACCCAACTCATCCAGGGCCCTGGTGCGGTGGCTCACTGGGTAATAAAGGGGTTAGGGCCAGCTTGGCATTATCAGCTGGCCCTAAGCCCGAAATTCATGGGGTCACGCCAATATTAGACATGACCACCATGAATTTCTAGTAAAGTAATTAAAAAAAACACAACACCAAGAATAAAGTCCTTTAATTGAAATAAAGACACAATTTTTTAATGTTCTAAATTAAACCATACTTACCATCACGCCCATTCCAGCTGAAGCCAACGATCTCCTGCAATAAAAGTAAAATAATAAAGCAACCTCATCCTTACCTTTCCATGGTTCCCACGACAGCTTCAGCTCTGCTACATCGAGATGACAGGCTGGACCGCAGCAGAACGCTGCCGTTCAGCTTGCCATGCGGCAGACACTGAGAAGCGCAGGCATGCTTGTGCTCCTCAGTGTCTGACTGTGACGGCATCCAGATGAGCCGAGATCATGTCCAATGAACTCGGCTCACCTCATGCACGTCACTGACAGCGTGGGAAAATTCTCCTGCTCCCCGCATGCGCAGTAGAAGTTTCCCACGCTGTCAGTGACGGACGTCCAGGAGGTGAGCTGAGTTCATTGTCGGCTCATCTGGATGCCGTCACAGCGAGACACTGAGGAGCGCAAGCATGCCTGCGCTTCTCAGTGTCTGCGGGATGACAGGCTGGATGGCGGCGTTCTGCTGCGGTCCAGCCTGTCATCTCGATGTAGCAGAGCTGAAGCTGTCCTGGGAACCATGGAGAGGTAAGGATGAGGTTGGTTTATTATTTTTCTTTTATTACAGGAGATCGTTGGCTTCAGCTGGAATGGGCGTGACGGTAAGTATGGTTTAATTTAGAACAATAAAGAATTGTGTCTTTATTTCAATTAAAGGTCTTTATTCTGGGTGTTTGTGTTTTTTTTAACTTTGACTATGGGGTTAGTAATGGGGGTGTCTTATAGACGCCTCTCCATTACTAACCTGGGCTTGATGTCAGCTGGCATTATAAGCTGACATCAACCCCAGCCCTATTACCCCCTGCCACCGCACCAGGGCAGCGTGGAAGAGCGAGGCTAAGTGCCAGAATTGGCGCATCCTATGGATGCGCCATTTCTGGGGCGGCTGACGGCTGGTGTTTCTAGCCTGGGAGGGGGCCAATATTCATGGCTCCCTTCCTGGGCTATTAATATCAGCCCCCAGCTGTCTGCCTAGCCTTTGCTAGCTATTAAATTAGGGGGGACCCCACGTCATTTTTTTTGGGGGGTCCCCCATTTTAATAGCTAGTAAAGACTAGGTATTCAGCTGGGGGCTGATATTAGTAGCCTGGGAAGCTCCGTGGGTATTACCCCCTTCCCAGGCTTCAAACATCTGCCCCAGCTGTCTGCTTAACCTCCGCTAGAGCCTAAAATTAAGGGGAACCCCACGCCAATTTTTTTAATAATAAATCCTTTATTTTAATACTAAATGACAAGTACAGTAACCAACACTATCACTGTACTTCATATATATGTGACTGACATGTTTCTATCTATCTAATCTATGTGTGAAGCTCTATTCTGTCTGTTATAAATTGTCGGGTACCGCTGCTGAATTGCCGGCCGGCTTTTTTAAAGAGACAGTGCATGAAAACACTATTATTTGTTTTAATAAATCCTTTACACTAAATGACAAGTACAGTAAGCAACACTGTCACTGTACTTCATATATATGTGACTGACATGTTTCTATCTATCTAATCTATGTGTGAAGCTCTATTCTTTCTATTCTAAATTGTCGGGTGCCGGCTTATGCCGCTGCTGAATTGCCGGCTTTTCATATATTGTCACAGAAGCGAAGCGAACTTCCCTGCTCCGGACACAGCGCAGCGCTTCTGTGACAAGTGAAAGTTGTCGGCACAGAAGCCCTGCGCTGTGTCCGGAGCTGGGAATACGCAGCGATGTGTCAGTTTCAGCACAGAAGCGCTGACTGTCTGGACCTACCGCCGCCGTATTTTAACTCCCTCCACCTTATATTAACTCCGACATGGCAGGGATACGGCCACGGCAGCTTATTAACACCCCCAGAGTATCCCCGCATGTCAATTTCTGAACGTTTAAAAGCATTACCGGCGTATAAGACGACCCCAGACTAGACAGAAGATTTTTCAGTCTTCAAAAGTCGTCTTATACGCCGGAATATACGGTAATTTTCCTGAGTGCTCATATGAAACACCGTGACTGTTGTGGAGGGCCGAATCAATAGGCTGAAATTAATTCTGCTCAATATTATTATATTAATTATAATTATTTTATATTAATATTATTGTTTCATTTAATATTAAGCAGAATTAAGTATGCTGACATCCCCATATATACAGTACGAGTCCACACACAGCCCCATATACACAGTACAAGTCCACACACAACCCCCTATATAGAGTATGAGTCCACACACAACCCCATATATACAGTACAAGTCCACACCCAGCCCCATATATACAGTATGAGTCCACACACAGCCCCATATATAAAGTATGAGTCCACACACGGCCCCATATATGCTGTATGAGTCTACACACAGCTCCATATACACAGTATGAGTCCACACACAGCCCCATATATGCTGTGTGAGTCTACACACAGCCCCATATATGCAGTAAGAGTCCACACACAGCCCCATATATACAGTATGAGTCCACACACAGCCCCATATATACAGTATGACTCCACACACAGCCCCATATATGCAGTACGAGTCCACACACAGCCCCATATATACAGTATGAGTTCATACACAGCCCCATATATACAGTACAAGTCCACACACAACCCCCTATATACAGTATGAGTCCACACACAACCCCATATACAGTCATGGCCAAAAGTTTTGAGAATGACACCAAAATTATATTTTCACATGATCTGCTGGCCTCTGGTTTTTATTAGTGTTTGTCTGATGTTTATATCACATACAGAAATATAATTGCAATCATATTATGAGTACCAATAGGTTATATTGACAGTTAGAATGAGTTAATGCAGCAAGTCAATATTTGCAGTGTTGCTCCTTTTTCTTCAAGACCTCTGTAATTCTCCCTGGCATGCTCTCAATCAACTTTTGGACCAAATCCTGACTGATAGCAGTCCATTCTTGCATAATCAATGCTTGCATTTTGCCAGAATTTGTTGGTTTTTGTTTGTCCACCCGTCTCTTGATGATTGACCACAAGTTCTCAATGGGATTAAGATCTGGGGAGTTTCCAGGCCTTGGACCCAAAATCTCTATGTTTTGTTCCATGAGCCATTTAGTTATCACCTTTGCTTTATGGCAAGGTGCTCCATCATGCTGGAAAAGGCATTGTTGGGCGCCAAACTGCTCTTGGACGGTTGGGAGAAGTTGCTCTTGGAGGACATTCTGGTACCATTCTTTATTCATGGCTGTGTTTTTAGGCAAGACTGTGAGTGAGCCGATTCCCTTGGCTGAGAAGCAACCCCACACATGAATGGTTTCAGGATGCTTTACAGTTGGCATGAGACAAGACTGGTGGTAGCGCTCACCTCTTCTTCTCCGAATAAGCTGTTTTCCAGATGTCCCAAACAATCGAAAAGGGGATTCATCAGAGAAAATGACTTTGCCCCAGTCCTCAGCAGTCCACTCCCTGTACCTTTTGCAGAATATCAGTCGGTCCCTGATGTTTTTTCTGGAGAGAAGTGGCTTCTTTGCTGCCCTCCTTGAAACCAGCCCTTGCTCAAAGAGTCTCCGCCTCACAGTGCGTGCAGAAGCACTCACACCAGCCTGCTGCCATTCCTGAGCAAGCTCGGCACTGCTGGTAGTCCGATCCCGCAGCTGAAACAGTTTTAAGATACGGTCCTGGCGCTTGCTGGTCTTTCTTGGGCGCCCTGGAGCCTTTTTGACAACAATGGAAGCTCTCTCCTTGAAGTTCTTGATGATGCGATAGATTGTTGACTGAGGTGCAATCTTTGTAGCTGCGATACTCTTCCCTGTTAGGCCATTTTTGTGCAGTGCAATGATGGCTGCACGTGTTTCTTTAGAGATAACCATGGTTAACTGAAGAGAAACAATGATACCAAGAACCAGCCTCCTTTTAAAGTGTCCAGTGATGTCATTCTTACTTAATCATGACTGATTGATCGCCAGCCCTGTCCTCATCAACACCCAGACCTGTGTTAATGGATCAATCACTAAAACGATGTTAGCTGTTCCTTTTAAGGCAGGACTGCAATGATGTTGAAATGTGTTTTGGGGGTTAAAGTTCATTTTCTGGGCAAATATTGACTTTGCAAGTACAGTAATAGCTGTTAAGCTGATCACTCTTTGACATTCAGGAGTATATGCAAATTGCCATTACAAAAAATGAAGCAGTAAACTTTGGAAAAATTACTATTTGTCTCATTCTCAATACTTTTGGCCATGACTGTATACAGTACAAGTCCACACACAGCCCCATATATACAGTATGAGTCCACACCCAGCCCCATATATACAGTATGAGTCCACACACAGCCCCATATATGCTGTATGAGTCCACACACTGCCCCATATATACAGTACGGGTCCACACACAGCCCCATATATGTAGTACGAGTCTACACACAGCCCCATATATGCAGTATGAGTCCACACACATCTCCATATATACAGTACAAGTCCACATACAGCCCCATATATACAGTATGAGTCCACACACAGCCCCATATATGCAGTATAAGTCCACACACAGCCCCATATATACAGTATGAGTCCACACACAACCCCCTATATACAGTACAAGTCCACACACAACCCCCTATATACAGTATGAGTCCACACACAGCCCCATATATGCAGTATGAGTCCACACATAACCCCATATATACAGTACAAGTCCACACACAGCCCCATATATACAGTATGAGTCCACACACAGCCCCATATATGCAGTATGAGTCCACACACAGCCCCATATATACAGTACGAGTCCACACACAGCCCCCTTTATACAGAATGAGTCCGCACACAGCACCATATATACAGTACGAGTCCACACACAACCCCTATATACAGTATGAGTCCACACACAGCCCCATATATACAGTATGAGTCCACACACAGCCCCTTATATACAGTATGAGTCCACACATAGCCCCATATATACAGTACAAGTCCACACACAGCCCCATATATACAGTATGAGTCCACACACATCCCCTTTATACAGAATGAGTCCGCACACAGCACCATATATACAGTACAAGTCCACACACAACCCCCTATATACAGTATGAGTCCACACACAGCCCTATATGTACAGTATGAGTCCACGCACATCCCCTATATACAGTATGAGCCCATACACAGCCCCCTATATACAGTATGAGTTCACACACAGCCACATATATACAGTATGAGTCCACACACATCCCCCTATATACAGAATGAACCCACACACAGCCCCCCTATATAAAGTATGAGCCAATTCACAGCCCCCTATATACAGTATAAGTCCACACACATCCCCCTATATACAGTATGAGTCCCCATACAGTACTCTTATATACAGTATAAGACCCTCATATAGCCCCTATACACAATGTGAGACCCCATATAACCTCTCTATATACAAAAACCAGATCCAACCAAACCACTATGCACAAAAACATAGGAGTGTAGGTGTAGAGAGAGATAGCACTATAGATATGTGCATACTAGATGGTGGCCCGAATCTAACGCATCGGATATTCTAGAATATGTATGCAGCCGACCGGGCGCGACTAATCAGCGAACCGTGTTAGTGAGGACCGGGGAGCGGCGCTGCCTGTGCGGGTACTTCCGCTGAGAGCAGCCGAGAGATGACCTCCATGCGGCTGACCTCCATGCGGCTAGGGCCGCTGATCTCCCGATGGCTAGCGCCGGTCATCTCCTGGCTGCATCGCCACTGACCTCCATGCGGCAGATGAGCTGCTAACGGCCGCCATCTTGTTCTGAAATCCCGCGTCGCTGATTGGCCGCTGCAGGACAAATTAGCGACGCGGGATTTCCTGGACGGACAGACAGACGGGATAAGCCGATTATATAGTAGATGTCTGAATCATTATAGCCAAGAGACTAATCGGCGAGTTAAATATAAACAAACGACAAAAAAAAAATTATAGAAAATCAGTGTGGTAATAAGTATAAAATTTTATATTTTATTATTATACAAGTATAAAAACTGCGGGGGCACACAGACAAAAAGGAAAAAGGGACGCGAATCACATACGCGTAATACAATTGACAAGTGTCAGAAATAAGACAGGAGTCATGCTGCATAGGTAATAACAAAAATACATGTACACTATGACATCAGAATAAAATATGTGAATGTATCAGACTGAAGGTAATACAGATATAAACCACAAAAATATATATATATAGCTAGCTGTGCAAGTGTAAAAAACACATACTCATCTCTGCTCCGGTCTTTGCTGTGTGCACTGACTCTCCGCACAGCAGACAATGTAGTGATGTCATCGTGTCTGCTGTCTCGCACACTCTGATTGGTGGAAGAAGGAGCTGGCGGCTCCTTCCTCCACCAATGTATTTGCAGCAATATCAAGAAGTAGAATCCTTGTTTGGGGAGGGCATAATGGGGCCCTTGGGTCACTGTTTTCAGCCCTTCAGTCCTTCGGCTGTCTTGGTCGGGCCGCACTTTGCCCAGGTCTGACTTAAAGTAGGCTTCGCTTTGATTTATAGAGAAAGGTGGTAGTGATGTGATGGGTCTTATGGAATATAGATGTCAAAATTATTATTGAAGGCACAATGTTTCTACCTGTACTGTAGACCTGAATCTGAAATATACAGTTCAGTTCTGGGCACCAGATTATAGAAAGAATACCACCCTGGAGTTAAAAAAGGTACAAAGAAGAGCCACAAAACTGATAAGTGGGAAGGATGAGCTTGGCTGTGAGGATAAGATTACAAGAATAACATTTATTTAGTCTTGAGTAGGGATGAGTGGACCCCTGGAAGTTTGGGTCTGGTCAAACTTTAGTCCAAAGTTTTGTTCGGGTACCAGACCTTGACCTGAATTTGACTCCAGACCCGAACCCATATAAGTCAATGGTGACCTGAACTTTGGTGGTGGAAAATGGCTGTAAAATGGTTTTAGTAGGGGCTAGGGGGCAGCAAAAGGAAGCAAAATGAGAGTAAGACAATTGCCCTGAAAACAAATGTGGATAGGGAAATGACTTAAAATAACATAGAATAAAAAAAAATCTTGAATCAGGAGGAGGGGTCCAAGAGGAGCAGTGCCTTGCATGTGTAGTTTACTGTACTTGTTACTATTTTTTTTCATTTATTTATCAGCCCCTCAGCCTATTAGTATCAGCCCCAGCTGTCTGATTTGCCTTTGCTGGTTATTAAAAATGGGGGGACCCAAAAAGGCTAAGCAGACAGCTGCGGGCTGATATTAGTAGGCCGGGAAGGTCCATGGATATTGGCCCCTTCCCAGTGAAATAAGACCAGCTCACGGCTGTCTTCTGTCCCTTGGCTGGTTATTTAAATGGGGGGACCCCACGTAGTTTTTTCAAATTATTTATTTCTTTTACACTGTCCCTCACTTGAGCTGTCCCCACACAAGTCAGAGCACTGTGGAGGCGCCATCCGCGATCCATTGGTTATAAAGGTCGGCTCACGGTTGATGCCAGCCAATCACAGCCATGCCATTACTTGGCTTAGCAGTGATGGCTGCGGAACTGCCAACAGCCTAAAAGCTTGTAGATTGGCTCCACTGCAGCCTTTCAACAAGCTTAATTAAGCATCCGAACTCAGAACAGTAACACAGACTTTTAAAGGGAATCTGTCACCCCCTGGGAGTTATCAGACCTCTAATATGGGCATACAGGTTATAGAAATGTAAATCTATACATACCTGTATGTCCCATATTCGCGGTCTGAGTGTAGAGAAATGTATTTTTATCAAATCCTTTTTCATATGCTTCGTGCCGGGGGATGCCAAGAAATCCCCACCTATCTGCTTAGGATGCCAAGAAATCCCTGATTATGAGCCTAACATCCATATTCCTCCCTTATCCTGCATGTCACAGGGCCTTGTGATGTGCACTCTTCTTGTTCACATCCCGCGCATGCGCAAAGTACCTCTACAGTGAGACGCACTTTTTTTGCTTCCGGCTCCATTTACCCTGCAGTGGTCTAGTGCACAGGCGTCGGGGAGTCACTGTGACTTCCGCTCCAGTGACCTCTGGTGTGCGCAACAAGAAGGTTTGGTCCCCACTTCCTCTCAGCATCCTGATAGTTAGGAACCATACTGTATATACCATATATACAGTATGGTTCCTAAGACGTCTTCTTGGGGTCATGTTTAACTTGTTCAAGTACATAAATGGCCTATACAAAAAATATAGTGAACATGTAAAACACTCTCAAAAAGCAAAAGGGCAATCCCTCCATTGGAGAAAAAATGGTGAAAAGGAGAACTATAAATTGGTTAACTGCAACCTCGGGAGCTGGTCACTACAATGGATGGTTTAAAGGGAACTTGTCATGTCAGGTGGAGCATGTAAACTGCCCCCAGGTTGTTGTTAGTGATGAATGTGCATCACTAACACGCTTTTTGCATTAATATCGGAGCTATAATCATTTGTAAAAAGCACGTTATGTACTTATATCATACCTGCTCATTTAGTCATAGGGGTGCTCATTGCTGTATTCAGTCCGGCTGTCCCCGTCCACTCAATTTGAATTTTCCCTGGGTTTGCGCCGAAGTCACACAAACAGTCTTTTTTGAAATCCCACTGTGCACACCTTGCAGATTTGCCGCGTTTTTTTTTCTGCCCATGACTTGTCAAAAAACCTGAAAGGTTTCCTGATGCCAGCAGAGTGAACGAGAAGTCTCATGCACACGTTGCTTATTTTTTCCTTGCAGATTTAAATCTGCAGCCTGTCAATTCTGTCAGAGTTGTTGCTGCGGATTTCACCCACACTAATGAGTGAGGAAAAATCTGCAACAAAAAAGCATGTAAAAAAATGCATCAAAACACACTTGTTTTACACTCCCTTTTTCCTGCCAAGAGATTCAGAAATGGTGCAGAACTCTGTCGATGGGTGCAGAACTCTGTCGATGGGTGCAGAACTCTGTCAATGGGTGCACATATCCTAATAGTTATGTAAAAGTGGAAAATTCTAGTTCAGAATGTTCATCCATTCAATCGACACTTTGGATCAGGAGGGAAAAATTTGCTCTTTTAGGACAGTTTGGTTCATGCCTTATGGTTGTACCTCTACCCCTTCTCTTTATTATCTCCGATCCCACAACTGAACTTGATGGATATGTATTTTTTCATCTGTACAATCTACCTATATAGGAGTAACCCACCAGGCACTGGGTATTTGACTTAAAATGTTCTCATTAACCCCCTTATTCTCAATGACTCAATCACTATAATTCTTAATCAGGAATGGGAAGGTCACAATATTACTTATCTGCTTATGGTGCCGAGATATCTAGTTCCATCCCCACGTGTACATATTACACAGTATTTACTTGGCTACTCATCCTGTTAAATGCTAGAATTGTTCAAATGGAGTGGAGTATTCCTTTATGTACTGCTTGATGCATAACATAATTAATTGAAAAAAGGACTAAAAATCAATTGAAAACATCGCTGAAAAAGAGAAATAGCAGCCAAACTTGCAATACCATGTCCAGACACATATGCACAACAGGATGCAGCAGGTCCCCCATGATAAAGTGGGGGCAGCACAGGTGAAACATACTAATAAAACAACCACTTACTAACCCACAAAACACCTGTGGGGTGGATGCCTAGTATTCAAAATGCACACACGCTTGAATAGGGTGTCATTCACACCAATACATGAGATGCACGCCTGTCCGTATAATAGCCGATTACCAACGCCCCTACTATTACATAATGTCACACTGTCACAGAATACTGGAGGTAGGGGGCCTAAGCTGACCCTAAGCTGGGACCCTGACTAACCCCTCAACCTGGAGGTACTGTTAAAGGTACAGAGGTCCAGGCCGCCAGCGTAACCCCTACCTCCTGAGGATCCCTGCACCTAAGTAATCTAGTCCTGAGAAGGACCCCGATCACAACAATAGGGAACCAGAAATAATATGCCCACACACAGTATTTAGACGAACGAGACAGTACAAGGGAAAAACCAAAACCACCTTGCATACAACTTCTACACAACTACAACAGAGGGAACACCAACGGGAAAGGAGATAAATGATAAAGCGAGGAAAGGGAAAAAACACTTCCAAATGCACTTATCTCAGCAACTCCAAACACCACGATCCGCTCTGTAAGTCAGAATGAAAAGCTCTCACCGACACCTCCCAAACAGACCTGCAGGAATATAAAGGAGTCTCACTAAAGAAGCATTGATTGCAGCTGGGCGAGGCTGGACCTCAGCTAGCCCAGAGAGAGAGAGAATTAACTCCTACACTGCCGAAAAAACACAAAGCACCAACAAGTCAGCTGCGAGAAGTCAGGCTGTGTACTCGTGACGATCTTCGTGGCAACACACCCGTGACAGTACCCCTCCTTCTACGAGGGGCCTCCGGACCCTCAGGGCCAGGTTTATCCGGGTGAGTCGAGTGGAAGGCCCGAACTAATCGGTCTGCGTTAATATCCGACGCAGGAACCCACATCCTCTCCTCAGGACCATACCCCTTCCAATGAACCAAGTACTGAAGGGACCGGCGATTAAAGCGTGAATCAATGACCCTCGATACCTGGAACTCCAAGTTACCATTGACAACCACAGGAGGGGGAGGTAAAGGTGACGGTACCACCGGCGCCACATACCTCTTAAGCAATGATCTGTGAAACACGTTGTGAATTTTAAACGTAGGGGGGAGGTCAAGACGGAATGCCACCGGATTAATAACAGAACTGATTCTGTACGGCCCGATGAACCTGGGACCCAGTTTCCAGGAGGGAACCTTAAGTTTAATATTCCTGGTAGACAACCATACCTGATCGTTCACACTTAGGTCCGGACCAGACACTCTCCTCCTATCAGCCATACGTTTGTATCGGTTCCCCATAGTATTCAGATTCTTCAGCACCCCTCTCCATACTGAAGCGAGAGATGAGGAAAATCGTTCCTCCTCCGGAACCCCCGAAGAGCCCCCCCTACTGAAAGTACAAAACTGGGGGTGAAAACCATATGCCCCAAAAAACGGGGACTTACCAGTGGACTCGCTCCGCCTATTATTGAGAGCAAACTCTGCCAGAGGTAGGAAAGAAGCCCAGTCCTCCTGGTTCTCTGACACAAAACACCGAAGATATGTCTCCAAGCTCTGGTTCATACGTTCCGTCTGACCATTGGTCTGAGGATGAAAAGCCGACGAGAATGACAAATGCATCCCCCGCCGAGCACAAAACGCCTTCCAGAACTTGGACACAAACTGAGACCCCCGATCAGACACCACCTCGGAGGGTACCCCGTGAAGCCTCACAATCTCCCCAATGAATACCTGCGCAAGAGTTTTAGCATTAGGAAGAGCCGGAAGAGCGATAAAATGTGCCATCTTGCTGAACCTGTCCACTACAACGAGTATGACCGTTTTACCCGAAGACGGAGGGAGGTCCGTAATAAAGTCCATAGACAGATGAGTCCAAGGACGCTCCGGGATCTTCAAAGGTAAGAGGGCCCCAGACGGACGGGTATGTGAGGTCTTAGAGCGCGCACAAACCCCACAGGACGCGACAAAAGTTACCACCTCTTTATGTAAGTTAGGCCACCAAAACCGACGCGAGAGGAGATCCACAGTTGCTTTACTCCCCGGGTGTCCTGCAAAAACTGAGTTATGGTGTGCCTCGATCACCTTTTGTCGCAACTGATCTGGAACGAACAGTCTCCCCGAAGGTCCAACAGGGGCGTCCCCCTGAGCCTCCAATATCTCCTCCTCCAGCTCAGAGCATACTGCCGAAACCACCACCCCCTCCTGAAGAATAGGAATCGGGTCGTCCGTATTCCCGGCCCCAGGGAAACTGCGAGATAAGGCATCCGCCTTTACATTTTTAGACCCAGGACGATATGTAACGACGAAATTAAACCTGGTAAAAAACAATGACCACCTAGCTTGTCTGGGATTCAGACGTTTAGCGGACTCCAGATATAGCAGGTTCTTGTGATCGGTGATGACGGTGACCGGATGAACTGCCCCCTCCAAAAAATGGCGCCACTCCTCAAAAGCTAACTTAATGGCCAAGAGTTCCCTATTGCCGACATCGTAATTCCTCTCAGCGGACGACAACTTTTTAGAGAAAAAGGCGCATGGATGCCACTTACCAGGGGACGAACCCTGTGACAATACTGCTCCCACCCCTACCTCGGAAGCGTCTACCTCTACAAAGAATGGCTGAGACGCATCAGGTTGAATGAGAATGGGTGCCGAGGCAAAACATTTTTTCAAGGAGGAGAATGCTTGACAAGCCTTGTCAGACCACCTAGAAAAATCCGTCCCCTTTTTAGTCATGTCTGTGAGAGGCTTAACCATGGACGAGAAATTACGAATGAACTTCCGGTAATAGTTAGCAAACCCCAGGAAACGTTGTAGTGCCTTAAGATTCTCCGGCCGATCCCACTCAAGAACTGCCCGCACTTTCCCAGGGTCCATACGAAAACCGGACGCTGAAACCAGGAAGCCTAAAAACTGGAGTTCCTGTACGGCGAACACACACTTTTCCCACTTGGCATACAGTTTATTATCCCGCAAGATCTGTAACACCTGTCTAACGTGCTCCTGATGAGACACCAGATCCGGCGAGTAAATTAAGATATCATCCAGATATATGACAACAAACTGTCCCACCAGGTGGCGAAAAATATCATTAACAAAGTGTTGAAACACCGCCGGGGCATTAGTCAGACCGAATGGCATGACAAGGTTCTCATAATGCCCCTCCGGAGTGTTAAAAGCCGTCTTCCACTCATCCCCCTCCTTCATCCTAATCAGATTGTACGCCCCCCTGAGATCCAACTTAGAGAACCATTTGGCGCCCACGATCTGATTAAAGAGATCGGGAATAAGTGGGAGCGGATACGGATCTCGGACCGTAATCCGATTAAGTTCACGGAAATCCAGGCAAGGGCGTAGGCCTCCATCTTTCTTCTTAACAAAGAAGAACCCCGCGGCCACCGGTGAAGATGAAGGTCTAATATGCCCCTTAGCCAGACTTTCAGAAATATAATCCTTCATGGCCTGCCTCTCAGGACCAGAAAGGTTATACAACCTAGCTTTAGGTAACTTGGCCTCAGGGAGCAGTTTTACAGAACAGTCATACTCGCGATGAGGAGGTAGTTCCTGACACCCATTCTCCGAGAATACATCCTCAAAGTCCGCCAGAAATGGAGGTAAGACCCAAGGAGTAACTGCACCAATGACCGTGTTCATGCAGTTTTTATTACAGAATTTACTCCATTGGCTTATCTCTCTGGTTTGCCAATTAATAACCGGGTTATGCTTAGCTAACCAAGGAAGGCCCAACACTATAGGAGTGGGAAGACCCTCCAACACGTAGCAAGACAACAGTTCTTTATGTATTGCCCCCACTTGAAGTTTTACACCATGCACAGCTTGCAAAAAACTTCCCTGACCGAGAGGCCTGGCATCGATCGAGAATATGGGGATGGGTTTAGCCAACTCACTCAATCGCATACCTTGAACCCGGGCAAACCGAGCATCAACCAGATTAGCCCCGGCCCCACTATCCAGAAGAACAGATATCCTCTCAGTTCTCGTACCCACCACCACCTCCGCCGGTACGAGAAACTGAGACGAACCTAGGGACGAAATACCTACTCCCAGATTGCCGTCCACCACACAACCTGGGATCAACAGTTTTTTCGACGACTCTTTACTCTGCAAGGGACGGGATGGACACCCCCCAATAAAATGTCCCTTTTTCCCGCAGAGGAAACACCTTCCTGTCTTATGGCGCACCACCGGTCCCCTTCCCCGAAATGATGTCCCTCCTAATTGCATAGGCTCCTCCGGACTGACCAGGGGAACCACCATATGAGGGGACCTTGTAGGAGGTGGAGACATTACAGGGGGTAGAGTTATCCCGCACCTCTCCCGAAGCCGTCTGTCAACACGAATAGCAAGGGCCATAGCGGCTTCCAGTGACGCGGGAGAGTCATACTGTGCCAACACATCCTGTAATTTGTCGGATAAACCATGACAAAACTGGCTCCTAAGAGCCGGGTCATTCCACTGGGTGTCCGTGGCCCACCTACGGAACTCCGAACAGAATTCCTCCGCCGGACGATCTCCCTGCTGAATCCTACGTAACTTAGACTCAGCAAGGGAGATCCGATCTGGGTCATCATATACGAGTCCCAGAGCAGCGAAAAACCTATCCACTGACTGGAGAACCGGGGAGCTTGGGGGAAGAGAGAACGCCCAAGATTGAGGGTCCCCTTGTAGGAGCGAGATGACAATTCCCACCCTTTGTTCTTCACTGCCCGATGACCGAGGCCGCAGCCGAAAGTACAATTTGCATGCCTCCCGGAAAACAAAAAACTTGTCCCGCCCCCCAGTGAACCTGTCAGGGAGAGCTACTTTAGGTTCTGGTCCGGCTTGCTCCGGAGGATGCAAAACCTTGGACTTAACGTCCGCCAGCCCCATGGACAAACTCTGCAACTGCCGAGCTAGACCGGCTACTGGATCCATGGTAGCTGGAGAAAACTAAGATGGTCGGTGAAAATGTCACACTGTCACAGAATACTGGAGGTAGGGGGCCTAAGCTGACCCTAAGCTGGGACCCTGACTAACCCCTCAACCTGGAGGTACTGTTAAAGGTACAGAGGTCCAGGCCGCCAGCGTAACCCCTACCTCCTGAGGATCCCTGCACCTAAGTAATCTAGTCCTGAGAAGGACCCCGATCACAACAATAGGGAACCAGAAATAATATGCCCACACACAGTATTTAGACGAACGAGACAGTACAAGGGAAAAACCAAAACCACCTTGCATACAACTTCTACACAACTACAACAGAGGGAACACCAACGGGAAAGGAGATAAATGATAAAGCGAGGAAAGGGAAAAAACACTTCCAAATGCACTTATCTCAGCAACTCCAAACACCACGATCCGCTCTGTAAGTCAGAATGAAAAGCTCTCACCGACACCTCCCAAACAGACCTGCAGGAATATAAAGGAGTCTCACTAAAGAAGCATTGATTGCAGCTGGGCGAGGCTGGACCTCAGCTAGCCCAGAGAGAGAGAGAATTAACTCCTACACTGCCGAAAAAACACAAAGCACCAACAAGTCAGCTGCGAGAAGTCAGGCTGTGTACTCGTGACGATCTTCGTGGCAACACACCCGTGACACATATGTGCACCCCTGATATTGGCAGCCAGCCTGATGTAATAGTAGGTCCGGAAGCTAAGTAATATTCAACCAGGCTCCCATATCATTGTGGAAATTATATTAATTTCTAACTGCATCCAAATATCATTTCATTTATTAATCATTTAATTAAGCAAATATCCTTTTCAGAGAGGAATAGGTCTAGGACTCTAACGCCACCTGTTAGACTAAGCAATTCTAAAAATCAATATCGACCCTTTAATGAGCCTTGCAACATGACTTAGGATATAAAGCAAAAACACAAACACTCCGTTTGCTGACTCGTGTTCCTCTATGTTAGCCCCTCATCAGGGCAAAACAGAAGATCTAATTTGGCTGAGAGGCTTCTGGCATGGCCTCTAAAGGGGGTGTCTTCTTGTGGACAGTGCCAAGATGGCGTATGGAGACTTGTAGGTCTAAGTCATGTGGCAAGGCTTGTTAAAGGGTCAATATTGACTTTTAGGATTGCTACCACTAGAGTTCCTGTCTTCTTACTGTCTGAAGAAGCTATTTGGATATACTCCTAGAGGAGCACTGTATGACCTATGAGTCTCCTTATGCCATATTGGCACACATTAAAATTGTGCACGTCCCCATGACTCAAAGTGGCTCCCAGGAAGATATAGGCTGATTCCTCCTGGTGGCCGTGGTGTCAATAAGGTGGCCAGACAGCAATTTAACACTATTTTCCTGCAGATTAACCCAATATCTGCAGGTAAATCACATTTTTTTGCACATGACAGGTTCCCTTTAAAAAGTGACTCATGCCATTTCCTGTTCTAAAAAGGTTTTGATTCCACACTGTATATCAGAGTCTGCTCGCTGCAGCATAAATACGGCCATCAGGACGCACTGGGATCTGGTATATTGCAATACCTGAAGAGTCGCAGGATAGGGAGCACTGACTTATATAATGTTTTGTTATCTGTACGCTCGGGGGATTAGTACAGAAACTGGAGGTGCAATGAGCAGATTGTGGTGTGTAAAGAAGGTAGAAAGTCACCTGGCAACAACATGGCAGCGTCATCTTCTGCTCGGAAAAACAAAAGGATTAACCATTTCCATGTCTTGAATTGAGTGAGCAGATTCGGTTATTTTGTTTTTATTTAATGATTTATTATTAATTATTCTGGTAACCATTTCCTGTACATGGAGGCCTGCATGCAAATAAAGAGGCCGTCGCTCCCCAACCATCATGAATATAACAGAGATCTGCAGAAGTACGCAGACCCACCCCGTGCCTGGGTGAGCTCGCTTCACCTGAAATACTGAATGACAAACCTAACCGGTTCATCCTCTAAGATTGTGAAAACCCGGCAATGATTTAAGGAGGAAACAGAGGAAGCCCCAGAGTGTCTTGGAGGTAATCATCTATTAGCAAGCTGCCTGGTCTGACTGATGTAACAGTGATGTAATAACAGTGTCTTCAACTTCTCCAAATACATACAAATGTATGAAAAGTAAAAGTGACGGCACTGATCTCACCGACCAGCTAGGTAGTAGCAAGAAGATTACACGGCGATCTGTGACAGCACAACATTAAAGGGAATCGGTCAGTAGGATCAACTCTCCTAAGCCGTCTATATGAGCACGAAGGTTATAGGAAGCTGGATAAAATGATACCTTGATATCTATGATCCGATGTTTTATTCCAGAGGAATCCACGTTTTTCTTAGTATGTAAATGAGCTGTTAAGATTTATGGGCCGGACAAAGATCTCCCGGAGAATCTGCCTCCAGAGCTTATATTAAATGAAAGGAGACATTATCAGTGTGAGACATGCAGGGTCGGACTGGCCAGGCAGAACACCGGTGCATTCCCTGGTGGGCCCTGGTTCCGTGGTGGGCCCCTGAGCAGGACATAGATGGGGCCCACTGGTTTCAACTGAATGTGCATCCTAGGACACACATTCAGTTTAAACGTATTGCCATGCCCAATAGTTAACGAGGCCGCCGTCCTAGCAGAGGCCTGCAACTGACGTGGGAGTGCCCATCGCACGGGGACGTGGCCTGGCCGGACATGTGAGTGGAAGTGTGTTAGAAGAGCTCCTGGGATAAGCAGCCTGCCGGTGCATCCACTGGGCCCCTAACTTCATAAAAAGCGGTATTACCCCTTCTATACACGTCCTAGCACTTACCGGCGTGCAATAGAGTAGCGATCCTCGTCGTAGGAGCAGCAGCAAGATGACGGGGAGCAGCAGCAGGAGGGAGTGGAGGCATCCAAGATGGCGCAGGCTCCTCTGCAACAGGTACCAGAAGAGGGAAGTCAGTGGCTGCAGGCACAGCACTAAGGCTGGCTGACTTTGCTAGAGTTCCAGACACAGGAGCCAGCACTGCCAATGAGGCACATATACAAATCATTGAGGTGTCTAATCGTTTCTCTGCGCTCTCAGAGGAATTCAATAACACTGATGAAAATGACTCTGAAAGTTCCTGTGCCCCGCATTCCCAGCAAGAAATCACTGCTTCCCACCATAATACAGCTCAGCATAATGAGCCCACGATAAAGGATGTGTTTATGGCTGTAACACAGTATGGATCTGCTTTAGCCTCACTTAACTGTCAGATGGGAGAGATTAAAGAGGAACTTTCTTATATGAGGCAAGGGCTACAAAAGGTTAATGACCGCACTACAGCAGCAGAGGACAGAATCAGTGATCTGAGGGGAAACAGCCTCAGATTATCCGGGACAGGCATAGACATGACCAACAGATTATGGCCCTATTAGCCAAAACAGATGATTTGGAGAACAGACTCAGGCAAAATAATATAAGAGTGGTTGGTGTCCCTGAAAAAACTGAGAGCAATAATCCGAATGAGTGCTGGTTACGTTTCTTGTTTGTGACTGATTGCCTGTCTGCCCTCTTTGCTGTGGAAAGGGCGCACAGGGTGCCAATCCGGCCATTGCCACCAGGGCCCCTCCACGTCCAGTATTAATAAAGCTGCTGTACTACGAAGACAGAGATGCCATCCTTAAGGCTGCCCATGATAGAGGGGGCATTTCTATTAACGACCAAAGAATTTCCTTTTTTCCAGATTACTTTATTGAAGTTTCAAAACGTAGGGCGCACTTTCTTGATGTAAAACGAAGGCTGCGTAGTCTGCAAACCTCATACTCCATGATTTACCCTGCGAAACTTAGAGTGGCGGTGTGACGCCTACTTCGCTACTGGCTAGCCCACCCTGAGAGATGAGGGTACTCGGAGCCGGGTCAGATGTTGGGGGTTGCAGTCGTGGCCTGGACCAGTTCCGTGCCCAGGGTCGTCACATCAAAATAAGGGCTAGGAGGGACGGTGGTAATCGAGTGGATGTATTGACTATGCCACCTGTGGAGTCTGGTGATTCGCCACCAGCGCTGCGGCAGTCCTCTGAGGCGGGATGTAGTGGCAGCAGAAGATGGTACTACTCCCCACAGGTGGAGCAGGGGCCTCAGGGCAGAGAAGACGGATCAGGGGGGTCGTAGTGGGTGGTGCGGTGTGGTGTCGCGCTGAAATAAGGGACTGGAGGCAATGGATGCAGTCTTCCAAGCTTTACTCACGTTGTTAGGTGTCAGCTGCAAGGCTTTTCCTTGCTCCTCACGGCGGGCTGCGGCCACCAGGAAGGGGTTCAGCACACTCGGGGTAGTTCGGGTGCAACAATCAGGACCCCCTGCACCAGAGTGTTCCTAGACTTTCTCACTAGGTCCTCTCCTGTCCGTAGGTGGTACGTGTACTAAGGCCGGGCCTCCCTCTGGTCTATGCACAGAACAAAGGTACGGGTGGCGACTCCGCTCCGTCCGTTACCCGGTGGGATCCACTGAGCCTCCGGGCTTCTCTGACTAAGACTTGAAGTGACAGAGTCAGATATCGGGGGCCGGTACCCCTTTTGCAGCAGGAGTCCCTCTGGCTAGGCCAGAATAGTGAGGACAGGTGGCGTATGCCGCTCCGTCTGCATCCCCCTGGGATCCTTTTGCCTGTGGAGCTTGTCTCCTCTGCTCCCCTCCAGGCCTTCTTAGGTAGGGACCTTGACCGGGTAGAGACAGCCGTTAACTCTAGCCCGCTCCTCGCCTCAAGGCCAGAGCACGAGGACCGTGTATCCTCAATCAGCTGCAGGTTCACACAGAAAGCCACGTTCAGTGATGAAGATCACAATCAAAGACCATAAGCCCAAGATGGCCGTTTATTAAATATGAATTTGGTGGTGTAACCTAAAGTGCGTCCTCCACCCTCACCCACTACATGGTTCCCCCTATCTTTTAGTTCCCCCCATCTCCTCTTATCCCGGCTGGGGCAGCACTATGGTGCCTTTAAGCCCCCCTCAGGTGGGAGAGGTGTAGTATTGAATGGATGGCTGAGTCCTGAGAGGTGCTCCTTCCTTACCTCGGAGAGGAGATACCACACCTCGGTCTGAGGTGCAGTACCTCTGTGGCGACTGAACCCTCAGGGGCGCCACAGCGGCTCTGGGAGAGACTTTCTTTTTTGAACATCCGAAAGACGCACTCCGCTGGATTGATCTGAATGAGCAGAGGATCCGTCAAAATCAGTAACTTTGAACCTGGATAATTAAAGATATATACCATCGGAGTTTCCAGATTGACTGTTGGGGTCATATCTAGGGTTGAGCGAGTATGTTCTGTCTGAGTATGTTTTGTCCGAGTATGCTCGGGCCGAGTTCCGAGTGTTTCTTAATCTTCAATTGCTGGTGGATGGTGATGGGGATAGAGCTGTATGTTCTCTGGACGCCGCTAAGGCGTTAGATTCTGTTGAGTGGGAATATTTATGGGCGGTGTTGGAAAAAGTTTGGTATATGACCTAGTTTTATTTCATGGGCTAAATTGCTGTATGGCAGGCCAGTGGCTATAATACGGGTAAATGGACACCTCTCCGCGGCTTTTGGGCTGAGTAGAGGTACGCGGCAGGGACGCCCATTGTCCCCCCTGTTCTTTGCACTGGCCATTGAACCCCTGGCATTGGTTATCAGGGAGCATCCAGGAATAGTTGGGTTTCGTAGAGGGAATAGTGAAGAGAAGGTCGCTTTATACGCTGACGACACTTTATTATTTCTGGCTAAAACTTCTGAGTCCCTTCCTATAGCAATGGAAACGATAGAAACATTTGGAAAATACTCTGGTCTGAAGATAAACTGGAGCAAATCAGTCATACTTCCATTGGATGATACAGATGAGAATGCTTCCCACTACATTAATTCGGGTTTACAAGTGGTATTGGAGTTTAAATATTTAGGCATCAATATATCGGCAAAAATAAATGATTATGAGAAGTTGAATCTTGATCCAGTCTTAATTAAATTAAGAGGTAAACTAGGCGCCTGGTCTAAGTTACCGTTGTCGGTTGTGGGCTGTGCTAACCTGGTCAAAATGATCTGGATGCCACAATTGCTGTATGTTCTACACAACTCTTTTTTTTTCTCCGGTGGATGCAACATGATGTGGGGGCCAAGCCAAGAGACAGAGGGGCCAGCCAGGCCAAGGGAAAAAGGGGCAGCCAGTACAAGGGAAAGGGGGGCCAGCCAGGCCAAGAGGCAGGGGGGGCCAGCCGGGACACAGGTGAGCCAGCCAGGCCAAGAGATGGGGGGCAAGCCAGGTCAAGGGACAGGGGGGCCAGCTAGGTGAAGGGACAGGGGGGCAGCTAGACCAAGGGATGGGGGGGACCAAGCCAAGGTACATAGGGGGTCAACCAGGTCAAGGGACAGGGGGGCAGCTAGATGAAGGGACAGGGGGGGCAGCTATGCCAAGAGATGGGGGCACTAAGGCAAGGGACATAGGGGGCCAGCCAGGTCAAGGGACATTGGGACCAGCCAGGCCAAGAGATGGGGGAGACATCCATGTCAAGGGACAGGGGGGCCAGCCTGGTCAAGGGACAGGGGGGCCAGCTAGGCGAAGGGATGGGGGGGACTAAGCCAAGGGACATAGGGGGCCAGCCAGGTCAAGGTACAGGGGGCCAGCCAGGCCAAGAGATGGGGGGGGGCAGCCAGGCCAAGAGAGGGGGGGGGACATCCAGGTTAAGGGCCAGGGGGGCCAGCCAGGTCAAGGGCCAGGTAGGCGAAGGGATGGGGGGGACTAATCCAAGGGACATAGGGGGCCAGTCAGGTCAAGGTACAGGGGGGCCATCCAGGCCAAGAGACGGGGGGGCCATCCAGGTCAAGGGACAGGGTGCCAGCCGGTACATTGGGGGCCAGCCAGGTCAAGGGACAGGGGGGCCAGCTAGGTCAAGGGGACCAGCTAGGCCAAAGGATGGGGGACCAAGCCAAGAGACATAGGGGGCTCTACTATAATGGGGATAACGGCTAACAGGTATTTGCATATAGCTGTAGGGTGGGCCCCTAGAGTCAATTCCCCCTGCGGGCCCCAGACACCCCAGTCCGACCCTGGAGACATATAATGACTATGTCTCAGACTGGTAAAGCCTCCTTTGCTGTACAGCTGGTGCCCATCTCTAAAAGCTGTGACCGGAGCGAGCACCAATCGCTGCTGTTTATTTAGATGACTGTGGCATGTAAAAAGTTTGAAATGGTGCAGGGGTCTGTTCTGGAACCGCTTCCCTATGAGCACGGTGACTCAGTGGTTAGTTGCTTTGCAGCGGCAATAACCCCCAAGGTGAGTGGTGGGGGAGATAAATATAAATATATATATATATAAAAACAGCAAAAATGTTAGTAAAAAAAAACTATGAACAAAAAAGAAGCATGTATACTTTATTAAAGTTCAGATTTTTTTTTAAAGCGGTGAAATAAAAAAAAAAAAAAGAAGAAAAAACGGAGCAATTGTAGTATCCATGTAATCAGACTGACCTGGAGAAACCATAGCACAGAAACAGTGCAGCATAATAGGAGTAACAGTAGACCGCAGAGCTCCCCCAGGTGACCACCTCCCGGCCCCATTGTCCCCAGGGCACCGGGCACCGCCGCTCTGTGTCCTTCCTGTAGAACGCTCTGTCTCTCGCCCCGCCCCCTCAGCGCTGACACTCGCCGGCTCCTGCTCTCTGCTGCCCCCTGTGGCCGTCTCTGAGGCACAGACACCGGGATGATCGCCCTCGGCGCACACACACTACCGGCCTGATAGGATAACGGGGTCCGCCATGGGCAGCGAGGACCGGGAAGTTACAGAAGAGGAGCCGGAGATCATAAACCTAGAAGTACTGGGCCCAAATCCTCCCCCGGATAACAATGGCAGCCTGCGGGATCCCAGGTGGGACAGTGACCAGCAGCAGCGCGGTGCATCCTGTGCGGAGGGCGACGCTGCCGATCCCGGGGACCGACCCCTGTCCTCTGACTGTCCCAGGGACCCTGAGGACGAGCGCTCCTGCTGCCCCCACAAGTCCTGTGTCTGCCTGATAGGGACGGACGAGAAGACGGGTGAGAAGCGCCATAGATGTATATACATAGTGTGTGTATAGTTATATAGTGTGTCATCGGTGGGGGGGGGGTGTGTGTGTATATATATATATATGTATATATATAGTGTGTGTGTATAATTATATAGATGTAGAGACAAATGAGGGGTCGCTCACTGAAGTTGGGTGCTCAGAGGTAGAGAGATATCTTAATATATGGAGAGAACGTCGGCACACCAATGAAAATGCAAAAAGATGATTCATACAATTCCAGAGATGCAGCAAAATTGATTTACTCAGAATACAATCCCTTTCTTTGGCCAAGACATACTAGTCATTTATCAACAATGTACCCAACGTTTCGTCCTATATAGGTCTTTATCTGACCCCCTTAGGCTGTGTGCCCACGATGCGTTTTTCAAGCGTTGATGCTGCGGAATTTCCGCAGTGTAAACGCATGGTAAACCTTCCCCCATGGTCTCCAATGCAATTCCGCACTTTCAATGCCCATGCTGTGGATTTTTCCGCAGCGTTTATGCTGCGCTCAAAAATCCGCAGCATGTCCATTAATTTTGTGGAGACGCAGCATAATCGCCGCCATTGACTTGCATTAGAACGCGCCAATTCCGCAAGACTGCATCTGTACTTGCGTAATTGGTGCATTCTAATGTGCGGATGGTACCCCGGTGTGGAGGACAGGAGACTCTCATCCAGACCTGGGTACCATAGAATCTGTAAAAAAAAGAATTTAAAATAAAAAATAAAGATTATACTCACCTTCCGATGTCTTCCCAGTGTTTTGTCCATGCAGTCCGGTCTCTTGCAATGCTCGCGCTGTTGTGAAGGACCTGCCATGACATCACTGAGTCATGTGACTCATCACATGACTCAATGACGTCACCGCAGGTCCTTCACACCACTGCGAGCATTGCAAGAGACCGGACTGCATGGACAAAACACTGGGAAGACATCGGAAGGTGAGTATAATCTTTTTTTTATTTTTTACCATTCTTATTCTTTTTTATAACTATTACTTGGTCACACTATATAAATCCATGCCGGTTGCATGGATTTATATTGTGTGACCAACTTGTCAAGTACTTTTCCAAGTGATGCTCAAAATTGCTTGGAAAATTGCTTGAAAAAACACATGCGAAAACGCTGAAAAAACGCTTCTCTGCATGCGTTTTTTTCTGTCTGAGAGAGGCAAAAACGCTCTGCATCAAATCTGCTACGTGGGCACATAACCTTAGACTTTTATCTTTGGGGTCATCTGAAGGCAATTGTCTATGCTGTGAAGATACGAGATGTGCAGCATCTGAAACAACGGATACTGGAAGCCTGTGCTAGCATTTCTTCTGCGGTGTTGCTATCCGTGTGTCAAGAGTGGGAGAAGAGGGTTGCATTGACAATCCAACACAATGGGCAGCACTTTGAACACATTTTATAAGTGGTCATAAACTGGTAAAAAAACTCATGAAAGAATAAAGTTACATTAAAACCAAGCACACCATTGTTTTTCTTATGAAATTCTCAATAAGTTTGATGTGTCACATGACCCTCTTCCCTTTGAAAAAAATAAAGTTGGATCCAAAATGGCCGACTTCAAAATGGCACCATGGTCACCACCCATCTGGAAAAGTTTTCCCCCTCCCATATACTAATGTGCCACAAACAGGAAGTTGATATCACCAACCATTCCCATTTAATTTAGGTGTATCCATATAAATGGCCCACAATGTAGTTATATAGTGTGTGTACATGTATGTATGTATGTATATATAGTTATATTGTGTGTGTGTGTGCAAAATATATATATATATATATATATATATATATATATATATAATGTGTGTGTGTGTATAATGAGGGCAGGGGTATATAGCTGTGCCGTAGAGTGCGCGGGGGCATATAGCTGTGCCGTAGAGTGCGCGGGGGCATATAGCTGTGCCGTAGAGTGCTCGGGGGCATATAGCTGTGCCGTAGAGTGCTCGGGGGCATATAGCTGTGCCGTAGAGTGCTCGGGGGCATATAGCTGTGCCGTAGAGTGCTTGGGGGCATATAGCTGTGCCGTAGAGTGCTTGGGGGCATATAGCTGTGCCGTAGAGTGCTCGGGGGCATATAGCTGTGCCGTAGAGTGCTCGGGGGCATATAGCTGTGCCGTAGAGTGCTCGGGGGCATATAGCTGTGCCGTAGAGTGCTCGGGGGCATATAGCTGTGCCGTAGAGTGCTCGGGGGCATATAGCTGTGCCGTAGAGTGCTCGGGGGCATATAGCTGTGCCGTAGAGTGCTCGGGGGCATATAGCTGTGCCGTAGAGTGCGCGGGGGCATATAGCTGTGCCGTAGAGTGCGCGGGGGCATATAGCTGTGCGCGGGGGCATATAGCTGTGCGCGGGGGCATATAGCTGTGCGCCGGGGCATATAGCTGTGCCGTAGAGTGCGCGGGGGCATATAGCTGTGCCGTAGAGTGCGCGGGGGCATATAGCTGTGCCGTAGAGTGCGCGGGGGCATATAGCTGTGCCGTAGAGTGCGCGGGGGTATATTCTTTTGTCTGCTGTAGTTGGAATACTCTGCTCTCTGTTCTGGATGAGGCCTCTGTAACTTTTCACATGTCTTGTGTCTCGGTCTCTTCACATTACAAGTAAATTTAGTAAAGTGGCCGCCAACTGCTCAAATTTTTTAGTGGAAAAAGATTTTTATGTCTTAAAAATGCTGACTATTCTGATCAAAAAAGTTCATACTAGTTCATGAAAAAATACACAATTACAAATGTAACAGCGGGGGAAGGTGAATTGGTCGGGAATAGTTTACTTAAGACATTGTCAGTGCATTGAGTTTGTAGGACAATTTACTTTCACACTTTGCTCGGCCCTTGAGTTGATCAGTTACTTACTCATTGCTTTCTATAGGTGAAAAAATGCTGAAAGAAGTGACATTGAAAGAAGCGACATACTGCAGTTTACCAGTTCAGTCAGGAAAAAACAGTGTGTGCATGAGATTTCTGAAATCTCAGCTTTTGCTGGTACTGTAAAACAAAGTTTTTAATTTGCATAGAAATGCAGCAAAAACGCAATGTGTGAACATAGCCTAACGCTGTTCAATATGTGCTAACTATTGTCTGGAATGAAACGCCTTGCTGATATGGGGAACTGTAAAGCCGAGTTTTCAGTTTATTCATGAATTTCCAGGAGGAATAACAGAGGATGGGCATCACGTAGTTCTAAGAAAAGATCCCGATACATACGTATATTTTCTAAATGGATGTTTCAGCAGAGCGAACAGGTGATTATTAAAGTGACTGAATAGAAACAGAAGCTCAGCTCACCTGCAGGATAAAGGTACCAACTGCACAGAGACTTGTACTGTAAGATCCAGAAGAAAGCGAGATTCCAGCAAAAGGATCCATTAAAAACACTTTTATTTCAACATGTGGGAGAAACCCTTCCACCACCATAGAAGAAAGCATACGCGTTTCAGACACAGTCCTAAGTCACTGATTATATGGTACAGGACCGTGTCTGAAACGCGTATGGCTTTCTTCTATGGTGGTGGAAGGGTTTCTCCCACATGTTGAAATAAAGGTGTTTTTAATGGATCCTTTTGCTGGAATCTCGCTTTCTTCTGGATTTTTAAAGTGACTCTACGGATTTAGTGAAGGTCTGCGTCCGGTCTGGAAGCAATCCCCGCTTCTTTTGGCTGTGGCAATCAGGTGACCATAATAGTGCGTCATTCTCTGTTTCTCTGATGACTTCTAGTCCCCTGACCACTGCAGCCAATCAACGATTTCAGCGGTCCTAGAACTCCAGCTCTGCGCTGGATCCACGGGGGCTGCTAGTAGTTGAAGAAACACTACCGTCTACATTTTTATCCTCTTAATATATTGCAGTCATCATATTATATAGCACTGTGTACTCACAATTGCTCATTTTTCCTTTCTACCCAGATAATTCTTCTCTTTTCCAGTAGATCTATAACATCATGTGACTAGCTGAATCCTTCAATGCTCTATGTAGAAACAGGAGGTAAATTTTCCCTGCATGAGTCATAAGTCACTGCAAAAGTCCCTGGCAGGGGGAGGAGCGAGCGGTTGGGTCAGGAAATGAAGAGGGGAATGATAAATGCAGGGACAAGAGACTTCCTGTTTCTACATAGAGCAGAGAAAAGAGAAGAATTATCTGGATAGAAAGGCAAAATGAGCAATTGTAAGTATACAGTGCTATATAATATGATGATTGTAATATATTAAGAGGATAAAAACTTTGATGGGAGGAGGAGTGCTTCTTTGAGTATGCCCACATTTTTTTTTATTACTAAAGCATCCATGCCTAAAAAAATCTTTTAGTTTCGGCCAACCCCTCTAACATATGTATCACTATAGTAAATGTGTACATACATATTCAGTCCCAATATTGTATGTGCCGGTCCTGAAAGTCTCCAGGACTAAAGCCAGACACAAGTGAAAACATAAATCTCAGGATGACGATGCATAAAACTATTCTTATGCAATTGGGCAGTGATCCATGTGGAGGGGGCACGTGGTTCCTGTGCTTGCACAAATGTTCAGTGTAATTGACTTGTAATAGATGGGATCTTTCCCTGTCAGCCTAGGACTTTCACCATCATGGCTTATTATGTCCCCTACTGCAGCGTCCCGGGATATAAAGCCCCGTACAAGTCAGTACAAGGCTGACGTCAATGATTAATACACAGGTCAATGCTCGGGAGCATGAACTAATAGTGATCAAGGAGCTACAAAGTATTTTTCTGCACTTCCTGTCACTGGTCCCATTTAAAGGGGTTGTCTAGGACAAAAAAATTACATAAACTTTAAAGAATAAGTTACATTATTTACTAACACAGTTCAATGACATCAAGGGAGGTGATCGGGTAGCTGGGTTAACTTCCAACCCTGTCCTTAAAGGGGTATTATCATCTCCAAGATCCTATCCTAAAATGTAGTAGGTCTAATATTAATATTAACACATATCTCCAATTAGAAATGTAGTATAGTTCTTCTGATTTGCTGTGTCGCTTACCACATGTGCAGAGCATTGCAGTAGTTTAGGTATCCATGGTTAGGACCACTAACAGTCACTATATGAGTGGTTGTAACCATAAATAGCTAAGTACTGCAGTGCCCTGCACATGAGGAATGCGACATAGTGAATCAGAAGAACTATACTACATTTTTAATTGGAGGACTTTGCTAATATTATTATTATTACACCTTCTACATATTGGGATGGGATCTTCGAGATTGGAATACCCCTTTATGGTCTCATTCACACTTCTGATTTTTATGTACGAGTGCTATCTGTGGTTTTGGTGGATCACATCTATGGGGCTCAACACATGTCCGATTTTTTTTTATTTATTTTTCCTCCTGACAGAGTGGTCCACGGACAATAGCAGAGACCTATCTGATTTTAATCCGACGGTCAGATGACACCCATGTGCGATCCTATTTTCATGGACGGTCAGGAAGAAGAAGGTGGAGAAACTTATTTTTTTATTACTCCACATTCAAGAAAAACAGACACTCGAACCACAGTCTGATCAGAATAATTGGTCCGTTTTTCTCGTAAGTGGAGAAATTGGACCTTTGAATGAGCCCTTACTCTGTGTTTCCTGGGTCAGCGGTTTCACTGACTGTTCATTTCAATGGCTAAGCCAGCCCCCTCCTAGCCGGTACATAGACAGGAAAGAAGGCTTGTATAGAATTAAGCCGTCAGCCAGCCCCTTCATGCACTGAACTAGTCAACTTTGCAGGAAAGCTTTCCTGTGCCACCGCAAATTTGGCCGCGACGTATGTTGCGCAACCAAAGTTTAGTAGGTGTCGCTGTTATATCGCAGCCCCATACAAGTGAACCAGGAGTGTAGAGCGACTGTGACAATAAAGTTGCAAGAAGTCCGACTGCATCAGATTTTATGCAACTTGCTTGACCCAGTCACAGTACCCTCAGAGTTGCAACGTGACCCCATTCACTTGTATGGGGCTGCAGTGTAGCAGCGACACGTATGGAATTTTGGTAAGTCGCCGTGTAGCCCCAGCCTCAAGGCGCGCTCCAATCTTCTGTTTTCATGAGGGCACCGCTCCTCTGCCTCCCGACATCGTACTTGTCAGGGGCGGTAGATTGACAGTTCGGACCGGCCACATTTCTATTCCACTAGTCCAGACTGAGCGCTCTCCCATTCGGCTCACAGAGGTGGCATTGCTTGAGAAGCACAGGAGAGGCCCCATAGAGCCTGCTATTGGTGCATACTCGTTGTCTGGGTAACCGACCACTCTGAGATGGCTAGGTGGCCACTAACCTAGGCAATCAGTTGTACACTATACCATTAAAAATCCCTCTGTTCTTGAGAATAGAAAGGATTTTTAATAAATTGACTCCTACAAGCTACTACGAGTATTTTGAATTAGTTCTTTAATAACATGGGTATGTAATCCTGGACCGATCACAATGAACGCAGAGCCGGTGCGATATCCGATATCACCTGCTTCCTAGTAAAGGGTTGTAAATCTGAGCCTGGACCAAAGTCCACACATATATTAAAAGGCCATTTCTCCTAAAGGAGGTGAACAGCAAACAGTAACCACAGCAACCTGCCGCCCCCGGGATTAAATGTAATCTCTAATCCAAGTCCTTTAAATTGAAACTCCAGGGAAAAATATATAATCTCATTTTGCCCAGAGTGGGGGAACCACCATCACAATCCCCCCGACAGTCTGTACTGCTAATAACTTGCTGATGTGCCCAAGGGCGAGCTGAGCATCGGCGCTTGGTTCGAACAGTGATTTTATGCTGATAGACTCCATTTAAAGGAGTTGTCCACTAATAGACAACCCCAGTTTACTCACCTCAGAACCCCCTTTAGGCTACGTTCCCACTATGAGATTTTTGGTGAGTTTTTGCGGTTGGAGATTTTCTACACCTATTAGGTAAATGAGGTTACTTGCGGTTTTCATTGCTTTTTTTACATGCATTTTTATTGTGTGTTTTTTTTTTTTTTGTTGGTGTGCCATGTTTTAAATAAAGCTGCTTTGTTTTTGATACTTCCAGGCATTTGATTTTGACAAAACTTTATTGATAGTCATGTGCCGATTTTTACCTGCAGATTTTCCACATCTAATGAAAGCCTGCACATGAAACTCATCGTACCCGCAGGAGAAATTAACATGTTGTAGGTAGGAAACTCGCACCGCAGGTCAGTTTACAATGAGGAAAAGAGAAGCACATGGGGCAGGAGATTTCTATAAATCCTTGAGTTTGTTTTTTCCGATTTTGGAACAATCTGTGCTTTCCCTACCCTCCCCAGGTCCAGTGTTACCGGTAAGTCTGTTTCTGCTCCCGGTGTTTGTTAGGGTCATTTCACATTGCTTTTTTTTCCCGCTTGTTAGTTGGGCCCGTTGGGGTATACATCCGAATCCCCTACAAAACAGGATTCGGGCGTATGCAGCGACGGGGCCATAGCGTAATGGTGTCATCAGAGTGAACAATCTCTATGACGTGCATTATTTTTGGGCGTGTATGCCTACTGGAGACCGACACACAGATGCAATCTACTACGTCTAAATGTCCGCCTCCAGTAGGCTTTTACACCCAAAACTAATGCACGGCAGAGCGCATGTTCACTCTGTTGACACCATTATAGTCTATGGCCCCGTCGGGTGCCAGAACGAAATGTTAAAGTGCCCTCATTGTCTGAAGGGCTAAAGTCAGGCTGACAGCGCTGCAGACAATAACTGGTGCCAGTGGCTCCACCTGAGTTGACGGCACAAGCCGCTCAAAGCTTCTGAGCCGAGTTATTGGCTGAAGTGCTGTTGACTTTACGCCAGCGCTGCAGACAGTAATACACAATGTGAGCAGCAACAGAGACTCAGCACAGGACCCAGGGAGGGTGAGTAAAGCCGTTTTCTTTTCTTTTTTTTATCAAACTACAGCCGGAGAAACTGGCTTTTATGTTTTTTGCTGTTTTATTTGAACGTGGCAGAGACCCTGATTCCATTCCTGGATCACTTACTATTTTATCTTTCAGTCCTTTTCATCAGTTTATTATAGCTGAAATGGGAGACGAGCGCTCAAATCCGCACAGTGGGTTTTCTGTTTGACTCTTCCAAACTGAAAGTCTCCTGCACTGTATATGAGCGGCCGTCGTTCCTGGAAACCAAGCGGCTGGTGTCAATTCTTGCTACCGATTTTGGCATTTGCAGGGCTCAGTGTGAGGAGTAAGCGTCTGCAAAGACATCTGTTGAGCCCTCAGAGAGGTCACAGTCGTCTATTGCATATATGTCAATCTCTGGGCCCATTATACTGTATGGAGGGCTATGTGGGGCCATTATACTGTATGGAGGGCTATGTGGGGCCATTATACTGTATGGAGAACTACAGTATGTGGTGCCCATTATTCTCTATGGAGGACTATGTGGGGCCCATTATACTGTATGGAGGACTATGTGAGGCCCATTATTCTGTATGGAGGACTATGTGGGGCCATTATACTGTATTGAGGACTATGTGAGGCCATTATTCTGTATGCAGGACTATGTGGGGCCCATTATACTGTATGGAGGACTATGTGAGGCCCATTATTCTGTATGGAGGACTATGTGGGGCCCATTATACTGTATGGAGGACTATGTGGGGCCCATTATACTGTATGGAGGACTATGTGGGGCCCATTATACTGTATGGAGGACTATGTGGGGCCATTATACTGTATGGAGGACTATGTGGGGCCCATTATACTGTATGGAGGACTATGTGGGGCCCATTATACTGTATGGAGGACTATGTGGGGCCCATTATACTGTATGGAGGACTATGTGGGGCCCATTATACTGTATGGAGGACTATGTGGGGCCCATTATACTGTATGGAGGACTATGTGGGGCCATTATACTGTATGGAGGGCTATATGGGACCCATTATACTGTATGGAGGGCTATATGGGACCCATTATACTGTATGGAGGGCTATATGGGACCCATTATACTGTATGGAGGGCTATATGGGACCCATTATACTGTATGGAGGGCTATGTGGGGCCCATTATCCTGTATAGAGCGCTATGTGGGGCCCATTATCCTGTATAGAGCGCTATGTGGGGCCCATTATACTGTATGGAGGGCTATGTGGGACCCATTATTTTGTATGGAGGACTGTGTGGGGCCATTATTCTGTATGGAGGACTGTGTCGGGCCTTTATTCTGTATGGAGGACTGTGTCGGGCCATTATTCTGTATGGAGGACTATGTGGGGCCATTATACTGTATGGAGGACTATGTGGGGCCATTATACTGTATGGAGGACTATGTGGGGCCGTTATTCTGTATGCAGGACTATGTGGGGCCATTATACTGCATGGAGGACTATGTGGGGCCCATTATACTGTATGGAGGACTATGTGGGGCCCATTATACTGTATGGAGGACTATGTGGGGCCCATTATACTGTATGGAGGACTATGTGGGGCCATTATACTGTATGGAGGACTATGTGGGGCCATTATACTGTATGGAGGACTATGTGGGGCCATTATACTGTATGGAGGACTATGTGGGGCCATTATACTGTATGGAGGGCTATGTGGGGTCCATTATTCTGTATGGAGGACTATGTGGGGCCCATTGTACTGTATGGAGGGCTATATTGGACCCATTATACTGTATGGAGGGCTATGTGGGACCCATTATACTGTATGGAGGACTATGTGGGGCCCATTATACTGTATGGAGGACTATGTGGGGCCATTATACTGTATGGAGGACTATGTGGGGCCATTATACTGTATGGAGGGCTATATGGGACCCATTATACTGTATGGAGGGCTATATGGGACCCATTATACTGTATGGAGGGCTATATGGGACCCATTACACTGTATGTAGGGCTATGTGGGGCCCATTATACTGTATGTAGGGCTATGTGGGGCCCATTATACTGTATGGAGGACTATGTGGGGCCATTATCCTGTATGGAGGGCTATGTGGGGCCCATTATCCTGTATGGAGGGCTATGTGGGGCCCATTATCCTGTATGGAGGGCTCTGTGGGGCCCATTATCCTGTATGGAGGGCTATGTGGGGCCCATTATCCTGTATGGAGGGCTATGTGGGGCCCATTATCCTGTATGGAGGGCTATGTGGGGCCCATTATCCTGTATGGAGGGCTATGTGGGGCCATTATACTGTATGGAGCGCTATGTGGGGCCCATTATACTGTATGGAGCGCTATGTGGGACCCATTATTTTGTATGGAGGACTGTGTGGGGCCATTATTCTGTATGGAGGACTGTGTGGGGCCTTTATTCTGTATGGAGGACTGTGTCGGGCTATTATTCTGTATGGAGGACTGTGGGGCCATTATACTGTATGGAGGACTATGTGGGGCCATTATACTGTATGGAGGACTATGTGGGGCCATTATTCTGTATGCAGGACTATGTGGGGTCATTATACTGTATGGAGGACTATGTGGGGCCATTATACTGCATGGAGGACTATGTGAGGCCCATTATTCTGTATGCAGGACTATGTGGGGCCCATTATACTGTATGGAGGACTATGTGGGGCCCATTATACTGTATGGAGGACTATGTGGGGCCATTATACTGTATGGAGGACTATGTGGGGCCATTATACTGTATGGAGGACTATGTGGGGCCATTATACTGTATGGAGGACTATGTGGGGCCATTATACTGTATGGAGGGCTTTATGGGACCCATTATACTGTATGGAGGGCTATATGGGACCCATTATACTGTATGGAGGGCTATGTGGGGCCATTATACTGTATGCAGGACTATGTGGGGCCATTATACTGTATGGAGGACTATATGGGGCCATTATACTGTATGGAGGGCTATGTGGGGTCCATTATTCTGTATGGAGGACTATGTGGGGCCCATTGTACTGTATGGAGGGCTATATTGGACCCATTATACTGTATGGAGGGCTATGTGGGACCCATTATACTGTATGGAGGGCTATGTGAGGCCCATTATACTGTATGGAGGACTATGTGGGGCCCATTATACTGTATGGAGCGCTGTGTGGGGCCCATTATACTGTATGGAGCGCTGTGTGGGGCCCATTATACTGTATGGAGCGCTGTGTGGGGCCCATTATACTTTATGGAGCGCTGTGTGGGGCCCATTATACTGTATGGAGCGCTATGTGGGACCCATTATTCTGTATGGAGGACTGTGTGGGGCCATTATTCTGTATGGAGGACTGTGTGGGGCCTATTATACTGTATGGAGGACTGTGTGGGGCCTATTATACTGTATGGAGGACTGTGTGGGGCCTATTATACTGTATGGAGAACTGTGTGGGGCCATTATTCTGTATGGAGGACTGTGAGGGGCCTATTATACTGTATACTGGTCGGCCCACGACTATATCCAAGTTTTTCATTTTGGCCCTCTATGGATTTGAGTTTGACATCCCTGGTCTATTGCCTACTTTTGCAATTCTTAGTGTCATATAGAAGTGTAGATAAGTCATTTGTGAAAGAGGTGACAGGTGGATTCTTGTGATGTAGACCTACTGATGGGGGATGGGCCGGTGAGATACACTTCCTGCCTGTGTTTGCTTTCTGTGGGTTAACTGTACTGTCTAAGTTCAGCTTTACTGGTAATATATCAGGTGATTGACGCTCATTGTTTGGTGGTGATACAACAAATGCAGACGTCCTGATCACACAGAGATTGAATGAGATTGCAGAATTCCTTGACGAGCTCTCGGCTGTATACTGTATGTGCTTGTATAAGGAGTATATATATCTGCGATCCTACATGAAGTCTGGGTGTCCCCAATATACAGTACGGCTACCACCTCTACCGCCTGTTTTACAGTATTCTAGGAAGATGTATAAGAGTCTCCAACCCCCTCTGCATCACTGGAAAATACCTTTGGTAATACCACAACATTTTCTGTAGATTACAGCTGATCATTTGGAAACCATATTTCATCTTTTTTGGGAAAGTTTTCAGACAAAAAGGGATTTTTAATATTAGACAAGAACTTTAAAGGGAATCTGTCAGCAGGTTTTTGCTAAATAATCTGAGAGCAGCATGACGTAGGGGCAGAGAACCTGATTCCAGCGATGTATCACTTACTGGGTTGCTTGCTGCAGTTTTCATAGAATCCTTGTTTTCTTTGTTGTAGATGTAGCGGTGATCAGATTGCTGAACTTGTGTAACCCCGCCCTCATCACTGATTGGCTGCTTCCTGTGTACACTGTGCATAGGTAGAAGGCTGCCAATCAGTGGTGGGGGCGGGGTTACATAGATTAACTGAACTGCCAGGCATGCGACACCTAGTCCTCTAGTGTTAATCTCCTGCTGATAAAACACTAATTGTATTGAAACTGCAGCAAGCTGCCGAGCAAGTGACACATCCCTGGAATCAGGCTCTCATCCCCTACATTATACTGCTCTCCGATTAAATAGCAAAAACATGTCAATTCATTTCTCTTTAAGAATAAAATAGCGTTACAAAGCTGACACAGTATCTCTGTTGATTCACCCAATGCTAATAAATACCGTAAATAATATTGCTATTGTGTTGATACAGTATGTTAAGCAGCATATTGTTATTTTTAAATTATATTTCCATATTTTTTAAAATTAAGGAATATTTTTGCAGCGGGAAAAATCTGGACGAAATCTGTCCAGAAATTGACCTGTGAGGTCGATCAGATTAGGAATTTCACTGAAGATATAACTGATACATTGACATTCCGTGGATTTAAATGGGGTTGTCTAACAGTAAAATTATTGTTTTTTAAGTCATGGGTTGATTAAAAATTATAAACGTTGGCATTCTCACCTTGCAGTGCCCCAGCAGATTCAGCACAGTCCGCTCTGGAAGCATCGGACCCCGTTCAGAAGTCACAGCCTGTAATTGGCTGCAGCGGTCAGGTGATTAGAAGAACACATCATCAGATGTTTCTCTGATGACGCTTCTTCTGTGGTTTCCGAACAGGGCTGACATCGCTTCTGGAGCTTCTGTAGATCTATTTACCAGGCTGTGCTGGATCCGTCGGGGGCTCTAGAAAGTGAGTATGACTTATTTTTAAATTTTGATAAATCTATGCGCCTAAACAAAAAAAATATATATATATATATTTTTTTTTAAGGTACAACTTTGCTGGAACTGAGAGGCCACATTCTCAAGTTTTGTAAATGCTGTAATTTTTTCTGTTGTTCAACAGTTCAAGTAAAGTGAATGAGATTCCATCAAAAGTCAGACTAACAGGTAGGTAGTTGCTAACTTACTACTTGCCTATTCTATTCCTCTCCGAACGGTCATTGACTGCTCCTGCCGACAATTCAGCTACTGCACGTCAACAGAGCCGCTCTTCTGCTTCCAGGCTGCTCTGTCGACAGGGCGTGACTGCCGACATCATGCTGATTGACAGCCGGCTTCCTGCAGTTAGGCAGCGGGGAGCTGTCTGAAAATCAGCATGACGTCAGCAGTCACACCCCGTCAACAGAAAAGATTGATGTGAAATCGGCGCAAGCCGCAGAATCGCTGGCAGGAGCGGTCTGTGACTACTCTGCCGGCAGAGATCGGTGCAGGGCTGAACAGGCAGTTAAGTTAGCAGCTGCCTGCCGGTTAGTGCTTAACCCCATGATATAAAAAATAATATAGTCCTGGATAACCCAAGACAGTAAACACAAAATAATAATAAAAAGAGTCGATAGTGGCCAAATTAATGGGGTATTCCGATTGGAAGATATTATTACCAATGCACAAGATGGGGATAACTCTTATATCGGCCTGACCGCTAGGATCCCCACTGAGCGGGACACTTTTTATCCCCTTTATAATGGAGCAACCGTCACTTCACTCATTCTCTATGGAACTGCCGAGGGAATGAATGACGCGATGATTGAGCATGTCTACTGCTGCTTCATTGTAATGGAGATAAAAGGGCCCCATTCTGGCTATCGGCGGAGATCTCAGCAGTCAGAACCCCACCAATCTAAAAGTTATCACTTATCCTATAAAAAGGTGATAACTTCTTTTTTATTGGAATACCCCTTTACGTTCGTTGGGTTAGTCTTTTCTGCAATCAGACTTGACTAGTGCGTGCTGTGATTTTTTTATTACAAGGACTGTCTGAACTGTGCCATTGACTTGTATTGGTCCGAGTGCCGTCTGTATCCTCCAGTCCGTCATGTACACAGATGGAAAATACTTCCATTTTGAACTAAGCTTAAATAAGATAAAGCAGGGAGCTGCAGGGAGAAAGTGGAAAGGAAATGTAGAGATGTAAAGCCTTGCTGGAAGGCTTAATCTTATGCCGACACCTAATCTGTATTTACACCTTAGCCTTAATAAATAAAGGTGCAGTCAAGGACATATTGCAGAGAAATGCAGAACTGATTAAAGTCACTGATTAATACCCACAAGTTCTGCCAAATGGTAGAGATATGGTCCGTGCCGCCTGTCGTACCAGTAGTGTCAGTATTACTGTTGTGGGCCTGCAGTTACATCGCTAAGGACATGACCTCATATATTGTTTCCCTGTGCTCGGAGGTAGACCCTAAGTGCGAAGGACCCCTGTGCAGGGCATATCTGGGCACCCCTCTCTATTATGCCCCATCTGTGTATCCACATGTGCATCATATACGCAAGCATGTTAACATTAAAGAGGTTGTCCGGCCTCAGGGTACAAGTCTGCAGTCACTTGATGTGACTGCAGACTTGTGAATCCTCTCATCGTGTGGGTGGTCGCGTTACTGCAAGTATGTGATTTGCATACATGCGGTCACGTGCCGACTAGACTTGTGTGGCCCCATCAATGCAAGTGTATTGAGTGACGCCGACCATGTCTAGTCGGAATGGGGCCGGAAGTATGCAAAAAAAAAAAAAAAAAACAACATAAAAAAATGACAGAATAGTCAGGGGAGCAGACGGAATAAAATAGGAGAATAAAGGAGTTACTTTTGACCTGGTGACAGGTCCTCTTTAAGCACACATATACACATATATAAAGTACACACATATTACGCACACATTACACAGGCATATACATAGCACACGCACACATACTGTTTACACACAACTTTATGTTTATGTAGACCTCTGTATGCGAGGTCTTATTTTTGCTCCATGAGTTGTATTTTTTTTTTAGGCTCCAGTTAATCACTTACATGTTCAGTGTTATATTTATATCAAATTTTATTGTGAGTTAAATGCAGAAAAAAATGTATTGCTCTATTTTTATTTAAATGTGGTACCTTATGGTCGCTGCTACCACCTGCAGCAGGTCTATTGGATGCACTTACCAGAGCCCCTACTCGCCTATCTCTATTTTTATTTGTACTTTTAAATTACATAATATGTTTGCTGTATTGTACCTTAACCTTTCCTACCCTAAGGCCACGGCCCGACTATCAGTATTTGGTCAGTATTCGGTCAGTATTTTTTCTCAGGAGTGGGAGCCAAAACCAGGAATGGGTGATAAATGCAGAATTGGTGACTTGTTTCTTTTATACCTTTTCTCTGATTGTTCCTCACCTGGTTTTAGCTCCCACTCCTGAGAATAAATACTGACCGAATACTGACCAAATACTGACAGTGAGGCCGTGGCCTAAGAGACACATTCAGCTCTGACAGATGATCGCGAGTCACATCCAGAGCCCTCTAGGTAGTGAAATCCAGCTCCCCTCTCCTCCCTCAGTAGTTGCACACAGAGACCCCCATTACTGGGATACTGATAGCCAAAGCTTTAGCTCAGAAATCACACCCGAGACCTTGTGCCTTATAGGCATCATACTTACATCCAGATGTTCCCACCTTACTCCCAATCGGTATTCTCAAATCAAGCCCTCCTACTACACTGCCCAGTGTCCAGCTCTGTAACCGGCGCTACCATGCTATCCCCAGCTTACCATATTTATCTCTCCACCTCCTATCGCCAGTGTATGTTATTATTATGCTCACTTATATAGCACCTTTAATGCCACAGCGCTTTACAGACATCATCATCTCTGTCCCCATTGGGGCTCATAATCTAGTTTCCCTATCAGTATGTCTTTGGAATGTGGGAGGAAACCGGAGAACCCGGAGGAAACCCACGCAAACACGGGGAGAACATACAAACTCCTTGCAGATGTTGTCCTTGGTGGGATTTGAACCCAGGACCCCAGCACTACAAAGCAACAGTTCTAACCACTGAGTCAACCTATTGCCCATCTGGAGACTTGCTCTTCATATCTGTTTGCTAGATCTGGTGGGTGCTAATGTACCAGGATGGAAGATAGACGTGAGCCACAGGTCAGGGGCCTGCGAGCCACAGGTCAGGGGCCTGCGAGCCACAGGTCAGGGGCCTGCGAGCCACAGGTCAGGGGCCTGCGAGCCACAGGTCAGGGGCCTGCGAGCCACAGGTCAGGGGCCTGCGAGCCACAGGTCAGGGGCCTGCGAGCCACAGGTCACTTCTGGGCTACAGGTTGGGGATCCCTGATTTAGGGTGTAGCAAAAATGCATTTGTCATTTTTTTTTTGCAATGTTATTTTTTAGTGAGTTTCTGTAAAAAAATAAATAATTGCCTTTTAGTTTTTTTAACACCCATAATGTACTGCTATTAGTGATGAGCAAGCACTAAAATGCTCGGGTGCTCAAGTCAAGCAAATTGGAATACTCGGGTGCTCGACCCAAGCAACGAGCTCTATGTAAGTCTATGGGAAACTCGAGCATTTTTCAGGCGGCTCCCCCTGGCGGTCTGCAGAGGGCCTAAAAATTGCCCAAATCGATGGGAACAGTGCTCAATGACATGGAAACAGCATGTGGAAGACCCCTGGAAGCATTTCTGACTCTCAGGTCACTGCTGTCAACAACGTTGTCAGAGGTATTGCGCCACTTTTACGGACTCACAATATAACATACAAAAATGAAACCAAAATGGATTTTCCTGGGAAATATGTTAAGGAACATCCTTTCCAGGGTAATGACTTGTATATAAGGCAAAATAAATATACAAAAACAAAAATGCTCCTCCACACCTTGGGCTATGTTCACACGTAGCGTTTTTGATGTGTTTTTTCCCTTTTGCATTGCTTTCAACTTTGACAAATGCATTCACTGGGAAATGTCATTTTAACATTTTACAACGTTATCTGGCCATTGGGTGTGTGACACATCATCAGACACATCCTGTTTCATTTATGATGGAGGGAATATGAAAGTCACAAAGCCTATTTTT
This sequence comes from Phyllobates terribilis, assembly GCF_046119375.1. Taxonomy (NCBI): domain Eukaryota; kingdom Metazoa; phylum Chordata; class Amphibia; order Anura; family Dendrobatidae; genus Phyllobates; species Phyllobates terribilis. The sequence continues at coordinate 429,698,568 of NW_027362765.1, forward strand.
ATAGGGCCTTCAGGCAGCCCTTACTATTCTTAAAGGGCCAGCAGTCTGCCCTAGCTATTGTTGGAGAGCCATCAGCCGGCTATGCTTTGTTGTTCCCATTATTAACGAGTGGGTATCCTATACTGTTATTGCATATGCAGTGACTGCAAGGGCTGCCAAAAATTTGGATGCAACCCAATACCCCTTTGAAGAGACATAGAGGAGGGTATCAGTAAAAAAAAAATGTTCCCATTATAAAGGAGCGGGTCTCCTATAGTGGTAATGCCCATGCTGTGACTGCAAGGGCTGCCAAAATTTGGGAAAAACCCCACTAACAATTTAAAGACACATAGAGTTGGGCCACAGTAACAACATGTTACCATTAGAAAGGAGAGCGTCTGCTATTCAGTTTTAGGGTATGCAGTGAGTCCAACGGCTGCCAAAATTTAGGAAAAACCCTACTAACAATTTAAAGACACAGAGGTGGGCCTCAGTAGCGACATATTCCCAGTAGAAAGAAGAGGGTCTCCCATACTGTTTGCCTATGCAGTGACTGCAATGGCTGTCAAAAATTTGGAGGAACTCTAATTCCCCTTGCAAGAGACGTAGAGGTCGGAGGGCCTCCTGAAAAAAACGTTCCCATTATTAGGAAGTGGGTCTCCCATACTGTTTGCCTATGCAGTAAAGCAACAGCTGCCAAAAATTTGGAGGCGCTCCAATATCCCTTGCAAGAGATGTAGATATGTTGATATGATACATATTGGTGGTGATATAGTGGTGGAGTATGCGGAGAAGGAGGAAGACAAGAGCAAATAGACAAAATCAGGAAGCATATACCCATGTCTGGGTGTGAAAACAGAAGTGCATGGGAATAGAGTTAGACCTCCCCAAAAAAATACACTGTATTTGAGTTTGTTATGCTGCTATCATTTGGTGGTGTAGAGAAGTCTGGCTCAATCCAGCTCTTGCTCATATTTATAAGAGTCAGCCTGTCAGCTTATATCGGTTCTAATTCCACCAGCGGCACTAAAATCCCGCCAGGACCTCCAAGGCGTAGAGAGCCAGTTCATGCCACGTATCCAGCTTGGATACCCAATAATTATAAGGCACAGCGGAATCACGAAGGACGTTGGTACGGTTGGCAAGGTACTCCCTCACCATCTTCCGAAACTTTTCCCTCCTTGGCAGAGTACCCCGCGCCTCGGCCTGTGCGATGGGAAGGTCTGAGAAAACTGTCCCAGAACTTTGACTAGTGTTCCCCTGCCTCTGCTGGATTTCATTTGGGTCTCTCTCGTCTGTACTCCTTGGTTGTCCAACGAACTGTGACCTCTGCTGCCAGCGTTTTCAGATTGGAATTTTTTTAAGAATTCCACAACAAGGGCATTCTGGTACTGTCCCATTTTATTAGGCCTGTCCAGTGTGGGAATAAGAGACTGAAAGTTTTCCTTGTAGCATGGGTCTAGAAGTGTCACCAACCAGTAATGACTGCCTCCCAAAATTTGGACAACGCAAGGGTCACGGGAAAGGCAGCATAACATAAACTCAGCCATGTGTGCCAGAATGCAAAGAGGCAAGACTTCCGTGTCCTCATCAAGAGGACGACTGACCATGCTTTCCTCCTCATCCTCTTCCTCTCCCCCCTTCTCCCTGTCCTCAGGCCAGCCACGCTGAACAGATGGTTTGACAGTTGTGCAAGTAGAACTGTCTATAGCGCAGGAAACTAGCTCCTGTTCTTCCTCCTCTTCCTCATTGTCACCCAATCCATGTTGGGATGAGAGGAGGCTAGGCTGTGTGGAATCACCCTGTATGGTTCCTTGCTCCATCTCATCGTGCTCCGCCTGCAATGCATCCTCTTTAATTGTGAACAGAGAGCGTTTCAGAAGACAGAGAAGCGGGATGGTGACGCTAATTATGGCGTCATTGCTGCTAACCATCTTGGTGGAGTCCTCAATGTTTTGGAGGATGGTACATATGTCTGACATCCATGTCCACTCCTGAGGTCTTATGTGTGGAGTCTGACCTGAATACCGATGTCCTTGTTGATGCTAGTAGTGAACAGCTGTCCTCTTCTGCTCACAAATCCTTCCCAACATCTGCAATATAGAGTTCCAACGCGTGGGGGCATCACAGATCAGTCGCTGGAAGCTGCGAACGCTGCTGAAACATGGCGGAAGCTGTAGCTGACTTTCTAAAATGGGCACACAGGCGGCGTACTTTGACAAGCAGATCCGACAGCTCCGGGTAAGATTTGAGAAACCGCTGAACCATGAGGTTAAGCACATAGTCTGGGCATGGTACGTGTGTGAGCTCGCCTCACCTCAGAGCCGCCATCAGGTTTCGGCCATTGTCACACATGACCATGCCTGGCAGTAGGGTCAGCGGTGTCAGCCACAGATCTGCCTGCTCTTTGAGAGCTGTCCATAACTCTTCAGCGTTGTGCGGTTTGTCACCTAAGCATATTAGCTTCAGCACAGCCTGTTGTCACTTGGCTAAGGCAGTGCTGCAGTGCTTCCAGCTTGCGACTGGTGTGGTCATTTCGGAGATGGAAGCTGAAGAGGAGGAGGAAGTGCAGGAGCTGTAGAATGTGGGGGACAACCCTGATTGACCCAGGCCCCGTCAATCTTTGGCGTCGGGAGGACGTCCCAAGGTCCGACTGGGTTCCGGCTTCCGCTATATTAACCCAGTGTGCCGTCAACAAGATGTACCGTCCATTCTCACAAGCACTTGTCCACGTGTCTGTGGTTAGGTGGACTTTCTCAGCAACTGCATTGTTGAGAGCACGTCTAATGTTGTGTGACACCTGCTCGTGTAATGCTGGGACGGCACACCAGGAGATATAGTGGCAGCTGGGGACCGAGTACGAGGGACTTCCGCCGCAAACAGGTTGCGGAAAGCTTCCATCTCCACAAGCCTAAAAGGCAACATTTCAAGCGCAAGCATTCGCGAAATGTGTGAATTTAGTAGTGTGGCCTGTGGAACGTTGGCTGCATATTTGTGCTTGCGGTCCAAGGACTGGGGTAGGGACAACTGAACGCTGCACTGGGACAAGGACGTGCTTCCTGATGCTGCTAAGAGTGTACAACGACAGGTGCAGGGTGGGAGGCATCTTCGCATGCACCATGGACAGGAGATTGGTGTGCACGCACAACAGCGGAAGTGGTGTCACCTGCAGACACTGTTGCTGGACCCTGGGGTTCGTCCCACTTAGTCAGGTGCTTTGCTGCCATGTGCCTGATCATGTTAGTGGTGGTCAGTCTGCTAGTTTTGCCACCCCTGCTGATGCTGGCCTGGCAGGTGGTACAAATGGCCTTTTTGGGGTTATCTTCAGAGTCTTTAAAAAATAACCACACTCGGGAAGACCTAACAGTTGTACTGGCAACTTCCATCGTGTTGGCGTTACAAGGAACGCTTTCCCACCTTGTGTCTGCGGCCACCACACTGCTTCTTCCTGCCTGTTGTGGTGCTATGCCTCCCTCCCCCTGTCTTCTGCTGTCCCCCCTCTGTATGTCCCCCTGCCAAGTTGGGTCAGTTACTATATCATCCACCACCTCGTCTTCCACTGCCGCACCCTGGTCCTCCTCCTGACTTTCTGGCAATTGTGTCTCATCATCATCATCATCATCATCCACCTCTTGCGACAGTAATTTCTCTTTCCTACCGTATCCTTCATGTGACCATGGTTGCTCCAATATTTGGGCATCGCTACACGCTTTCCCCTCTTTACTTGCTTGAAGCTGTTCTGAGTGTCCAAATGTGCGATCGGTTGTCTCTGGGCACTCTGCATGGTGTGAGGAATATGCGGTCCAGACTCACGGCTACTGAGACTTGACCATGTTGAAGACAGGGTGGTGGTGGTGGCATAGTGACTGGAAGTATTATCTGCTATCCAACCAACAACCTTTTGACACTGCTCTGTGTTCAATAGTAGTGTTCTGCGGTCGCCTAGTAATTGGGACAGGAAGGTCGAGCGACAAGATGTGGGTGTTTGTTGTGGCACAATTTCAGCTTGGCCACGTCCTCGGCCTCTGCATGCACCATCACATCCACTTCCCCGCCCCTTGCCACGCAACTTGTCCATTTTAAATTGAGGACAATATTTTCCATATTCACGAGAAATAGCTGATTTTGGAACGCAGTTATATGTGATACGTCTGACAGAGAACCACAAATTTAAATAGCAGGCCTGTAATTTACTAATATTATTCTACACAGAGACCTAGTGTGAATAGCTTGACCGACACACTGCAACGGAATGCAAATGGAAGAAATGTCTGCTTTTGGAACAGTCTTATAGGTGATATGTCTGACAGAGAACCACGGTTTTAAATAGCAGGCCTGTAACTTACTAATCCTATTCTTCTCCGGAACACTGCAACAGAATGGAAAAGGAGGCCAATATTTTCCACATTCAGTTCAAATTTCTGGATTTTTTTATTGCTGAAATATGGAACAGATCTGGCTTTATTCTGCAGTGAGAACAAGCAAATGGAGCCGAAAAATGGTGTACTCTGGATTGCTTTTTAAGCAAAAAAAAAAATTTTGCCCTGGCCCCTGATATCTGGGACTATGTCTACAAATATCTGTAATTATTACAGCAGCTGCAGGCAGGACTTTCAATGGACTCTCTTGTGCTGCATATATGTATATGTTGTGGAATACCTATACTAACAGGACAATCAATGGACTCTCTTGTGCTGTATCATACACTGCAGTCTGCCACATACACTGCCTGCTTGCCTAGCACTGACTATATGCAGCTGGATTAGTCCTCAGAAGGACTGTTAGTTCAGTTGGATATATATATATTTTGTGGAATACTTATACTACCTAATAAACAACCAAATCTCTCCCTAGCTTAGCAGCACCTCTCCCTACACTGCCTGATTCCGGAGTGACTGTGATGAGCATGGCGGCGCCAGGTCTGATATAGACCTGATGACGCTGTGCAGACAGCCAATCACTGTAATACCACAACCAGCATGGCTACGGCATTACAGTGCATGGCAGGCAATCCCTGCATGTTCATTGGCTCTCTAAAGAGCACCAAACATGCAGGGAGGGGACCCGAGCAACAACGGAAATACTTGGCGAGCTTGTCGAGCACAGTGATGCTCCCAGGGCTGTGGAGTCGGTATAAAATGTACCGACTCCTAAAATATGTAATGAATTGAGTACAGTAGTTTAATGCAGTTTGCGGGCAATAATGTTTTCATAAGAATTTGGGAAAGTTACGAATTGTCCTATTCCTGATCTAAGGGTCTAGACCAGGGGTCTCAAGCACACGCATGCGGCCCCTCCGGCTGCTTCTTGCGGCCCGCAGGCACAGACCCCTTTAAAGATCGCGGCTCTCTCCAGCAGCTGCGGACATCAGCGCTGTAGTGCAGTGTATTGGCGCGCAGAGACCGGCTCTCTGCACAGCAATACCAGTGTCAGCCGCCGGCCAATCAGAGGCCAGCAGCTGATATCTGCGTCCCAGCGCAGCGGCGTATGACGTCACTGCCATGCGCTGAGGTCGGCTGCTGCTGGATAGAGCTGCGATCGTTACGGGGTCTGTGCCTGCGGGCCACAGGTGCAGAAAGGAGGCCGAGGGAACAGAGGACCGGTGAGAATCTTCTTTTTTTTTTCTGTCATGTGAAATACAGCACAGGGGACCCTGTGCTCAGTATGGGGTGGGGGTGGGGCACTGTGCGCAGTATGGGGGGAAGGGGACTCTGAGCGCTGTATGTGGGACGGGGACCCTGAGCGCAGTATGGGGGGGACGGGGACCCTGAGCGCAGTATGGGGGGGATGGGGACCCTGTGCGCAGTATGTGGGGTGACCTGGATGGGGGACCATGTCTTCAACATGGGGGACCTGGAGGGGAGACCATGTCTGCCACATGGGGGACCTGGAGGGGAGACCATGTCTGCAACATGGGGGACCTGGAGGGGAGACCATGTCTGCCACATGGGGGACCTGGAGGGGAGACCATGTCTGCAACATGGGGGACCTGGAGGGGAGACCATGTCTGCAACATGGGGGACCTGGAGGGGAGACCATGTCTGCAACATGGGGGACCTGGAGGGGAGACCATGTCTGCAACATGGGGGACCTGGAGGGGAGACCATGTCTGCAACATGGGGGACCTGGAGGGGAGACCATGTCTGCAACATGGGGGACCAGTTCAAAAGGTGTATAGAAAATAAAATGGTATCACTAAAAATGTCACTTTGTCATGCAAATAATGCGGCCCCCCAAATGAAATGTTTTTCCGTGTGCGGATCATATCACCAGCTGAGTTTGAGACCCCTGGTCTAGACTTTTAGCTGAGAAAAATGTTTCCTGTGTAAATTTATGACTTAAACATGAGCCATGTATGAGGGAGTCGGTGCAGCCGGTCGCTCACTGTTACAGTTTCTGCCTTGCATACCAGTTTTCAGTTTCAGTTCTGGCAAACATGATCTGTAATAAAAATCAAGAGAATAAATTTAATATATATGAAGCGATCAACTGAGCGCCCCAGTGTCCTTGGAGGAGAATCTACCTGGGAATATGAGAAAATGCAGCAGGACTGTATCTGCATTGTGCCTGCATATATGGAAACCTACAGTACATGAACACAGGTGGGCTTCCTCTTTGGACCCCCGTTTCTCACAGGACCCTGCGATTTTTCCACCCCTGCCTGCACTATATGCTGTATTAATGCAGTATGTGTAACATGACCGTGTTCTGGAGGTATGGGGTAATTCTCTGCTATTGGGGGCAAGTATTTTTTTTTTGTCTATTCGTATTAAAGAAAACTACAGTCAGCAAGAAATGAGGAGACGATGGACTTTAGGTTGTAACTATATAAAGAGCGCCTGTTAATGATAAATTTATTCTGCCCGAGTGACTGATTTATTTATTTTTTTTCTGCATACTATGTCTCAGCAAAATCGACTGCTGATGCATTTCTGACAAGTTGTAACTAATGAATGGTAGAACGTGCGGTACGCTAGCACGGTGCGTTAACGCAACACTGCAGTTTCTTTTATATTTAGCTAGAATCTCCAAGGAACTCCCAACAGAGCGAATCTGGACCTGAGCTGTCCTGGATAATGGGGGTAACCAAAAATCATTAAATAAAAATAATATACCATGGCCAATTTCAGGGGAAGTATTCCATGTGACAGACACTATAGTTTAGGCCGGGATCAAACTTTGAGGCTGCAATGTGGCCTTGTGACGTCTGACATCTGCAAAGAAAATTAAAGGGGAATTCCATTTTGAGGCATTTTTGGCCAACATGGAAATATCTGTCTCTATCTTCTGGCCACAACTAGTTGGGGCTGTGGATACAGCTGAGTTCGCTGTGTTATGCTTAATGCTTTATTAAAATTCCGATTTGCATTTCCACACAGTTTTGGCAACATCGTTGCCAAACTTTAGCTACAACATATGAACCTAGCCTTATGATTACTGTGGCTCTAGCACTAATTCGGCAATATAATGATGAAAGAGATTGTCCACTACTTTAACTTTTATCCTCTGGATAGGTCATCAATGTCTGATCGGTGGGGGTGTGACACCTGGAAATCCCACCGATTAGCTGTTCCCGGTGACCGGAATTGCTCAATTATGGATCTGCACAGCACAGATCCGTCAACTTTGTAGTGGCCGCAGCTGGGTACTGCAGATCCGCCCCTATTTAAATCAATAGGGGGCAAATGTGCAGTACCCAGCCATGACCACTATACAGTTGATGGAGCTGTGTAGATCTCTAATCTCTAATTGAGCAGTTCCTGGCGCCGACAAAACAGGGAACAGCTGATCGGCGGGGGCCTCCAAGTGTCACACCCCCACCGATCAGACATTGATGACCTATCCTAAGGATAGTAGAAAAGAATCTGCAACTCCAATTCTAAAGGATAGCTTGTTTTATTATATACAAACCAGAAATGCGCAAAATGAAGTATAAAGAGAAGTATATAATCTATCTGGCCTGAGTGGCAAATGAAAATTCAGGTACATGGGTATAACGTATGTCCAATGGTCCTGAGTAGTAGGCAAAGTGTGGAAATAAGGTAGATTGAAAAGCCCCTTGTGATCACCCTCCTTATGTTAGAAATGGCGCTAACAAGTATCCAACACAGTCAGTATAAATAGGGTCATCGGAACGACACTTCTGGTCACTGAGCCGGAAGTTACGCGGGTGGTTGGCGTATTAACCGGAAAGGACGTTTCACAGAGGGGACGTGAGGTAACAACGTTCCCTAGGAACGTAAACGATAGAACAGTCGTACCTGGGGCAAGAGAAAGGACATGGGAAGGAGGGAAAAATGAACTGACAAACGAGGAAAGAGACTAAGGGACGAAGGTGACTAGTAGATATCGGAGGGATGGGCATAAAGCATAAGGAGAAAAACCAATAGGAGGAAATGCAGAAAATGGACCTTCATACCAATTGAAACGTCACTTTTTGAATATTTCTGGATTGTATACAGTAAAACAAGATATCCTATAGAATGGGAGTTCCGGATCCTTTTCTACTAGTGTTACGGGGTGGGACCCTATCCGAGCACTTGACACACCTTGGAGTGCCATGCTCATCTATGGTACAACCCTTTTAAATTTAATATTTGACTGCTAAAGAGATGTTATAATGAATTTGAGTTGATATTTTTGGAAAACCGTTCCATATTCCTCCTGGTGCGCCTTTTTTCTGGCTAGGTGTGGCCTGTTATGTCCTTAGCATTGAAGTGCATGGTGTTTCCTCTGTAATCCTGTCTATATGCATAAAGGGCTAAGATAGGAAAGCCCCTTATGTCATGTGTAGACAATGGGAGAAGGCATGACACAAACCAATGAAGTCAGCTGTACTTTCAAATAAGTGCTGTGTCTTCAATTTCCATGTAGAACCTAAGGGTGATTTTCTACACTGATTTGAAAAGCCCGTCTTCACGTCGTATACATTTTCCATGCATTAATTGACCCGCGGTGCTGAGCTTTAAAATCATTGCTTTGCATAGGATACATTTTGCAACAAAATCTTCATGTATTAAAGCAATGCACCAGATCCACACTGTTTGCAATTACCCAAACAGTGCAGGTAGGATAGGTCGTCTTATTAACCACCTAAAGGGGTATTCCCATGTCACACATGTATCATATATCCATACGATATGCCATAAATATTTAGTAGATGTGGGCCCCAGAATGCTAATCTCTTTTTATAAAGGGGGCGTGGCTCACAGGCTCCTCTGGGGCGTGTCTTAAGCTGCTCCTCATTATTACCCTATGAGTCACGCCCACTTAGTAAACTCCATAAAAAGTCACACCAAATAAGAAAGCTAATAACTCTGGAGCCGTTTGGCGGATTTAAAAAAAAAAAAAAAAAAAAAAAGCAGAATTCTCAGAGGAGCAGTTGGAATAAAATGAGAGCAAAAAATGTCACTTTTCACCTGGTGACAGGTCCACTTTAAATGCCATTCTAAAGGTTCTTGCATCAATGGTATTTAAAGTTATGTTTCCTGAAAACTAATTGCTTACCCCCAGGTTACCTACCATACATTGTTATGTATTTGCTTATTTTACTACATTCCAAAATGATCCTCCGTTTTAACTCTATTGTGTATATTCAGTGTAGAATGGTTTTCTTCTTTCTTGGAGCGCTGCAAGTTTCTACTGTAAACAGCTCTATTAGGGCTTTATTATCGCCTGCCTTGTTGGTCTGTTCCAGATACAGCCAAAAATACCAAACGAAAAAAGGTCAGTATGCAGAGGAAAGGTCAGACATCATAACAGACCCAATTGATGGCTCTCTTGTGATGGGTGGGTGAGTGCCCACTTGAGATCACAAATAGATATTGTTTTTTTGATGTGTGGCAATTACTTATTAATGTTTGATTTTAGGATGAAGCGCTCTCATTGCATATTAGCACAAACTAACAGTATATACTAAAAACTTTGTAAGGGGATATAACATCTATAAAAATTGCACCTTTAGAAACTGAAGTGTAATCGAATATGCTAAATAGGGTGCTCGGTACACCCTTGGTGTGGCCGAGAGGGTCAATGCACCGTTCCACCCACTGGTTTTGCAGGTTGCTACTTCCTTCACTGGTGATTGTGCAGACAGTGCTCACGCCAAGCAATCCAGTGCTGTGAATCACCAGTGAGGGAGGCAGAAAGGTGCAAAACCAGTGAAACGGTGCACCAAGCATCTTGGCCACACCAAGGGTGCACCAAGCCCCCTAATTTAATACTAAGGAAGAGAGAAAATCGCAGTAGGGTCTTATCCTGTTAAAATGGATAAAACAAATACATTTTATTCTAACCTGATTATGTTGTGATCACACAACATTTGGATGAGCATGTAATCCCAGCTGCAACAGGTCCATGGGTCTAGGGACTAAGTTGAGTTTTGTGGAATAGAAAAAGTAGAAAAATCCGCTCTTCTGGTGGACGGTAATGAATCCAGGTACACACTAGGATAATGTGTTTTTTTTATTTTGTATACGCCTTTCGAAGTACCATACTTCTTCAGGACATACCATACTTCTTCTTTAATCTTTTTTTGTAATACTGAAATGCCCAAGATTAACTCTTTCATATGATGTGACTTTCTTTTGGCGCCACATTTTTTTTTAAATATGACAGTATATATATGGCTGTAACCTGTCATTTGTTATATGTTTTTTTGCCCTGAAGAAGTATGTTACTTCGAAATGCATAGGCAAAATCCAAAAATGCAATCATTGAAAGCAATGATTAGAACACTAAAGGTGTGTGTTTTTTTGTGTTTTTTTTATTTTCTTTTATAGGTACAAGTCTATGGCTCAGATTCATCAAAGCTTTTACTCCAGAGTTTTTTATGCAATGCAGAGTTGAGTAAAAAATTAGCAATATTTGGCTGCTAGTTACTCCCATCCCTGACAAAATGGACAGACCTGGGTCAGGACAGGGGCACTGCAGGAGCGTGATGCCATCACTCGACTAATTCATGGCGAGATGTACTGTTCCTTACTTCAGAAATAATACATTAGTCTGTAACTGGAGTAAGATTTGTGGCAGGGCGCACACCACTTGTCAAACTCTCTTGGTTCATTAAGAGTTAAAATTGTATGTATCTCTTGTATACATGATATTTTGTGTTTGTGTGTTTTTATCACATAAGTAAATTATATTAAAGGGGTTTTCCACTGTCGTAATTTTTTTTTTTTTTTTAAAGATCTTCCTGGTCCTATCGTTCGTCCCATATGTCACCTTGCTGTCTTTTTGTTTCCTTGCGCATTCTCCTTTTTTATTCCGATGTGACCAACATCGGCCTCCAAGTTTCATTATTTCTAGTGCTGACTCACCCACCCCTACTATTCAACTGCAGATTCACGGGAAAACATGACTCAGAAAGCACATCAGACTAGACATGCAAATGATGTCAGCTATGACTTCCTATTTACCAGGGTTTGGAAAGAGAACAGCGACTTTCCATGGGGC